>NC_138941.1:36104625-36704625 GCF_965226115.1 Aulonocara stuartgranti
CTCCAACAACCACGACTGCAGCTCCAACAACCACAACAGCTGCACCAACAACCACGACTGCAGCTCCAACAACTGCAGCTCCAACAACCACAACAGCCGCACCAACAACCACGACTGCAGCTCCAACAACTGCAGCTCCAACAACCACAACAGCCGCACCAACAACCACGACTGCAGCTCCAACAACTGCAGCTCCAACAACCACGACTGCAGCTCGAACAACCACATCACCCGCTCCAACAACCACGACAGCAGTACCAACAACCACAACTGCAGCTCCAACAACCACGACTGCAGCTCCAACAACCACAACACCCGCTCCAACAACCACCACTGCATCGCCAACAACCACAACAGCCGCACCAACAACCACAACTGCAGCTCCAACAACCACGACAGCAGTTCCAACAACCACAACAGCTGCACCAACAACCACGACTGCAGCTCCAACAACTGCAGCTCCAACAACCACAACAGCCGCACCAACAACCACGACTGCATCTCCAACAACTGCAGCTCCAACAACCACACCACCCGCTCCAACAACCACGACTTCATCTCCAAAAACCACAACAGCCGCACCAACAACCACAACTGCAGCTCCAACAACCACAACTGCAGCTCCAACAACCACAACTGCAGTTCCAACAACCACAACTGCAGCTCCAACAACCACAACAGCCGCACCAACAACCACAACTGCAGCTCCAACACCCACGACAGCAGTTCCAACAACCACAACAGCCGCACCAACAACCACAACTGCAGCTCCAACAACCACGACAGCAGTTCCAACAACCACAACAGCTGCACCAACAACCACAACTGCAGCTCCAACAACCACGACTGCAGCTCCAACAACCACAACAGCTGCACCAACAACCACGACTGCAGCTCCAACAACTGCAGCTCCAACAACCACAACAGCCGCACCAACAACCACGACTGCAGCTCCAACAACTGCAGCTCCAACAACCACAACAGCCGCACCAACAACCACGACTGCAGCTCCAACAACTGCAGCTCCAACAACCACGACTGCAGCTCGAACAACCACATCACCCGCTCCAACAACCACAACAGCGGCACCAACAATCACAACTGCAGCTCCAACAACCACGACTACATCTCCAACAACTGCAGCTCCAACGACCACGACTGCAGCACCAACAACTGCAGCTCCAACAACCACAACACCTGCTCCAACAACCACGACTGCATCTCCAACGACCACAACGGCCGCACCAACAACCACGACTGCAGCTCCAACAACCACAACACCCGCTCCAACAAGCACAGCACCAGCTCCAACAACCACAACAGCCGCACCAACAACCACGACTGCAGCTCCAACAACCACAACATCCGCTCCAACAATCACGACTGCATCGCCAACAAGCACAAAATCCGAACCAACAATCACAACAGCAGTTCCAACAACGACAACAGCCGCACCAACAACCACAACAGCCGCACCAACAACCACAACAGCCGCACCAACAACCACGACTGCAGCTCCAACAACTGCAGCTCCAACAACCACAACACCCGCTCCAACAACCACGACTGCATCGCCAACAACCACAACAGCCGCACCAACAACCACAACAGCCGCACCAACAACCACAACTGCAGCTGAAACAACCACAAGAGCAGTTCCAACAACCACAACACCCGCTCCAACAACCACGACTGCATCTCCAACAACCACAACAGCCGCACCAACAACCACAACTGCAGCTGAAACAACCACAAGAGCCGCACCAACAACCACGACTGCAGCTCCAACAACTGCAGCTCCAACAACCACGACACCCGCTCCAACAACCACGACTGCATCTCCAACAACCACAACAGGCGCACCAATAACCACGACTGCAGCTCCAACAACTGCAGCTCCAACAGCCACAACACCCGCTCCAAAAAGCACAACAGCCACACTAACAACCACGACTGCAGCTCCAACAACCACAACACCCGCTCCAACAACCACGGCAGCAGTTCCTACAACCACAACATCCTCACCAACAACCACAACTGCAGCTCCAACAACCACGACTGCAGCTCCAACAACCATAACATCGGCTCCATCAACCACGACAGCAGTTCCAACAACCACGACAGCAGTTCGAACAACCACAACAGCTGCACCAACAATCACAACTGCAGCTCCAACAACTGCAGTTCCAACAACCACAACAGCCGCACCAACAACCACGACTGCAGCTCCAACAACCACAACTACAGCTCCAATATCAACAACCACTGTACATACAACCACAACAGCTGCACCAACAACCACAACAGGTGCACCAACAACCACGACTGTATCTCCAACAACTGCAGCTCCAATGACCACAACAGCCGCACCAACAACAACATCAGCCGCACCAACAACCACAAGTGCAGCTCCAACAACCACAATAGCCGCACCGACAACCACAACTACAGCTCCTACATCATCAACTACCATACCAACAACCACGACTGCAGCTCCAACAACCACAACAGCTGCACCAACAAGCACAACTACAGCTCCAACAACCACAACAGCCGCACCAACAACTACGACTGTAGCTCCAACAACCACAACAAGTGCACCAACAACCACAACACCAGCTCCAACAACCACGACTGCAACTCCAACAACCACAACAGCCGCTCCAACATCGTCAACAGCCACTCCAACTACCACAACTACAGCTCCTACATCAACAACTACTGTACCAACAACCATGAACGCAGCTCCAACAACCACAACAGCCGCACCAACAACCACAACTACAGCTCCAACATCAACCACGACACCTGCACCAACCACAACGACTAAATATGTTGTTTTCCGATCCATAGCAAGCAGTTTTACAAGTGACCTGTCAGATACGTCGTCTGAAGCTTTTAGAAAGCGATCTGCATCAATCAAGAATCAGGTAATTTTTCACTTTTGTCTAATGCAACACTGCTTGCCTACTTTGTGGAAAGCAAAAACACAAACACAAAATACTTTTTGAAATAACCAAAAACAAGTCAACTTCATAACCTTTGCTTCCAACCTTTTAAAACTTTAAAAGTTCTTTTTTTTCTAAGCTTTATACATCGAGTGCTTTTAAGCTTATTGGTCTGGAGTCTTTTTTTACTGGTGGCAAAGCAGTTTATATTTGAACAAAGATTTTCAGTGATGAAGTTTAACAAACGCAGATACATATTCTCTTTCACTCAACTGTCTACTGTCTTTTGCATCTCAAACTCATGCATTGAACCTCACTTTATTGCATTTATTCAACATTAAACACATTGCATTTCTCTCCCTGAGTTAGGAAGAAACACTTCAAAAATGCGTGCAGAATTTTAAGTACTATAATTTAAAAGGCTTTGAACCTCTGACACACAAAAAAATCCACATGCATGGTTTATACAAAACGGTAGCACAGTGGACTCTTGGTAAGCGCTATTTCGTCCTTGCAAAA
Organism: Aulonocara stuartgranti; assembly: GCF_965226115.1. Classification (NCBI taxonomy): domain Eukaryota; kingdom Metazoa; phylum Chordata; class Actinopteri; order Cichliformes; family Cichlidae; genus Aulonocara; species Aulonocara stuartgranti. The sequence goes on from NC_138941.1 coordinate 36,108,093, forward strand.
TAAGTTTGACTCTGGGATCTTTCTGTGTGGAAATTGCATGTTCTCTTTATTTAAACATGGGTTCTTTCCAAGGACTCTGGCATATAACAGTCTAAAGACATTTTAGGGAGATTACTTGGTAATTCTAAATTACCCATACCATTGTATCTTGAAAGGTTTCACAGCTTTTGACTTGTTTCATATTTTGTCATTTTACAGCCTCATTTCATATGGATTATATATCATTTTCACTTCAAAGTTCTACAAACAATACCTGCTTATGTCAAAATGAAAGAGGTTTCTAAGTATTCACAGTCTTTCGCATGTGTCTATTTGAGTGTAAATGGTAGTCTTCCTCTTTGTGATAGCCATATGACAAGCTGGCACGTGGCTAACACAGATGTGGTTGTTGTTGGGTATACCTTGCCTCTCATGCTATTGTAGCTGGAAAAAGTGCATGGATGGTTTCTGGAAATTCTGATCAAGTTTTCAAGATTGAGTTCAAAATGCAAGATTCTTTATTCGTCATATGCATAGTTATACAAGTATAACATGCAGTGAAAGTTAACCTCGGCTTTTGCAAAAGCGGGATGCGAGGAAGAAGATTGTATATTATATACATTAGGTGAATGTGCAGTAGAAGCATTGTATGCAGCAAGCAGGTGAATTCTGTAAATTAAGTGAATTAAATAAGAATAGACAATATGAACATATTCAAAATTAAAAAAGAATTTTAAATGTACATTTGGCCGGTGTAGAAGCTTCTCTTGAGTCTCTCTGTCCTTGCCCGGATGATGCCGAACATTCTGCCGGATTTCGGAAGTTGGAACAGTTTGTTGCCAGGATGGGATGGGTCCTTCAGTATCTGCACTGCTTTTGTCCGGCATCTCCTGGTGTAGGTCTCCTAAAGTGGAGGGAGAGCAATCCTGCAGCAGCGTTCTGCTGTACGGATCACTCTCTGAAGAGCTTTTTGGTCCTTAACACAGCTGTTCCCAAACCAGGACGTGATGTTCTGTGTGAGGATGTTCTCCACAGCACCTGCATAGAAAGTCCTGAGGATCTCTGGCGAGACCCTGAACTTCCTCAGTTGTCGGAGGTGATACAGGCGCTGCCTAGCCTTTTTGGTCTGGACCTGAATGTGGGCAGACCATGTCAGGTCTAAGCAGATGTGGACACAGAGACTGCACCCTTTCCACTGGAGCTCCACTGATGGTAATGGCTTGTAGTCTGTGCTGACTCCTTCCAAAATCCACCACCAGCTCCTTGGTCTTGCCAACGTTCAGCTGGAGATGGTTATCCTGGCACCATGATGCCAGATTCTTCACTTCATACATGTAGGCCACCTCATCGTTGCTGGAGATGGCGCCCAACTCCACTGTGTCATCAGCAAACTTCACAATGGTGTTGGAGCCATGGGTGGCCACGAGGACACGTTGCTGTGGTGCTCCTGTAGCGATGGTGATGCTGTTAGAGACGCATCTGCCCACCCTCACCACCTGAGTTCTGCCAGTGAGGAAGTCCAACACCTATGCACACAGACAGCTGTTGAGTCGTAGATCCCTCAGCTTTATGAACAGTGTGCTGGGCACTATTTTGTTAAACACTGAACTGTAATCAACAAACAGCATTCTCACATAGTTACCCTGTTTCTTGTCCACGTGGCTGAGCGTAGTGTGAAGGATGTTGCCGATGGCATCCTCTGTGGATCTGTTAGGACAGTAGGCAAACTGATGCGGATCTGTGGTGTCTGGGATGGAGGAGGAGATTGTGTTCTTCAGCAGCCTCTCGAACACCTTTATTACTTCATTACTGGCCGGTAATCCTTCAGGGATGAGGGTTTGCAGTTCTTGGGCACAGGGATGATGGTGGATCTCTTGAAGCAAGGGGGGAACACAAATCTTGCCAGGGACTCGTTGAAGATGGAAGTGAACACATGTGCTAGCTGGTTAGCACAGCAGACAGCCAGTGATGATGTCTGGCCCCGCCGCTTTCCTTGTGTTCAGTCTCCTCAGCGCCGCTTGGACGTCGTGCTCCGCGATGTTGATCACCAATCTCTCGGTTGTCAGGGGGTAGTTAGCATTACCCACTTGCCTGACCTTGTTAAGGGTGTAGATCTGGTTCAGCTCGTTGGTGAATGCAGTCGGCATTGATCAGCGCAGTGTCCCTGGCTTTGTAGTTCGTAATGGTGCATAGTCCGTGCCACATACTCTGTGTGTCGCCCTGGTGGAAGCGAGACTCCACACGCTCCTGATACTGGCGTTTGGCATCTCTCATCGTATCAAGCCGCATTGTAGGCACTCATATCACCAGTGGTGATCCCCCCTCGTCGGACACGAGACATGCTGGTAGAAGTTCAGCATGACTTTTCCGAGATTCCCTTTATTAAAGTCTCCTGCTACAATGAGGGCTGTGCCCGGGTCCTTGTTTTGAAACGAACTCAGCACATCAGAACTCAGCACATCATGTAGTTCGGACAAAGCCATGCCGATGCCCGCTTGGGGTGGGATGTAGACCAACATGGCGGTGACCGAGGTGAACTCACAGGGCAGATAGAAAGGGCGTCACTTAATGTTCAAGAATTCCAGAAGTGTAGAGCAGCCGCTGGAGAGAGTAGAAATGCTCCTGGCATCACACCACTTTCTGTTTACCATGAAACACACTCCACCACCTTTGGTTTTGTTTGACTCAGCCGTTCTGTCCGCACAGAGCACAAAGAATGAATCTGACAGAGTTGTGGTCTAGTCCGGCACGGTGGGGGTCAGCCAATTCTCCGTCAGCACACAATGTTGCAGTACCTTATGTCATGTTGGAAGGTGACTCTTGCTCTTAGGTCATCGAGCTTGTTTTCCAGCGATTGTACGTTGGCCAGTAGGATGCTGGGCAGTGGTGCGTGATGCGCCTGCTGTCTTAGTCTGTTTTGAATGCCAGCGCGTTTCTCCCGGCGCTTATTTGTTCTACGCCTCGGGTGAGTGGCTCGTCCTTTGTTGTTGATTGCGCTGCGTAGTATCTCAGGCGGCCAGGATGGGTCGGGTTTAAAAGTGTCCAAGATCAAATGTGCAACCTTGTCATCGATGTTTACAAGTGATCTGCTATCGTAGATTATAAAACTAGAGGATTTTGGGATGTAAACCAGACCAAAAAATAATATAATATAATATAATATAATATAATATAATATAATATAATATAATAATAACGACTAAAAAGGTGCATAGTCTAAGCGGAGCGGTCAGGAAGGCATCTGGACGTGGCCACGCCATCTTTGACTAAAAAATTGATAGAATATTGTTGTTTTTCATATGCCTATTTGATTTTCCTTTGCCTCACTGTAACAATGACTCTCACCATCAGCAAGAGACTTCATATTTACATTAAACACAACTGAATTGAGTTTCTTGGCATAGGGCTCCAAAAAATTAGTTTCTCAAGTGGCTCATTTAACAAAGAAAAAAAAAGAAATTGTATTGCTGATCTTAAAGGACAGATTAAGCCAGACCTTCCCAAAGTGTGGGGCCCGCCCCCTAGGGGGGACGCAGAGCCATTGCAGGGGGGGTGTGGTATGAAAAGGGAAAAAAACAAAAACAACATTTGGACACTGCTAGCACGGGGCGCCTACATAAACGCAAAACAGGAGATGAAGCATAGCTGAATATATTTCCAAACCAACTTCATTGTAAACCAAAGACTAGAAAATATGGTGAAGCATATGTTCCCTTTGGTTTCACCTGCACAAGTGGTAGGTCTCCCCTGCAGAATTGGTTTTCCCTTCGTCGGGAGCACGCACTGGGCTCTTCCAATCACGGACAAACAGTATCCCACATTCTTGATTTTTGGTTCACAAACACTTGTTGTAATGACTACATTTTGGAGATGTTAGCTCTTTATACAGTAAAGTTACAGTGGGATACAAATAATATCAGGCTGATCCTGCCACAATTTGTTCTCCCTGTCTAAATCATGGACAAACAGTATCCCACAGTTGTTTATGTTTTTAGACCCATTTTGCAAAGAGAGGCATTTTTTGAAAAATGAATTGATAGCAATGTTGAATATTATTATACAGGAAAAAAACAACTACATGTAAAATAATTACACCGTGACGCCTCTGCCTTTCTAAATAGAGGGACAGTAACTGCGTGTGTATATGTAAGCGTGTAAAACCTGAAGATAGAGACAAAATACTGTTAATCTGACTGTCTGCCATTCTGCAATTGATCTCATGTAAACAATAACGTGGCACACAGCGTGACGTGAAAAAAGGCAGCTTTAACGTTGGCGTTAAAGGCACATACCTTTGACGTTGCGTGACGAACTCTGTATTCCGTGTCAACACATAAACGCAAAAAAGGAGTTTTAAAAAATCTCAGTTTTCGGTGATTCGAAACGCCGTTTACGTGTGGACGAAACAGCTGCGTTTTCAAAAATCCCCCTGTAGGTGTGGACGTATGGTAAAAAAGATAGTAGTTTATTTTCTTACTACCTGTAATGTATTGCAGATTGCTGGTATTTGCTTAATTGTTCACTAAATGTTTGAGGTGTGAAATAAGACACAATGGAGCAAAATATGGGTGTGTGTGGTTGGAGGATGTGTTTGTGCGCACGGAGGGGGGGGGGCGAACATTTTTCTTATTAAACAAAGGGGGGGCTAGCAAAAAAAGTTTGGGAACCACTGGGTTAAGCCATGAGACATCACGAGGAAAAAAAACTTCATATAGCGAGTCCTGTTTTTGGAGTAAACCATCAAAACTACTCACTATAGAGGGAAGGTTCTTAGATTTGCTCTTTTAATATGTCTCCTTTTTTGATATTTTCCTGCACAATTTGTCACTTACACAAACAGATAAACATTGTTTTAAGAAAATCGCTTTGTGACTGCAGATTGAACCTGCTTACAAAGAGGAATTTCGTTCGTTTCGCTCCTTGGCTGTTGTCAACTTCAGGTAATTTCATTATTTTGACATTTGATGTTAAGAGCACTGACCTAAAGCCCTAAATATTAAAAAAATAATAATTTTGGTCTCATTTAAAGGCAGGGATCAGTCATCAACACAATGGAGCTTCAATTTGAGTCACCGGCTCCAAATGACACTGGGATTAGCAATGTTTTGATCACTCAAGCCAAAAATGTGACAGATTTTGACATTGACCCAACCTCCATCACTGTCAGTGATACTCAAACTACTACAACTGAAGCTACAACTACTACACCTACCACTACAACTGCAGCACCAACAACCACAACAACGGCACCAACGACCACGACTGCAGCTCCAACAACCACGACAGCCGCACCAACAACTACTGCTCCAACATCAACAACCACCGCAACAACAACCACAACTGCAGCTCCAACAACTACGACTGCATCTCCAACAACCACAACAGCCGCACCAACAACCACAACACCCGCTCCAACAACCACGACTGCAGCTCCAACAACCACGATTGCGTCACCAACAACCACGACTGCAGCTCCAACAACCACAACAGCAGCACCAACAACCACAACATCCGCACCAACAACCACGACTGCAGCTCCAACAACCACAACTGCAGCTCCAACAACCACAACAGCCGCACCCACAACCACGACTGCAGCTCCAACAACCATTACAGCTGCACCAACAACCACGACTGCAGCTCCAACAACCACAACAGCAGCATCAACAACCACGACTGCAGTTCCAACAATCACAACAGCTGCACCAACAACCACGACTGCAACTCCAACAACCACAACAGCAGCATCAACAACCACAACATCCGCACCAACAACAGCGACTGCAGCTCCAACAACCACAACAGCTGCACCAACAACCACGACTGCAGCTTCAACAACCACAACAGCAGCACCAACAACCACGACTGCAGCTCCAACAACCACAACAGATGCAACAACAACCACAACTGCATCTCCAACAACCACAACAGCCGCACCACCAACCACAACACCCGCTCCAACAACCACGACTGCAGCTCCAACAACCACTACACCTTCTCCAACATCAACAACCACCGCATCAACAACCACAACATCCGCACCAACAACCACAACATCCGCACCAACAACAGCGACTGCAACTCCAACAACCACAACAGCTGCACCAACAACCACGACTGCAGCTTCAACAACAGCAGCACCAACAACCATGACTGCAGCTCCAACAACCACTACACCCGCTCCAACTACCACAACATCCGCACCAACAACCACGACTGCAGCTCCAACAACCACAACAGATGCAACAACAACCACGACTGCATCTCCAACAACCACAACAGCCGCACCACCAACCACAACACCTGCTCCAACAACCACGACTGCAGCTCCAACAACCACAACACCTGCCTCAACAACCACTACAACTTCTCCAACATCAACAACCACCGCATCAACAACCACAACATCCGCACCAACAACCACGACAGCAGCTCCAACAACAACAACAGGCGCAGCAACAACCACAAAATCCGCAGCAACAACCACGACTGCAGCTCCAACAACCACAACAGCTGCACCAACAACCACGACTGCAGCTCCAACAACCACAACAGCAGCATCAACAACCACGACATCCGCACCAACAACAATGACTGCAGCTCCAACAACCACGACAGCCGCACCAACAACTACTGCTCCAACATCAACAACCACCGCAACAACAACCACAACTGCAGCTCCAACAACTACGACTGCATCTCCAACAACCACAACAGCCGCACCAACAACCACAACACCCGCTCCAACAACCACGACTGCAGCTCCAACAACCACGATTGCGTCACCAACAACCACGACTGCAGCTCCAACAACCACAACAGCAGCACCAACAACCACAACAGCCGCACCAACAACCACGACTGCAGCTCCAACAACCACAACTGCAGCTCCAACAACCACAACAGCCGCACCCACAACCACGACTGCAGCTCCAACAACCATTACAGCTGCACCAACAACCACGACTGCAGCTCCAACAACCACAACAGCAGCATCAACAACCACAACATCCGCACCAACAACCACGACTGCAGTTCCAACAATCACAACAGCTGCACCAACAACCACGACTGCAGCTCCAACAACCACAACAGCAGCATCAACAACCACAACATCCGCACCAACAACAGCGACTGCAGCTCCAACAACCACAACAGCTGCACCAACAACCACGACTGCAGCTTCAACAACCACAACAGCAGCACCAACAACCACGACTGCAGCTCCAACAACCACAACACCTGCCTCAACAACCACTACACCTTCTCCAACATCAACAACCACCGCATCAACAACCACAAAATCCGCACCAACAACCACAACATCCGCACCAACAACAGCGACTGCAACTCCAACAACCACAACAGCTGCACCAACAACCACGACTGCAGCTTCAACAACAGCAGCACCAACAACCATGACTGCAGCTCCAACAACCACTACACCCGCTCCAACTACCACAACATCCGCACCAACAACCACGACTGCAGCTCCAACAACCACAACAGATGCAACAACAACCACGACTGCATCTCCAACAACCACAACAGCCGCACCACCAACCACAACACCTGCTCCAACAACCACGACTGCAGCTCCAACAACCACAACACCTGCCTCAACAACCACTACAACTTCTCCAACATCAACAACCACCGCATCAACAACCACAACATCCGCACCAACAACCACGACAGCAGCTCCAACAACAACAACAGGCGCAGCAACAACCACAAAATCCGCAGCAACAACCACGACTGCAGCTCCAACAACCACAACAGCAGCATCAACAACCACGACATCCGCACCAACAACAATGACTGCAGCTCCAACAACCACAACAGCTGCACCAACAACCACGACTGCAGCTCCAACAACCACAACAGCAGCATCAACAACCACAACATCCGCACCAACAACAACGACTGCAGCTCCAACAACCACAACAGCTGCACCAACAACCACGACTGCAGCTCCAACAACCACAACAGCAGCATCAACAACCACAACATCCGCACCAACAACAACGACTGCAGCTCCAACAACCACAACAGCTGCACCAACAACCACGACTGCAGCACCAACAACCACAACAGCTGCACCAACAACCACGACTGCAGCTCCAACAACCACAACAGCAGCATCAACAACCACAACATCCGCACCAACAACAACGACTGCAGCTCCAACAACCACAACAGCTGCACCAACAACCACGACTGCAGCACCAACAACCACAACAGCTGCACCAACAACCACGACTGCAGCTCCAACAACCACAACAGCAGCATCAACAACCACAACATCCGCACCAACAACAACGACTGCAGCTCCAACAACCACAACAGCTGCACCAACAACCACGACTGCAGCTCCAACAACCACAACAGCAGCACCAACAACCACGACTGCAGCTCCAACAACCACAAAAGCAGCAACAACATCCACGACTGCCGCACCAACAACCACGACTGCAGCTCCAACAACCACAACAGCAGCTCCAACAACCACAACAGCTGCACCAACAACCACGACTGCAGCACCAACAACCACAACAGCAGCTCCAACAACCACGACAACAGCCGCACCAACAACCACGACTACAGCTCCAACAACCACAACACCCGCTCCAACAACCACAACAGCCGCACCAACAACCACAACTGCAGCTCCAACAACCACAACAGCCGCACCAACAACCACAACATCCGCACCAACAACAACGACTGCAGCTCCAACAACCACAACAGCTGCACCAACAACCACGACTGCAGCACCAACAACCACAACAGCTGCACCAACAACCACGACTGCAGCTCCAACAACCACAACAGCAGCATCAACAACCACAACATCCGCACCAACAACAACGACTGCAGCTCCAACAACCACAACATCCGCACCAACAACTACGACTGCAGCTCCAACAACCACAACAGCCGCACCAACAACTACGACTGCAGCTCCAACAACCACTACACCAGCTCAAACAACCACAAAAGCCACACCAACAACCACAGCTGAAGCTCCAACAACCACAACAGCAGCTCCAACAACCACAACACCCGCTCCAACAACCACAAAAGCAGCAACAACAACCACAACAGCCGCACCAACAACCACGACTGCAGCTCCAACAACCACGACTGCAGCTCCAACAACCACAACAGCCGCACCAACAACCACAACACCCGCTCCAACATCAACAACCAACACACCAACAACCACAACATCCGCACCAACAACCACGACTGCAGCTCCAACAACCACAACAGCTGCACCAACAACCACGACTGCATCACCAACAACCACAACAGCAGCACAAACAACCACAACAGCAGCACCAACAACCACGACTGCAGCTCCAACAACCACAACAGCCGCACCAACAACCACAACACCCGCTCCAACATCAACAACCAACACACCAACAACCACAACATCCGCACCAACAACCACGACTGCAGCTCCAACAACCACGACTGCAGCACCAACAACCACAACACCCGCTCCAACATCAACAACCAACACACCAACAACCACAACATCCGCACCAACAACCACAACAGCTGCAACAACCACGACTGCAGCACCAACAACCACAACAGCAACACCAACAACCACAACTGCAGCTCCAACAATCACAACAGCAGCTCCAACAACCACAACACCCGCTCCAACAACCACAACACCCGCTCCGACAACCACAACAGCTGCACCAACAACAACGACACCTGCACCAACCACAACGACTAGATATGTTGTTTTCCGATCCATAGCAGGCACTTTTACAAGTGACCTGTCAGAATCGTTGTCTGAAGCTTTTACAAACCGAGCTGCAACAATCAAGAATCAGGTAATTTTTCTAGACTGTTGTCTAACGCTGCTTGCCTACTCTGTGGAAAGCAATATCAAGGTTAATTCTTAGGAATACCCATTAAAACACAAAATACTTTTTAAAAAAAACCAAAAACAAGTCAACTACTTAACCTTTGCTTCCAACCTTTTAAAGTTTTTTTTTCTAAGCTTTATACATCGAGTGTTTTTGAGCTTGTTTGTCTGGAGTCTGTTTTTACCGGTGGTATGTCTGTGAAGGTTCTCAGTCATCCAGGTCATCGTAGTCAAAGGAGCTTGCAAAGAAAAGCGTCTGGACTTCTTTAAGTTTTTTGAAGACGTTTTTACTGGTGGCAAAGCACTTTATATTTGAACAAAGATTTTCAGTGATGAAGTTTAACAAACGCAGATACATATTCTCTTTCACTCAACTGTCTACTGTCTTTTGCATCTCAAACTCATGCATTGAACCTCACTTTATTGCATTTATTCAACATTAAACACATTGCATTTCTCTCCCTGAGTTAGGAAGAAACACTTCAAAAATGCGTGCAGAATTTTAAGTACTATAATTTAAAAGGCTTTGAACCTCTGACACACAAAAAAATCCACATGCATGGTTTATACAAAACGGTAGCACAGTGGACTCTTGGTAAGCGCTATTTCGTCCTTGCAAAATAAGTTTGACTCTGGGATCTTTCTGTGTGGAAATTGCATGTTCTCTTTATTTAAACATGGGTTCTTTGCCTCTCATGCTATTGTAGCTGGAAAAAGTGCATGGATAGTTTCTGGATTAAAAAATTGACAAAATATTCTTGTTTTACATTAAACACAACTGAATTGAGCTTCTTGGCATAGGGCTACAAAAAATTTGTTTCTCAAGTGGCTCATTTAAAAAAAGGGAAAAAAAGGAATGATATTGCTGATCTTAACGGACAGGTTAAGTCATGATGTATCACAAGGATAAAAACTTCATATCGCAAGTCCTGTCTTTGGACTGAACCATCAAAACTACTCACTACAGAGGGAAAGTTCTTAGATTTCCTCTTTTAATATGTCTCCTTTTTTGATATTTTGCTGCACCATTTGTCACTTTTACAAACAGATAAACATTGTTTTAAGAAAATCGTTTTGTGACTGCAGATTGAACCTGCTTACAAAAAGGCATTTCGTTCCATTCGCTCCTTGGCCGTTGTCAACTTCAGGTAATTTCATTATTTTGACATTTGATGTTAAGAGCACTGACCTAAAGCCCTAAATTTTCAAAAACTATAATTTTTGTTTCATTTAAAGGAAGGGATCAGTCATCAACACCATGGAGCTTCAATTTGTGTCACCGGTTCCAAATGACACTGAAATTAGAGATGTTTTGAGCAATCAAGCCTCAAATGTGACAGGTTTTGACATTGACACAACCTCCATCACTGTCAGTGATACTTATCCAACTATGACAACTACAGCTCCAACTACAGATATAACAGCGACGACAACCACGACTGAAGGCACAACAACCACGACTGCATCTCCAACAACCACAACATCCGCACCAACAACCACGACTACAGCTCCAACAACCATAACAGCAGCACCAACAACCACAACAGCAGCAAGAACAACCACAACAGCGGCACCAACAACCACGACTGCAGCTCCAACAACCACGACTGCAGCTCCAACAACCACTACACCCACTCCAACAACCACAACAGCAGCACCAACAACCACAACTGCAGCTCCAACAACAACAACAGCCGCACCAACAACCACGACTGCAGCTCCAACAACCACTACTGCAGCTCCAACAACCACTACACCCACTCCAACAACCACAACAGCCGCACCAACAACCACAACTGCAGTTCCAACAACAACAACAGCCGCACCCACAACCACAACTGCAGCTCCAACAACCACAAGAGCCGCACCAACAACCACAACTGCAGCTCCAACAACCATGACAGCAGCTCCAACAACCACAACTGCAGCCACAACAACCACGACTGCAGCTCCAACAACCACTACACCCGCTCCAACAACCACAACAGCCGCACCCACAACCATGACTGTGGCTCCAACAACCACAACAGTCGCTCCAACAACTGCAGCTCCAACAACCACAACAGCAGCACCAACAACCACAACAGCAGCACCAACAACCACAACAGCCACACCAACAACCACAACTGAAGCTCCAACAACCACTACACCCGCGCCAACAACCACAACAGCCGCACCCACGACAACGAATGCAGCTCCAACAACCACAACAGCCGCACAAACAACCACTACTGAAGCTCCAACAACCACAACTTCAGCTCCAACAACCACGACTGCAGCTCCAACAACCACAACAGCCGCAACCACAACCACGACTGCAGCTCCAACAACCACAACAGCCACACCAACAACCACTACTGCAGCTCCAACAACAACAACAGCCGCACCCACAACCACAACTGCAGCTCCAACAACCACAACAGCCGCACCAACAACCACAACTTCAGCTCCAACAACCACAACTGCAGCTCCAACAACCACAACAGCCGCACCAACAACCACAACTGCAGCTCCAACAACCACAACAGCCGCACCAACAACCACAACTGCAGCTCCAACAACCACGACTGCAGCTCCAACAACCACTACACCCGCTCCAACAACCACAACAGCCGCACCAACAACCACTACAACCGCTCCAACAACCACAACAGTCACACCAACAACCACAACTGCAGCTCCAACAACCACAACAGCAGCACCTACAACCACAACAGCCGCACCCACAACCACGACTGCAGCTCCAACAACAACAACAGCCGCACCAACAACCACGACTGAAGCCACAACAACCACGACTGCATCTCCAACAACCACAACATCCGCACCAACAACCACGACTACAGCTCCAACAACCATAACAGCTGCACCAACAACATCAACAGCAGCACCAACAACCACAACAGCAGCAACAACAACCACAACAGCGGCACCAACAACCACGACTGCAGCTCCAACAACCACGACTGCAGCTCCAACAACCACGACTGCAGCTCCAACAACCACTACTGCAGCTCCAACAACCACTACACCCACTCCAACAACCACAACAGCCGCACCAACAACCACAACTGCAGCTCCAACAACCACAACAGCAGCACCAACAGCCACAACAGCAGCACCAACAACCACAACAGCCACACCAACAACCACAACTGAAGCTCCAACAACCACTACACCCGCGCCAACAACCACAACAGCCGCACCCACAACCACGAATGCAGCTCCAACAACCACAACAGCCGCACAAACAACCACTACTGAAGCTCCAACAACCACAACTTCAGCTCCAACAACCACGACTGCAGCTCCAACAACCACAACAGCCACACCAACAACCACTACTGCAGCTCCAACAACAACAACAGCCGCACCCACAACCACAACTGCAGCTCCAACAACCACAACAGCCGCACCAACAACCACAACTGCAGCTCCAACAACCACAACAGCCGCACCAACAACCACAACTGCAGCTCCAACAACCACAACTGCAACTCCAACAACCACAACAGCCGCACCAACAACCACAACTGCAGCTCCAACAACCACAACTGCAACTCCAGCAACCACAACAGCAGCAACAACAACCACTACAACCGCTCCAACAACCACAACAGTCGCACCAACAACCACAACTGCAGCTCCAACAACCACGACTACAGCTCCAACAACCATAACAGCTGCACCAACAACATCAACAGCAGCACCAACAACCACAACAGCAGCAACAACAACCACAACAGCAGCAACAACAACCACAACAGCGGCACCAACAACCACGACTGCAGCTCCAACAACCACGACTGCAGCTCCAACAACCACTACTGCAGCTCCAACAACCACAACAGCCGCACCAACAACCACAACTGCAGCTCCGACAACTGCAGCTCCAACAACCACAACAGCAGCACCAACAACCACAACTGCAGCTCCAACAACCACAACAGCAGCCACAACAACCACGACTGCAGCTCCAACAACCACTACACCCGCTCCAACAACCACAACAGCCGCACCAACAACCACGACTGCAGCTCCAACAACCACTACTGCAGCTCCAACAACCACTACACCCACTCCAACAACCACAACAGCCGCACCAACAACCACAACTGCAGTTCCAACAACAACAACAGCCGCACCCACAACCACAACTGCAGCTCCAACAACCACAACAGCCGCACCAACAACCACAACAGCCGCACCAACAACCACAACTGCAGCTCCAACAACCATGACAGCAGCTCCAACAACCACAACTGCAGCCACAACAACCACGACTGCAGCTCCAACAACCACTACACCCGCTCCAACAACCACAACAGCCGCACCCACAACCACAACAGCAGCTCCAACAACCACAACACCCGCTCCAACAACCACAACAGCAGCAACAACAACCACAACAGCCGCACCAACAACCACGACTGCAGCTCCAACAACAACAACAGCCGCACCAACAACCACGACTGCAGCCAAAACAACCACGACTGCATCTCCAACAACCACAACACCTGCTCCAACAACTTCTGCTCAAACATCAACAACCACCGCACCAACAACCATGACTGCAGCTCGAACAACTACGACTGCATCTCCAACAACCACAACTGCCGCACCAACAACCACAACACCCGCTCGAACAACCACAACTGCAGCTCCAACAACCACAACAGCCGCACCCACGACCACGACTGCAGCTCCAACAACCACAACACCTGCTCCAACAACCACAACAGCCGCACCAACAACCACAACTGCAGCTCCAACAACCACGACTGCAGCTCCAACAACCACAACAGCAACACCAACAACCACAACTGCAGCTCCAACAATCACAACAGCAGCTCCAACAACCACAACACCCGCTCCAACAACCACAACACCCGCTCCGACAACCACGACAGCCGCACCAACAACAACGACACCTGAACCAACTACAACGACTAGATATGTTGTTTTCCGATCCATACAAAGCCCTTTTACAAGTGACCTGTCAGAATCGTTGTCTGAAGCTTTTACAAACCGAGCTGCAACAATCAAGAATCAGGTAATTTTTCACTGCTGTCTAGACTGTTGTCTAACGCTGCTTGCCTACTCTGTGGAAAGCAATATCAAGGTTAATTCATTAAAACACAAAATACTTTTTAAAAAAAACCAAAAACAAGTCAACTACTTAACTTTTGCTTCCAACCTTTTAAAGTTTTTTTTTCTAAGCTTTATACATCGAGTGTTTTTGAGCTTGTTTGTCTGGAGTCTGTTTTTACCGGTGGTATGTCTGTGAAGGTTCTCAGTCATCCAGGTCATCGTAGTCAAAGGAGCTTGCAAAGAAAAGCGTCTGGACTTCTTTAAGTTTTTTGAAGACGTTTTTACTGGTGGCAAAGCACTTTATATTTGAACAAAGATTTTCAGTGATGAAGTTTAACAAACGCAGATACATATTCTCTTTCACTCAACTGTCTACTGTCTTTTGCATCTCAAACTCATGCATTGAACCTCACTTTATTGCATTTATTCAACATTAAACACATTGCATTTCTCTCCCTGAGTTAGGAAGAAACACTTCAAAAATGCGTGCAGAATTTTAAGTACTATAATTTAAAAGGCTTTGAACCTCTGACACACAAAAAAATCCACATGCATGGTTTATACAAAACGGTAGCACAGTGGACTCTTGGTAAGCGCTATTTCGTCCTTGCAAAATAAGTTTGACTCTGGGATCTTTCTGTGTGGAAATTGCATGTTCTCTTTATTTAAACATGGGTTCTTTGCCTCTCATGCTATTGTAGCTGGAAAAAGTGCATGGATAGTTTCTGGATTAAAAAATTGACAAAATATTCTTGTTTTACATTAAACACAACTGAATTGAGCTTCTTGGCATAGGGCTACAAAAAATTTGTTTCTCAAGTGGCTCATTTAAAAAAAGGGAAAAAAAGGAATGATATTGCTGATCTTAACGGACAGGTTAAGTCATGATGTATCACAAGGATAAAAACTTCATATCGCAAGTCCTGTCTTTGGACTGAACCATCAAAACTACTCACTACAGAGGGAAAGTTCTTAGATTTCCTCTTTTAATATGTCTCCTTTTTTGATATTTTGCTGCACCCATTTGTCACTTTTACAAACAGATAAACATTGTTTTAAGAAAATCGTTTTGTGACTGCAGATTGAACCTGCTTACAAAAAGGCATTTCGTTCCATTCGCTCCTTGGCCGTTGTCAACTTCAGGTAATTTCATTATTTTGACATTTGATGTTAAGAGCACTGACCTAAAGCCCTAAATTTTCAAAAACTATAATTTTTGTTTCATTTAAAGGAAGGGATCAGTCATCAACACCATGGAGCTTCAATTTGTGTCACCGGTTCCAAATGACACTGAAATTAGAGATGTTTTGAGCAATCAAGCCTCAAATGTGACAGGTTTTGACATTGACACAACCTCCATCACTGTCAGTGATACTTATCCAACTATGACAACTACAGCTCCAACTACAGATATAACAGCGACGACAACCACGACTGAAGGCACAACAACCACGACTGCATCTCCAACAACCACAACATCCGCACCAACAACCACGACTACAGCTCCAACAACCATAACAGCAGCACCAACAACCACAACAGCAGCAAGAACAACCACAACAGCGGCACCAACAACCACGACTGCAGCTCCAACAACCACGACTGCAGCTCCAACAACCACTACACCCACTCCAACAACCACAACAGCCGCACCAACAACCACAACTGCAGCTCCAACAACAACAACAGCCGCACCAACAACCACGACTGCAGCTCCAACAACCACTACTGCAGCTCCAACAACCACTACACCCACTCCAACAACCACAACAGCCGCACCAACAACCACAACTGCAGTTCCAACAACAACAACAGCCGCACCCACAACCACAACTGCAGCTCCAACAACCACAAGAGCCGCACCAACAACCACAACAGCCGCACCAACAACCACAACTGCAGCTCCAACAACCATGACAGCAGCTCCAACAACCACAACTGCAGCCACAACAACCACGACTGCAGCTCCAACAACCACTACACCCGCTCCAACAACCACAACAGCCGCACCAACAACCACAACTGCAGTTCCAACAACAACAACAGCCGCACCCACAACCACAACTGCAGCTCCAACAACCACAAGAGCCGCACCAACAACCACAACAGCCGCACCAACAACCACAACTGCAGCTCCAACAACCATGACAGCAGCTCCAACAACCACAACTGCAGCCACAACAACCACGACTGCAGCTCCAACAACCACTACACCCGCTCCAACAACCACAACAGCCGCACCCACAACCATGACTGTGGCTCCAACAACCACAACAGTCGCTCCAACAACTGCAGCTCCAACAACCACAACAGCAGCACCAACAACCACAACAGCAGCACCAACAACCACAACAGCCACACCAACAACCACAACTGAAGCTCCAACAACCACTACACCCGCGCCAACAACCACAACAGCCGCACCCACGACAACGAATGCAGCTCCAACAACCACAACAGCCGCACAAACAACCACTACTGAAGCTCCAACAACCACAACTTCAGCTCCAACAACCACGACTGCAGCTCCAACAACCACAACAGCCGCAACCACAACCACGACTGCAGCTCCAACAACCACAACAGCCACACCAACAACCACTACTGCAGCTCCAACAACAACAACAGCCGCACCCACAACCACAACTGCAGCTCCAACAACCACAACAGCCGCACCAACAACCACAACTGCAGCTCCAACAACAACAACAGCCGCACCCACAACCACAACTGCAGCTCCAACAACCACAACAGCCGCACCAACAACCACAACTGCAGCTCCAACAACCACAACAGCCGCACCAACAACCACAACTGCAGCTCCAACAACCACAACTGCAACTCCAGCAACCACAACAGCAGCAACAACAACCACGACTGCAGCTCCAACAACCACTACACCCGCTCCAACAACCACAACAGCCGCACCAACAACCACTACAACCGCTCCAACAACCACAACAGTCACACCAACAACCACAACTGCAGCTCCAACAACCACAACAGCAGCACCTACAACCACAACAGCCGCACCCACAACCACGACTGCAGCTCCAACAACAACAACAGCCGCACCAACAACCACGACTGAAGCCACAACAACCACGACTGCATCTCCAACAACCACAACATCCGCACCAACAACCACGACTACAGCTCCAACAACCATAACAGCTGCACCAACAACATCAACAGCAGCACCAACAACCACAACAGCAGCAACAACAACCACAACAGCGGCACCAACAACCACGACTGCAGCTCCAACAACCACGACTGCAGCTCCAACAACCACGACTGCAGCTCCAACAACCACTACACCCACTCCAACAACCACAACAGCCGCACCAACAACCACAACTGCAGCTCCAACAACCACAACAGCAGCACCAACAGCCACAACAGCAGCACCAACAACCACAACAGCCACACCAACAACCACAACTGAAGCTCCAACAACCACTACACCCGCGCCAACAACCACAACAGCCGCACCCACAACCACGAATGCAGCTCCAACAACCACAACAGCCGCACAAACAACCACTACTGAAGCTCCAACAACCACAACTTCAGCTCCAACAACCACGACTGCAGCTCCAACAACCACAACAGCCACACCAACAACCACTACTGCAGCTCCAACAACAACAACAGCCGCACCCACAACCACAACTGCAGCTCCAACAACCACAACAGCCGCACCAACAACCACAACTGCAGCTCCAACAACCACAACATCCGCACCAACAACCACGACTACAGCTCCAACAACCATAACAGCTGCACCAACAACCACAACTGCAGCTCCAACAACCACAACTGCAACTCCAACAACCACAACAGCCGCACCAACAACCACAACTGCAGCTCCAACAACCACAACTGCAACTCCAGCAACCACAACAGCAGCAACAACAACCACTACAACCGCTCCAACAACCACAACAGTCGCACCAACAACCACAACTGCAGCTCCAACAACCACGACTACAGCTCCAACAACCATAACAGCTGCACCAACAACATCAACAGCAGCACCAACAACCACAACAGCAGCAACAACAACCACAACAGCAGCAACAACAACCACAACAGCGGCACCAACAACCACGACTGCAGCTCCAACAACCACGACTGCAGCTCCAACAACCACTACTGCAGCTCCAACAACCACAACAGCCGCACCAACAACCACAACTGCAGCTCCAACAACTGCAGCTCCAACAACCACAACAGCAGCACCAACAACCACAACTGCAGCTCCAACAACCACAACAGCAGCCACAACAACCACGACTGCAGCTCCAACAACCACTACACCCGCTCCAACAACCACAACAGCCGCACCCACAACCACAACAGCAGCTCCAACAACCACAACACCCGCTCCAACAACCACAACAGCCGCACCAACAAACACGACTGCAGCTCCAACAACAACGACTGCAGCTCCAACAACCACTACTGCAGCTCCAACAACCACTACTGCAGCTCCAACAACCACTACACCCACTCCAACAACCACAACAGCCGCACCAACAACCACAACTGCAGTTCCAACAACAACAACAGCCGCACCCACAACCACAACTGCAGCTCCAACAACCACAACAGCCGCACCAACAACCACGACAGCCGCACCAACAACCACAACTGCAGCTCCAACAACCATGACAGCAGCTCCAACAACCACAACTGCAGCCACAACAACCACGACTGCAGCTCCAACAACCACTACACCCACTCCAACAACCACAACAGCCGCACCAACAACCACAACTGCAGCTCCAACAACCACAACAGCAGCACCAACAACCACAACAGCAACACCAACAACCACAACAGCCACACCAACAACCACAACTGAAGCTCCAACAACCACTACACCCGCGCCAACAACCACAACAGCCGCACCCACAACCACGAATGCAGCTCCAACAACCACAACAGCCGCACAAACAACCACTACTGAAGCTCCAACAACCACAACTTCAGCTCCAACAACCACGACTGCAGCTCCAACAACCACAACAGCCACACCAACAACCACTACTGCAGCTCCAACAACAACAACAGCCGCACCCACAACCACAACTGCAGCTCCAACAACCACAACAGCCGCACCAACAACCACAACTGCAGCTCCAACAACCACAACAGCCGCACCAACAACCACAACTGCAGCTCCAACAACCACAACTGCAACTCCAACAACCACAACAGCCGCACCAACAACCACAACTGCAGCTCCAACAACCACAACTGCAACTCCAGCAACCACAACAGCAGCAACAACAACCACTACAACCGCTCCAACAACCACAACAGTCGCACCAACAACCACAACTGCAGCTCCAACAACCACGACTACAGCTCCAACAACCATAACAGCTGCACCAACAACATCAACAGCAGCACCAACAACCACAACAGCAGCAACAACAACCACAACAGCAGCAACAACAACCACAACAGCCGCACCAACAACCACGACTGCAGCTCCAACAACCACGACTGCAACTCCAACAACCACGACTGCAGCTCCAACAACCACAACAGCCGCACCAACAACCACAACTGCAGCTCCAACAACTGCAGCTCCAACAACCACAACAGCAGCACCAACAACCACAACTGCAGCTCCAACAACCACAACAGCAGCCACAACAACCACGACTGCAGCTCCAACAACCACTACACCCGCTCCAACAACCACAACAGCCGCACCCACAACCACAACAGCAGCTCCAACAACCACAACACCCGCTCCAACAACCACAACAGCCGCACCAACAACCACGACTGCAGCTCCAACAACAACAACAGCCGCACCAACAACCACGACTGCAGCTCCAACAACCACTACTGCAGCTCCAACAACCACTACACCCACTCCAACAACCACAACAGCCGCACCAACAACCACAACTGCAGTTCCAACAACAACAACAGCCGCACCCACAACCACAACTGCAGCTCCAACAACCACAACAGCCGCACCAACAACCACAACAGCCGCACCAACAACCACAACTGCAGCTCCAACAACCATGACAGCAGCTCCAACAACCACAACTGCAGCCACAACAACCACGACTGCAGCTCCAACAACCACTACACCCGCTCCAACAACCACAACAGCCGCACCCACAACCACAACAGCAGCAACAACAACCACAACACCCGCTCCAACAACCACAACAGCAGCAACAACAACCACAACAGCCGCACCAACAACCACGACTGCAGCTCCAACAACAACAACAGCCGCACCAACAACCACGACTGCAGCCAAAACAACCACGACTGCATCTCCAACAACCACAACACCTGCTCCAACAACTTCTGCTCAAACATCAACAACCACCGCACCAACAACCATGACTGCAGCTCGAACAACTACGACTGCATCTCCAACAACCACAACTGCCGCACCAACAACCACAACACCCGCTCGAACAACCACAACTGCAGCTCCAACAACCACAACAGCCGCACCCACGACCACGACTGCAGCTCCAACAACCACAACACCTGCTCCAACAACCACAACAGCCGCACCAACAACCACAACTGCAGCTCCAACAACCACGACTGCAGCTCCAACAACCACAACAGCAACACCAACAACCACAACTGCAGCTCCAACAATCACAACAGCAGCTCCAACAACCACAACACCCGCTCCAACAACCACAACACCCGCTCCGACAACCACGACAGCCGCACCAACAACAACGACACCTGAACCAACAACAACGACTAGATATGTTGTTTTCCGATCCATACAAAGCCCTTTTACAAGTGACCTGTCAGAATCGTTGTCTGAAGCTTTTACAAACCGAGCTGCAACAATCAAGAATCAGGTAATTTTTCACTGCTGTCTAGACTGTTGTCTAACGCTGCTTGCCTACTCTGTGGAAAGCAATATCAAGGTTAATTCATTAAAACACAAAATACTTTTTAAAAAAAACCAAAAACAAGTCAACTACTTAACTTTTGCTTCCAACCTTTTAAAGTTTTTTTTTCTAAGCTTTATACATCGAGTGTTTTTGAGCTTGTTTGTCTGGAGTCTGTTTTTACCGGTGGTATGTCTGTGAAGGTTCTCAGTCATCCAGGTCATCGTAGTCAAAGGAGCTTGCAAAGAAAAGCGTCTGGACTTCTTTAAGTTTTTTGAAGACGTTTTTACTGGTGGCAAAGCACTTTATATTTGAACAAAGATTTTCAGTGACGAAGTTTAACAAACGCAGATACATATTCTCTTTCACTCAACTGTCTACTGTCTTTTGCATCTCAAACTCATGCATTGAACCTCACTTTATTGCATTTATTCAACATTAAACACATTGCATTTCTCTCCCTGAGTTAGGAAGAAACACTTCAAAAATGCGTGCAGAATTTTAAGTACTATAATTTAAAAGGCTTTGAACCTCTGGCACACAAAAAAATCCACATACATGGTTTATACAAAACGGTAGCACAGTGGACTCTTGGTAAGCGCTATTTCGTCCTTGCAAAATAAGTTTGACTCTGGGATCTTTCTGTGTGGAAATTGCATGTTCTCTTTATTTAAACATGGGTTCTTTCCAAGGACTCTGGCATACAACAGTCTAAAGACATTTTAGGGAGATTACTTGGTAATTCTAAATTACCCATACCATTGTATCTTGAAAGGTTTCACAGCTTTTGACTTGTTTCATATTTTGTCATTTTACAGCCTCATTTCATATGGATTATATATCATTTTCACTTCAAAGTTCTACAAACAATACCTGCTTATGTCAAAATGAAAGAGGATCTGGTTGTTGTTGGGTATACCTTGCCTCTCATGCTATTGTAGCTGGAAAACGTGCATGGATAGTTTCTGGATTAAAAAATTGACAAAATATTCTTGTTTTACATTAAACACAACTGAATTGAGCTTCTTGGCATAGGGCTACAAAAAATTTGTTTCTCAAGTGGCTCATTTAAAAAAAGGGAAAAAAAGGAATGATATTGCTGATCTTAACGGACAGGTTAAGTCATGATGTATCACAAGGATAAAAACTTCATATCGCAAGTCCTGTCTTTGGACTGAACCATCAAAACTACTCACTACAGAGGGAAAGTTCTTAGATTTCCTCTTTTAATATGTCTCCTTTTTTGATATTTTGCTGCACAATTTGTCATTTTTACAAACAGATAAACATTGTTTTAAGAAAATCGTTTTGTGACTGCAGATTGAACCTGCTTACAAAAAGGCATTTCGTTCGTTTCGCTCCTTGGCCGTTGTCAACTTCAGGTAATTTCATTATTTTGACATTTGATGTTAAGAGCACTGACCTAAAGCCCTAAATTTTCAAAAACTATCATTTTTGTTTCGTTTAAAGGAAGGGATCAGTCATCAACACCATGGAGCTTCAATTTGTGTCACCGGTTCCAAATGACACTGAAATTAGAGATGTTTTGAGCAATCAAGCCTCAATTGTGACAGGTTTTGACATTGACACAGCCTCCATCACTGTCAGTGATACTTATCCAACTATGACAACTACAGCTCCAACTACAGATATAACAGCGACGACAACCACGACTGAAGGCACAACAACCACGACTGCATCTCCAACAACCACAACAGCAGCACCAACAACCACAACAGCCGCACCCACAACCACGACTGCAGCACCAACAACCACTACAACCGCTTCAACAACCACAACAGCCGCACCAACAACCACGACTGCGGCTCCAACAACCACAACAGCAGCACCAACAACCACAACAGCCGCACCCACAACCACGACTGCGGCTCCAACAACCACTACAGCCGCTCCAACAACCACAACAGCCGCACCCACAACCACGACTGCGGCTCCAACAACCACAACAGCCGCACCAACAACCACAACAGCCGCACCCACAACCACAACTGCGGCTCCAACAACCACAACTGCGGCTCCAACAACCACAACTGCAGCACCAACAACCACAACAGCCGCACCCACAACCACGACTGCGGCTCCAACAACCACTACACCCGCTCCAACAACCACAACAGCCGCACCCACAACCATGACTGCGGCTCCAACAACCACACCAGCAGCTCCAACAACCACAACTGCAGCTCCAACAACCACAACTGCGGCTCCAACAACCACAACAGCCGCACCCACAACCACGACTGCAGCCGCTCCAACAACCACAACAGCCGCAGCAACAACAACAACCGCTCCAACAACCACAACAGCCGCACCCACAACCACGACTGCAGCTCCAACAACCACAACAGCCGCACCAACAACCACAACACCCGCTCCAACAACCACAACAGCAGCCCCAACAACAACAACAGCCGCTACAACAACCACAACAGCCGCACTCACAACCACGACTGCAGCTCCAACAACCACGACTGCAGCTCCAACAACCACTACTGCAGCTCCAACAACCACAACAGCCGCACCAACAACCACAACTGCAGCTCCAACAACCACAACGACCGCAGCAACAACCACGACTGCAGCTCCAACAACCACAAAAGCAGCAACAACATCCACGACTGCCGCACCAACAACCACGACTGCAGCTCCAACAACCACAACAGCCGCACCAACAACCACAACAGCAGCCCCAACAACAACAACAGCCGCAGCCACAACCACAACTGCAGCACCAACAACCACAACAGCCGCACCCACAACCACAACACCAGCCCCAACAACAACAGCCGCAGCCACAACCACAACTGCAGCACCAACAACCACAACAGCCGCACCCACAACCACGACTGCAGCTCCAACAACCACTACACCCGCTCCAACAACCACAACAGCCGCACCCACAACCATGACTGCGGCTCCAACAACCACACCAGCAGCTCCAACAACCACAACTGCAGCTCCAACAACCACAACAGCATCTCCAACAACCACAACAGCCGCTCCAACAACCACAACAGCCGCACCCACAACCACGACTGCAGCTCCAACAACCACAATAGCCGCACCAACAACCACAACACCAGCCCCAACAACAACAGCCGCAGCCACAACCACAACTGCAGCTCCAACAACCACAACAGCCGCACCAACAACCACGACTGCAGCCCCAACAACAGCCGCAGCCACAACCACAACTGCAGCACCAACAACCACAACAGCCGCACCCACAACCACGACTGCGGCTCCAACAACCACTACACCCGCTCCAACAACCACAACAGCCGCACCCACAACCACGACTGCGGCTCCAACAACCACTACACCCGCTCCAACAACCACAACAGCCACACCCACAACCATGACTGCGGCTCCAACAACCACACCAGCAGCTCCAACAACCACAACTGCAGCTCCAACAACCACAACTGCGGCTCCAACAACCACAACAGCCGCACCCACAACCACGACTGCAGCCGCTCCAACAACCACAACAGCCGCAGCAACAACAACAACCGCTCCAACAACCACAACAGCCGCACCCACAACCATGACTGCGGCTCCAACAACCACACCAGCAGCTCCAACAACCACAACTGCAGCTCCAACAACCACAACTGCAGCTCCAACAACCACAACAGCCGCACCAACAACCACAACAGCCGCACCAACAACCACAACTGCAGCTCCAACAACCATGACAGCAGCTCCAACAACCACAACTGCAGCCACAACAACCACGACTGCAGCTCCAACAACCACTACACCCACTCCAACAACCACAACAGCCGCACCAACAACCACAACTGCAGCTCCAACAACCACAACAGCAGCACCAACAACCACAACAGCAGCACCAACAACCACAACAGCCACACCAACAACCACAACTGAAGCTCCAACAACCACTACACCCGCGCCAACAACCACAACAGCCGCACCCACAACCACGAATGCAGCTCCAACAACCACAACAGCCGCACAAACAACCACTACTGAAGCTCCAACAACCACAACTTCAGCTCCAACAACCACGACTGCAGCTCCAACAACCACAACAGCCACACCAACAACCACTACTGCAGCTCCAACAACAACAACAGCCGCACCCACAACCACAACTGCAGCTCCAACAACCACAACAGCAGCCCCAACAACAACAACAGCCGCTACAACAACCACAACAGCCGCACTCACAACCACGACTGCAGCTCCAACAACCACGACTGCAGCTCCAACAACCACTACTGCAGCTCCAACAACCACAACAGCCGCACCAACAACCACAACTGCAGCTCCAACAACCACGACTGGAGCTCCAACAACCACAACGACCGCAGCAACAACCACGACTGCAACTCCAACAACCACAAAAGCAGCAACAACATCCACGACTGCCGCACCAACAACCACGACTGCAGCTCCAACAACCACAACAGCCGCACCAACAACCACAACAGCAGCCCCAACAACAACGACAGCCGCAGCCACAACCACAACTGCAGCACCAACAACCACAACAGCCGCACCCACAACCACAACACCAGCCCCAACAACAACAGCCGCAGCCACAACCACAACTGCAGCACCAACAACCACAACAGCCGCACCCACAACCACGACTGCAGCTCCAACAACCACAACTGCAGCTCCAACAACCACAACAGCCGCACCCACAACCATGACTGCGGCTCCAACAACCACACCAGCAGCTCCAACAACCACAACTGCAGCTCCAACAACCACAACTGCGGCTCCAACAACCACAACAGCCGCACCCACAACCACGACTGCAGCCGCTCCAACAACCACAACAGCCGCACCAACAACAACAACCGCTTCAACAACCACAACAGCCGCACCAACAACCACAACTGCAGCTCCAACAACCACAACAGCAGCACCAACAACCACAACAGCCGCACCCACAACCACGACTGCAGCTCCAACAACCACAACAGCCGCTCCAACAACCACAACAGCCGCACCCACAACCACGACTGCGGCTCCAACAACCACAACAGCCGCACCAACAACCACAACAGCCGCACCCACAACCACAACTGCGGCTCCAACAACCACAACTGCGGCTCCAACAACCACAACTGCAGCACCAACAACCACAACAGCCGCACCCACAACCACGACTGCGGCTCCAACAACCACTACACCCGCTCCAACAACCACAACAGCCGCACCCACAACCATGACTGCGGCTCCAACAACCACACCAGCAGCTCCAACAACCACAACTGCAGCTCCAACAACCACAACTGCGGCTCCAACAACCACAACAGCCGCACCCACAACCACGACTGCAGCCGCTCCAACAACCACAACAGCCGCAGCAACAACAACAACCGCTCCAACAACCACAACAGCCGCACCCACAACCACGACTGCAGCTCCAACAACCACAACAGCCGCACCAACAACCACAACACCCGCTCCAACAACCACAACAGCAGCCCCAACAACAACAACAGCCGCTACAACAACCACAACAGCCGCACTCACAACCACGACTGCAGCTCCAACAACCACGACTGCAGCTCCAACAACCACTACTGCAGCTCCAACAACCACAACAGCCGCACCAACAACCACAACTGCAGCTCCAACAACCACAACGACCGCAGCAACAACCACGACTGCAGCTCCAACAACCACAAAAGCAGCAACAACATCCACGACTGCCGCACCAACAACCACGACTGCAGCTCCAACAACCACAACAGCCGCACCAACAACCACAACAGCAGCCCCAACAACAACAACAGCCGCAGCCACAACCACAACTGCAGCACCAACAACCACAACAGCCGCACCCACAACCACAACACCAGCCCCAACAACAACAGCCGCAGCCACAACCACAACTGCAGCACCAACAACCACAACAGCCGCACCCACAATCACGACTGCAGCTCCAACAACCACTACACCCGCTCCAACAACCACAACAGCCGCACCCACAACCATGACTGCGGCTCCAACAACCACACCAGCAGCTCCAACAACCACAACTGCAGCTCCAACAACCACAACTGCAGCTCCAACAACCACAACAGCCGCACCCACAACCACGACTGCAGCCACTCCAACAACCACAACAGCAGCTCCAACAACCACAACAGCATCTCCAACAACCACAACAGCCGCTCCAACAACCACAACAGCCGCACCCACAACCACGACTGCAGCTCCAACAACCACAATAGCCGCACCAACAACCACAACACCAGCCCCAACAACAACAGCCGCAGCCACAACCACAACTGCAGCTCCAACAACCACAACAGCCGCACCAACAACCACGACTGCAGCCCCAACAACAGCCGCAGCCACAACCACAACTGCAGCACCAACAACCACAACAGCCGCACCCACAACCACGACTGCGGCTCCAACAACCACTACACCCGCTCCAACAACCACAACAGCCGCACCCACAACCACGACTGCGGCTCCAACAACCACTACACCCGCTCCAACAACCACAACAGCCACACCCACAACCATGACTGCGGCTCCAACAACCACACCAGCAGCTCCAACAACCACAACTGCAGCTCCAACAACCACAACTGCGGCTCCAACAACCACAACAGCCGCACCCACAACCACGACTGCAGCCGCTCCAACAACCACAACAGCCGCAGCAACAACAACAACCGCTCCAACAACCACAACAGCCGCACCCACAACCATGACTGCGGCTCCAACAACCACACCAGCAGCTCCAACAACCACAACTGCAGCTCCAACAACCACAACTGCAGCTCCAACAACCACAACAGCCGCACCAACAACCACAACAGCCGCACCAACAACCACAACTGCAGCTCCAACAACCATGACAGCAGCTCCAACAACCACAACTGCAGCCACAACAACCACGACTGCAGCTCCAACAACCACTACACCCACTCCAACAACCACAACAGCCGCACCAACAACCACAACTGCAGCTCCAACAACCACAACAGCAGCACCAACAACCACAACAGCAGCACCAACAACCACAACAGCCACACCAACAACCACAACTGAAGCTCCAACAACCACTACACCCGCGCCAACAACCACAACAGCCGCACCCACAACCACGAATGCAGCTCCAACAACCACAACAGCCGCACAAACAACCACTACTGAAGCTCCAACAACCACAACTTCAGCTCCAACAACCACGACTGCAGCTCCAACAACCACAACAGCCACACCAACAACCACTACTGCAGCTCCAACAACAACAACAGCCGCACCCACAACCACAACTGCAGCTCCAACAACCACAACAGCAGCCCCAACAACAACAACAGCCGCTACAACAACCACAACAGCCGCACTCACAACCACGACTGCAGCTCCAACAACCACGACTGCAGCTCCAACAACCACTACTGCAGCTCCAACAACCACAACAGCCGCACCAACAACCACAACTGCAGCTCCAACAACCACGACTGGAGCTCCAACAACCACAACGACCGCAGCAACAACCACGACTGCAACTCCAACAACCACAAAAGCAGCAACAACATCCACGACTGCCGCACCAACAACCACGACTGCAGCTCCAACAACCACAACAGCCGCACCAACAACCACAACAGCAGCCCCAACAACAACAACAGCCGCAGCCACAACCACAACTGCAGCACCAACAACCACAACAGCCGCACCCACAACCACAACACCAGCCCCAACAACAACAGCCGCAGCCACAACCACAACTGCAGCACCAACAACCACAACAGCCGCACCCACAATCACGACTGCAGCTCCAACAACCACTACACCCGCTCCAACAACCACAACAGCCGCACCCACAACCATGACTGCGGCTCCAACAACCACACCAGCAGCTCCAACAACCACAACTGCAGCTCCAACAACCACAACTGCAGCTCCAACAACCACAACAGCCGCACCCACAACCACGACTGCAGCCACTCCAACAACCACAACAGCAGCTCCAACAACCACAACAGCATCTCCAACAACCACAACAGCCGCTCCAACAACCACAACAGCCGCACCCACAACCACGACTGCAGCTCCAACAACCACAATAGCCGCACCAACAACCACAACACCAGCCCCAACAACAACAGCCGCAGCCACAACCACAACTGCAGCTCCAACAACCACAACAGCCGCACCAACAACCACGACTGCAGCCCCAACAACAGCCGCAGCCACAACCACAACTGCAGCACCAACAACCACAACAGCCGCACCCACAACCACGACTGCGGCTCCAACAACCACTACACCCGCTCCAACAACCACAACAGCCGCACCCACAACCACGACTGCGGCTCCAACAACCACTACACCCGCTCCAACAACCACAACAGCCACACCCACAACCATGACTGCGGCTCCAACAACCACACCAGCAGCTCCAACAACCACAACTGCAGCTCCAACAACCACAACTGCGGCTCCAACAACCACAACAGCCGCACCCACAACCACGACTGCAGCCGCTCCAACAACCACAACAGCCGCAGCAACAACAACAACCGCTCCAACAACCACAACAGCCGCACCCACAACCATGACTGCGGCTCCAACAACCACACCAGCAGCTCCAACAACCACAACTGCAGCTCCAACAACCACAACTGCAGCTCCAACAACCACAACAGCCGCACCAACAACCACAACAGCCGCACCAACAACCACAACTGCAGCTCCAACAACCATGACAGCAGCTCCAACAACCACAACTGCAGCCACAACAACCACGACTGCAGCTCCAACAACCACTACACCCACTCCAACAACCACAACAGCCGCACCAACAACCACAACTGCAGCTCCAACAACCACAACAGCAGCACCAACAACCACAACAGCAGCACCAACAACCACAACAGCCACACCAACAACCACAACTGAAGCTCCAACAACCACTACACCCGCGCCAACAACCACAACAGCCGCACCCACAACCACGAATGCAGCTCCAACAACCACAACAGCCGCACAAACAACCACTACTGAAGCTCCAACAACCACAACTTCAGCTCCAACAACCACGACTGCAGCTCCAACAACCACAACAGCCACACCAACAACCACTACTGCAGCTCCAACAACAACAACAGCCGCACCCACAACCACAACTGCAGCTCCAACAACCACAACAGCAGCCCCAACAACAACAACAGCCGCTACAACAACCACAACAGCCGCACTCACAACCACGACTGCAGCTCCAACAACCACGACTGCAGCTCCAACAACCACTACTGCAGCTCCAACAACCACAACAGCCGCACCAACAACCACAACTGCAGCTCCAACAACCACGACTGGAGCTCCAACAACCACAACGACCGCAGCAACAACCACGACTGCAACTCCAACAACCACAAAAGCAGCAACAACATCCACGACTGCCGCACCAACAACCACGACTGCAGCTCCAACAACCACAACAGCCGCACCAACAACCACAACAGCAGCCCCAACAACAACGACAGCCGCAGCCACAACCACAACTGCAGCACCAACAACCACAACAGCCGCACCCACAACCACAACACCAGCCCCAACAACAACAGCCGCAGCCACAACCACAACTGCAGCACCAACAACCACAACAGCCGCACCCACAACCACGACTGCAGCTCCAACAACCACAACTGCAGCTCCAACAACCACAACAGCCGCACCCACAACCATGACTGCGGCTCCAACAACCACACCAGCAGCTCCAACAACCACAACTGCAGCTCCAACAACCACAACTGCGGCTCCAACAACCACAACAGCCGCACCCACAACCACGACTGCAGCCGCTCCAACAACCACAACAGCCGCACCAACAACAACAACCGCTTCAACAACCACAACAGCCGCACCAACAACCACAACTGCAGCTCCAACAACCACAACAGCAGCACCAACAACCACAACAGCCGCACCCACAACCACGACTGCAGCTCCAACAACCACAACAGCCGCTCCAACAACCACAACAGCCGCACTCACAACCACGAATGCAGCTCCAACAACCACAACTGCAGCTCCAACAACCACGACTGCAGCTCCAACAACCACAACAGCCGCACCCACAACCACGACTGCAGCTCCAACAACCACAACAGCCGCACCAACAACCACTACAACCGCTTCAACAACCACAACAGCCGCACCAACAACCACAACTGCAGCTCCAACAACCACAACAGCAGCACCAACAACCACAACAGCCGCACCCACAACCACGACTGCAGCTCCAACAACCACTACAGCCGCTCCAACAACCACAACAGCCGCACCCACAACCACGACTGCAGCTCCAACAACCACAACAGCCGCACCAACAACCACAACAGCCGCACCCACAACCACAACTGCGGCTCCAACAACCACAACTGCGGCTCCAACAACCACAACAGGCGCACCCACAACCACGACAGCCGCTCCAACAACCACTACAACCGCTCCAACAACCACAACAGTCGCACCAAAAACCACAACAGCAGCCCCAACAACAACAACAGCCGCAGCCACAACCACGACTGCAGCACCAACAACCACAACAGCAGCACCAACAACCACAACAGCCGCACCCACAACCACGACTGCAGCTCCAACAACCACAACAGCCGCACCAACAACCACTACAACCGCTTCAACAACCACAACAGCCGCACCAACAACCACAACTGCAGCTCCAACAACCACAACAGCAGCACCAACAACCACAACAGCCGCACCCACAACCACGACTGCAGCTCCAACAACCACAACAGCCGCTCCAACAACCACAACAGCCGCACTCACAACCACGAATGCAGCTCCAACAACCACAACTGCAGCTCCAACAACCACGACTGCAGCTCCAACAACCACTACTGCAGCTCCAACAACCACAACAGCCGCACCAACAACCACAACTGCAGCTCCAACAACCACGACTGGAGCTCCAACAACCACAACGACCGCAGCAACAACCACGACTGCAACTCCAACAACCACAAAAGCAGCAACAACATCCACGACTGCCGCACCAACAACCACGACTGCAGCTCCAACAACCACAACAGCCGCACCAACAACCACAACAGCAGCCCCAACAACAACGACAGCCGCAGCCACAACCACAACTGCAGCACCAACAACCACAACAGCCGCACCCACAACCACAACACCAGCCCCAACAACAACAGCCGCAGCCACAACCACAACTGCAGCACCAACAACCACAACAGCCGCACCCACAACCACGACTGCAGCTCCAACAACCACAACTGCAGCTCCAACAACCACAACAGCCGCACCCACAACCATGACTGCGGCTCCAACAACCACACCAGCAGCTCCAACAACCACAACTGCAGCTCCAACAACCACAACTGCGGCTCCAACAACCACAACAGCCGCACCCACAACCACGACTGCAGCCGCTCCAACAACCACAACAGCCGCACCAACAACAACAACCGCTTCAACAACCACAACAGCCGCACCAACAACCACAACTGCAGCTCCAACAACCACAACAGCAGCACCAACAACCACAACAGCCGCACCCACAACCACGACTGCAGCTCCAACAACCACAACAGCCGCTCCAACAACCACAACAGCCGCACTCACAACCACGAATGCAGCTCCAACAACCACAACTGCAGCTCCAACAACCACGACTGCAGCTCCAACAACCACAACAGCCGCACCCACAACCACGACTGCAGCTCCAACAACCACAACAGCCGCACCAACAACCACGACTGCAGCTCCAACAACCACTACAGCCGCTCCAACAACCACAACAGCCGCACCCACAACCACGACTGCAGCTCCAACAACCACAACAGCCGCACCAACAACCACAACAGCCGCACCCACAACCACAACTGCGGCTCCAACAACCACAACTGCGGCTCCAACAACCACAACAGGCGCACCCACAACCACGACAGCCGCTCCAACAACCACTACAACCGCTCCAACAACCACAACAGTCGCACCAAAAACCACAACAGCAGCCCCAACAACAACAACAGCCGCAGCCACAACCACGACTGCAGCACCAACAACCACAACAGCAGCACCAACAACCACAACAGCCGCACCCACAACCACGACTGCAGCTCCAACAACCACAACAGCCGCACCAACAACCACTACAACCGCTTCAACAACCACAACAGCCGCACCAACAACCACGACTGCGGCTCCAACAACCACAACAGCAGCACCAACAACCACAACAGCCGCACCAACAACCACTACTGCAGCTCCAACAACCACAAAAGCCACACCCACAACCACAACTGCAGCTCCAACAACCACAACAGTCGCACCAACAACCACAACAGCAGCCCCAACAACAACAACAGCCGCAGCCACAACCACAACTGCAGCACCAACAACCACAACAGCAGCACCAACAACCACAACAGCCGCACCCACAACCACGACTGCAGCTCCAACAACCACAACAGCCGCACCAACAACCACAACAGCCGCACCCACAACCACGACTGCAGCTCCAACAACCACAACTGCGGCTCCAACAACCACAACAGTCGCACCAAAAACCACAACAGCAGCCCCAACAACAACAACAGCCGCAGCCACAACCACGACTGCAGCACCAACAACCACAACAGCAGCACCAACAACCACAACAGCCGCACCCACAACCACGACTGCAGCTCCAACAACCACAACAGCCGCACCAACAACCACTACAACCGCTTCAACAACCACAACAGCCGCACCAACAACCACGACTGCGGCTCCAACAACCACAACAGCAGCACCAACAACCACAACAGCCGCACCAACAACCACTACTGCAGCTCCAACAACCACAAAAGCCACACCCACAACCACAACTGCAGCTCCAACAACCACAACAGCCGCACCAACAACCACAACAGCCGCACCCACAACCACGACTGCAGCTCCAACAACCACTACAACCGCTCCAACAACCACAACAGTCGCACCAACAACCACAACAGCAGCCCCAACAACAACAACAGCCGCAGCCACAACCACAACTGCAGCACCAACAACCACAACAGCCGCTACAACAACATCAACATCCGCACTCACAACCACGACTGCAGCTCCAACAACCACAACAGCCGCACCAACAACCACTACACCCGCTCCAACAACCACAACAGCCGCACCCACAACCATGACTGCAGTTCCAACAACCACAACAGCAGCACCAACAACCACAACAGCAGCAACAACAACCACGACTGCAGCTCCAACAACCACGACTGCAGCTCCAACAACCACTACACCCGCTCCAACAACCACAACAGCCGCACCAACAACCACAAAAGCCGCACCAACAACCACAACTGCAGCTCCAACAACCACGACTGGAGCTCCAACAACCACAACGACCGCAGCAACAACCACGACTGCAGCTCCAACAACCACAAAAGCAGCAACCACATCCACGACTGCCGCACCAACAACCACGACTGCAGCTCCAACAACCACTACTGCAGCTCCAACAACCACTACACCCGCTCCAACAACCACAACAGCCGCACCAACAACCACAACTGCAGTTTCAACAACCACAACAGTAGCACCAACAACCACAACAGCAGCAACTGCAACCACGACTGCAGCTCCAACAACCACTACACCCGCTCCAACAACCACAACAGCTGCACCAACAACCACAACAGCCGCACCCACAACAACGACTGCAGCTCCAAAAACCACAACAGCAGCTCCAGCAACCACAACACCCGCTCCAACAACCACAACAATCACAACAGCCCCACCAACAACCACAACTGCAGCAACAACAACCACGACTGCAGCTCCAACAACCACAACAGCCGCACCAACAACCACAAATGAAGCACCAACAACCACAAATGAAGCTCCAACAACCACAACACCCGCTCAAACAACCACAACAGCCGCACCAACAACCACAATTACAACTCCAACTTCAACAACCACCGCATCAACATCCACAACAGCTGAGGCAACAACCACGACTGCAGCTCCAACAACCACAACAGCAGCACCGACATCCACAACACCCCCACCGACAACCACAACTGCAGCTTCAACAACCACGACTGCAGCTCCACCAACAATCACAACAGCCCCACCAACAACCACAACTGCAGCTTCAACAACCACGACTGCAGCTCCAGCAACCACAACAGCCGCACCAACAACCACAAATGAAGCACCAACAACCACAAATGAAGCTCCAACAACCACAACACCCGCTCCAACAACCACAACACCCGCTCAAACAACCACAACAGCCGCACCAACAACCACAATTACAACTCCAACTTCAACAACCACCGCATCAACATCCACAACAGCTGAGGCAACAACCACGACTGCAGCTCCAACAACCACAACAGCAGCACCGACATCCACAACAGCCGCACTAACAACCACAACTGCAGCTCCAACAACCACGACAGCCGCACCAACAACCTCAACTGCTGCTCCAACAACCACAACTGCATCTCCAGCAACCATAACAGCTGCCCCAACAACCACGACTGCAACTCCAACAACCACAACAGCCGCACCAACACCAGCAACCACAAAAGCCGCACCAACAACCACAACTTCAGCTCCAACAACCACAGCACCTGCTCCAACAACCACAACTACAGCTCCAACATCAACAACCACCGCACCAACAACCATGACTGTGGCGCCAATAACCACGACTGCAGCTCCAACAACCACGAGTGCAGCTCCAGCAAGCACAACTGCCGCACCAACAACCATGACTGCAGCTCCAACCATCACAACAGCAACACTAACAACCACAACCACAGCTCCAACAACCACAACAGCAGCTCTGACAACCATAACAGCCACAACAACAACCACAACTACAGCTCCAACATCAATAACCACCGCACCAACAACCATTACTGCAGCTCCAACAACCAGAACAGCAACACCAACAACCACAACAGCATCTCTGACAAACATAACAGCCGCAACAAAAACCACGACTGCACCTCCAATAGTGACGGCCCCTTCCCCATCAACCACCAAAGCCCCGCCCTCCACCACTGCCCTTCCATTCACCATTACCGCTCCTTCATCAACCACAACAGCAGTTCATAACACAACAATCCCTCCAACAACTGGCAGGGATACAGTAATGAGATATGTCACATTCAGATCACTTCAGAGCAATTTTGAAACAGACTTGTTGAATTCATCATCTGCAGCCTTTATAAGTCGATCTTTAATGATAAAGAGACAGGTCAGTAACTGTTTTTCCCAAAATCCTTTGTGAAATTAATTTCCTCTCAATATTAGGTTAATGCCCTTTTCCAACAATATTTTCATGTTAATTTTTTTTGTTTAACTACATAAGCACCTCTACCATGACCATAATCCTAACACATCAGTCTGTTTCAATACCTACAGAGCTCTTCAATTCAATATAATTTCTGTTTTGTTATTCTTCATTCAAAGGGATGAACTTTCCACACACAAGAAGATGTCTATAATGTTCATACGTATTTCAAATATTTAAAAAAATACAACAGAAAAAATAGTTTTAAGAAAATCTCTTTTGTGTGTGTAGATTCAACCTGTTTACAGTAAGGCCTTCCCCTCTTCCTTTGTCTCCTTGGATGTGGTGAGCTTCAGGTAATTTCCATATTTTGACATATCATGTAGGGCACTGACCTAAAAAGCTAATATTCAAAACAATAACTTGTGTTTCTGCATTTGCAGGAAGGGATCAGTCATCAACACCATGGAACTTCAGTTTGTAAACTTTTCTGTCCCAAACTACACTGAGATTAGGAATGTTTTGATCGGTCAAGCCTCAAATGTGAGCGGCTTTGACATCGAAAGGGCCTCCATCAACATCAGTGACACTGCTCCAACAACAGCCACTCCACCAGAAACAACTGCAACTACAACAACAGTTGCAGCAACTCCAACCACTATCCCAACTACAAAAGCACCAACTGGACCTGTCCAAATTGTTCTGTTTCTACAGTTCCTTGAACCATATGTACCTGATCTCAAAGACCCCAACAGCATTGCATATCAAGATCGCAAAAAACGAGTTGAAGAGACGGTGAGTAATATTTGAACTTAATACAAATTACATGTTGACTGAAACAGTATCAAGAGAACAAATCTAGAAGCAAAAGATAGATGTATTTCAAATCATATATTTTAAATAAGGGTTTTTAGATAATGAAATTTT
This sequence comes from Aulonocara stuartgranti, assembly GCF_965226115.1. Lineage (NCBI taxonomy): Eukaryota > Metazoa > Chordata > Actinopteri > Cichliformes > Cichlidae > Aulonocara > Aulonocara stuartgranti. Next base: position 36,146,206 of record NC_138941.1, read on the forward strand.
GAAGTTTCACCTGGTTTAAATTTTCTTTTTGTGTTTATTTTTTGCAGTGTGATAGAATATACAGAGCACAATTTGCTAACTTCATCCGTGCCATTGTGATTGGGTTCAGGTACATGTTTTTTAACTCTGGTTATTTTTCACACACTTATTAAATTTCATTTTGAATGTTAAAAGTGACATGTAACATCTGCCTCACTCTCTTTCATGACACAGATCTGTTATAGTCCAAAAACGAGTGGATAGAACTGAGGCATTGGTGGAGCTTGTGTTCAATCAAACAATTCCCAATGCACAAGTCCCAGAAAATATTACTATTGTTCAAGCTTTAAAAGATGCTATTAACAGTTCCAGCATTAATTTCACCATCCAAATAGTTCCTGAGACAGTATCAGTAACTTCTGGTGAGTATTAGAAAATGCAAACAAAAGTTAGTTTGGTAATTAATCAGTGATAAATAAATTATTTTAGTCTGTACAGAAATATATATTAATCTATTTTTGAAAAATATTTTATAGTTCCTGTCATTGTCACGGACAATTCCACCACACCTCTACCAACCACTGTCCCTTCCACTACTGCTGCACCGACTACTAGTTCCACTACTGCTGCACTGACTACTAGTTCCACTACTGCTTCAGCTACAACTGTTGTACCTACAACTACAGTTTCAAGTGGAGTATCCCACAAGATTAATCCCAGAATTGCTTTCCTCCTGCTGCTGTTGTTATGCCTTCTATCAAGCCAGCAATAGCATCTGTGCTGGTTTCCATGTGAAAGGCCAGCAGAACACGATCTCTTTTAATAACATGAAAAAAATGTAATGTCAGCAGAAATCTGATATGTTATTATTTATAAGGGTTGTTGGGTTTGTTCAGGTGCACTTTAGTTGGACACATCAGAAAGAGTAGCTCTAGTATGTTTTTATCTACATTAAAATATTTTCGGGTGGGAATGACCCTGCCCTGAACAGAATGACACAAACAATTTTAAGCATCCGGTTAATTAAATCACCAATAAAAAAAATTAGCCTGACAATGCATGGGCAAAACATTTAAATATATACTGTGGGTGCCCCGTAACATAGAGGCTTAGTAATTAGTACTATGCAGTGGCCTGAAATTAAGTGAAGTCCAGGTCTTTTGCTTGTAAGTGTATCTTTATCTTCATGTCTGTTAACTATTCCTCTTTCAAATATGAGGCCAAAAGAACATAAATTCTTCTTTTTTTTTCTTCCTTTCATCTTTTTAATATAATTATCGACAGCATTTTTTCATTCTTTACATCCATTCATTGTTTCTAAATGCTTGTAAAATTATATATTTTGAGTTCTATTTCATATATATCATACACAGTATATATCACAAATTACATGTAATAGTGTTAAGAATAGATCTTCAGGTGTCCCAAAACATGCACTGTTACTTTTCTTATTTATACAAATGTATTTTTATAAGTATCTTTATATGTATTCTGTGAAATTTCTTTTAATTTGCACATTTTCTGTAAGAAAAGTCAAAATGACCAGAATACATCTTTATGAGAAATTAACACTGTTAATTAACACTATTTAGGTTTGGGTAAATAAAAAGAAAATCAGGAAACTTTCAAGATGTGCAACAACTGCATGTAAAAAGCTTTAATAAAAACAGAATATTTACAGATTGGTTTCTGTTATGTTGTTTCTTTAAATGAATATTTGCAATAATTTCTCACAACCTGATAGTGTCAGACTCAGATATGTCGGGGGGTCAGCTTGCAAGAGAGAGCCATACCTTTCAAATATGTCCATTGATCCATTCATCCATCCATCCATTTTCTTCCACTTATCTGGGGCCGGGTCGCGGGGATAGCAGCCTTAGCAGAGAAGCCCAGACCTCCCTCTTCCCAGCCACCTCCTCCAGATTGTCTGGGGGAATACCAAGGTGTTCCCAGGCCAGCCGAGAGATATAATCTCTCCAGCCCCACCAACAACCACAACTGCAGCTTCAACAACCACGACTGCAGCTCCAGCAACCACAACAGCCGCACCAACAACCACAAATGAAGCACCAACAACCACAAATGAAGCTCCAACAACCACAACACCCGCTCCAACAACCACAACACCGGCTCCAACAACCACAACACCGGCTCCAACAACCACAACAGCCGCACCAACATCCACAATAACAACTCCAGCTTCAACAACCACCGCACCAACATCCACAACAGCTGAGGCAACAACCACGACTGCAGCTCCAACAACCACAACAGCAGCACCGACAACCACAACATCCGCACTAACAACCACAACTGCAGCTCCAACAACCACGACAGCCGCACCAACAACCTCAACTGCAGCTTCAACAACCACTATACCCGCTCCGACAACCATAACAACAGCACCAACAACCACGACTGCTGCTCCAACAACCACAACTGCATCTCCAGCAACCATAACAGCCGCACCAACACCAACAACCACAAAAGCCGCACCAACAACCACAACTGCAGCTCCAACAACCACAGCACCTGCTCCAACAACCACAACTACAGCTCCAACATCAACAACCACCGCACCAACAACCATGACTGTAGCGCCAATAACCACAACTGCAGCTCCAACAACCACGAGTGCAGTGCAACCACAGCTCGTGACCATAGGTGAGGGTAGGGATACAAATCAACTGGTAAATTGAGAGCTTTGTTTTTACACTTCCCTCTTAACCACGAAGGACTGGTACAGCATCCATATCACTGCAGCCACAGCACGAGTCCACCTGACAATCTCCTGCTCCCTTCTCCCATTACTCGTGAACAAGACCCCGAGATACTTCATCTCCTCCACTTGGGGCAGGAATTCGTGCCTGACCTGGAGTGGGCACTCCACCCTTTTCCACCTGAGGACCATTGCCTAAGATTTGGAGGTGCTGATTGTCATTCCCACAGCTTCACACTCAGCTGTGAACTGTTCAAGTGTGAGCTGGAGGCTATTAAATTCGGTTCTTTGGAATTCTTTTGGCGAAAGAGAAAGACTTCCGACTCAGAGTGGTCAAAGCTCAAAAAATGATCTCTATTGTTCATTTCCGGAAACAGAGAACTGCAGACACGAGCACGCACCCCCAGTTCTAAAGGCATTGCCAGCCAAAATACGTATATATAGTTCTGCTATACGTCACACACAGACACACACAGTTTCATTCAAAACAACTCCTTCTGGTCGGACTAATGTGTGTGTGTGTGTGTGTGTGTGTGTGTGTGTGTGTGTGTGTGTGTGTGTGTGTGTGTTACTTAGTTCTGCTTTTTCTGTCTGATTTCCTGTATTTTATTAATATGCCTCTGCAGCTCTGCACTAAACTTCCTGTTTCTTAACTTCCCCTTACTAAAGCCTCTGTTGCTGGCGACCTGTCACCCTCTGACCTAGTTCTTTCTCACATCTGCCCTTGGTTTATAAAGGCTTCTATTATTAAAATACATAAAACAATCTAATCAGAAAATAAGCACTAAGAATATATATATTTCGTAACAAAGCCATCACCCAATGAAGCCAACAGAACCACATCATCAAAATCAAAAAAGGGTTCTACTCACTCTGGGATTACAGGTGAACCTGGCAGTGTGAGCCCAATGAATAACCGCTGAACGAGCAGAAGTGGGAACTTAGCATAGATTTGGTGGACTGGTACTGGGGCCTGGCTCATTCAGAAGTTTCTGGTGGATGATTTCCTCGATGTCCCACATGAGGGAACCTACTTTGCAGCTGGATGGGAGGATGTTTTATGGCTCTGGTTGGTCAGGGTTGGTGGAGAATTGGGAACAGGTTTGAGTTTTCTGGAACATGGATAAACAGAAATGGAGAAATTAAAGCGGCCAAAAAACAGAGACCAATAGCCTTGGCAAACATTGAGCCTATTGGCAGCTCTCAGGTAAATTACATTTTTGCAATCAGTTCAGATAATTAAATGTTGTTCAGGTTCCTCTAACCAAAGACAACACTCTTTAAAGGCTGGCTTAACTGCTAGCAGTTTACAATCTCCCATATCTTGATGCATGCTCAATCATCCAGGTAAGTAAATCTCCAAAAGTTGATTCTGTTCATCTGGACTTAGCGTTTTCAGTGGGAGAAACATTTTGTTGCTCATCCAAGTGACTTTTTCAGTCTCAGCTGACTGCAGGTTTCCCCAATCTTATAAACAGTACATTGCATAATGACAAACTGGTGATAGCTAGTTTGTCTTTTCCACCACATAGTAGTGGTGGAAAAGACAAACTAGCTATCACCAGTTTTATCACCAGAAGACAAACTGGCTATCACCGATTTGTCTGTCTGTATCTGGAAGTCTCATAGGAGCTCAGTTTGGTCATTCTCAACCGCCAAAAACACGTGTCCCATTTTTACCTCCAGATTTCTTATATGCTATGCCAGTCACTTGGCTATGGTGTTGTATGCCCTTCCTGCTAGCATCTTCCACCCTGCTGTTATGTGCTGGATTGTCTCAGGGGCATTTTTAAACATCTTGCGCCTGGGGTATGTCTGGTGTGGTAGGCTCCTGTCTCAATGGATCTTATTTCTGAACTGCTGATGATTGCTCCATTCCGTATTCAGTATTGATAGCCAGTATTGTCAGTTTATAGCATTGGAAACAGGGCATCTCCTTGGTATATCGTGGACTTAATGGTGACTTGTGCTATTGGCCTGAAGTTGGTTTCAAGTGTTGTTCAACACTTTGAATTCTTGATGAACTTAAGGCTCTGTTGATCTTGTATAATTCCAGGATCCATGAGTGGGGCATCGAGTCATAGGCTTTCTTGTAGTCAATCCAGGCAACGCACAGATGAGTTTAGTCAGTTTAATCTTGCAGTTTATGTGGTACTGAGGCTGTCACGATCCTGGGTCTTTTGACCCAGCTTTTTGGGTTTTGGATTATTCTGATGTTTATGTTTTGTTTAACTTATCTAAGTTAATTTGTTTATTAGTTTTCCCTTGTGTTTTCAACCCCTGTGAAGTCTCCCTTGTACGGTGTAAATTTTAGGACATCGTCAGGTCTCAAGAAAAAAGTTGTCAGGTATCAGACAAAAAAATGTCAGGTCTCAGTTCTCAAAAAAAAGTTGTCAGGTATCAGACAAAAAATTGTTAGGTCTCAGTTCTCAAAAAAAAATTGTCAGGTATCAGACAAAAAATTGTCAGGTCTCAGTTCTCAAAAAAAATTGTCAGGTATCAGACAAAAAATTGTCAGGTCTCAGTTCTCAAAAAGAAAATGTCAGGTATCAGACAAAAAATTGTCAGGTCTCGGTTCTCAAAAAAAAAAGTTGTCAGGTATCAGACAAAAAATTGTCAGGTCTCAGTTCTCAAAAAAAGAAATTGTCAGGTATCAGACAAAAAATTGTCGGGTCTCAGTTCTCAAAAAAAAAAGTTGTCAGGTATCATACAAAAAATTGTCAGGTCTCAGTTCTAGGCGAAATAAAGCAGAAGGAAGCTGAGACTGCCTCTGACTTCCTCGATCGCCTACGCCCAGTCTTCAGACAACATTCAGGTTTAAATTACCAGGAGGAGCCACAAACACCATTTCAGCAACAGCTAAAAAATGCATTTCTGAACGGCCTCCTCCCAAAAGTGAGGGCCCACGTAGAAAAACATTGGGTCACACAAAATACAGGAAGTCTGCCAGATGCACTGCAATATGCTGAACACGCAGTCAAAATACAGAAGCAAAAGGAAAAAGGAGGAGTCTTTGCTGTAGATCCTGTAACAGGATTCGTGGCACTCTCTGCAGAATACAGGAGACATAAACCAGGCCCATACAGAGGAAAGGGAAAGGCAGGAGGAGGGAGAAAAGGAGAGAGAAGAGTGAAAAATACAAGCTGCTACAATTGTGGAAAGGAAGGGCATTTTGCCCGCGAGTGTAGACATAGAAAAAAGGATGACAGTGAGGAAGAGGATGACAGAAATAACAAATGACTAGGAAAAGACACAGAAGCAGAGAGCAATGAAAACACAGACGTGTATAACATAGAGCAATTGCTTTTGGGCTCTGAACATAAACCAACTGTAATTATATACGTAAATGGGCAGCCAATGACGATGCTCTGCGACACTGGAGCATGCAAAACTGTACTGATTAAAAAACCACCAAAAGTGAAATTCTCTAATGATACTCTGATAGTTAAGTCAGCATCAGGACATGTCAGTACTAAATCACTGACTGAGCCTCTACTCTTATCTCATGAAGACAGCGGCCGCAGCTGTAAAAACCAATGCATATATGACCCATCTTGCCCAGTTAATCTTCTAGGGAGAGATGCACTAGAGAGGCTGGAAATAGGAGTCTTGCCAGGACCAGAGGGCATGTATGCAAAGCTAATGTTAAACGAGAAACAAAGTCCAGCAGATTATCAGATTAATGTGTGTAAAGGACTCGGAGAGCCTCACTACTACTGGACATTAGACCTGCCCTCACTAGAGCCTTTACAACACATAGCAAATCGATATCTGCCAACTCATTCAACACGACAGGACTACACTCAGTATCACAACACATTGAGGTTCAAACAGAGTCCAGGTCCTAATCCCGTGTATGACCAAGAGGTACATAAGCTAGGCCCACAAAAGCTGACATTACAACACCTATATGTCACCCAAAGTGGTAATGCAGTGTGCTCTGTGCTGCAGCCTGAGGCAGTACAACGAGGAAACAGGATGCCAAATCCACATGTGTCAGTAGCACACAATGACAGCACTGAGTGGAAAGATTTAGGCCGCGTTCTCGCCCAAGTTGAAAGAGACAGATATGAAAAGACTAAAGACACGCATGAGGGATGGCTCCAAGGTCGCAGAACAGGATGCATGAGATACACATTAGGGTGGGTAATTACTACCCACCCAGCCACATACATGACTGACAGCACTGATTTGCATGTGCAGGAAGATAGTGAAAACTGACACGTACTCTCATTGGAACTACACCCAGAACTACAAGAATTGCCCACAACACTATGGTCCACAGGATCGACAGATGTAGGATTAATTAAAGGAGCAGATCCTGTTGTAGTAAAAACTACTACAACCTACAGGCCAGTTAAACCACAATATCCCTTGACGGCAGAAGCAAAAGCAGGGATCAGGCCAGTAATTGCAGATATGGAAAAAGCAGGCATTTTAGTGAAAACAACTGAAATAACCTGTAACACTCCAATTTTTCCAGTGAAAAAAGCAAACACAGGAAAATATCGCTTAGTGCATGACCTCAGAGCAATAAATGAAATAACTGAACAAATCCCACCTGTGGTAGCAAATCCACACACAATCTTAAATCAAGTGACACAAAAAGAACAATGGTTCTCAGTCATAGATCTGTCAAACGCGTTTTTCTCTGTGCCGCTACACCCAGACTCACAAAATCTGTTTGGTTTCACTTTTGATAACAAAAAGTATACTTATACAAGACTGCCACAGGGTTTTCAGAACAGTCCCACCCTGTATGCAGAGGCATTAAAGAAATCTATGTCACTATGCACGCTCCCTGCCACAGGGCAATTTCTTCTGTACGTTGATGACATTCTCGTCACGGGAGATACACGAGACAACTGCAGAAAAAACACCATGACTGTGCTGAAACATTTAGCAGAGCAGGGCCATAAAGTCTCACAGCACAAGTTACAGCTGTGGAGCCAAGAGGTCACATACCTTGGCCACAAACTCACAGGAGAGGGAAGAACACTGTTAGACAGCAGAAAGCTAGCAGTACAGAATGCTCCAAAGCCTCTCATAAAACAACAAATGATGAGTTATTTAGGTCTCTGCAATTTTTGCAGATGCTGGATACCTGAATATGCTCTGCTAGCTCAACCTTTGCAAAACATAATTTATGGAAAAAATCTAGCACTGAAAGATAAAATAGAATGGACACCAGAAGCAGAAAAAGCATTTAATGATCTAAAACTTGCACTGCAGACGCGCACAGTTTTGGCATTGCCAGACTATGAAAAACCTTTTTACTTGCATGTAGACGGAGGTGCAGGCTACATGAAGGCCGTTCTAACACAAGCCTTTGGGGAAAAGAAACGCCCTCTTGCATTTTATTCGTGTAAGCTAGATTCAGTGGCCTCAGGACTGCCCTCGTGCGTGCAGGCATGCGCAGCTGCAGCAGAGGCAGTTAAGAAATCAGCTGACATCGTCTTAGGACACACATTGATCGTCAAAGTTCCCCACGCTGTAACCTCCATCTTACTGCAGGCGAACTTGTCTTATCTCACACATGCAAGACAGCTCTCATACGTAGGCATCTTGTTATCACAGTCACACATTACAATCGAGAAGTGTGGTCAGCTAAATCCCAGCACACTTCTCCCCACATCAGAAGATGGTGAAAAACACTGCTGTATGGAAAAGCTAGATGAAGAAACAAAGCCACGAGCCGACATATATAGCACACCACAGCCAACTTTCACTGACATTTTTGTAGATGGATCAGCTTCTAAAAATAGCTTAGGTCGCAACTGCGTCGGTTATGCAGTAACCACAGTAGACACAGTTCTGGAAGCAAGACCTTTAACTTCCTCTAACTCTGCACAAAGTGCAGAACTTACAGCTGTTGTGAGAGCATGTAAGTTGAATGCAGGAAAAAGCATAAACATACACACAGACAGTCAGTATGTTTTTGCAGCAGTACATCATTTCGCAAAGATTTGGCATAACAGAGGTATGGTCACTTCTACTGGAAATCCAGTACAGCATTCACACCTTTTAAAAGAACTGCTAGAAGTGATAACATTGCCAAAAAAATTAGCATTGTGCAAATGTGCCGCACACCAAAAAGATAACTCAGAAGTTACTAAAGGCAACAACTTTGCAGACCAAGCCGCAAAGAAGGCAGCACAGCAACATATACAAACCTTAATGTCTGAAACATCAACGTTAATACCACTTGATGTACTTAAAGATGAACAGAAAGCTGCATCTATCACAGAACAAAAAAAATGGTTAAAGTGTGGAGCACAGCTACAAAATGACCTAATGACCTGTAATGGCAAACCAATACTGCCAAAATCTCTACATAAGACAGCAGCATTAGTGACACATGGCTTAACGCATTTGTCAACGGGTGGAATGATGAATGTCCTCTCTAAACACTTCTACACTCAAAATTTTGAAAATTCAGCAAAAGAATTCATCAGAACATGCATGATTTGCCAAAGACATAATGCACAGGGAAACCTTAGACCAAAAAGAGGTCATTTCCCCACACCACCTCACCCTTTCCATACAATCCACATGGATTTCATTGAACTTAACGAATGCCAAGCATCAAAATATGCTCTAGTAATTATAGATGTGTTTTCAAAATGGCCAGAAATCTATCCAGTAAAAAGAGCAGACGCAATATCAGTGGCAAAGTGTTTATGCAATCACTTCATCCCCACATATGGCATTCCCAGTCTGATAAGGTCAGACAATGGAACACATTTTGTTAATGACATCATCAGCAAAGTCTCTGAAGCTCTAGGATTTAGCATCAAACATCACTGTGCATATCACCCACGAAGTGCAGGACTAGTGGAAAGAACTAATGGCACAATAAAACAGAGATTAATAAAATGCATGGAAGAAACAGGAAGACCCTGGCCCGAATGTTTAGGTTTGGTAAAGATGTGGATGAGAATAACACAAGGTTCTCAGAAACTTACACCTTTTGAAATCATCCACGGGAGAGCGTTTCCATTGCCAATTACTAGTGAGCCTATTAACAAATCAATAAGGGAAACTACCCTAGCAGAATGGATGACTAAGCTGTTTGAAAATAAAGAGATTGTGTTAAACAACCAACTGCCGAGTGATATCTCTCCAGTGTCTTGCAGGTTGCAACCAGGTGATTGGATCCTGATCAAAGTACTCCAGAGAAAGAATTGGAGTTCACCAAGGTGGGAGGGCCCATACCAAGTCCTACTTACCACACCCACCGCCTGCAAAATAGCAGAAAGACCATCTTGGATCCACCAAAGCCACTGTAAAAAAGTGAGTGACAATCCAGACGCTTAGACGCCGGCTCCCCTGGCTTCTAGGTGATCTATTGGTGAAGGGAAGGGCTGATTGGGTATATCCCGCCCTTTTTTTACTTCTCGCCAATAGTCTACTCACCAGAGGTCTAGGTGTGCCTGGTCATCATGAAGACACTTGTCCTCCTAGTGGCCAGCATTGCGCTCCTAGTGAGCCTACTAACACTCACCCAGATGAGAGGAAATAAACAACACCACCTGCAAAAAAGATGGACACATGACAATTCGCATCTGCGTGACCTGAACCAAGACCATAACCACCCATGGATGAACAACGCGTGGTATAGATATGTGTATGATAGAACACGCACCGACAACAGCACGGAATGCTATGTATGTTCACATATGCCAACAACAGCCGTACACGCAACAATATATGGAAAGGCACCTGAACTTGACGAAGTGATGTGTGTGTTCAACAAAGCAACAACTGGCAATTGCACACGCAGAGATTTGATGGCAACAGGACTGACCCTAAAAGGTCAAAGCACAAAGAAAGAAGACCTAATTCCATGGTGTAGTGACACAGACGTCAAACGTGTCACGAAACCACTTTCACAACGACGGATCCTAATTGAACAGACAACCCCTTGTGCCTACAATCTGACGAACTGGAACTACACCTGCAACGAAAAACATTGGGTAAACGTCAAAGCCAACAACACAAAAAACAAATCATTCGCCATAGTTTTGCCGCCGGACATACAGCACCCAATGTGTTTCAACTTCTCCGATGGAAACAGGAAACTTGGACGAAACCGCAACTGCACACAGACACTTGACCTGACCCAATCCAAAGGAATACACACCTTCAAAAATGGAACTTTCTGGGTCCAGGGAGCCGCTTGGGCCTGCGGGCCTAAAACCTACTTCATGCTCCCACCGAACTCCACCGGTCTGTGTGCACCAGTACTAATTTCAGACCACACCTTCAAGATCACAGCAGAGACACACACGTCAAGAGCAAAACGTGAAGTTGCTGAAGTCACTGAAGTAATGCCACATGACTCAATCTATGGATCAGATGTGCCCAAGAACTTCAAACTATGGACTGATGGTCAGAAAGTCCTCCACTCCTTGTTCCCTTGGGTGGGAGCTGGGAAAAACATGCTGAGGATCGAGACACTTGACTATCGATTTGGACTGTTCCTAAATGCTTCAATGAAAATCAACAAAGCGCAAAATGAAGAAATCGACGCAATACGCATTGTAGTGATGCAACACAGAGTCGCACTAGACATGATTCTAGCTGAAAAAGGAGGTTTGTGTGTATTGTTTGACACTACATGTTGTACATACATCCCAGACAACATACACTCACAAAACATGACCGACGCTTTGAACACCTTGAGAAAGATTAAAGATGCTGAACAACAAGACTATGTCACAAGCACTGATGATTGGTTGACATGGTTACTAGGTGGTTCATGGAAGTCCCTACTGATTAAAGGACTTGTTGGAATTGCATTTTTGCTTTTACTGTTATGTGTTTTCACAACATGTGTAGTACCCTGTCTGAAGAAAATGGTGTCAAACATGGTAACAACTTCTATCAATGCTTATGTGATGATGTCTCAAATGGAAGAAATTTTGAAAGATGATCCATACAGTAATGTTTAGTTTAATTGAACACAGGACTGTTTTATGACGTTCAAACCGAAAATGTTTAGACAAGAGGTTATGAACTGACAAAAATAACAGTACTGTCATGTGAGAAATCTAAACAACAGGAGGGAATGTCAGAGTATTTTTGCTTTTAAAGGTTTTATTATTCATATAATAATCAGCTAAGAGTGTTTATATTTCTGTTCTGTACTCAACCAGCTGCATATTTTAATTGCTGGCTCCCTACTTTATAACGGAAACTGCTTGCCTTCACATTATCAGTCTTTGCCTTCACATTGTCACTGTTTGCCTTCACACTAGCAGGAAACCGCCACCCACGAGTAAGAAACAACCTTGTAGAGAACACGAAGTTTTTTGATAAACCACACCTGTTTTCTTGACAAGATAAGGATGATATTTCCTTTTTTGTATGCTTCATGATGTGTATAAATAAAGCCAGACTGCACCAAGGAGGTGTGTGAGTCTCTCCCTGAGTCTCTCACCCGTGCACGTTTAAAACTGCTCTAAGTGTCTGAGTGATATTTCATTGCATCTGAGTACTTTGATAATGGAATATCTTTAACATTACTGTACAGGGAGTGCAGAATTATTAGGCAAATGAGTATTTTGTCCACATCATCCTCTTCATGCATGTTGTCTTACTTCAAGCTGTATAGGCTCGAAAGCCTACTACCAATTAAGCATATTAGGTGATGTGCATCTCTGTAATGAGAAGGGGTGTGGTCTAATGACATCAACACCCTATATCAGGTGTGCATAATTATTAGGCAACGTCCTTTCCTTTGGCAAAATGGGTCAAAAGAAGGACTTGACAGGCACAGAAAAGTCAAAAATAGTGAGATATCTTGCAGAGGGATGCAGCAGTCTCAAAATTGCAAAGCTTCTGAAGCGTGATCATCGAACAATCAAGCGTTTCATTCAAAATAGTCAACAGGGTCGCAAGAAGCGTGTGGAAAAACCAAGGCGCAAAATAACTGCCCATGACCTGAGAAAAGTCAAGCGTGCAGCTGCCAAGATGCCACTTGCCACCAGTTTGGCCATATTTCAGAGCTGCAACATCACTGGAGTGCCCAAAAGCACAAGGTGTGCAATACTCAGAGACATGGCCAAGGTAAGAAAGGCTGAAAGACGACCACCACTGAACAAGACACACAAGCTGAAACGTCAAGACTGGGCCAAGAAATATCTCAAGACTGATTTTTCTAAGGTTTTATGGACTGATGAAATGAGAGTGAGTCTTGATGGGCCAGATGGATGGGCCCGTGGCTGGATTGGTAAAGGGCAGAGAGCTCCAGTCCGACTCAGACGCCAGCAAGGTGGAGGTGGAGTACTGGTTTGGGCTGGTATCATCAAAGATGAGCTTGTGGGGCCTTTTCGGGTTGAGGATGGAGTCAAGCTCAACTCCCAGTCCTACTGCCAGTTTCTGGAACACACCTTCTTCAAGCAGTGGTACAGGAAGAAATCTGCATCCTTCAAGAAAAACATGATTTTCATGCAGGACAATGCTCCATCACACGCGTCCAAGTACTCCACAGCGTGGCTGGCAAGAAAGGGTATAAAAGAAGAAAAACTAATGACATGGCCTCCTTGTTCACCTGATCTGAACCCCATTGAGAACCTGTGGTCCATCATCAAATGTGAGATTTACAAGGAGGGAAAACAGTACACCTCTCTGAACAGTGTCTGGGAGGCTGTGGTTGCTGCTGCACGCAATGTTGATGGTGAACAGATCAAAACACTGACAGAATCCATGGATGGCAGGCTTTTGAGTGTCCTTGCAAAGAAAGGTGGCTATATTGGTCGCTGATTTGTTTTTGTTTTGTTTTTGAATGTCAGAAATGTATATTTGTGAATGTGGAGATGTTATATTGGTTTCACTGGTAAAAATAAATAATTGAAATGGGTATATATTTGTTTTTTGTTAAGTTTCCTAATAATTATGTACAGTAATAGTCACCTGCACACACAGATATCCCCCTAAAATAGCTCAAACTAAAAACAAACTAAAAACTACTTCCAAAAACATTCAGCTTTGATATTAATGAGTTTTTTGGGTTCATTGAGAACATGGTTGTTGTTCAATAATAAAATTATTCCTCAAAAATACAACTTGCCTAATAATTCTGCACTCCCTGTAGAGACGATGTTGCTAATATAATGAGGTATATGGATGCAAGCGGTCTACAGAGGAGATCTCCTAGAAAAAAAAAATTCCCCGTCGGAATTACATCAGCCGTGGTCCAAATGACACATGGCACATTGATGGTATTTATTTTATCTTTTCAATTAACCTTCCAAACATGTTTTGATGGTACTTCTGTTGAAACAAATTGTAATTATTATTTGTTGTTTCATATAGGCAATGATAAACTGAAGTTCTTTGGAATGCGGATACATTTGGGGATTGATGGGTAGGTTTGAATATGGCATTCGCTACTTAATTTATTATATTCAGTGATAGTACAAAGTTGCTTCAAGATAAGGATGTGCGGTAAACTGAGGTGTTATCTCTCCTGAGTAGTCTAGGGCAGGGATGGGCAAGTCCAGGCCTCGAGGGCCGGTGTCCTGCAGGTTTTAGATGTGTCCTTGATCCACAGCTGATTCAAATGGCTAAATTACCCTCACAACATGTTTTGTAGTTCTCCAGAGGTCTGGTAATGAACTAATCATTTTATTCAAGTGTGTTTACCCAGGGTGATATCTAAAACATGCAGGACACTGGCCCTCGAGGTCTGGAGTTGGCCAAGCCTGGTCTAAGGGACCGAGATAAAGTATGAATAGTGAAGGAGGATTCAAGATGGCGGTTTTTAAAAGGCTTATTTCCTGCTAGTCTTAAAGTTCCATTTCAGACTGGCAGTTAATTTCAGGGAGGGCCAAGACCAACACAACAAACAAAACATCCCTGATATAAAGTAAACAGAATTTAACTCCAAAGAAAATAAAATGTACAATTTACGATAACCTACCTAACCAACACATAAACGGGAGAATACAAGGGATTACAAAACAAAAGGCAGCTCTCCCCTCGCGTCAGTTTGAACACAGTCAGGAGTCACATTCAATTCCAAAGGCATGTAAGTCTACACAACTATGGCAGTCAAAATGGCCGGAGGAACCAGAAACAACGCCTAGACATAATACAATGGAAAACCAGCATACTCTTGGGGAATGTAACAAAAACCAAACATAGTGCCAAAACATGATTAAATCATATGTACAAGTGGCCACTTTTCTGTTTCTTTCTTTTCAGATTTTCCAGGAAGGTTCTATGGCTAAAGGTGGGCACATCCAACCGCAAACAAAACTTTGTGGCCAGATATTTCTTTGAGGCTGTTCAAGAACAGGGTGGTATGCAATATACTAAAAAATGGGGGGTTAAAAAAGATTACATTTTGTTAATAAATTTATTTTTTCATCATTCACTAATTATCTTCAGTTTGTGTCTTTAGGCTGTCCTCAAATGATTCGGGGGGACAGAGGAAAGGAGAACCTTGTTGTGGGTCAAATGCAGATGGCATTTCACATGCGAGATCTTGGGAATCAGGCATGGAGGTGCTTCAGAATGGGGACATCAGTGCACAACCAGGTATGTCTTTAAGCTGGTAAATGACTATTTCTAAAGTAACAACCTGACAACAAAACTGATAATGTCATGCTTCTGTTGTTTAGAGAGCTGAATGTTTCAACAGTATTTTAAAGCGGACATGGATTAAGAAATTGCTGACAACATTTGAGGTAAAGCAAATCTTTCACCTGTAAAACCTATTAACAAAGACTAGCCATCAAAATTTCGTTAAACATACGATGGATTAGTTTATCTGAAAACACAAGGCCAGAATCTGTGTTTATGTACATCTGTACCTTTTCACTAATGAAATTCTCACCTTCACAACTTATGTCTTTTTCAAAACAACATGCGTAGGCCATGATGGAGTCTGGGATCCTTGAACTGGACAATCCTGTGCACATGTAAGTCAATATTTTTAGACATGAAAAATAATCAAGCAGCAGTATGAAAGTATGTGGTCTAGGAATGCCTTTGTTTTTTGAGTACTGATTAAAATTTAGCTTTTACTTATTCTACCTCAAAGAAGCAGATGAACATATTAATTTTTTAATTCTCCTTTTTCATAGCAACTGATTGCAGTACTCACACTTGCCACTGCTTCAAAGAGACTTAAAAACGGAGCAAACAGTTTGGAACACCCATGACATCCGCAAGCAACGCAATGCACCTGGTCCATTTGGGAAACCCGACCTTCTGTTTACCTCACCACCTCCTGGTATGTCATTTGAAAGCCTGTGGGTTTTTTGTTTTTTTGTTTTGTTTTTTAACTTTCATTAGTTTACTTTTACTTTGATATAGCACTCTTCACAGGATAAAAACTAGGGGTGGGTTTTTATAATCGATTCATCGATTAAAATCGATTCTGGCTTGGATAACGTAAAATCGATTCATTAAAATCCTGAATCGATTTTTTTAATATAAATTTATTTTGCCCGAAATGCCAGAATCTCTGGTGACATCTCACAAAATTTCAAGAACCACCAAACAGCTAAGACAGTAAATGAGAGCAGGTACACGGATTCTGCACAAAGACTTAAACACACAGCGTGACCCGCAGATCAGAATCAGTTAGATGTCGCCTTTTTCACGGTCGGGGCTGAAAGCCGACAGCTCGCTGATTCTGATCTGTCGGCGGGTCCGCGCTTTGTGTTCACACCCTTTATGAGCCGATTCTAAAGCTGTTAGTTTGATCTCTCTCCAAACAATATTGACCGAACCAGCAGCAAAAGAAGATCCAAACTACGCTTCACATAAACATCGCCATGAATTCACTCTGACTTTTACTGTTTTGCTTCCACCGCAATGCACAGCTCTCTCTCTCTCTCTCTCTCTCTCTCTCTCTCTCTCTCCCTCCCTCCCTCCCTCTCTCTCTCTCTCTCTCTCTCTCCCTCCCTCCCTCCCTCCCTCTCTCTCTCTCTCTCTCCCTCTCTCTCTCTGTACTTCAAGAACAGTTTCCCTTTTGTCATTATTCGCTTGCTTGTTACGCACCAGTCTACTGTTGCTTACAGCGCTGTCGGCCGCTGTTTTTTTCCCTTTTACATTCTTACGAAAAGAAAACCTCATTTCTGCTGTTCAATACTGAACAAATTTAAACTTTTTAAAATTATTCAAAATGCAAAACGCTTAGCTGTGTCTCTAATAAAACCGCTGTAACTTCAGAGGTAATGTTCATATGTTGATTAATGGTTTTCTTTCGTTTTTGATGTACTGCAGAATATTTTTATAAAATCCCAGGCCAGGAAAATCACCTTCATGTTTTTCTGTGTTTTATCTTCAGGTACTTTGACACAAAGGCATCTGCTGTGACGCTCACACCTTTGATAAAGTCTTGCGTGTGTCAGCTTCCTTTTTATTGATACAAAAATATGTAAATGTACTTATCTGAATTATAATATTTCTGACTGTCAAAATTTCCCAGATTTAAATTGAATTGAATTAAATCGAATCGTGGATCGAATCGATTCGGGACCTCGTGAATCGGAATCAAATCGATTCTAGAAATCAGTGACGATACCCAGCCCTAATAAAAACCACAAAGTGGCTTCACAATAATATAAAACAGATAAACATAAAACAGCACAATCGAACATACAGAATAAATACAATCAAGGAAACGTAATGATGGAGGCAGAGCATTCCATGACCTGGGAGCCACCGCTTTGGAAGATCTATTGCCTCTGGTCTTCTGGTGGGACTACTAACAGCCATTGATTAGATGATCACAGGCTGGGAGAGGGAGCGTGGGGTTCTATAAGATCAGAAATTAAGGCAGGAGCTTCACGATTCGGAGCTTTGAAATTCATTACTAAAATTTTAAAATGAATTTTGAAAAATATACTAGAAGCCAGTGTAATGAGCATAAAACTGTTATAATGTGCTTTCTCTTTTGTGTCTTCCTAAGAAGCCTACTTGTAGTACAATAAGAGATTTCTGAATTTCTACTGTCAATACTAAAATGGCTTCATATTGGCACCTTTAACTAAAAATTAATCTAAATGTTTGAGTGATATTTCCATCTTTAAGTTTCTGTAATAACATCTGTAAACACTGACTGCTTCTTATACAGGTTCTAGAACAGCGTTGTCATTATTCATTTATTTTTAACATTCAAAGTGAACATCTTTTCAATATTGTCTTTCATTCTGCACATGTGCTGCACATAGTTGACCCAGACCTTTTAGACTACGCCAAGCAATTAATCTGTGAGAGGGAAGAGCCTTCACTGGTAGCAAACCAGGAATGTGTGCCCACATCCCCTTTGGTTCCTTACAAATGTACTTAGGCAAGGAACCGCTAAATATAACCACTCCAGCAGATAAATACCTACTGAGAATTATTTTAATGTCAGCTAAGAAAACATTGACTAGGAATTGGCTGCAAACAGACGTACCAGGAATACAAGAATTTTACAATACTTTGCGGCTTCAAAGAGACAGATTCAACAAACTCTGGTCCAGATTGAGCCAGTGCATTAAAGAGCTGAACAGAGATTTTATCTAAATAACTCTCCTTCCCTAGGTAAACATCTAAGAGGTGGGCATCCCACCAAGATTGGATCAACTGCCTCCACTTGTCCAACTGGGTGTTGTTGTTTGTTTGTTTGTTTGTTTGTTTGTTTGTTTGTTTGTTTGTTTGTTTGTTTGTTTGTTTGTTTGTGGGAGGGGGGTGTGCATTATTGTTTATTGGTTTTGATTGTTCTTTGTTTCTTTCCCTACGATCAAAATATTGTCCAGATATATATTCCAAATAAACACACTATAAAAAGGGGGAAGGGAAAGGGGGTTTGGTGGGGGGAAATAATAATAATAAAAAGTTAGAGAAATGCAACTGCAAGTTATTACTTACATTTTTCTGCAGTTCTGAGAAATGGAAATTCTGTTTCATATGTTGACCTACAATGTATATGGCTATTAGAGTTGTTTCATTTAATATTCATTGCGGTAATGTACAGAACTGTGTGAATTATTAAGAACCCAAAATGCAGGTGGCTTCTGAGGTGAGCAAGCTTTATTGCGACAGTGATGTACAACACAAAAGAAAGGGTGGCGAGAAACAGAACTGAAAACACTCTAAACTGGGAAAACTAAAACTTAAACAACAAAACATGAACATGAACGAGAGTACCTTGCAGAGAGAACAACGCGGGGAGAATGCACAGGAAGACGGGGCAAAATACACAGAATGACCGAGGGGAATAACACAGACGAACCAGCAACGAGGACGAGGGAACACACACTATAAGTACACACACCAGTAATCAGGGGATGGGACACAGGAGGGAAACACACCTGGGAGACATAACAGCTGATGAGGCAGGGGAAACGTAAACAGAACACACTGAAATCAGACAGAGAAACACAAAAAAAACAAAAAAACAACAACCACAAAACAGGAGCATCTGAAGGTCTCAAAACAAAACACAAGTCCAAAATCAAAAAACACTGGAGCCCAAGAAAAACCAGTTCAAAGAGCAGACCAGGAGGTCAGCAGAACCGAGGTCCAAAACAGGACAGCTCAGGGGGCCGGCCCGGAGGCCGACAGCACAGGAGTGTGAACAGTTCAGGGGGTCGGAAGGAGACGACTGAGCTGGTCCGGAGGCTGGCCGTGCAGAAGGCAGCGGCGGCGACAACGCCCAGCCAGTGGCCTGGAAAGCGGCCGGTGATGTCAAGATAAGGCCGGCCATGCAGGGTGTGGACGAGGAAGTGGTGAGTCATCCGCAGGACCAGGCGAGGCAAGTCCAGGCGAAGGCAAGGCAGGACCAGGCAACGCTGAAGGTGTTGCGAAGGAGGCGAAGAATTATTTAAAGTACTTAGAACGGGAAGTTGGACTTCCTAGCGGTGCAAAATGTTATGAGTGTTATGACTCCATCTTGCGGCGGACGCGCTGCAATTTCCTGCAGGTGACAGGGTTAATTCGGGTGATACCCGTGACAGGTAGGGACAGTCGTTAATAATCAGTGATCAAGTACCACTTTTCTTGCACCATTTGACCGACAGAGGGGGGCCCTTGGGCGTGACCATTTCAAACGTGGACTGCAGGTAACCTTACGTAAAGCTCCAGACGCCAACAGGACGCTGGGGTGGGGTTCCTGTCGAACTGCGGGAAACGCTTTTAAATTAAGATAGGACTTAGCAATCGGGTCATTGTCCCGGGCAGATAACGGCTATAATTGACCAGCAAGGTGGGTGAACCTGGGCTTAGATGCTTTTAAATTAGTCGAAATGGTAGGATGACTAGTACTAGAGGAAGATGAAGTGAAGTTGTGATATGGTAATGGAATAATTTATCTTGGCACTCAGTGGCAGTCTTTTGCTATATATATAAATGTGTGAATGTATAGGTGAAGTGTAAAATTGTTATTTGGATGAATGATTTGAGGTGCACATTGTTTTGAGAGAAAAGCTGGTGTGAGTGAGACGATGATGAGAGTATTGCATGAATGATGCTGCAAAACTGAGCTGAAAGAATGGTGATATGTGTGGAAAATTGTTAATTGTCCTGATGAGCTCTGCTGAGCACGCTGAAGACAAGGAATGCTGTTATTTAAGGTGGGAAATCAAAATTTGGGTTAGCAAATTTGGGAAAGAAAAAACTGACTGCTCAAGTGGGAAAATTGTGAAGGAGTCTGAAACACTGCAAAAAGAAACACACAAAATCACACACACAAACAGAAAATGCATTAACCTTACAACTACGAGAGAGCTCATGAAGATTAGACAGCATGTTGAGCATGTGAGTCTGTGTATTAGTGTTAAAACAGTGTGAACACACAAACCCTGAAGTTGAGGAATAACTCAGGAAAGTTTCATGACAAGAGAGTGATGTTGGTGAAAATGAAAAAGTGATTAAAAGATTAAAGTAGTTTTAAAATAGTGAATTGGAAGTGTTCGTGTCGATTGAGCAAAACAAGTGATTACTCTTGGAAGAAAAGAAAATAATTTAATAATGTGGTAAGATTTAAATACACCTTTCTCTTGTCACGGTAAGTTCTTGAGATATGACTCAGTATGCAAATTAGCTGAAATGAGTGGTGAGAAAGAAGATTCCTGTGTGGCTGTGTGTCAGAGGCTTTCAATGGAGGAAACATAGCAGAGACTGAGAAGAATTAGTTGGTGAAATATACAATGGTAAAGTAACAGGATAATTAAATAAGGTGGTCAGGTCTGTTTAGAAGTGCAGATTTGGACATGAAATGTATAATTTAGTGAGGACACATTGTTATAATGGGTTTATATCTTATGCTAAATCTAAGTATGTTAAAGCGCTTAAAGGGGAACATTACTATGTGCAAACTGTGTGGCTGTTAACAAGATTTTCTGTGTATATAGCAGGTGAAATTATATCAGTTGACCTCGGACTCTCAGGACACTGTGGAATCTGAGGCCAACCACTGAGATATGATGTGGGGGAAATGAACAGAGGGAGTGATTTTAAGTCTGATTTCAGACTATGTAAGTATTAGTTAACCCAAGAGTAGGGCAAAACCTTTGTGGCCCTGAAGTTCTAATCTCCATAACATATCGATAGATTAATAAGCAAATTTTTTGTGTTTAAGATCTTTGGGGTTGTTGTTTGAGTGATGGGTGGATTCTGTCAGTTAGGTTGGGTTGTTTTCTTATTTTAATAGAGGGAGTTTTAGTAAACATGGACATGTCTAGAATTGGGCCCTTTAAAATTCTAACAGTCCACTTAGAGAAAACCTGTCAGGTGATTATGTTTTGTGTTTTGATGAGCTAATAATCAGCTCTCTTTTCTCATTTTTTGTAAGCAGGCCTGCAAGATTGAATTAACAGCGCTGAAAAAAAAATTTCGGGAGAGCAAATATAAGGTGACCTTTCCAGATTATAACTGGCTGAGGAGAAGGCTACCTGTGGGAACCTGGAGTTCCTGTCTAAAAGGATTGCCGCATGTCAATCCAGACCAAAAATGATAGACAATTGTTTTTCTTTTCAGTGAATGTGTGTGAATGACTGGACTGTGACTGGACTGATAACTGGACCAAGGTTAGCATGAATAAAGGGGGACAAACAATTGACTAGGTTGGGGAGAGAAAGGGGATGCTTTGCAGACTTACAGTGGGGCAAAAAAGTATTTAGTCAGCCACCGATTGTGCAAGTTCCCCCACTTAAAATGATGACAGAGGTCAGTAATTTGCACCAGAGGTACAGTTCAACTGTGAGAGACAGAATGTGAAAAAAAAATCCATGAATTCACATGGTAGGATTTGTAAAGAATTTATTCGTAAATCAGGGTGGAAAATAAGTATTTGGTCACTTCAAACATGGAAAATCTCTGGCTCTCACAGACCTGTAACGTCTTCTGTAAGACGCTTTTCTGTCCCCCACTCGTTACCTGTATGAATGGCACCTGTTTGAACTCATCATCTGTATAAAAGACACCTGTCCACAGCCTCAAACAGTCAGACTCCAAACTCCGCCATGGCCAAGACCAAAGAGCTTTCGAAGGACACCAGGAAAAGTATTGTAGACCTGCACCAGACTGGGAAGAGTGAATCTACAATAGGCAAGCAGCTTGGTGTGAAAAAATCAACTGTGGGAGCAATCATCAGAAAATGGAAGACATACAAGACCACTGATAATCTCCCACGATCTGGGGCTCCACGCAAGATCTCATCCCGTGGGGTCAAAATGATCATGAGAACGGTGAGCAAAGATCCCAGAACCACACGGGGGGACCTGGTGAATGACCTGCAGAGAGCTGGGACCAAAGTAACAAAGGTCACCATCAGTAACACACTACAACGGCAGGGAATCAAATCCCACAGTGCCAGACGTGTTCCGCTGCTGAAGCCAGTGCATGTCCAGGCCCGTCTGAAGTTTGCCAGAGAGCACATGGATGATACAGCAGAGGATTGGGAGAATGTCATGTGGTCAGATGAAACCAAAGTAGAACTTTTCGGTAGAAACTCAACTCGTCGTGTTTGGAGGAAGAAGAATACTGAGTTGCATCCCAAGAACACCATACCTACTGTGAAGCATGGGGGTGGAAACATCATGCTATGGGGCTGTTTTTCTGCCAAGGGGACAGGACGACTGATCCGTGTTAAGGACAGAATGAATGAGGCCATGTATCGTGAGATTTTGAGCCAAAACCTCCTTCCATCAGTGAGAACTTTGAAGATGAAACGAGGCTGGGTCTTCCAACATGACAATGATCCAAAACACACCGCCCGGGCAACAAAGGAGTGGCTCCGTAAGAAGCATTTGAAAGTCCTGGAGTGGCCTAGCCAGTCTCCAGACCTCAACCCCATAGAAAATCTGTGGCGGGAGTCGAAAGTCCGTGTTGCTCGGCGACAGCCCCAAAACATCACTGCTCTCGAGAAGATCTGCATGGAGGAATGGGCCAAAATACCAGCTGCTGTGTGTGCAAACCTGGTAAAGACCTATAGTAAACGTTTGACCTCTGTTATTGCCAACAAAGGTTATGTTACAAAGTATTGAGTTGTATTTTTGTTATTGACCAAATACTTATTTTCCACCCTGATTTACGAATAAATTCTTTACAAATCCTACCATGTGAATTCATGGATTTTTTTTTCACATTCTGTCTCTCACAGTTGACGTGTACCTCTGGTGCAAATTACTGACCCATGTCATCATTTTAGGTGGGGGAACTTGCACAATCGGTGGCTGACTAAATACTTTTTTGCCCCACTGTAATGTTTTGGCTGCTGATTTTGGGTTGCTGATGTTTGCTTTAAAAATAAAATTTCTGTTTTATTGTCTGGGTTTAGATTATGGTACTAGATTATATTGTTGGGAAAATGCCAAATGCTAAAGGAGAGAAACCTTTTGATTTAACTCATGCCATTAACAAAATAGGCCACTGTAGAAGTCAACTAAAGTTTGTAGAGGAATATAACTAAAACAAAAGTAATATTCATGAGTCACATAGGAGATTGCTAGACTTTTCATATAACATGCAGTAATAGAATAACAAACACTTCTCGAAGTGACCAAGGTTTTTTCCTTTAAAGCAGGAGCAAAGTAAGGAAAGCATATATATTTTGGTTAAGTCTGGTAAAGTATAATTAGAATGTACCGTTACATTGAGAGGAGCAAAATAAAATCAAAATGTGCTGTATCAAGAACATGTTATAATGTTTTAGTAGCTAGCTTTAGCGTATTTGATACATGAGATGTGTCAAGAAGGGGTGATTTTGGGTTTAATTTGAAATAAGTGGCTTTATGATCATGGTAGGACCTGGTGGGAGTTTGATTTAGCTATGATAAAACTTACGCATAAGTAATTGCTTTTATGCTTAAACTGAATTGATTAAATGTTTGTTTTCTCTTTGATCTTTTAGTAGAATAAGCGGTTATAATGATTTTCTTCTAATCTATTGTGAAAGGTGTCACGGTGTAAAAGGTCAATGAAGATGCTTGCAGAAACAGATAACATGTATTGTGACTTGTACTCAGTGTTGGGAAGGTTACTTTTAAAATGTATTCCATTACAGAATACAGAATACATGCCCTAAAATGTATTCTGTAACGTATTCCGTTACGTTACTCAATGACAGTAACGTATTCTGAATACTTTGGATTACTTAATATATTATCATGCTTTTTACAACAACGTGAATGTACTATTGCTGTGTGATTTATTAATATTACTGAAGGTCCGCGACTCCGAACTGTAGTAGAGGGACCTCTGACTAATACGGCGGGGTCCCTGTCGGCTCGTAGCCGAAAAATAGCTTTACTTTGTTGTGTGGGTCAACTTTTCTTGCGAGAGACAGAGAGAGGCATTGAAAGGCTGCTCCAACGGAACTTATTGTTTTCGGAGGAAAACACGAACACGGTGTACAGTCGAGTCTTAATAGCTTACTTACAACTGGGCTCGTCAGGCACTCTTCTTGGCTGCAGTGGTTATTATTATATTTACATGCTTCCAGCTCCCGTTTTTCCTCGATGACAACTCGTACCTTTCCACTCCCCTTTTTCTCCCTCCTCGCGCTCACAGACCCATAACGTGTATGGCAGTCCATTCTCCCTGCAACACGGACTACACTGCCCATGATGCTACATTCTTTAGAGCTATGCTTGTAGCATTCTGCCTGTTAGCTTAGCACAACAACAACAACAACGAAAAGGCGCTCTCTCACCCAGGAAACACACAGTCGCAGAGAGAGAGAGAGAGAGCGTCGCCTGTAACCATGGCAACCGTAACGCTGCCGCCTGGAACAACGGAACGTAGCTGTCAAACAAAACCCAAACAGTCCTGACCCGCGACAAAATGAAACAGGAAAGTACCGCAGTGTAATCCATTTATTTCAACAAAGTAACTGTATTCTGAATACCACCTTTTTAAACTGTAACTGTAACGGAATACAGTTACTCATATTTTGTATTTTAAATACGTAACAGCGGTACATGTATTCCGTTACTCCCCAACACTGCTTGTAGGTCAGAGTTAAGGCACATTCTGCTTGGAAACTTTCGCACTTGCAGAAGCAACAGTTTTGTGTACAGGATGGTGATAATCAGATAAGAGAGAAGAGAACGAGCAACAGGAAGCACCTAGGGGGACGTGAAAGCGGCGCTTTAAGTGTGTTAAAGGTGTTAAAAGGTTTTTTACTGAGATGAGTAACACTGAAGAATATATATAAATAAAAGTCAAAAACCTGGTTCAGCGTGACTGACTGAATTGATATATTGTAGGGAGGACCTTGAGGGCCGGTGGATAGATGCTAATACGCTTATACACATAATTAGATTAATCCTTTTGATTAGAGAGTCCCAAACATGATAGGTTGAACTAAGTTTGAATAATTAAGAGAACAATTGATGAACATAATAAGTTAGGGAGGTGTAGTAGGGAAAGGTGTTTGTGTCGTTTGCAGGAGATTTTGGGACCACAGCGACCACAGAGGTGGCAAGACTCCAGGGAGCACCGTACCGAACGGAACCACCAGAGAGGGGCACCCATAAGAAGCACAGAGCACCACAGTTGAACAAAATTTGTTGTTTAGGAGATTAAAAGCTTGTTAAGGTTAAATGTGAGCATAAAAGTAATGAAGAGTAATGAGAGCGACTTTAGTAATAGTTTCCAGGTTTTCTATGTTAGGTAAATTGCCCAAGAAATAGTGCTAAGACCGGATTTATGTTATCCGTAGAGGGGGTGGGAAAACTTAACTCTACAGAGGCTGTTTCCAAAGAGTGATAAACGTAAGTAGGCCCTTTGACCAGGAAAAGCTAATTATATCTGTTGTTCGTAAACAGTAGCTATTGAGGGAATCAGTTAATTAGTTTAACTAATAGAATTAGTTAAAGAGGGGGTCTGTTAGGTAATAAATATATAATCTTAAATGCTTATATGCTGATTATATTGGTTTATATAAGAGAGGCCCAGACTTCAGTGTAAAACTAGGTTGCAGGCTGACAGGAAATTACATGATTTTGCAGAGCGTGCTTTTGCAGCTAGAAAGTGAAACCAACTAGGCTGTTTGATTGAAACTTAAAGTGTGGTGTGACGTAGAGAGCAAGTATATAAATACCTAGGCTTCCGTTTGTGCTTCAGACCTGGGGTTGTGTGTTTTGTGTTCAGGTCTCCATATCCAGGACATGTAAAATAAAGATCATTTTTAAAGTAAAAGGACCACTTCTGAGCTGTGTCTTTTTTGGCCGTAAAGAATCTAAAAGAACCCAATTTAATAGGCTGCTGCAGGCCAGGCAGATGAGGCTGCTGCAGGCCAGGCAGATGAGGCTGCTGCAGACCAGGCAGATGAGGCTGAAGCTGGACCAGACGAGGATGATGAGGCTGAAGCTGGACCAGACGAGGGTGAAGACTCTGAAGCTGGACCAGACGAGGGTGAAGACTCTGAAGCTGGACCAGACGAGGGTGACGACTCTGAAGCTGGACCAGACAAGGATGTAGGCGCTGCAGGCGACGGCGTGGCAGCCGGAGATGGTGGCGCTGCAGGCAACGCCGTGGATGCCGGAGACAGTGGCGCTGCAGGCAAGGCCGTGGATGCCGGAGACAGTGGCGCTGCAGGCAAGGCCGTGGATGCCGGAGACAGTGTCGCTGCAGGCAAGGCCGTGGATGCCGGAGACAGTGGCGCTGCAGGCAAGGCCGTGGATACCGGAGACAGTGGCGCTGCAGGCAAGGCCATGGATGCCGGAGACAGTGGCGCTGCAGGCGGCGGCGTGGCAGCCGCAGTCAGTGGCGCTGCAGGATCGCTGGAGGATCCCTTGGACCCTCCAGTGGAGACAGGAGATGAAGGCCGGATGAGGCTGGAGACTGAGCTACGGGAGACACTGGAGACACAGGAAGCTGAACTATGGGAGACACTGGAGACACTGGAGACTGAGCTGAAGGTGGCTGCTGGGCAGCTAGCTGAACCGAAGGTGGCTGCTGGGCAGCTAGCTGAGCCGAAGGTGGCTGCTGGGCAGCTAGCTGGGCCGAAGGTGGCTGCTGGGCAGCTAGCTGGGCCGAAGGTGGCTGCTGGGCAGCTAGCTGGGCCGAAGGTGGCTGCTGGGCAGCCAGCTGGGCTGAAGGCAGCTGGGCAGGGGATAAGCAGTTCTTATTGCTGTTTGCCGCACAAAACACAGTCCCTGAATAAACAGTCACACAGTTCAAAAAAAGAAAAAGAGTCCCTACTCACCACAGCCGGCAATTCTGAAGTCCCCACGTCCAGCTGTGGGGCGACGCGCCGGCGGCGCAACCGTCGTTTCCTCCCCGCAGACAGCTCCGACAGGCTGGGCAAAACCACATCCGGCGGGTCGGGCAGCGAGGCAGTAGTGGCTGGGAGATGGTGTGGTGTGTGCTGGAGAAAGGCCTGTATGGTCGGGGAAAGTGAGCCAAACAGCCACAGAAGGCCAGAGAAGAGCCGCTGTAGGCGTGTTTCCGGGGGGTGTTCCAGCCACAGGTTGAGAAGACTTTCAACAGTGTAAATGATGTCATCCTGTAGCTCCTCAGAAGGATTGAAAACTGGCTGGCTAGTTCGTACTGTCACGGGGCAAGCCGTGTGAATTATTAAGGACCCAAAATGAAGGTGGCTTCTGAGGTGAGCGAGCTTTATTGCGACAGTGATGTACAACACAAAAGAAAGGGTGGTGAGAAACAGAACTGAAAACACTCTACACTGGGAAAACTAAAACTTAAACAACAAAACCTGAACATGAACGAGGGTACCTTGCAGAGAGAACAACGCGGGGAGAATGCACAGGAAGACGGGGCAAAATACACAGAATGACCGAGGGGAATAACACAGACGAACCATCAACGAGGACGAGGGAACACACACTATAAGTACACACACCAGTAATCAGGGGATGGGAAACAGGAAGGAAACACACCTGAGAGACATAACAGCTGACGAGGCAGGGGAAACGTAAACAGAACTCACTGACATCAGACAGAGACCGTCAAAGTAAAACAGGAAACACACCGACTGAAGACAACACTCACCAACTAAACACAGGCTGGGGAACAGACATAGGAACATGAAACGTGAAACAGGAGAGTACAAAAACCCAAGATAACCAAAACCACAGAATAATAATAAACTTAACATAAACACAGAGTCACAGACTCCGGACCATGACAAGAACGAAAATCTATAAAAGTTTTCTCTTTCCAAATATTTATGGACCTAACTGTATATTAACAAAATATGAATAGTGTGAGTACAAGAAAACAATGATTAGAATAAAATATGCTCAAGTTTGTTTGATGGGGTGCAGCTGTTGATCAGAAGAATAGGTAAGGATTTGTGAATGTGTGGGTGTGAGTTGTAATTGAGTAATTGGGGGGAATTTATTGATACTGGGGGTCTGCCTGTCATAAAAGGACATGGGAAGCCACAGCTGGGGGTGTATAGGGATGCACAGAATAGAGTAAAAGCAGATGTAAGTCATGAGCATACAATCTCAATCATCCAGGTAAATAAATCTCCAAAAGCTGATTCTGTTCATCTGGACGTAGTGTTTTCAGTGGGCGAAACGTTTCGTCACTCATCCAAGTGACTTCTTCAGACTGAAGAAGTGGTAATCTTACAGATCTTAAACTAAACCAACCTGTTTGTCTTCCTGTTTGTCACTGATTTATCACACAGTGATCATTGCTCACAAAAGTTAGATTGTTTTAAAAATTCTTATTATATATATTTGACATCTCTATTCTTATGAGGCATTATTCCTGGGGCAGGGATAGCTCAGTAGGTAGAGTGGTGGCCCCATGATCGAAAGGTTGGGGGCTTGAATCCACTGAACAGCTACCCTGAGGTACCCCTGAGTAAGGTACCATCCCTACACACTGCTCCCCGGGTGCACAATGGCTGCCTACTGCTTCACTGAGTGAATGGGTTAAATGGAGAGAGGAATTTCCCCACAGGGATCAATAAAGTATTCATCATTATTATTATAGTATTGTCTTTTTGTAGAGAACAGCACGCAGTGCCTACAAAATGTGTTAGACCAAAACCCAGTAAAAGGTTTTATGTCATCCTGTTAATGTGCCCTACATTAACAGGACTGGTAACTAACAAAATAATTTTTTGCGTTTCTATAATAGTTAACCCCCCAATATATGCAAAGTCTTTAGTCAAAATAGTGTTTTCAATGCTAAAACAAACAAGGTCCCAGCATCCTTGACGGGGCAGTGCTTTTTTGTTCTCTTTCAGCCAAATATAAATAAATACAATTTTAATAAATAAAAAGGGTGCTATTTAACACAGTTCTTATACACAAACCTCACCTTGTCCAACAAGTCTAACAAGAGCATTTAAGCTACACTCGACATGGACAACTAGCAGACAAGATCAAATAACCTTGAAATGACACTAGGAAACACAGTTATGGTAACATATATGTTTTAAAAGACAAATTGTTAAATTCATGCTAACAATCAGCTGATATTTTTGTTAAAAAAAAAAAAGATATATTAGTATAATATATTTAATTTAATCAATATCATTTTCATACTATGAACCTTTTTACAACTAACACCCCCTAAAACTAGACAGTTGAATTGAAATTTTGTGCATTTTAAGTGTGCTTATTCTCTCCAGTATATTTGAGCTCTCTTCATTTCCTATGTCCACGAGACAGCCACATGATATTTTCAGGCCTGAAAAACCAGACCGTTCTCACTCCCAAGGCGTAATATCTCAACGTGCTGCAGCGTTCCTGAGGTGACTTTCCGCATTCTTATGGTACGCGCTGGGTTATAGATGAAATCCTGCGGTAATAAACATTCCAGCCCTAAACCTGACCTTATCCCTAACCATAACCTTATTCCTGACCATAACCAGCACTTTAATGACGTTAAATAGTGTTTTCCCAAGCGATTTGAAGAAAATTAACAAACATGTGTGGATTGAGTCTAAACGATTTTCATATTTCCTCATTTTTTTTCCCAATCTTGTCATTTAGGAACGTGTTGGGTGCCCGAAAACGTAATATGTTGACGATTTGTTACCTAGTGTAAAATGTTACGCTTTGGGAGTGAGAGCATGTTGGAAAAACATATCCAGATACTGCAACCAAACCGGTTTTACGCTCATTCCAAGTGGCACAATCTAAAACCAAAATCTCAAGCATAAAGATCCATGACAGTCATTAAGTTCAGTTTCTTGTTACCTTATGGACCATGCGTGTGACCTTATTTAATAACAAATGCGTCACAAAAGAGATTAATGAATGAAGATATTATATTTAAAGAGCAATAACTTGAAACAGATTGGATGAAGGAATGTGCAAGGGCATGGTGGTGGTGATAAACTCTTGTTTAATCTAAAGATCAAACAAGAAACAGCCGATCTTCCCCTGTGAACTTCATTATTGTACCAATACATGACTTAAAGTAACTAAAGTAACTATTTAAACCAGTTTTTGTTTGATTTCTTCTTCTCTATTTAGCCCCTAAAGTGCACGCTTCAAATATGTAGGAAGAAATGATTGATTCGTTTTGGGAATTTAAAAAAATGTATATGGTCTGAATTTATGAAGACAGAATTGTTATCATGATCATGATGATCATCAGTTCTCATTGCCTGATGTGGGTGCAGCTGTATTTGACAACTAGATAAGGTGCAAAGTGAAACTATGCAGTAAATCAGGCTTGTATCAGAATCAGAATCAGAATCAGAAAGGGTTTTATTGCCAAATGTTGAGCAGGTTTACAACATTAGGAAATTGCTGCGGTGCTTAGTGCAAACATAGTGTCATAAATTACACTAAAATAGACATGAAAATAAAAATAAGAATAAGAATTAAAAGTGCTAAGTAGATAGATATATACATATCTATCTACTTAGCGATCGTGGCTCAAGAGTTGGGCGTTCGCCTTGTAATCGGAAGGTTGCCGGTTCGAGCCCCGGCTCGGACAGTCTCGGTCGTTGTGTCCTTGGGCAAGACACTTCACCCATTGCCTACTGGTGGTGGTCAGAGGGCCCGGTGGCACCAGTGTCCGGCAGCCTTGCCTCTGTCAGTGCGCCCCAGGGTGGCTGTGGCTACAATGTAGCTTGCCATCACCAGTGTATGAATGTGTGTGTGAATGGGTGGATGACTAGATATGTAAAGCGCTTTGGGGTCCTTAGGGACTAGTAAAGCGCTATATAATTACAGGCCATTTACATGAGTGCAGGTGGTGATCAGTGCCAAACATGGAATGATGCAGTGAACACAGCGTAGGGTCATGTGTTAGTGGTGGGAACAGTCATATGGTTATTGTTCATGTGTCCAACAGCAGAGGGGAAGAAACTGTTCTTATGGCGAGAGGTTCTGGTGCGAATGGACCGGAGCCTCCTGCCTGAGGGGAGCAGGTCAAACAGACTGTGTCCAGGGTGAGAAGGGTCAGCTGAGATCCGAGCTGCACGCCGCAGTGTCCTGGAGGTGTACAGGTCCTGCAGAGATGGGAGTCTGCAGCCAATCACCTTCTCAGCAGAGCGCACAACACGCTGCAGTCTCTGTTTGTCCCTGATAGTGGCTCCAGCGTACCACACGGTGATGGAGGAGGTGAGGATGGACTCGATGATTGCAGTGTAGAATTGCATCATCGTCCGTGTTGGCAGGTTGAATTTCTTCAGCTGCCTCAGGAAGTACATCCTCTGCTGGGCTTTCTTAATGATGGAGGTGATGGTGGGCTCCCACTTCAGGTCCTGGGTGATGGTGGTACCCAGGAAGCGGAATGAGTCCACAGAGGTGATGGGGGTGTCAGTCAGGATGATGGGGGGGAGTGGGGCTGTGTGCTTCCTGAAGTCCACAATAATCTCCACTGTCTTCTGGGCATTCAGCACCAGGTTGTTGTGGCTGCACCAGGACACCAGACGTTCAACCTCCCTCCTGTAGGCAGACTCATCCCCGTCCGAGATGAGTCCAATAACGGTGGTGTCATCTGCAAACTTGATTAGCTTGACAGACTGGTGGGTGGAGGTGCAGCAGTTGGTGTACAGAGAGAAGAGCAGAGGAGAAAGAACACAGCCCTGAGGGGAGCCGGTGCTGATGGTCCGGGAGTCCGAGACATTCTTTCCCAGCCTCACGTGCTGCTTCCTGTCCGTCAGGAAGGATATGCTTTGAGAAACCACATACAGTACATGTTCAGGGAAATGCTTTCCATATTGATCAAGGCTTTCCATCTACAGTTCAGTCATGTGTAGGCTATATTTATATTTTCATGTCATTTCAGTTGAGTGAATGAAATGCAAATGATTTCCTTTTGGTTTACCAAAACAAATTATTGAAGGAGTACCTTCATGTTGTGAAGTACACTGGTTCTAAATTGACTTGTGAATGTGAGTTAGTCTGTTTCTCTGTGTTAGTCGTCTTTTTACATCACACAATGCTATCTGGGAAACGCTCCAGATTCCCTTTGCAAGGCAAAGCAACAATATGTTGGATGAATGGATAACTATACATTTATATCACAAAGCCAGCCAAAATCATACGGGGTTTGCAGTGTAAATTCAAAAATACCCTTTTCTGTCTTCTGTTCTGAGAACTAAAGGAGGGTTTGGGATCACCTGATCCACCTTGATCTATAAGCTTTATCAAAAAAGAAAGTTTTGAATCTCATCTTAAAATTAGAAAGGGTGTCAGTCTCGCAAATCCAAACCAGGAGCTGGTTCCACAGGACAAAGGACAGAGAGCTGGGTTCTGGGTCACATTCTAAAAGTGCTCATTATTCATGAGCTTCTTGATCGTGACTGCTGTAATAAATTGTAACCAATTAATTCCTTCAGCTTTGTCCATTAATTTTCTAGAATAAAACAATAATATATGAGTCTTTGTGTTTTCTAATCCTACACCACCTTACTATAATTAAGAGCAAACATGCTGAATGTGTTCTGAACCAGACTGGATTTTTGTAAAAGGGATCATAAGACATTTATTTCCTGTATGAAGCCAATCTTCGCTTAGCCTAAAATTAAAATAACAATAATAATAATAATAATAATAACAAGCAAGCAGTTTCTTGAGTGATCTTGCAGAGTACAAAGCAGCACTTTAAAGGAGTGGTTGAGAATTTGGGTGTAGGGATCCAGGCGTGCAAGAACAGGTTGTGTTGTGGAATGGACAAAGGCCTAACTGAATACTTAAAATAACCACATGCTGTATTAACAATGAGCCTTCGTGACTGTGCTAAAAAAAAAAACAGCTCGACACAGGTTCTTCAGGACATTTAAAGTTAGCACAATCATGACCTCAGATGAAATGTTTCTCACAGGAGGATTGGTGGTTTCAACAGTGTAGGAGGCTGTGGTTGCCACAAGATGTGTTAAGGAAACACAAGTTGTAACTACACAATCAAATAAAAAGATTGTGAAATGCCTGCCAAACCAAGCAGGCAATTGTATAGATAAGACTGGATTTTCAGTATCCTCTATCAGAAAAACACTTGCAGGCGGTGAGATTTTATTTAGAACAACCAGTGTTAAAATGTTATCTGATCAATCAATATAGAAGCACCATGATTGCTTATGCATTAAATAAAAATTAAGGTTGATGTGAATGAATTTTAGGGGGGGAAAACAACGTTTGAAACTGAATATTTGTCCTGATAATGGGTGATGATGGATAAACTGCTGCCTGTAAAGTAAGCAGTCACTATTGAACATTAGGGCCACTCACATTAAAAAAGGCAAATGGCAGTCATTCATAAATTACTAAGATTAAAAATTATGCCCACTGATATGTTTTTACATATGAAAGTTAAGACCACAGAGGAGTCTCGCAGATGTATTGAAGGAGGACATGCAGGGGGTTGGTGTGACAGAGTTATAGGATGAGATGGAAGCAGATGATCTGCTTTAGAAACCCTTAAAGGAAGCAGTCAAAAGAAGAGTAAAAGTTAAGACTTTGTCCTGCGGTGCCTTACTTACAAGGTTTTTTTTAAGATTTTAAAAACTTGACAAGCAAAATGTATAAAGTTTATATGAGATATTGTTTAGAATGGCTATGTTTAGATTTTACATAAAATCCTTGAATGCGATACACAACCTACACAAAAGAACACACCCGCTTACACTGTACTACTGAGCGTTCAGACAAACCCATGGCGCAACACACCTTCCAAAATAGAAAGAGAAGAATCAGTGTAAAGAACAATAGCAATATCAACAGGGATTTGAGCGCACTGTACTCAAGCTTATATCTATGAACACACTGTCTCAAGGAATGAGGGGAAGAGTTGCTTTCAGAGCATGACATTTTTTTCTCAGATCACCACCAAAGTGTCTATCCTGACGTCAAGTTAGACCAAAGGCGCTTTATTTTTTATTGTTTTATTTTTATTCTCAACCACTTTCCAACCCCTTTTGATTTTGCCATGTCATTATAAAATGCATAAACACTAAAACAGTTCAGCTTGATGCATTGTCAAATAACTTTATTCTGCACTTACATAGCACCTTATAAATCTTAGCTTGGTTTTACTTGGTTTTCTCACTGACACATTCAACCTCTCACACTAGTGACAGCAGAAATGCCGTGCAGGTGCTTGCCTACTATCGGGACTAAGGTGGGATTTAGTGTCTTTCCCAGGGACACCAGAATCTGAAATTGCTACACATAGTCAGAATCTGGTATAAACAATATGAAAGTGTGGATCCGTCCTGCCTTGTATCAACAGCTCAAGCAGTTGCTGGTGTATTAGCATGTTGAATATTTAATGCAAATGCAGTTTTAAGGCAATGACTCATAAGAATATAAAAAGGAGTTCAAGAAGATAACACCAAAAGCTATAATTAATAAGAAGATAAATTTAAATATACTGCCTACCATTCAGGTTTATATTTGCCTTCTTTTTTCATATGGCTTAACTAGCTGCCATGCTTTGACTAAGAGGATCTTCCAGGTTAAGCTGAATTTATTATTTGAACAAAGGAAATATACCAAAATTGCATGAGAATAATTTAGAAAATGCAGACATGTAAATTAAAGTGTGACTCAAACAGTTCACTGTAAATTATTTGAAGTTATCAGCTTACATTGAACACGTCAATTGCCAGTTCTTTAATTACAGATTAAGAACTGTCGTACTGTCACTTGGCTTCATTGGAATTCTGTTATGAAACCTTTTCACAAGAAGCAACTACGCCCAATGTTGTTTACATAACTCCTTTGATAGTGACGCACAAAGGGACTGCTTAGCAAATAAAAAGGTTTTAAGAACTACTAGACATGATCCCCCGCATAAAGTAATCTTAACAAAGGTTAATTTTTTTCTTACAACAAAACCATTCATCTTAGTTTATGCATATTTCGTTTCTTGTTTTGTTATTTTATTAACCCTTGTTAATTCTCAGCACACCAGCAGTTTATTCAGATCAGTTAGTTGATCAGTCTTGCCTGATCAACTAACAGATGCTTTTTTGCATTGTGTTGCTAACTTTTCTCCACACGTATCATGTCAGTCTTTTCAAATCCTGCATCAGTTGTGATTATATTGATTAGATTTTTTTCAAAAAAGATGTACAAATGACCTTTTGAAATCATCACACGCATCACGGCACATGTATCTCTCAGGTCCTGTGTCAGATTTTTGCTGGATTTTTCCCCCCCTGTTCCTTAGGACACAAATTAAAGTATGTAAGATGTAAAATTAGGAAGTCATCCTCTATTTTCTAAATATTTTCTTAAATGTTACTGACTCACACCTTACTTGACAAGCCACATCTCTTACGTCTCTAAAGGTTGATGAGATGACTCAGCGGGTTTGTAATGAAATCTTGAAACGCCACACCAGCATAAAACCAAGTCAAACATGAATGATTGTCGCTTTTAAATCTGGCGAGTTGCCGGGTCTGGGTTTGTCATATAGCTCTCTCATTTGTCAAGTGGAATTTGTTTTATTTATTTATTCACTATTTTTTCAGTTCTTTGCAAGAAAATGCAGAGAAGAAATTTAGTGAAGTAAAAGTTTGCTGGAACAAAATAAAGGAAAAGAAAATGAAACTGTATAATCAATTTTTGAGAACCTCTGCCTCAGCTGGCCTCAGATTTGGAGGTGCCGATTCTTATTCCCACCGCTTCACACTAAGCTGCGACCCATTCCAGTGCGAGCTGTAGGCCATCACCCGATGAAGCCAACAGAACCACATCATCCGCGAAAAGCAGAGATGAGATTCTGAGGCCACTTAAGTGAAAGCACTCAGCCGCCGGGTCTGTCCAGCGTTCTCCCCCGCCACCTAATCCAACTCACCACCAGGTGGTGATCAGTTGACAGCTCAGCCCCTCTCTTTACCCGAGTGTCCAGGACATGTGGCCGCATCATTCCTCTGAGAATGAGTGAAAAAGCAACCAATGTTCAAAGAAAAACTTTGAAAGATCTTCATGAAGTCTACTGCTCATTACCATTTAAAAGTAAAGTACTACAAAGTCTGGCTTCTTGTAATAAAAACAGAAAGAAATGAAGGTGGCTCAAAGTGCTTCTCCAGCACTGTAAAATAAATAATTCATGAGTATTTGCTATTTACTTTGGATAATCTTAACAATCTTACTCTTCTCCTCTGTTGCATTCCCTTGAATAGTAGGGGAGACCGGGGATAGTTGTAACGTGGGTCAGTTGTAACACTTCCAATTTCTCCAATCAGGGCTAAGTTTCAAATGATGTGACTCATCCTGTGCATGCCCAATTCAGTTCTGCTATCACATGTGAAAAATCAGCACATTTTGTCAAACACAGACAATTTAACATGAAAAAAAGTGATTTGTATGCCAAAAAGTAAGTTTTTCTACTTTATTTCAATTTGTAATAGCATTATCTGCTTTGCAGTTAAACTCATCAAACTTAAATTATGTTATTTGTATGTCTATGGGGATATATTCTGTGTAGGTCTTTAGTGCTAATGTTTTAGCCGTTGGCTGTAATGTTAGCTAGTTCATGGCTATAGGAGGCTGGGTTAGTTGTAACAATAATGCAGATGTTGCAACTTACCACACTATTACTTTAACTTATATTAAACAAGTTGGGGCAACGACATCAGCAGAGAGAGGTTCACTGGTCGCATTTGTATATGCGGTTAATGCCATTGGCAACACAATTCCTCCACTGTTTGTGTTCCCACACATACATTATGCAGACCACTGTGTCAGAGATGGACCAGTAGGAAATACTGGTAGTGGAAATAAATCAGGATGGGGGCAAGAAACAGATTTCCTCATCTTTCTGAAGCACTTTGCAAACCACACCAAGGTAAGCCATGATAAAAAGTAATGGAATTGCGATGCTGGTGAACAACTACATTTTTTCAGCTTCATTGTTATGTTCAAAATTGGTGCAAGAGTTGTAGGTTATAATGCCCACTGAGCCAATGAGGCCAAACTCAAGGAAGACCAACCAAAATTAATGAAATATTCAGTTGCAGAAAATTCCATAATTTGTCTTTTTGGGGGGTTGGAATATGTTCAAAAGCTAGATTTCTGCATTCTGTCACACACACACATAATTACATAAATGGCTCTAAGTGCATTCATGTGTTCAATAAACAAAGATTACACGTTAATTTTTTGTTAGTACCCTTATTTCATTGTGTTACATTTTACCCCAGGATATGTTACAACTAACCCAGACTATGGGGTTAATTGTAACATTTCACTCTTCGTGTTTGAGACCATACCATGCAATGGGTAATTGTGCTGCAGAGAAAATATCTGCACTATTTAATAGCAGAGACATGTAAATACTTTGCATTACATTTTGAATCCACTACCTTAAAAGAGCTCCAATTTACAGACAGAAATGTCAAAAATGTTACAACTATCCCCGGTCTCCCCTACAGACCTCTGGGAATTCCGCCTACATTTGTGCAACCCTGTGGACAGCTTTTTGTCTCTCTTTCAAGTCACCACAAACATCCAGGCACAAGATTACAGGGTACTCATTTCTGAAGCGCAACTCAACAGCATTCTTTGAGAGCCCCTTGCAATTAAAATGCTTTGGGGGGGAAAAAACTATTGAGAAACCACTTATGAAGTCTGAGAAACCTTGTTGTACATCTAAGTACTGAATACCTAAATATATTTCTAAAGGTGCTACTGGCATGAAATTCTGTGGTCAGCAGCAACTCATCCCATCAAACAGGAAAGAAATCAGACCAGTAGATGTTCATATATTAAGTTTTGTGTAATAGTGAGAATTGACCCAGAGAAAAAGTATTAAACATGCTTACTGAAATGTATTTACTACTTTGTACAAAACACTTTGTTGGTGACAGCTTTAAGACTTTTGCACACAACTATATATAATTATCGGTTACTTACCTCAAGATGATACTGTTTTCATGACATGGATTTACCCCATCACACCTACATTTACCTACACATTACGCCTATTAGAAGTAATGTTAGTCTGATAAAGGCAAAACCAATAGGCTGATGATTTTTTTATATGCATCTATGTCTTAACATAACTAAAACCACTCTTTTCAAAGAAAAAAATGGCAAAGCAGCAGCTTTTTTCATTAGACTACTACACAGATTGTTCCTCAGATCCAAAAAACAAACAATAAAGCACTTTAAATAAAAAAACAAAAACAAAAAAACAACACCACCATTGCTAGTGCATTGTGCAATGTGTGCCATGCATATTTTAATCTCATATTCCAAACAGCATTTCACTATGGTAATGACTGCTTCACATGTGAAGAATGAAAATTATTTGTGCTATGTATTATGATGACCTTTAACAGATGAACACTCAAAACCGCCTTGAGTATAATTTGAAGAAGCACGTAAGCTGCACTTTTGTTCGTTAAGTTGTTTGTATGTGCCTTTTCTTTTGGTTTAGCAGAATTGTTGTTATGCAGGTTTAAAAGTATGCAGCAAGCCTAATCTCCCCTGAAGCGACAGGATCACTAATCCTGTTTGACTGGCAGATGATATGTGGGGAAGTACAAAGCAGAAAACAACACAGACATTGACGCAACACTTCAAATAAAAGTTGTGCATACTGAGAACAAGTGAGGCTTAATTATTTATTAGTTAATTAATGTCTGATGTAAAATTCAGCCAAATTATATCATGAAACGTTTCAGTGCTTTAAGATACTTAAGAATGATCTGCTGATAAGTCAGACAAACACAATCTCAAAATTACGGTATAATCTGCTCCACTGTCTGTGAAGCGAAATAGGATATTTAAACTGATTCAGATATTATACAACTGGCAGGCTTTGTGTAGAAACTATGAAGTAGAAAATGGATCACTAAGCACAATACTGTGTTGAGATGAGCTTACTGCAACACGTGATCCCAGCTCTACACATAAATGATTTTACACTCGTATATTACTCATGTTAATATGCAGTCACTCGAAAAGATCCCATATAACTTTGTGCAAAAGTCTGGAGCCGCCCTTTATTTCTTCATAGAGCCAGACTTTGTAGCAATTTTTTTTTATTTAATAGTCTTGAGAAATAGTATTCCAGGGATTCTAGATGTCTTCCAGAGTTTTTCGTTGAACACTGACAGACACTTGACGCTGACTTTTGAGTCATTGGTGCATTAAAAAAACGGCTTACACATACCAGACAACTTAGCAAAAAAGACTTGTACTTGCACTACAAAAACAGCTCATTTGGCACCAATTCTTTATCTGAATCTATGACAAAGCCCAAGGATACAAATAAATAGGACACGGCCCTGAAAAATAAGGGCATTAGACTACATGTCCTCGGGGGGTAGAATGCTGTAGACTTTTGCTTACACTTGCCTGGGAGAAAGTAGATAACAGGGGACCATCTTCTAGTGGAAAGTTACTGAAAACACTGTTGTTTAGACTAGAGAGGGACCAGCAGATTGACTGTTTGATTGTAATTGATTGTTTATTCCGAGAAGAAAAACAGGAATGGGATATAACACTGTTTTATATCCCATTCCTGATATAAAACATTCTCTAACACTGAGAGAGAGAAAGAATGTGGATGTTTAGGTTTTATGACTTTGGAGAAATGGTCAGACACTTCGAGATTTGCCGGATACCCTCCCGTGCACATGTCCCGTCCGGAAGTTTGTAATGCTCAAAGTGTCTATTGAATAAAGAGATTGTTGATTGAGCATTAAACACCAAGTGTTGTTTTTCCTTTAGCCCAAAGATCAAAGAATAGGGACATTCAACAAGACCAAGCAAACTGAAAGACTTCCAAGCGATGCTTGTTATTATTTGGCTACCAGTATGGTGTTTCAACACCTCAGTACAAACCTGTTGAGCCATCTCATCAACTTTAAGAAATCTAACAAATGGGGGTTGTCACATAAGGTGTGAGTCAGTAACACTTTGGAAAACATGCAGATAATAGAAGGGGACTGAATAACTTTACATCTCATATGCTTTTCATTCTGGGTAAGTTTCTTTTTATAGTACAATAATAGAGAGCAGTCGTTATTGTTTTTCCTTGTATGATGTCCAAGAAAAAGGCTTTGCTTGCTTTTTTTGTACATTTTGTACAGCATTTAAATTTAGTAGAGAAAGCAAAAAGACAACAGATGAATACTGAGGGTGCAGACTTTAGTCAGATTCAGGAGAATAGCATTTTAGTGAGAACATGCTCCAAGCTAAAATGTGATTGACTCATCAAATGCAAATGCTCATCATGCAAGAACTATTAAAAAACAGCAGCTTTAAGTCTCGGTTCCAAAAGGTTAACTGACTTTTTTGTATAGTAACTTTTTTTGTTACTATTAAAATGGCTGTGCTTTTATTTTTGTTAAAAAATTACAATATTAAAGTGAACTGCTATTGAAATTGTATACAAGATCCTAACAACTGCAACAGCTGTCTTGTTTATCGGCACTTGAGAGACAAGTAAAACCGGAAACACCAAAAAGAAAACACATAAACTGATTCCCAGCACTCACTGTGACTGTTGCTGTTGTTCTATTTTGAAACATACTGACTCATTGACTTCTTGTTAGTCGATGTTAGTCTTATTTTGTTCATCATTTAAAAATGTAAAAATCATAACTTACTGTTATTGACAAATAGTAGCAAACGTTTTGTTTCCTTAAACAGAAAACAAAGAAACATCACAGTGCATGTGTGTGTGTTTCAAAGTAACGCACAGTGATTTTCTTGTACAAGTTACAGATAGATAGATGCACAGATAGACAGACAGGCTGGAGACAGAAAAAAGGGAGTGTCTATAAATAAAACCTGTTGGCATGACATAGCAAGAGAGGCGCCTGTGATGTGTACAGTGGAAGAAACAGCTTCTTCAGCAGGGAAAATAAAGGCAACAAGATTTAAAGGGAACACATAGGGAGGTGGACTGTTTGAAGGAAAGAAAGAAATGGTGAATGGCCTGTATTTGTATAGCGCTTTTACTAGTCCCTAAGGACCCCAAAGCGCTTTGCACATCCAGTCATCCACCCATTCACACACTGGTGATGGCAACATTGTAGCCACAGCCACCCTGGGGCGCACTGACCGAAATATTTTTCTTTTATTGTGAGATGGCTTTTTAAATACCCATTTTCTGTATTTTTGGATAGTCTGCATTTAAAACTACTCAAGGGAGACATGATAAGAATAACAACATTTAATCTTATTAAAAAATACAAATATAAAACTAACCCCCTTATAGCGACAAATTGGCTACTGAGTCTTTTTTTTTTTTAAACAAACAAAAACAAAACAGGATTTAACATGTTCATTTCAGCTGTAAAGTTGGCCATTTTTTATCATGGGAGTCCATGGTGCCTGATTAACTACCTTGCAAGAATGAAATCACCATTGGAGATTTTCAACGCGCATTCAATCGACCAGAAGGTCAACCACATACTCAGGGGT
Source organism: Aulonocara stuartgranti (assembly GCF_965226115.1). Lineage (NCBI taxonomy): Eukaryota > Metazoa > Chordata > Actinopteri > Cichliformes > Cichlidae > Aulonocara > Aulonocara stuartgranti. Next base: position 36,188,182 of record NC_138941.1, read on the forward strand.
GCTTTCTATTTAACATTCACTACTAACAACTCACCAGTAAGCCTGCCCAATGTGGAGGGCCACGAGTGGCAAATTAATTAAATAAATATATAATTAAATAATCCATTAAATGTGTCATTATTAAGATACATACATGTCTATTCATTTCATTTAAAACATCAGTGTACTTATTTGAAATTGTATTTATTTGATAGCACATTTTTGGGGTAGCTGTAGCTCGTGTGATAGAGCAGGTCACCTACTAACTGGAAGGTTGGTGGTTTAAATCCCTGTCTGCTCCAGTCTCCAGTCATCTGGAGTGTGAATGTTAGGTAGAAAGAACTTAAGAAAAAGTGCTTGTAATGAATGAGACAAGGTGTGTAAAGCTCTTTGAGTGCTCAGATAGAGTAGAAATACACTATATCAGAACCAGTCCATTTAATGATATATTTCATTAATTCATTTTAGCACTGGAGGCCGTGCGGCCTACATTTGTACATAATAATTACAGGCTGGCAAAGCTATAGGCCAAGTCTTGTTTTCTGCATACCACACAATGTGATTTTAATTATGGGCCAACTTCTCACCTACTTAATTTTATTAATAATCAAATCGAACCAAATCTATTTTTCAAGTGCCTTTCACTTGTTTAAACAGTTAAGCGTGTTTCAAAGTTTTACAAAGCACATTCGAGGACTGAAACAGCGTCAGTTTGGGGGGGGGGGGGGGGGGGGGGTTACGCATTCAATGCGTAAAAAAATATAGCGCAGTCGGCTTAGATCGGCGGTAATAACAGTAAGCTTAAGACGCTTTATATTGTAAAGTAAGGACCCTACAATAATACTACTAATTTTAAAGGCATTAGTGGGTTTGGAGGACATTTTTCTAACGCGTAATTGACCAAAGTGTTCGAAAAGTTAAAAAAAAATAAAGCTGGACGATCACAGGGCAGCTTTTGAGACTAGCTAGTCCCAAAAGTCCATGTTTACCGAGGCAGCACTTTGTCAGCCTGTGAGGGTCTGTGGCTGCTCACCAGGTACGCCAGAGGGGGGGCGGTATGAAAAGAAAAAAAAAGAAGGCTTGGACACCGCTAGCATAATGGACAGGTTTTTGACGGGGCTTCCACACAAACGCAAAGCAGGAGATGAAGCATCGCCAAATGTGTTTCCAAACCAACTTCCTTCCAAGCCAAAGACTAGAAAATATGGTGAAGCATATCTTCCCCTTGGCTTCACCTGCACAAGTGCCAAAGTAGGTCTCCCCTGCAGAATTGCTTTTCCCCTGCATCGGGAGCAGCGCTGGGCTGTCCAAATCACGGACAAACAGTATCCCACAATTGTTTATGTTTTTGAACCTATTTTGCACAGAGAGGCATTTTAAAAAATGTATTGATAGCAATTTTGAATATTATTACACAGGAAAAAAACGTTTTTCTTGTAAAACAAAGGGGGACCTAGCAAAAAAAAAGTTTTGGAACCACTGAGGTACGCGCTATTAAACGAGGCTATTTTTAATTTGTGCTGACCGGCGGAACCGGAAGAGAAAACCGCAGGGATTAGTGTGTTTACAACTCCTAGCATCCTGGGTGCATCAACCTGCCATCAGACACATGCAATTTGCATTTGCAAGCTGGTGGGCTTAGCCTATCGTATAACAGCTTCTCTTTTTGCTTTCTTTCCTGGATTGTTGTTTAGGTGGTGGTGGACTCTTGTTGTTCTGGAACCGTCGCAGCGTCGGGCCACCCACCATCTGTAGAAGTGGGACAAGGGAACAGATGGCGCATCCAAGCCGGGCTGCAGGGTTGCTGACGCTGAGCGTTCGTGCAGAACTGGAGATCAGTATCAATCATTAAAATAAAGCACTGCCGCTGTATACAGCACAGTGCGTTTTTCAAGGTTACCAATGCCAATGTGGTTGCGATAGAAGCGAGGGTGGGGGGACTGGAAGCATCGTATGTCGACCAAATTGAGGCGCAACGATCGGGCGACGATTTGACCGCTGGCATCAACTTAATCCCTTCTGACGTGTCTCTGTCTCGGTGAACAATGGTTGACAATCGCTACGCCACAGCTCTGGTCATCGCCTGCGTGCTGAGCATCATAGCCACCGTGTATCTGTCGGTGGCAATCGGAACGCAGCACTGGTACCAGTACAGCAGCCCCACGGTGCGCGGAGAGGCCAACATTTCCGAGTTGCGCTCGCTGTACGAGGAGTTCATAGACGGAGAATTCGATGAGAAAACCTACAGCGACACGTTGTTCCGTCTTAACGGGACTGTGGGCCTCTGGTGGCGGTGTGTGCTTGTTCCTGCCAACGCTCACTGGTACAAAGAGCCAGGTATGTATATGTGCTGACGTCAGTAGCACAGTGTCCTTGTAGCTTTACGTGAAGTTGGATCATTCACGTCTCAGATGGTTTAAACTATACAGAGATGGCTTTTGCTGCTCTCTAATTGAGCATCTGGTCTCAGGCAGGTGTGGTATATTCCCAGGCCTCTCCTCTGTTTTCATCACATCTCTATGCAGAGCATTTTATTTTGTTTCCCACTACACAGACTTAGACAGGAAATCAATTCCAACCCTGTTCCTCCAATTATTCATTATAGGGTCACGTGGGGGGGCTTGACCCTGTGCCAGCTGTCACAGGGCAAGAGGCTGTGTGCATCCCAGACAGGTCTGCCTGTCCCCTGCAGGGCTGACACATACAAAAAAATTATTCATAGCTACAGCCAATTTAAAATCACCAGTTAACCCAACCCCACTAACTGCATGTTTTGGACTGTGGGAGGGAGCTGGCCTATCGGGAGAGAACACACCTAAGCACGGGGAGAACGTGCAAACTCCAAACAGAGTGGATTTTCGCTTTCTGGTGCTAACCACCACACCAACATGCCATTCAATTTTAACCACTGTTGCCAATTAGTTTGATCACTCAGTTTTTTTGATCACCAATTTCTACCTGGGCCTTACGATCACTTTCATTTGTAGGTGAAAAACCAACCGTACAGTAGGTATTTCCTGTCGTGCTTAACGCTATATTTCTTTTCATAATGTGAGAAAGTTTTCTCAGGGCTTTCACATTTCCTTTACATTTTGTGCGCATTTGTACAACCAGTTTCTCCACAGGTAGTACGAAACTCAATGTTTGAAATGAAAATTTAATTCAAATGCACAGTAAATGGAGTATAAACGGGAGCCTGATCTCTTGTAGGTGCCAAGATGGTGCTGGAGTGTCGAGGCTTCACTCTACCTCAACAGTTTACTCCAAAGTACAAAGAACCAGGGAACCACAACAGCGGGGAGGACATGGTGCGCACATGTAAGCTCAGCCACAAGTTTATGCTTTTTAAAATATGCAAAAACCACACTTTAGCTGTGAGAATATTCTATATTAGATTCAGCCTCTTGTCTAAGTAGTGCATTACTTACATCTGATGTTGAGTACTACATTAATCCCAGTCAGGGCAGAATCTTATCTCGCACATCCCTCTGTGTGTGCGCAGATCTGTGGAGGTGCCAGTTTCTGCTGCCGTTGGTGTCTCTGGGTCTAGTGGTGTTGGCAGGTCTGACTGGATTCTGTGCCTGTCTGTGCCGAAGCCTCACACCAACTCTTGGAATAGGAGTGCTTCACATGCTGGCTGGTAGGAGCAATGTTGAAATCCATACATGTTGTCAGACTGTGCAATTAAACATTTTAATAAGGGTTCAGGGATGTAAACTTTTACATCTGAAAGTAACTCTACAAACTTATTTAAATATAGTTCTCTCCATGGTTTGTTATTGCTTTTGTGAGGCATGAAAATCACAATGACATAATCTAGTCAGTGTCCATTTTTTTATGCACAGTCTGTGGTTATAGTGCATGTTGAGTCAATCTCACATTGTCATGACTGGGAACCAAGCAGATCTGTTGGCAAAGTGGACCTATCATGCACATTTTCAGCTTTTATTCTTGGTAACTAAAAGAAACTTGATGAAACATTCAAAATAATCTTTATTTTTCAGTTCAACCACCGTCTGAAACATACTGTTTGCATTAAATTTAACAAGCAGAGTGTTTCAAGCAGTCTGGAGCTCAAGCTTTTAGCTCACAGCGAATACTTTTCCATACGAGAAGAAGGTTTCCATTAATATTATTTCCTAATAGTCGAGCTTTTTCCACATTAACCAATCTAATGTGAAACAAGCAGTGATGCTGCAAAATGATAAATATACTATCTGGACGCTTAGCATTTGACTTATTACGAAGTGAATACCAAACTATAAGCACAAAAATTTCTACCTAAACATAAATTTGAAATCTGATAAGTGATTAAACCCTAACTAAGTGTGTCTGTACGCCATCCAGGTCTCTGCACCTTAGCCACCGTGTGCTGCTACCTGGCGGGGATGGACCTGCTCCACAGGGTGTCGATGCTACCCGACAAAGTGGACGGCTCTCTCGGCTGGTCGCTGTACCTGGTCCTCATTTCTTCACCTCTCCACATGATGGCTGCCGCCCTGCTAGTGTGGGCGGCGCGCAGCCATAGTCAGAACTACTACCGCATGACTGCCTACCGGGTGGCATAAACTGAGATTTAGCTCTGGATCTTAAGCCCTGTTTAGAGTCTGACACCAAGATTCGTTTTCTTAATGAGTTGTGGGGGTTTTTTCCTCTACGTGTTTTTGTCTCTCAAGGATTAAGAATTTTTGCATGTCCTGTACACTAATGACCCTTCTTGCTGCGTTAACAGATTTGATTTTTATCTCCTGGGGGATGGAAATGGTTTGCAAATCAGATTTACCAGAACAATATGTAGTATACGTGTGCTTCAGACTAACTTGAAACGAAGTAGAGAAGCATTAGCAGTGCCCTACTTTCATACAACATAAATTTTATCAAAATCTCCAAAGTGCAGGTCAGTCACATCGGAAAAGTAGATATATTGCGATTTATTTTCATAGTTTAGTTCTTTGGAGGCAGTGATAAGAAGGCATGACCCCGTGAACTGCATACCTGGTATCAGAGTGCCAGATAAATTTAAAAAAAAAAATCTTGTTTGGAAGAAAAGTAAAAGCAAGTTCTTAAATGACAGTTTACACAGGTTTCATGTGTACTGACTTCAGTTTTCCTTCCTTCTCATCCCATCTTATCAGATTACAGAGATTTTGTGATATTGCTGTTCTTCCTGTTTGTCATAAGGGCACATGCGTACTGCACATTTTTAAACATCTTTGATCTGTTGAAAATTGAACAGGATTTAATTTTATCTTTTAAAAACGTCACAGTTGTTGTCATAGTTTTCTTCAGTCCAATATAAATCTTCCATTGTAAAAATATAATCAAGTCAACTGACGTATAATGGAAAATATTTTAACTTGCGCAATTTTTGTTGATTTTGTTGATGACGTATTTCGCAAAGGAAGTCAAATTTGTAGGGTTTTTTTAATTTAACCAAAAAAAAGCTGCACACTGACTACTGTTCCTTGATATGTGTGATTTTTATCATTTAAATGGCGATGACAGAAGGCACTTTAGTGATAAGTAAGCACACTTAGTAATAAAAGAAGTACTAGAGTCTGGGAAAAGTGTGTATTTACAGACCTCTGCTGGTGAAATTTTCTAGTCTGCCACACGTGATTGCAGCTGAATGTGATGACGTTCCTGTTCGTTGCACTTGAAGAATGTGGCCACAGGTTTGTTGTATTTACACAATGTTCCCATGACTAGAATTTAATTTACAATTCTGTTTCAAATCCTCTGTTGTTGTTGTTTTTTTACTTAAGTTTATTTATTTATTGTTTATGGTAGTTATTATGTTCAGACTGTGTGTATAATTTGTTTACTACACGATGTATGTATTGCATTGCTTTGTTTGCTTTTTGATCACATCATGTTGTGACTGATTTTTGTAGAAAAAAGTGAAAACCACAGTAGTGCTCATTTACTTTTTTTTTTTTTAGTTGAGCACATACATTCATGAAAGTAATTTTCTTAGTTCATATTTGGGTGTTTTTTGTTGTTTATTTGATCGATGTATGTCCCTCAGCTGACGGATTAATGTGCTGAAAAACAAACAAACTGTTTTAGTCTCATTTCCCTGGTTGGCACTATGAATGTACTTTAAAGGCCATATTATGATAAGCTACAGCATTTCTTTGCACCTAAATTAATTTCAAACATATTCTGACCATTGCTGTAGTAATCAGTAGTCAATTTCTATATTTTTAAAATGTAAATATTAAAATAATTACATTTGGAGAGAAAAAATACCACTATTACCCACAAATTCATGATATCTGTTTGTGAAATATCACTGCTGATAAAGATTTATGAGCTTCATGAATATCTGAAATGATGCACTGTTCGTCTCATTATGAAACACATTGTATTTTACACATTCACCCTTTAAATACTGGAAACTCAATCCCTGAATGCACACTACCATGTGTTGTTTGTGAAAGAGTGCTTAATCCCCCTGTTATGAGCTGCAGCAGTTGATAACTATGTATTTAAATATCGTGTGTGAGTGTGAACAAGCATAACACATGTCACCATTTCAATAAAAAGTTTTGTAAAAACTGAATTCAGTCATCAGTCTCATGTGGTTAACATCTTTTGATGCAAATTCCTGCTCATCAGTTTGTTGCTCCTGCTCTGCCTGCACTCGGATTGCAGGAATCATCACCGTAGCCCAACTGTCGCAGAGTGAGTCACTGAGTACATCCTGGACGCGGCGCCAGCCTCTTGCACGGCTTCCTTTTTTCTTTTATATTTTGACTTTGCTTGTACAGCCAGTTTCTCCTCAGGAAATAGAAAATACACCGAGATTTTAAAAAAACGACAGCAACGTTTGAAATGAATGTAATTCATACAGTAAATGGAGTTTAATGTGCTTAAACACTGAAATAACTGATCTCTTGTAGGTGCCAAGATGGTGCTGGAGTGTCGAAGTTTCACTCTACTTCAACAGTTTACTCCAAAGTACAAAGAACCAGGGAACCACAACAGCGGGGAGGACATGCTGCACATATGTAACTTCAGCTATACTAGTGCATTAATTACATGTGATGTTGAATAATTACCCCAGTCTATGCAGAAGTTTGTGACATGCAGAGGAAGGTACTTAAATGCCTCATTTACTAATAATCTCACATCTCCCTCTCTCTGTATGCGCAGACCTATGGAGGTGCCAGTTTCTGAGCAGGTCTGACTGGATTCTGACTTAGAATAGCAGTGGTTCATCTGCTTTCTGGTAGCAGACGTGTGCACTGTGGTCACGCCAGCATCGAATCCATCCAAGTTACATGGTTTATTAAAATAATCAAATTACAGCATTTACATTTATGTTAGACTACTTTTAATTAAGTGCTTTAGCCCACTTACAATGAAAAAAAATCTTGTTCATGAACTGTGTAGTATGTTAACACTATTGGAAGTAAAAATATCTTGAACTCCAATTTTGAAAACACAACTTTCTTTTTTTTTCTTCCTATAAAGCTGTGACTTGTATTATGAGTTTGTGGTCTGGGAGAGAGTCCTGTAACTCTCTGTCTGCATAATACAGAATATAATGACCTATGTTGGGCAATTAATTATATAGTTGCTTCTTCAAAAAAGTAACTGAGTTTTGCAAACAACGAAGTTTATTTGCAGCTGTTTAACCTAAAAATGCAGCCAAGGCGTTTTTCTAGAATTTACAGAACAATCAGCTCTTCTGCATCAAATCTGATGCCACACAAATTATCTGTGTCACTCCAAAAAATACTTTCTGTCCACTATGAGATGAAGGAGAACAACAGCCTGATACCTGCAGGCCTGACAACAGGAGGTGTATCACTCCTGTAACACCTGTAACATTCAGCAGTCACCTCAATGTTCTGACACACACAACAAAACTATTGACTACACTGCACACTAACTACACAAGATTTGCGCTAAACGTCGCAAGTCACAAGTCTCTCACATCTCTAAACACTCCTAAACTTCCCCCCAACCAAAGTAATTTTTTGATTTTGGTTTGGTTTGGTTTTACGTGGCCTATCAACACAATTTAAAAACTGGGATTAAGTCCACAATTTTTCCGTCAATTGTTCCGTCTGTTCTGCTCACATCTCCAATGGTTGTTCATGTTGTCATTAATGTGGCTTCACTCCACATCAGCCACGCTGCTTTGCTAGCTAAAACACCGGTGTCGGCACATAAGGACGCTGTCATAGCCTGTCAGCGACGTTGATTAGCTGCGAATGTGAATCGCATTATTGGCTGGACTATGGAATAAGGTGGCATCATTCTAATCCCATACGGGAGCAGCCAGTCACTGACTAACACTGCAAAACAGAATTGTTAACGTATTTATTTTAATTTCAGTTCAGGTGCAGCTTAGAGGGAACATTGATCTAAAATTAGGTTATTTATGTAAATGTAATTTCAGTTTGACAAGTACTTTCAAAGTAATTATAACATTGCAAATTATAATTATATTTTGCTTTATACCTGTTTTTTGGGGCAAACAAAATACCCAGCCTATTTTATGTCACAGTGAATTATAGATTTGCCATGCTAACCGTGGCAGCTAACAATATCAATAGTCAAATGTCCATAGCTCCACAGAGTATGGTTCAGTCTGTTGATTTGTTTTACTTTTTAAAACAAAATGTCAAAAGGTCTGAAAACTATAATGACATAGCATGGTCACAGTGTCCATCTTTTATATACAGTTTGTGGTTGTACAGCATGTCACGATAGACGGGGAACAGAGCAGAGCCATTTTGAAAGTGGACCTATCGTACACATTTCAGCTTGTAGTAGCCATCTGTAAAAGAATATCTTGGCATGATTCACAGTTGAAACTAATCCTTATTTATTTAGTTCATCCACTTTCAGCTACTGGGCACACCCCGAGTATAACAAAAACGCACATGCTTTTTGTCAGCTGGGCCAGTTGTTTCGTAATGGGGTTTTTTTTTACGTAGCTTCTTTGGAACAGACTGAAAGAATTTGGCCTCGGGAAGAACAAAAGAACAAAGGCAGTGACACTGATTACTGTCATTGCAGTATGTTCCCATGATTTCAGGGGAACATACTTTGCATACATTTCCGTAATTGTTTCACTCAAGTTATATTTACTCATTTAGAATTTATGCTAGTTTTTAGGTTCAGATTGTGGTATAATTTTACCCAGTGTACTTTTTTTGATCATATTTATCATCTTGTCACGGATTTTGTAGAAAAGGAGGCAAATACAGTAGTGCTCATTCACTAATTTGTTTTGCTGACCGCTTACATTCAAAAAGTAATTTTCTTGTGAATTGGTTTTTAATCTGGTGTTTATGTTGTTTATTTGATCTATATATGTTCCTCAGTTGACTTATTAATTTCAAGGAACCTGAAACAGTACAGTGACTGTACTTTAAAGGTCATGTTATTACAAGCTTCTTTGCACTTCATTTTGAACATATCCCGATCATCGCTGTAGTAATCGGTAGTGAATTTCTATTTTTTTAATTTAAATATTTAAAATAATTAAATTGCCTATGAATTCATGCCATCTGTTTTTACACATTCAATTCTTACTAGAAACTTAATTCTTGAATGCACAGTGGCATGTCTGTGAAAGATAACGCATGCCATCATTTCAATGAAAGCTTTTGTAAAAATTTAATTCAGCCATCACTCTCGTGTTGGAAACGTCTTCACTCCTCTTCTTCTGATGCAAATCCCTGCTCATTAGCTTGTTGCTCCTGCTCCGTCTGCACCCGGATTGCAGGAATCGTGATGCGCCTCTTTCTTGCCAGGGAGAGAGCGATGCCCTTCTCGTAGTAAGCGCATTCGTTGATGAAGAAAGGATAGAGAGGTTCAGTGCCTTTATACCTCACTGTTTCTCCTGAGAACGTCTGGAACAGGGGGTCTTCAGGGTGGAGCAGGCAGAAGTCTCGGTCCTGTGAGGACAAGCAGATGGTTTAGGTGCTGAGCAACACCTGTCGGATTTAACAGGATTAACCATAAATACATAAAAGTGCCATAACAAAGCTCCAGTGGCTTAAAGTGCAATATCATTAAGTGATGCTAGGTGCTTATTTTTAAATGCAAATAAAAAAATCATATGTCATATGTCAGGAGCTAAATTTAAGAAGTGCAGAACAGTTTAAAAATACAATATACCAGACTGATAGTTATGCAACCATCCTATTCTCAGTAAACATCTCTACCAAAGCCTCCTCAGGTTGGTTGTGTTGACAAATTTAACGAAACTCCCAGACATTTCCAGCACATTTTTATTTTTACTTCAGCTTTTTTCTTATTTCAGTTTTCACTAAAGTTTCCTCAGTTGACTAAAGCTTAAAGCAGTTTAATCTATGTCGTCCACATTACACATTTCCCTTAAAAACCACAGTGTAAAGTATAATGGATAAAGACATTTATTTATTGCGTCTGCCTGTACAGCTGCTTCTGACATTTAGCGGTGTTAATCTTAAATAAATTGAACTGACTTGTTGTTTTTTTACTATCGAGGTTGGCATTGACCCAGTCAGCCTGCCTTTTAGCCACATGAATTAACTTAAAGGTGTTAATTTTTAATCCGGTCACCTTTGGCCATCCTTTTCCGTTTGGATTCCAAATAGGTGAAACAAAGATTTCAACTTAACACAAACCCTTGACAGGTATCATCTCTGGGACAAAGCTCCTTTAATAAAAAAGGCCTCACCTTGTGTTGTAATTGTTTATACTTTACAGTAAAAGAAAACGCACACTGACTGAATGAATCACTTCTGGACAGCAGGTGTGGCGACAGGCTAAATATAAAACTTGATTCATTCTTGCACAAACAGCTTTTGAGTTCAGACTGTGATTATTTTTCTTGGGACAAAGGGCCTTTCTTCTTCTTTTACAAGGATTTTCTTCTTAATTCTTCTATTTTATTGTCTCTATTGTTATTATTGTATTACACTGTAGTTTTTAATTTTATTGTTATTGTTAAGCACTTTGTGCAGCATCGGCTGTTGGAAATGTGCTATATAAATAAATCTGACCTTGACCTTGACCTTCTTCTTTGTTTGTGTTTTGTACATGTCTCGTACTTTATTGTTATAAAGTTTGTTTCTGATGTCATGTGCGCCTCTTCATACTTTACAGCCTCCCTGGTTATGTCTAACTTACATAATTGCTTGGCAGTAATTCAGTGTTTTGTTCCGAGGAGTTTTTTGCTTTTAAGTGAAGGTATCTCAGGCCGTACCTGGAGACAAGGATGAATGGCTGCTGTGATATTGCGGGTCTCGCTGTCTCTCGGGTAGTCGATGTGTTTAACCATGGTGAACACGTCCACAAATCCTCCCTCAAACACATTACCTGGTAATAAACAGAGAAGGTGGTTGAAACCAACTGAGAGCCTCAAAGATGCATTGTTTCAGCTCAGCCCGTAATATGTCTATAAAAATGTACCTGAGTTAAAGAGGCGGACCCAGTCAAGCATGTGCTGGACACCCACTTTCATTGCTGTATAGATGTTTGACCTCACCACGCCGTGAGGCTGAGGGCCGATCTCCATGGCTGCAGATCAAGGATTTAAATTGAGAGTTATCACGCACTAATGCCACTTTTGACTAGACTAGATTTATAAAAGCTGTAAAAACTTACCAAAGCCATGTTTTCCCAGTGAATCAAGGGAATAGGACTCTTTGTTGGACACATCAAAATGTAGGAATCTCATTGGTGTATCTGGCATCTCCCTCTAAAAAAACTCAAATTTTAGCTCACAAACATGCAGGGCGCAAAGATTTCACTAAACTAAGAAGCTGGTTTACTCACTTGCAGGTGTCTAAATATGTGCAGGCAGATCCAGTCACAGTCAGAGTATCCGATGAAGCACAGGCCCATGTTGGCAGTGGTGTTGTGGAGGTCGCAGACCAGATCCACTGCCTCCGGACTGCCCTTGGGTCCTAGCAGGGCGTTCAGCTCTCGGGACCTGATGATCTCATAGGGGGCCATGTCTGAGAAGGGACCACTGCGGGATAAAGAAAAATACAAAATAGCAGCACGCTCTTTGATTTTACAACTGACACCATGAGTGTTATCTCTGATTGTTGCCTTACTTGAGGGTGGCGTGGGTAAAGCAGCGGTTCAGATCAGTGTCTACGTATCGGCGACAATGCTGCATTGCCCGCGGGTTTGACAGCACCAGCAGCACCAACGCAGGCTTCGAGTCCTCCTCTTGCTCTTTCTTCATAACTTCTCTCTGCAGTTTCAGCAGCTCTCGCACCAAATACACACCGGACAGCTCATTGCCATGGGTACCTCCACACACGGCGACCCGGGGCAACCTTGGCAAAGGCACCATCTGGTCTACCTCCATCTGACTGAGAGCTGAGAGACTTTCCTGACTTATTGAACACTGTAAAGGGACAGTTCCAGCTTAAAGGCACTGTACTGTAAATCAGCACTGAGATGCAAGACTCTTAAGGAGAAGCTTGATGTAAATCAGGGTGAACTGCCAGCTCAATATTCACAAATTATAGATGAATGAACGACAAGGAATAACACTGTACATTTTACCCAGTCTACCCCTCGCTGTTACCTTTCTCTTCCCTCTCCCCCTGCCGTTTACCCTCTTCCACCCTCTCCCAGGCTTTCATGCATTTTCACTGATTCAGCATTCCCATCCCTCCCTCTGTTCAGGCAGTTGCTGCCTGTTATACAAACTCTCACCGTTTCTCAACCACCTCCTGTCCACTGCACTGCACTGTACCACACTGTGTGGTAGGAAAGGGTGTGTCCCGAGTGTGATGGAGTGTGTCGGTCGCTTCCTGTAGTCACAGCATCAGTCAGGTTAGATGAGCTGAAAAGCCCCTCCCCAGCTTTCCCCGTATTCCCTGTTTCTCTTTGCCCCGTGTATAGGATGGTAGGTTCCAGTCTGCCTTTCAAAAAAAAAAAAAACTGGCTAAAAATAAATCTGCTGGCATGACACAGCAAAGAGAGGTGCCTGTGATGTGTACAATAGAAGAAGCAACTCCTTTGGAAGCAAGCAGGAGATTTAAAGGGAACACACAGGGAGGCGGACTATTTATAGACAAGTACATATAAGAAGTCAAATAGATTTTCTATTATCGTCAGGTGACTTTTCAAATACATATTTTCTGTATTTCTTTCTATTTTGTAATAGTTTTTACTAATTGTAAAAGTAGCTCAATCAGAACTGCGCTTCAAAGTGTTTCGATCAATCAAATGGGAAGGGACAGATAATTGTCACGCTATAAATGTAATGGATAAATTTAAAGAAAAGACCTTTTGTTGGTGAAAGGTGATGAAAAGTGTAAGAAGTGTACATGAAAACTCCAAAAGCAGGAAAAGCCCCACAGGAGGCTTGTTTTTACCCCCTCTCACCAGCGCTACTATGAAAATATACCAGTTTTGTTAAGTGGTTCATTTAGTTTATTTTCTCAGAGGGCATTTAAAGTCCAGTAACACACATCCATTCTGAAGCAGGAAACGCCATCCTGTGGCTCATTTTGTGGTGAGTAGCACCCTCTAGTGGACAAACTATATAACAGCATGCCTGTACAAAGCACAATTTTTCCATTCAAACATGATATTTATCAGATAATATACTCAGTGTTGACCTGTGAAATACACTAATCTGCTCCTATGACTTTAATTTTGAACCTTTACGTGTAATTTGCGTTGCCATTGTGTAGTATACATTGTGACTGAAATCCAGACTTTGAGCTTTAATTCAAGGGGTTTAGCAAAGTTTTCTTGTTTAGGAATTACAGCCTTACATATAAAACACAAAACGTTATATAGTAACCTGGTCAACTGACTGGCCAGCGATTTCATGGCCCAATGAAGTCTATTCCTGTATTATTTCTTTACAAATTAAACACATAAAAGATTTGGAGCTAAGTCCAAGTATTGAACTAGTGCTGGGTAGCTGTTCACTGGAACTTTAAATACACTGAACAAAAATATAAACGCAACACCTTTGTTACTGCTCCCATTCCCCATGGGATGGACGTAGAGACCTAAAATTCATTCCAGATACACAATATAACCATCCCTCCCAAACAGTGGTCACAAATCAGTCCAAATGTGTGGTAGTGGGCACATCTGCTATATTGAGATAATCCATCCCACCTCACAGGTGTGCCACATCAGGATGCTGATCTGACATCATGAGTAATGCACAGGTGTACCTCAGACTGCCCACAACAAAAGGCCACCCTGGAATGTGCAGTTTTGTCTCACAGCAAAATGCCACAGATGCCACAAGCAATGAGGGAGCGTGCAATTGGCATGCTGACAGCAGGAATGTCAACCAGATCTGTCGCCCGTGCATTGAATGTTCATTTCTCAACCATAAGTCGTCTCCACAGGCATTTCAGAGAATATGGCAGCACATCCAACCGGCCTCACAACCGCAGACCTCGTGTAACCACACCAGCCCAGGACCTCCACATCCAGCAGGTTCACCTCCAAGATCGTCTGAGACCAGCCACCCAGACAGCTGCTGGAACAATTGGTTTGCACAACCAAACAATTTCTGCACAAACTGTCAGAAACCGTCTCAGGGACGCTCAACTGCATGCCCGTCGTCCTCATCGGGGTCTTGACCTGACTCCAGCTTGTCGCCGTAACAGACTTGTGTGGGCAAATGCTCACATTCGATGGCGTCTGGCACGTTGGAGAGGTGTGCGCTTCACGGATGAATCATGGTTCACATTGTTCAGGGCAGATGGCAGCTGAGAATGTCCCAGTTCTTGCATGGCCAGCATACTCACCGGACATGTCACCCATTGAGCATGTTCGGGATGTGCTTGACCGGCGTATACGACAGCGTGTACCAGTTCCCACGAATATCCAACAACCTCGCACAGCCATTGAAGTGGAGTGGACCAACATTCCACAGGCCACAATTGACAATCTGATAGACTCCATGTGACCATGTGTTGCACCGCATGAGGCAAATGGTGGTCACACCAGATACTGACCGGTTCTGGGTCCCCAGACCCCCAATAGCGCAAAAAACTGCACATTCCAGGGTGGCCTTTTGTTGTGGGCAGTCTGAGGTACACCTGTGCACTACTCATGATGTCAGATCAGCATCCTGATGTGGCACACCTGTGAGGTGGGATGGATTATCTCAATATAGCAGATGTGCCCACTACCACACATTTGGACTGATTTGTGACCACTGTTTGGGAGGGATGGTTATATTGTGTATCTGGAATGAATTTTAGGTCTCTACGTCCATCCCATGGGGAATGGGAGCAGTAACAAAGGTGTTGCGTTTATATTTTTGTTCAGTGTAGAAAGTTCAAAGAGATGCAAGTGGAAGAAGCGTCATTGGACTGAAAAACCCGAATAAACAAAAACACCTTCAGGATCAGCCAAAGCTTACACTGTGCACTTCAGTCACTTCCCCTTTCATTTAAAACCCACTGTGATAATGTACATTTAAAAATTACCAAAAAAAATTAAACTATGTATCAATGTGTTTTAAAAACTAATTTAGTGAACCTTAAGAATGAAAACCTGGAAATGCAGATTAAAGAAAAACAGTATAAAGGTGCTGTTTGACATTAGAGCATTTATTTCAGTTTTTCTCTTTGTTAATACAAAATACTGAACAATGCCACGTCCCTCGCCCATCTGAGTCAAGTACTGAAACTCCCTTTTTTTGGAAAATGAAGCCTACCAATATTATGAGGAACCAAAAATACAAGGGGAAAAAAAGTCTACCTTACTACTACAATATGAATTTCTATACATTTATAAAATCAGTTATTTGCAATGATTTTCAATTCTTTATTCTTCACTTTTTAAGTACACTTACAATCAAAATTATGAAATGCACGCACACACACGCACACACACATACATATATCCTGTGTTTTTGGTGTCAACATGTAGTTGCATATGTATGAACATGTATTTTTTTTTTTTATGTTTTCTTCACTCATTTGTCTGTTTTACAGTCAATACAAGAGCACAGCAAGTATCCTGCACTATTTAAAACCATTTTTTTGTTTTGTTTTTTGTTTTGTTTTTTTTACAGTAAATTTGGTTACCGTTCACTTGATTAACAAAAATGTCAAAATATTATTCCAGCATTGTGGGAAAAAAAAAAGGGGGTAGTTTTATTATTTATTATTAAGGTAAACAGTTATATGAGACAATTTGCAACAACAAGTGCAGGTTCTTCATTTCTAAGGCAAAGAAAGGTTTTGTTTTTTTTTAGGCCTTGCCACACTACAATTTTCACTGTCATACTTCCCACTAGGCCTTGGTAAAGAAAAATAACCTAATTATAAACGTGATAGTGTGAAAGGTCATCTTTTTTTAAAGCACACTGCACAGTGGCCCTGTTGTAAAGTGATGGAAGAGCAGATAAGCAGTCATACATACGAGCACGCTACAACTTTCACTTCATTACGTTAAGACACTAAATCAGAGATTAACAAAAGAAAACTTGCTAATGTCTTGAAGGCCACCAGTTGACAGTTTAATGAAAATTACTTTTAATCATACCTGTATATAAATGTATATATTAATCAGGTTTTATCCCTCCCCCCCCTTTATTTTTTTTCTAGAGTTATTACCAAAGCAGATAATGCTATGGGTGACAACAGGAAAAACAAGAAACAAAAAATAAAACCCGAATCACCTCAATCAAACACTCTTGATCTGAAAAGACTGAGCAAACTTGATTTGGAAGCACTGCTCGTTTCACATCCTCCCACTCATGCTCAGCGGGACAAAAGAAAAAACAAACAAAAAAAAAAAAACTCAAAAACAAAACAAAACACAAAAGCACCCAAACAGCAAAGAAATTTTCATTCCAGTCCTCTCAGATATGTGACAGCAACGATGGGGAAACCAAATATGGGACGAGGGAGAGAAAACCCTGCTCTCCCTGTGGATCAGACAGCAGTGACCGTCCTGGAGATCTCTTAGAACAGAGAGCAACTGGAGGGGAGCAGCCGTCAGAGAAGGGGAACAGCAGGCCTTTGATGGTGTCTCTTCACGGCACTTTGCAGTCAATGCCAAGATCAAAAGATGTTGGGACAGCTCTCCCAGCTCCCGCGCTCCTTAGCTTCCCAGTAGCCTCCCTTATAGATGTGAATCTCCTCACCTGTGATTGGGTCCTCGCAGCGCTCGAACCAAAGTGCAAGATAGCTGTCATGAGGTGCGCCTGAAAGAGAGGGAAGGACAGAAAGAAAAGAAAAAAAAAAAAAGATCCCCAGAAAGTTAATGAGCTGCTCACTAGAGCAACATGAATTTAAACATGAAATGGAGACAGTTTAATCGATTTTTATCTAAAAAAGAAAAGAAAAGAAAAGAAAAAAAAAAAAGGAATACTTGCCTTTCAAGGAGGGATCGGTAACAGAGTCCTCATCGACAGCTTTGGAAGACAAAAGGGGATCACAGAGAATCGTTTTACCCCTTTGTTCCATGATTTTCCCCATGCAGAGAGGAGAGGAGTACGGTAAAGAAAAAGTGAAGCACAAACAAGTTCGATTCTAACCTTCTTCTGATTGACTCGAGGTGCGTTGGCTTGCGGCCTCCCTCTCTCTCTCACGGCGGGCGGTGCGCTGCTTCTCCTCCAGCCGCTGCTTCTCAGCATTGGCCTCGTCCCAGCGACCTTCCTCCATTAAGCGCTGGTCAGGCCGCCGTCGGCTGTCTGTGGGAGCCACGCCCTCTTCAGGCTCGTTCAGGGTCAAGGCCAAGGCAGTAAAGTAGTACATGGTTTCTGCTCCATCGCTGAGGAGGATGACGGAGCACAGCACAGCAGCGCTTTCAGTCACACAAAACTACACCCTGATACTGGCATTGATGCCATCCATGTTTAGGTCTAATGTTTATTTCTGCTTCAGAAAGCTATGTGCGCACCTCTAAATCGTAACTAATGCAGCACAGCCCGGTTTTACTTTTTAGAACAGCACTTACGGTAAAGGGTTTCTTCTCCACAACTCTCTGGCTTTAAGGGTCTGATAGACTGTCTTCTGTTTGCCCTCAGTGCCGTTCTCGCCTCCTCGGCTGCTCTGCATCACCTTGGAGAACTCCATCTTCTCGTCCCATGTGCCCGACAGCACGTAGTGTGCCTTTCCATCTTTATCCATTACCACACCTGTAACCTAAAAACAGAAGAGAGGGGAGGTTACCACAATACCACAATATACCGCCTGTATATTAAAATTTGTCTGTTGGTTCAAACTTGATGCACCTACTGTGTGTGAGTTTTCTTTCAAAGCAAGTCAGAGAAAAACAGACTACATCTATTCAGGTCTTCTGCATCTTTCTCACCTTTCTGGCTACATCTCTGGAGAAGTAGCTGTAAGGAGCAAACTTTAAGTGGCAGCGGTCTCCGGTGGTGTGGTTTACTACGTCTATCTCACCAGACTGGAAGGGAAACACAGGGATACACAGTGAGGAGGGAAAAAAAAAAAAAAAAAAAAAAAAAAAATCACAAGTGGGGATGATATCGACTAGATAAAAATTTTACTTCACACTCAAGTTAAAATGCTGCAACGCAATGCTCTTACTCTACTTTTTATCTGTAGAGTAAAAATTAGAACTGGAAGCAAAGAAATGGGGTATTTTAATGCTATGTGATGGCAACCAGCCATGGCAAATTCATTTATATAGCACATTTCATTACATGTGAACTCTTTGCGATTAACCAATAAAAAAAACAAATCAGACTTTGCAAAGGAATAAAATACACTGTAACACATACAAACACACAGAGTAAAATCCCGAGTCTGTCTGTGAAGGCAGGCATAGTTGCAACTGACCTTTAGGTCAGCAGGCAGCTTGTTTCAAAGAACAGGCGAGCACTAACAGAAAGCTCCCTTAGCACACTCGAATCTAAATCTGAGAGGAGTGAGAAGAGCTGCCCCTGATGACCTGAGAGGTTTGACCTTGTTATAGACACTAAGTCAGAGGTGTACCGGGAGGCCTAAAGACAGAAAGCTATATTAACAAAAAGAAGGACTAAAAGGTAATTCTGTACTGAACTGTAAGTGAACTAAGTGACCGCAGTACAGATTCCTGGGTTGCTTGTTGTGTTTTAGAAAACTAGTCTCTGACAACAAATATCTTCAACACCTCTCTGTTAAATTACAAAAGTTTTTAGACATCCAGTCTAATCAATCATTAGTGTGTGAGGTTACATCAGAGGGAAATGATAAGTACAACTATGTTTAACCTGCATAAGAATGATATTTCGATTCTTTAAGATGGGACCAAGCAGGAATACGTAAAGGTTAAAGAGTAATGGACCAAGGACAGAGCCCTGAGGAACCCCAGATGCTACCAAGTGAAACTTGAAAACTTCTAAATTTTAGATATGAGAACCAATCGAGAACCTGACCTGTTAAAGTGAGTTAAAGCTGTTAAACAAACTGCCAAATAAATGGGAGGGCAGTAGTGGGAAGGGCACCCTGCGTAAAAATCTGCACAGAATGAGTTATGCAGATCTCTGATGACTAACATGTACACGTGTACGTGCAGGAGATCAGATAAGTGTACGGATGTGCTGAAGTACACCCTTTCAAAAGTTTTCTTTGTGCGTTTTCTTTTTGGTATTCACCCTGCATATTAATGTCATTGTGAATCACTGAAGCGATTAAAGGCGTCAGTAACTCTATTCAAATGTCACTTCTTTGTTAATGTTACTAGCATGAGAACTTGTTATTGTCTCTCCATAAAAGACATCATGTCAATCATATCGTGGCAAAGCTGATTGTAAAAGATAAACCCATGTTTATTTTTCCTTGTTAGGAGCGTCATAACAGATCCTTTCTTGCTCTTCATTCCTGCCTCCTCTGCAGATCAGGCCCTGTGGCCCTGCAACGACGTGTCCGAGCGTCTCACCTGATCGATCCAAAGTTTTCCGACAATGATGTTGTGCACCGTGGTGTTAACTTTCTTCCATGTGTAGTGATTATTGCTCTTCTCAAAGACTGCATGAATTGTGCCTGTGACGAAGAAAAGAAATATGAAACAAACTAAAAAAAAAAACAAAAAGCAAAGCAAAACCTTTGTTCATTAGTAATTACCGTTTTATGGTTCACTAAAGAAAGGTGTGGGCTGGTACACTCTTTAGTCACTTATAAATTCTGATGATAGTTGTGTGTACATCTTTTGTCCTTGACACTATGGAAGAATGGTATGCTTTGTTTTCTAACCTAGCTTGCCTCTTACCCAAAGGCATAATGGAGAGGTATTTCCCCCTGAACTTGCTCGCAACTGTGATTTCTTGTCTCAACGTCCAGCCACGATCAGAGATAGCATGATGTGCAGCAGCAGGTGGGTGGTGACTCACCTGGAAAGAGAAAATGTTTTTCTGATGCAACAAAACATCAAGTCCTATTCTTCGTGAGTCTGAGTCATCCCCAATAGATGTGACTCACATTTAGTCTCATAAACCTGACATGTGACATGACAGCTTTTACACACACACACACACACACACACACACACACACACACACACCATTTGATTTCCTCCTCTACAAATAATCTATTCAGGATCAACCAGTGACTTTAGATTGTTTTAGGTTGGTGTATTTTATGACAAGAAGGGGCAGAAATATGACACTTTTTGATTTTTTTTTAAAAAAGTCGCCACTTCATGTCTCCATATTAAAAAAATAATAATAATAATAATAATAATAATAATAATAATAATTCTGGTTCCCTGCCAGCATGTTCAACCCCAACTGCGCAGAAAAAGGAAGCAAGATTCTCTCTTAATGCCAAGTCAGTGGGATTTTTTTTAATTCCTCCTTTCTGACATTCAATCTCTCTCTTGGGTTACAGTTCTCGGTTGGAAAACTTCCATTCTCTTGGTTTTTTTCCTCCCTCACCTGCTCACATAGGGAGCGGTAGCCACTTTCTCTCTTGCGGTCCAGCTCATACGTTTCTCCCAGCAGAGGGTTGAAAGGCTTTCCCGTGCGGTAGACTGTGGTGGAGTAGGCAGACACTGCGAAGGCGGCCACGTAGCACATCTGCTCCAAAGAGTTCTGACACTTTGCGGCCTTATCCAGCAACTCGTGGTACTCGAGGTCCTCAGACAACCGCTGCAGCATGGAGATGGGCTCATTGAAATTAACCTAGAAAGCAAAATGTTTGAAATTTACTTTTATATTTGTGTTATGTATTAATTCCAGCAACAAATCTCACATATGGCTAAGACGTGGATCTGAACCTGATTCAAAAAGCTAGACTGGGTAGAAGTGACCACAGGCTGATCTGTTCAATTCGGTTCTATACTGTCCTGTGTGCATCTGCAGCAGTGCACTGCTTCCTTCTGGGAGAGCTTTGTTAGCACAGAGGAAGCTAATAGCAAAGAGTCAGCAGTTTTTGAGCAATTTCACACTTGCTGCAGTAGTTTGTGACTTAACCACAAACTGTGGTCAGGTTTGTGTTCCCTCTTCACTTCTTGGAAAGTTTTTATTACGCTTTCGGTGACCTTAAGAGTTGTTGTCAGCATATGCATCTGTCTCCACTCTGCTACACTCAATGTGAGCGAGGCCCATCACACACACACTGACACTTGCTATGTAGTGTCACTTCAGTAAAAGTATATATGTGTAGATTGTTAGATAGGTACAGGTATGGTTTGGGTAACGTCTTCTGTTTGGAAAGACCAAATAGAAAAGCTTTTAACAGAAAACCTGTATTGCCAGTTTCTGAAAATCTGCTAATTTAGCCTTTTGCTTAAGCAAAGCCCAAGCCATTTTCTAAACCACAACCATAGATGGGTCAGCAGTGACCTGGCGGGTAGTGTTGCTAAGCTACAGGAAGTCGACATGTGTCAATGTCAAAGTATCTCTGTAATGTGGCAGAGACAAAACTCTTTATTGTTAGAGTGGGGGCAGGGCGACACAATGGCAGTGATAAGTTGACAGAACAAAGCCAAATCAAACACGTGACCATTTATCTCAGCAGTGATCAGTCTGACAAATCAGTTTGTCTGGACTCCTATAAAAAGCCGTGATGGTAGCTCATTTTAGACAACTCTGCTGACCCACATCCTACAAGTGACCTACAGTCGATTTCACAAATAAACAAAATCTGGGCAGATTTGCCGATAAACATCTTCAAAAGCTCTCGCAGAATGCTGACAACCCTTACAGCGGAAAAAGGACAGGGATCAGTATCTACGCTCCAATTTCGTCACACTGAACTGACTGCTGCCACATTCTGAAGGCACTGCGGTGGCATTTAATGATGAGCTTATCATAGATTTTGTATTTTTACTGTAAACGCACACAAACCATATTTCCAATGTGGTTTTAACTTGGGGTAGGAGGGGTGTTAAAAGGCACCCAAATCTTTCATTAATTGAATATTATGAGTAAGACACAAATATTTTAACACTCAAACTCTTTGAGTCTGACTGTCCAAAATGAAGCTGATCAGACGTCTTTTTCAACAGGTGAACAACGAAGCACACATGGAAGAACAACAAGCTTTCAGTAACTCTGACTGGACGTTCAGTAAGAAATCCTTACAGGCATCGGGATCTTAGACAGCTCTTTGCCGATGCAGTTTTTCATGATGCTCCAAAGGTTGAGGGAGTAGTTTGGTTTGTCTGGGATGCGTGTCCGCCTCTTCTTTAAGGGTACCAGCTCCTGGGAGGGGGACTCCTGGTTCATCGCAAGAGGCTCCTCGTTAAGCTAAGAAGCAGAAACGTTTATCAATATAAAACGGAAATGTTTTTGATTTATTACCATAGCAACAAAATCATGTTTAAAGAATATCCATACAACACCCGTCCTACTGCAGCTTTTCATTCAGACTGTGTTATTTTAAAAGATGGGATACAGCATTATAATAAGATTTCAATGATTCGGACAGAATGAGGCCTACCGACTGATCATCTGCACACAATTCACTATTGAGGCCGCTGATATTACTGCTTGACCTTCTGTAAGAGATCAAAAAAAAGCAAATAGATTCTGTTAGTGACGTGAACGTTACTAGTTAATCAGGTATTTTCACATATGAGAAAAGAGAGGCTTAAAAAAAAAGACCTGATACACACACACACACACACACACACACACACACCAATCTGTCATTACACAATTTGATTGACTTAAGATAAATACATACTGGAATGTGATACAAGGAAGTGGTCTAAATATATAAAAACAAAGACAAGCCACACACAAAGTCTTGGGGAAAACCCCTAATTAACTCCATCTGTCAATCTGTACCGACGGGTAAAGGGAAAGATACCGACTTGTGAAACTGGGGGTCCGCAGGTACAGTGATAAACTCGGGGGCTTCTTCCATGGCATCAAAGAACTCATTGTCATCATCCTCATCACTGGCCTCACCTTTTCCAGGCCCAGCAGCACCTTAACACAAACAAACATCTAAGTTTTCCCTATACAGAAGCTTAAAGATGATTCTCCAGGTATCACAAAAACAATAAAACAACATGTAATATAGAGCAGGTGTGTCGAACTCCAGGCCCCGGGGGTCTGTGTCCTGCAGGTTTTAGATGTGTCCTTGATCCAACACAGCTGATTTTAATGACTAAATTACCTCCTCAACATGTCTTGAAGTTCTCCAGAAGTCTGGTAATGAACTGATCATTTGATTGAAGTTTTAGATCTCACCCAGGGTGAGATCTAAAACCTACAGGACGCCGGCCCTCAAGGCCTGGAGTTTGACACCTCTGATTCAGAGCATTTAAAGTGTTAAAACAAAAATTTAAAACAAACAAACAAAACAGGAAGTTGCAATTCCTCACACCTGGTTACATGGAATCAGAATCAGGTAATCACGGGTACTGCTACTTGTAAAACTTGACTTCACATTTACCTGATAATTGCCAAGGGGATTTCAAATGGGGGTTTAGTCAATAACGGAGTAATTAAAAAGTTTGATGAGACTGAAACTGATAATGTTCTTTTAGTTTCACATCTTGATTCTATTTTTCTTGCTAAGTGCTTGATCACAAGGACTCTCGTATGTCAGCCACAGAAAATCTTGGTCACCCAGGAGTTAGCATCTCCCTGGTTCCCCTGATAAAAAGCCAATGAAATTTTTCGCAGGCTCTTGGATTACCACTGAAAAATATCTCTGTGGGAAATGAGGTTTAATGAGTTTTGTTCAGAAATCGAAGTCGAATGCAAACAGTTGGTGGCCCCACATCTTTGATTTCGAAAGAGTTGTACGCCACATGTACCTGATAAGAGTTATAATAGTTTAGTATTTTATTTTCATTTCACTTTGACTTTTGGTTTTGAATTCAGTTTAATTTCATTTAGTTTTCAGAATCGATTTTCATATTTCAGTTTAGTTTTTGTTGTTTGAAAAATTAGTTTTAGTTTAGTTTTTATTATTTTCAGGGTTAGTTTACTCTTTTTACTTATTGTATGGAGGTCAGAAGTAAGATTTACAAAATAAGTGCTGGTATTACAATAAAAACTTTCTGAAAACATTAACTCACACTCTTGTAGAATGTCAATAGACATGTGCATCATCCTTCATTGTTATCTTGTCAGAATCACAACTTACCTTTATTGTCTGGACTAGCATTAGCCTGTGCGGCTCCTCTGAATGCTCGCTCGAGGTGATTGTGCTGTTTGGCCAGTTGCTCTAAAGTCTCCTCCAGCCGCACTCTCTGCTCCCGCTCAGCCTGCAGGGCCTTTTGCCATCGCTTGCTGTGAGTTTGTGCCAGCGTCAAGAAGTCTCGGCACGCCTGAGAAGCATAACATTGAAACACTTTTCAATGTGTTTCATTGAAAAGCTGCGCAGTAATACATAGACAAGGTCTTCTCTGGTATATATACATTATATATTAAAAACTCAGAGATCAACACACAAGGATGTCAGACTTACATTGATCATGGCGTTAGAGGTGATGCGGAACAGAGTGGCTCTTTCTGTGACTTGGCGAATCTTATCCCCAGCCTCTCCAGTCAGACGTAAACCATCCAGTTCTGCTAATGACCTGAAAAAAATATGAACTTTGGATGTTTGGACAATATGTAGTCAATTTACACATCAATGATTTTATAACAGGACTCTTCTGCAAATGGTACAAAACATCTGAATATGGCACTGAATTACCAAACCTACAGAATTATAACTTCAAATTTAGAGCTCACATAGTAGACTAGTAGAGACATGAGGCATAAATGAGACTGTTGCCTGAAGATTAAAGCAAAGAGCAAGGCAAAATGGGTTTAAGTCTGACCTCTGGAGGGCAGAGCCATGCTTTGAGATCAGATCGTTGCAGGTGCTCAGATCCTCCACTTTGTTGCTCAGGGTTCTGAGAGCAGACTGGACTTCTGAATTTTGTGACCCACCACCTTGTGTGATGCGTGGTGACGATGAAGGGAAGTCATCGCCCGAGTCATCTGTTAGGAAATCAAACAAAAGGAAAGGAAAAATAAATAAATAAATAAATAAATAAATAAATAAATAAATAAATAAATAAATACACTTGCTAGCCACTTTCTAAGGTACACTGTTGAACTGCTTGTTAATATCAAATATCTAATCAGCCAATCACATGGCAGCAACTGAGTGCATTTAGGATTGGTCAATGCGACCTGCTGAAGTTCAAACTGTGCATCAGAAAGGGGAAGAAGTGTGATTTAAGAGACTCTTAAAGTGTCATGGCTGTTGAGAAGATATTCAGTGAGCAGCTGTTCTCTAGACAAAAAAAATGCCTTTCTGATGTCAGAGGTCAGAGGTCAGAGGACAGAGGACAGTCAGACTGCTTCATCTGACAGGAAAGCAACAGTAACTGAAATAACTACTCTTTACAAGCCAAGGTGTGCAGAAGAGCTTTTCTGAAGGAACAACACGTCCAACATCACATACAAATGGACTCCAGCAGCACAAGATCAGGCCGGGTGCAACTTCTGTCAGCTAAGAGCAGGAAACTGAGGCTCCAATTCACACTGGCTAATCAAAGATTGGGACAAACATTGACCTGATGAGACTTGATTTCTGCTGCAACATTCAATGTTTCAGGCCGCTGCTGGTGTTTTTACTAAAGGTCCCAGAGTGTGTCCACTCCATAGTACCAACTGAGCATCATTCAAACACCACAGTCTACTTGAGTATTGCTGCTGGCTATGTCCAGCTCTTTATGACCACAGTGTACCCATCTAGTACACTGCCCGGCAGGATAACACAGCATGTCACAAAGCTCAAAACATCTCAAACTGTTTTCTTGAACACGACAATGAGTTCGCTGTGTTCAAATGAACTCCAATCACCAGATCTCAAGCCAATAGAGCACCTTTAGGGTGTGGTTAAACATCATGAATGTGCAGCCAACAAATCTGCAGCAACTGTGTGATGCTATAATGAAAATACAGACTAAATTTTCTGAGGAATGTTTGCAGCACCTTGTTGAATCTTGTTGAAAGGAAAAGGGCGTCCAGCCCAGTAGACACAAGGTGTACCTAACAAAGTGGACATGCGTGTAAATATGTACAGAAGCACTAAATAATTCCCCTGAAGTCTGTTTTACCTGACTCTGCCTGCATGCGGACAGCCTTGGCTTTGGCCAGCTCCAGGGCAGTGATCCATCGCTGACGTTCCACCTCACAGCTGGCCTTGAGGTGATATGTTTGTGCCCCTCCATTGGAGATGACAAAGTTGCAGGCATCATCCACAGTGATAGTAGCTGTAGCCAAGTTGATGGTGCCCCGACACGTGTGACCCATCTCTGCCTGGGTCCTAATAATCAGAAGAGCCTCATTTGACTTTGGGAATAAAAAGTAACTAAAAAGAAAAGAGAAATATCCTTAAACTATACCAGTGTTCTACAGAAAGGTGTACCTGTAGTATGACAGCAGCCCATTGCTCAGCACAAACCACCTCCGCTGATAACCTTTGATGTAATTTGTCCACTTGAACACCCATCCTTTGTATGTGTCTCCAGGAGGGGTGGGAGTGGGGGTCTTGGCTTCTGACATCACACCCCCTAAACTTAAGCTACAGACTGGAGGGACCTTGAGGGGGAAGATGGAAAGTTGTATCATTTACATAACAAGACTGGCTGATACAGTGATTCGGTGAATCAATTAGGAGCCAGTTCCTTGAATTCTCAGGTGTGACCATTCTCGGCGTTCCCCAGGCGAGGCTTTAATTTAACTGAAATTGCTTTTGCAATGTGGGTGCACTGGGTTTGGAACAATCTGGTTAAGGACTAAGGTTGCAAAAACAGCATCTTGCTTTAAATCACATGCTTTCATCCTGTTTTTTTAGGCCCCCATGTGAAGCCTTCTGGTTAAGATGTTTGCATTTCATTCACCTTCTGATTACCTTCCCCCCCTAGCTCTCGATGTCATTTGTCAACCTCTGCTTTCAAAGGTGCTATATAAATACAGTCTTAGTATTGTGACTTGTTTCATCAGCACAACAATGGACAGAACACTTTTTTTTTTTATAAAAAGTTCCACAAATGTAATTCACTGAGCTCTTACAAAGTAAATTTTAACAGTTGTTATATAACCTGAATATATAAAACACCTGAATATCTCTGGATTTTAAACCAATGGTCCAAATTTAATGTTAGTTTGAACTGTGTGAAGTCAAATTCACATTTTCTGACATTCTTAAACACAAACAATTTCACTTCTTTTCATTGACTACAACCCTACTTCCAAGCTGAAAGTCTTTAATATTGATTATTAATGAGTGTCAACACTGATCTTTGAGTGTGCAATGACAGGTCAAAGGTCGGCCGAGAGATCAATACATACCGACTACTCGTGACACGTTTTACCAAAATTAATTATTATTTTCGCCTGATGAAGAGATTAATAAAAACTTTTAGTGTTATTTTGTCTTCTTACTGATAAATAGTCCAAATATTAACAGTTTTGAGTCAGATTTGAGTCTAATTCAGTCCAATTCTCTTTTAGGGAAAATTACTGTAATTTAAGGGGCAAACAGAACAACAACAACAACAGGTTTTAACAACAGTAACTGGATAAATAAATCAGATAAATCTGAACATACTGACGAACTTGACAACAGAGGTTAGCCTACATTAGCCCCAGTTAAGATAAATGACAGTGTCGGTAACAACAATTCATCGCTGATAGGAGCTTAAAGTGAATAAACTCAATCTGACACGATTGTTCCAAGTTATTTAGCTAGTGTCTGCATATTTAAAAAGCATTGCGAAGAAGAGCAAATGCTAAACATTGGCTTCATCACTAGCTAGCTTTCAAACTCGCCGATGGCTAAATGTTTACCTTGACGTGTCCAAAATGAAAGATCAGGCAACCAGCAGCCGGGTGAAGTCACTGCTAACTCTGATACCCATACGACACTGGCTAGCTGAGGAGGCTAACAAACCAACACAAGGCAGCTAATGGGGCAAACAAACAGACCGAAGACGTCGACGGCAACAACAGTGCGACTTTAAAACGAAGTGACAGCAACACGTTTTATTGCTGCCCCTCAATATTTGCGTGTATAAGGTTCATTCTACAGCTGCGTACACCCACAAATATCTATAGCTAGCTAGCTACATCTAACTAGCCTAATGTTAGCTCGCTGGTTACACCCGGTGCAGCAGTGCTGGGTCTCCGTGTGGAAACACGCAGCTATGGCTAACTACGTTTAGCATTAAGCCAAACTACACATCTTGACACATTTAATTCATTTATAAAGCAACAGTCGCTACACTGTTCACAGTTAAGGTAACTACGGTTAATACTTTATTCCACCAACAATGACTTTACATGTTAGTGTAACGCATCTGAGAGGAAAAAAATAGACATTTACCCGTGAGGCAATAAAACATTGCGATTTTTTAATAATTACAATCACTGTTTTGTAATCGCTTGACACTCGTGACATGTAGTGGTATGTAATACAGGTGACTATAAACATGGCCGAAGTTTTCCAGAAGAAGTACAAAAATGCGACTCCGGTGGGACTCGAACCCACAACCTTTGAATGTCTGCATCTATGCCTAGAAGTCCAATGCGCTATCCATTGCGCCACGGAGCCACCTGTTGCACATGTTGAACACTATGGTATTTATAGTGTAAATAGGTCGAATTCGGGGGTGATATTGTCAAAGGTTTTAGATTGTGATTTCTGGGGTTGTGAATATTGTAATATAGCGTACATTGTGTATAAATAATGTGAAACTGAGCCCTTACTTCAGAATTGAAACATCCTTTCAGACAATACCAAGCAATAAACGTTCATTTTCACCCTATCGTTTTAGAGAGGGCTTTCTTTTTTCATATTTTATCATGTTTTTAGATTTTTATGCCTTCTCTGCATGTGGGGAACCTAGGGAAACACCTGGGATTTTTAAAAAGAAAATGATCTCTGTGCGTCAATATGGTATATCAAACACTGGATGGCGCTACAATGCTGCATTAACCTGAATAACCCTCAAAAACCACCACAATTTCTGGTGACAATGAGAAGCCACTGGATTTTAACCAAATTTACTTTGACAAACACAAATAAAAATCTCTGTACTTTATTTGCAAATAATGACAAGATCTGTTAAATGCAATCTCTAATTCTACTAAAGTACGGCTTCACCAAAAGATAGATTCTGTTCATCTGGACGTAGCGTTTTCAGTGGGAGAAATGTTTCCTCACTCATCCAAGTGACTTCTTCAGTCTCAGCTGACTGCAGGTTTCCCCAATTTTATAAACAGTGCATTTGCACAATTACTGAAACTAGCACCACTGAAGGAACAGTGGGCTTGGAGGTCAGTTCCTTGATCATTAATATGCAGATTCTCATGACCATTGATCAACAACTACTGATCAAAGACCACTGATCAATGGCCATGAGTACCATTCACAGATTTGGGGAATGGCTGCAATCACAGCATTGGAAGATGGTGAAAGATGCCCGCCTCCTCGATTCAGAGATGGCTTTCCATTTTCACATAAATGCTCTCCTTGATTCCCCACTCAAACCAGCGTTCCTCCCTGTCCAGGATGTGTACATCCTCATCATTGAAAGAGTGTCCACTGGCCTGTAGGTGTAAATAGACTGCAGAGTCCTGGTCTGACAAGGTAGCTCTTCTGTGTTGTGATATTGGCTTCGCTTGGTTGTTTGGTTTCCCAGATAAATAAATCATGGCAATCCTCTTGGCACTTAATACTATATTACTCTGTTTGTGTCTGGGGCCCGATCCTTGGGCAATAGGCTCGGAGGTCAGCCCATTGTTCCTTCAGTGGGCTGGTTTCAGTCATTATGCAAATGTAGATTGGGGAAACCTGCAGTCAGCTGAGACTAAAGAAGTCACTTGGATGAGTGAGGAAACATTTCTCCCACTAAAAACTTTACATCCAGATGAACAGAATCAACCTTTTGGGGATTTACTTACCTGGATAATTGAGCGTGCATCAAGAAGATAAAATACCCCAACAATCAGATGAGTCGTTATCAGCAAGCACCTCCTGACAGGGGGAAGGAAAAACTCCCTTTTAACAGGAAGACACCTCTGGAAGAACCAGGCTGAGATAGGTGCAGCTCTTTGCCTGACTGGTTGGGGGTGAAAGGAGGGAGAATGGACAAGGACACGCTGTGAAGCCAGAGATGAATAATAACTAACGATTAAATTGAGAAATTGGTTTATAAACACATAATGAGTGAAAAAAGGTTAGTGAAGAAGAAACAATGCATCATGGGAAGCCCCAGAAGGCTACACCTATTGCAGTGTAACTAAGGGAGGATTCAGGGTCACCTGATCCAGCCCTAATTATATGCTTTATCACCAAGGAAATTTCAAGACTAATCTTGAAAGCAGAGAGGGTGTCTGTCTCCAGACTAGGAGCTGGTTCCACAGAAGAGGGGCCTGAAAGCGAACACTTTACCTACCATTCTACTTTTAAATAGTGTAGGAATTACGAGTAAACCAGCACTCTGAGAGCGAAGTACTCTGCTGGGGTGATATGGTACTATGAGGTCTTTGAGATGATATGAGGCCTGATTATTTAAGATTGTTTGGGGGCTTTAAAAAAAAATGTTATTATTTCAACAATTTTAGAGTGCAATGTTTACAAATTAAAGCCATATTTTCAAATGCATTTTTAAAATACTTATTAAAACATATAAATTATTCCGTGTTTTTTTTTAACTAATGGGCCCCGGGGTTGGACATGAATTCCTTTGGAGTGTCTACAGGAACGGCATCTGGCGTAAAACTCTGATAAATATGTGGAATTCGTTGTGGCAAACCTTTGTAATTAAGAGAACAGCCGAAAGTTTTGTGTTCGTTTGTTTGTGTAACAAGTCTGACCTGGCAGTTTGCTGCTTTTGCTGGATATGATGTTGTGCAGCGACGGTTAGAAATGCAAAGGGTTCAGAGAGATTTGAATTCCTCTGATAAATGATAAAGTGGAACAGATGTTTACAGAAGAGGGAGATGGTGATTCTGTGGTGTTAAAGGAAGGGATGTCAAGTCTCACAGATGAGAGTGTGCCCCATTTGGATTCTTATGGGGACCAAGAACATGAGGTGGGTGTAGCCAACTTGGCTCGATAAGGAAGACTGCTGGACAGCATTCAAACCCATTTAAATGGCCACAATAGACTATAAATAAATAAAATTTCAAGTGTGTTCCCTTTTCAACTCATTGTCGGGTCAGTAATCGATAATCTTGTTTGTGTTTTGCAGCTGTTGTTGTGCTGCTTCTGCTGTCCTTTTGTTGTTCTTTTGGTTGATTTGTAACTTTGTATTGGTTAGTCCGTCCAGCCGTAAGGGCTGTTATGAATGATTGAGAGTGAGTCTTGTAAGGACGAACTAACCTCTCTCTTTTTCTTTTTTTCCGTTTATTTGTTTGTGCCACTTCCTTTATAAACCCAGGTTGCAGGTCATAGCGCTGCTTCCCAGCTGTGCAGAGGTCCAAATTGTTTGCAGTGCATGCCCATAGGTAAATTGATTGCAGTATCTCTAGATTGGGTTTGCAGTGTAGCGCTATTTGCTCACACCTTTGGTGTGATAGGTCTCATGTGCAGCTTGGATGTTAGTAGAATGTGTTATAAGTCCTGTCTGGGAATGAGTGGGAAAATGTATATTTAATTGATGGAACAAATAAATCATGAATTTATTTCTTTGACATTTTATTCAACACCTTAGTGCTCCTTACATTTGTTTTAATTGACTTAAGACATTATACTTTAATTATACTCCAATAATCTTTTAAATATATCTTTCTGAATAATGTTCAGCTAAAAATACAAATAAAATAATATTAATAAGCCAAGAATAAGCGGAATACAATAAGTGTATTCCAGTATGTACAGTATATATGTGTATAATGGGCAATTGCAATGTAAAGGGGGGGTTAGGATGAATAAATAAATGCACATTTCCTTTAAAACTTCAAGTTCTTACTCTCTCATTTTTCTGTACATTAGCCCTTACACTTTAAATTTAGAATAATGACAAAGATTTGGAAATTACGCCATATTGTATTACAATTGCACTGTATTATAAGGTGCTACCACAACACGAGACACAGCTCTGAGTAGTGAGCACAAAGACTATTTAAAAAACCCTCTGCGTATAACGATTTTTTAAAAGACCGGATGTCAGCAAAAGGTTTTAAAATTGTTAATTGTCATCATTATCATTTCAAATCATCTTCATCTAAATTTGAGTTCAGATATCAGTTTGGGAACACGCATAAATCCTCCGAGAAACAGTCGATTAGGTTTTGAAACCCCAAAATTGATATATTACTCCACATTTAAAGCCCTAATTAAAAGTTAAGTGCTTAAATGCTAATGGCTTCAATTGAGGTTTGCTGATAGTTTGAGCTAACAGCGTACCCGTAATAGCGGTCTGTTTTCCGTTTTTAGGTCTATGTAGTACATATCCGGTCTGGCCGACGGGAATGTAGACGTAGACGGAGGATATCTCTCTTTACTCCTGCGTGTCTTTGACACATCCTGCCTTGAGCGGAAGTGTCTGGGATTCTGCTCGAGTCGTCGCTTCAAAACAGTCGTTTGTAAAGGGAGACGGGGACAAGCGGTGTCCGCATCTCTCCCTCCACCATCACCGGCAGCCGGGCTCTTTTTAGCGTGGCTTTATGAGCGCGGGACATGCTCTGTCAGGTTAGACCTCTGCCACAGCAGACAGGCGCAATTCCTAG
The DNA here is from genome assembly GCF_965226115.1 of Aulonocara stuartgranti. Lineage (NCBI taxonomy): Eukaryota > Metazoa > Chordata > Actinopteri > Cichliformes > Cichlidae > Aulonocara > Aulonocara stuartgranti. The sequence goes on from NC_138941.1 coordinate 36,221,270, forward strand.
CAAACTAACGAGAAGACAGCTGAGAATTGGGTTAATAAATAAATAAATAAATCGGATTTGCCCCCCTCTAATGAGCACGTTTTTGTTATAGGTCTGCGCAATCTACGTGAACGCTTGTCTGGACACAGGAGAGGATTAAGTTACTGCTGTTGGCGGCGGATTATTTTATTGGCCTCTTCTTGTCACGCCCGAGTCTTTGGTGATCCTTCTTCCAATTAAGAGAGGTCTCTCAAAAACCGCAGGTATGTGCGCTTTTGGACTGGAAAATAATAACGCGAGATGTGTCATTGTGGGACTATCTAAAACGGGTCCTTTGTTGCTCATGTCTGCATTTGTTTCTTTGCAAAAAAAGAAGAAAAAAACAACTGCTGTCTCCTCACCTCCTATTGTGAGCAGACAATGGGAACACATAGAGAAATGGTGCAAGGATGCAGCATATTTACTAAATGGGTATATATAGAAATGAACATTATCGTGCAGTAAGATCGCGCTGTTTAATAACACAGGTTTAAACGCAGACTGGACGTAGTGGAATCCAGCGAACTGGATTTGGGGCGGTTTTATCCTCACGCTGGAGCCCTCTGTAGGCTTCATACCTGCTGATATGCCGTTTGCTTTGACCATTGGTATATGGCATATAGAGTTACTGCCTCCTCTCACAGCAGCTATGACTGCCCAACCCCCTTCTCCTCCCTGCACGGCATGTTTTGGTTTCAGGCGGATCATGCCCTTTTGTCCACTGAAGCCTGACTGTACTTTTCAGGGCAGGCTCCCAGTATGAAAGAATTTGTCCCCCGTCCTGGCTGCCCCTTCTTTTTGTTTGCTTGTTTTTTTCACTGACCATATGAAGATGGTGAGGATTTACTAAACCAGCTGTACAGCAACATTAGCAGCATTAGTGCAGAGTTTGGGGATTCAAAAGACTAAGACTACAGTTTTAATAAAGCATGCATACTCAGCCAGTTTTTATTTCTATGCAATTCCAAATATTTTCCCCATCCCAAGTGGGAAAGTGTAACTAAGTGTTTCTTGGTAACTCATAAAAACAAAAAGAATCTGTTTTGTTATGTGACACTCAACTTAAAAGAACAGGATCTTTATTTTTAAGTTTTAACACTTTATTGTCATTGCACATTCATTAGTTGTAGTACTTGTCCCACATTTGTGCAAAAAGAGAGCCAAGCAGATGACAGTAAATAAATACCATATATACAGAATAAAATATATATGATATATGCAGACAATTAAATATGCAATATGCATATAACAGCATTATATTTTCGGAGGTATACAGTGGGGTGTTATAATTGTCCATTTAATTGTCCTAAATATGGCAAATTCTTATTATTTTCACTGGAGCTTAATTATATATTGCTGAGAGCTGATATCAGATATTTGCTGATATATCAGTATCAACATTTATATCAGGCCATAAATGAAAATTTAAAAAGTAAAGAAGAGATGAGAGAAACACCCTTCAACTGTGCTATGAGTGCTGATGTTGCCTATTTTGTCCACCAGTGGGCACTCTACAGCTTAACTAGAAGTGAAAACACAAAAACGGTAAAGTACTTACTGACTATATACAAAAGAATATTTTTAAACTATCGTGAACTTATCAAGGACCAATAATATTATCGGTATGTGTATCGTTCTTAAAAATCCTGTAACAGTCAAGGTCTATTTTCCGTCATAAAATATACTGAAAAATGGAGATCTGAGTAGATAAAGAAGACATGTATTGTTGCTTGTTTTAGTTAACATGCATTTTAAATAAGATATAGTCCATTTTAAAAGGTTACAATATTTCATTTTAGCCATATTTTACTGGGGAAAATATCTTTTTTTTTTCACAGTCCAAATGATTAAACCAGAATTTATTTTTCAAGCTTATTGGCTGTTTGGTTAATAATTATCCTGCTTATTTGATTACTGTTTGCTGACAGAAGCTTTTTACTTTTCAGCTGATGAGTTAATAATTTGCTGTCATTCAGCAGCATCTGTCCATTTAAGGTTGCTGAATTGTAACTGTTCCTCTGTGTAATCTTAATCTCCTCAGGTATGTCTTTCCGGCGAGGTGTGGTCAGGCAGAGCAAATTCCGCCATGTTTTCGCCCAGGCGTGGAAAGCCGAGCACTGCATCGATGATGTCAGAGTGTCCCGGGTGACGTGGGACAGTCCACTCTGTGCAGTCAACCCCAAATTCATTGCTGTTATCATTGAAGCGGGTGGAGGAGGGGCCTTCCTCGTGGTTCCAGTCAGCAAGGTTCAGTCTCCTACATTACAGAGTATCAGATAAACAGTAGATCGATGTTTCTTCCACTCTCCTACTAAAAGCATTATGTCACCAACTTTTTAACAGCCTGCTGCATGCCTGACTAAAGTACTTTCTACACTTACGAGACCATTAGCAGGACTGGATAATGCATTAATGGTTGAAACACTCTGTTTTTCTCTACAGAGTGGAAGAATCGACCAGTCCTGTCCCACAGTCTGTGGTCATGCAGCACCAGTGTTGGACATCCAGTGGAGTCCTCATGATGACAATGTCATTGCAAGTGCCTCAGAAGATTGCACGGTGAAGGTAAAATTTTCAAACCTTGTAGAAGTTCTGTGCTGGTGGTTTGTGGTCAAGTTATCTGTAATCTGACGTCCGTAGGCATCAAACCCGCCACAACCTTAACCCACTAAAGCTGTGTTGGTCCTTTTTCTGCTGCTAATGAAAACACATCAGACTTCAGGGTGCAGACCTTGAGTGTGCTTCAAACTACTATAATAATTAACATTGTGTATTTAACACTTTCTTTATCATATTGTATGACTTAATTTTACTTATAATTGTAAAATTATGTCAGTAGAATTCAGTTGAGAGGTCTTTGGTGCCCTGGGTCCGTCCATAATGCCAGTGCTGGTGTGAATACAAAACATATGAGGGTTTCCTGTAGTGTGTGGTGTGGGGACAGAGGTCGTGTCATTTCTGAGGTTAGGTTGGAGCCTGGATCAACACTTTAGGTGCTTTGTCAAGTCATCCAAGAAATTCCAGAGCTTTTTTTTTTTTAAACAGTGATTGTTCAGCTGAAGGAGACGACTGCCAGGGGTGCGTGCTTGGTTTGCAGCATTTTTTAGGTGTAGGTAATATTGTTTCTCTGATCACAGCTGTGTAAACTTACGGCGAGGTCTCTGTGAAACAAGTTGGCATTCCTCAGCTGTTAGACACGGCTGGGCGAGGAGGGGGGTTAAAAGAATGTCACTGATTCCAGATAAATGATTGACGAGCACCCATAGTCTTTTCTTCAGGCACACCTTACCATTTTTTAACAGAAAGTAAATCACTTTTGATACTACTAAAAAGCTATACTGGGATATAGATACTGTTTTAAAAAAATACAAATATATATTAACTAATAAAAATCTGAAATGTTGAAAGAGAACCTAAATGCATATTTAGTTGATATCGATAATTGGGTAGTAGCTAGGCTAGCTCTGACCAAACGTAGCAAATTAAGCTATGGAGCTACTTCAAAGGTCACTTCCTAAAATGTCAGAGCTTTTTTAATCTTTTAAAAGGTGTATTGTGCAGGACTAGCTTAGCTGGCTGTTTTTTTTCCTTCTAACAGCCTTACTATTAAACAAAGCCAATCATGTCTTGGCTGTAGCTTTATATTTAACAGGTAAAAATAAATGTGGTATTGAGTAAATTTGGATGAAGAAATGATGATGTACTCCAAGTGCTGTCTGCGTTATTCTTGTTAAAATGACATTAGCGAGTTAGCGCGGATTGCCGTGTGCGTGGGGCTGCATGGCGTCAACACGTTAGCACGGCTAGATTGTTAACGTGTTAGCGCCATGCAGCCCAATGCACTCGCTAACAGAGATTTGCCACGTTATTGCGGTTGTGACGTTACAGTCATTTTAACGAGATTAACGCTGACAGCACTAATCTATCTATCTGTCTGTCTGTCTGTCTGTCTGTCTATATATACACATACATATATGTATAAACTGGCAATAAAATAACCAATCTAAATCTTATATACAGAAAATGCAGGATTGCAGAAATGATACCACAGAGTGTGCATAAATTGCTGTTGCTGTCTAGCAGTGTGACAGTTCAACTGTTTAGGAGGGAGATGGTGAGGGGAATGAAGGCTCTGATAGCAGTAAGGTTAATAATATGTCAGGAAAACTGTAAAAATTATACGACACACATATATATGTCTGCTTTATGTTGAAGGTGTGGCAGATCCCAGATGGTGGGCTCACAAGTCCAATGACTGATGCCACTGTGACCCTTGAGGGACACAGTAAACGAGTGGGACTCCTGGCTTGGCACCCAACTGCCTTCAATATCCTCCTAACTGCAGGTAGGACCATCTGTAGCATTGTAGTGCTCCCATTGTTCTCCTATAACCAAACATGGTTCACATCTGTGGAAAATAACAGTGATAACTGGCTATGACTGGTGTGTTTTTTAAGTGTGTTGTGTAGAGAACATGGTCTAAACATTAAACTGCGCCACTGTGGAAGCAGGCTGGTGTAGTTTGTATGTTGCTTTACATATATTTCCATAAAAAAGTGAACTAAAACAAAGGGCTTGTGTTTGCACACTGGAAATGTATTGTACTTGAGTTTTATATGGTGAATTAAGGTAACCTTTGCCTTGTAATAAACATCCAGGGATCATTTTACCTTTTAACAAACTCCAAATATGGTGACAGTGAAACTCGAGGCGTAGCTTCCCCGTGCTAAACATTCCTCATTATCCAGATAAAAGTGACATACACCCGTCCATTTGTAAACAGTGAGAGTTGAGGAGCAGCTCCTGTCTTACTATGTTGGTGTTCAGTGACAGCCAGTTCAAATACTGCTGCATAATACAAGTATGGAGTAGGATTTCCCTCCTAGGCAACTCACAGCATGTGATTAACCTGAAAAATAATTACACTTTGCTGAAAAGCTGCCAGAGCTGGTTTCCATTGGAAATGTAGCCTACGCAAAGGAGGCACTACTATACGCACAAGCACATAAAGTAATGTTTGGCCTGCGGGATCCTCATGGCAGTGTAAGAATGTAAGCTGCCCACTTATGTTAATGCATACTGAGAAGAGTGCATATTGTTCACGCTGCATTATTTTACCACCAGCTTTTTTAAGCAGCTCTGCAGGCGTTGTTGCTCCTCAGTATAAGTTAGCGTTAGCGAGGAGAAAGGCAACACAACAACACAGTTATACTGTGCTAAATTTCCATAATGGAGTGAGATTAGAATTGTATTCAATTATATAACACTTTCAAATCACTCACATTAACTGCTGGTATCGTGATATAGCATCAAATACAGTGTATTATGTTATCTGTGTACAGTTATCATAATTATTTGATTCTTGATCGTGTCAGTGAAGTGGCTCTGTTAATTGTTCACTTTGTCATATTCCTTTTGGGATCCACTGCAAGGACTCAATCAGTTGAATAACATTGATAGGGGAAACATGTTTAAGTGCAACTGCTTGTTTAAATGAACATCAATATTTGCTACCAGGCTATCATTAATTGTACTGTAAAGGGGAATGAATCAAAAAAGAATATTGAGGTACTGACATCATGTCACAGATCGACTCCCAGCAAACAGCTCCACTGCTCTCACTCCATTTCAATTAAAATATTGGCCTGAAGTGCAAGGAATCGACTCGTCTTTCCACTCTAGCTACATCTTCTTTAAACTAACAACACAAATAAATGAATCTTTTATGTGAAAGATCAACAACAATGACTTGTTCAAAATTAGGCAGGAAATGATGTGATTGTTTGTGACATTGCCACTGATGGAGAAAAGTAACTACACCAGCAAGACGGATTCAACCATTTATAGGACACACTCCATGTACGACACATGTAATTAGAAGTTGAGACTTGATGCAGAACATATCAGGGAGAAGGCAGAAAAGCCCAGTTTGGAATCACAGAGCGAGCCGTGATACAATACGCTGAAAACGGCACAGATGGTGTTTCGATTAAGCAACTTTAAACTATCGGGGAATTCCTTTAAAGATGCAAAAGGGATTTGTTCACTGCATTGTGCTATTGTGTGTGTATTGTCATTATTATTCAGTTTTAATGTGTCAGATCAGTTAATACTTTGCTTGTCTCACCGCGAGTTCACTTTACCAATATTTACTTTGATAAAGTTAATGACATACTGAGGTAGTGTGTGTAGGTAGTATCTGTCACAGGGCTAACACAGAGACAGACATCCATTCACACTGTTGTTCAATTTAGCATCGCCCTAACCTGTTGTTATTATATATTGATATATGGTGTCATAATTAGAGATGGGTATCGTTTAGGTTTTATCCAATACCGGTGCCAAACTGGTACTTTTGAAACGGTGCCGGTGCTTAAACGGTGCTCGAACCGGTGCTTAAAGAATGGAGAACACAAAATTGGTCCAAAAACCTCTCATGTTCAGCTGTTTTTTTTGTAAAAAGATAACAATGTTAGCCTTTTCTGCAGCTATGGGGCATATATGGTATCCCTCTTGGCTGGAAGCAGTGCTTAAACAATGGAAAAACACAAACTTTGTCCTAAACCTCTCATGTTTAGCTGTTTCCCACTTTTTCTTTGGTCATTTTAGCCTTTTTGGCCAGGGTGAAGGGAGTATCTGCCATCAAACAAGAAGACAGCTGCATGTAGCTATGATGATGTTTGCTAGTTCACCTTACATGCATTAATGTAATAACGTGGTTAGCCTACTCAACGTAAATTACACACAAACAACGTTAAGTTACTCACGCAGAGAAGAACGGCTGCTGCTGCCATCATCATCCGTCATCATTTCTGCTACACTGGCAGGGCTAGGGGCCAGGACTCTCCTCTTCGGGTTTTTGGGGGATGTTGCTCCGGGTCCGATAACAGGCACGACACCCGCAGTAGATGTGCTCGGTGTGAGGTCTCGCAGCAAGCTATCAAATATGGCGCATTTCTCGGCTTTTAAAAAAAACGCTATGCGTCACCAGGTGTTTCATCAGATTTGAGGTGTTACCTCCTTTGACAGTATCACAGTATCAGCTTAAAGCACTTGTTGCAGGCTGCTGAGTTTGCATCTTTTGCTGTGAAGTACAGCCAGACTTTTGACCGCTTCGCCTTGGGCATTTTTAATCTGTAGCTCTGCTCTAAAAGAACGTACGTACCTGGCCCGACTACTATTCTCGGAAACGTAAAATGATTGGCTAGAAGTGTATCACAGCTCAGGAAATAAAGCACCGAAATGTGCGCTGCTTTTCGGTCTGGTTACTACCGTTTATGTCAGATGATGGCACCAGATACCGGTACCCATCCCTAGTCATAATGCATTCATAATACACCTGCACCGATAACCTGTCACTTTCTCAAGACGAACAAGAAAAGCAAATGAATTTATAGGAACATCGGCAACATCTGCATCTGTTTATCCTCACATCCTTGCCCTGTACAATTTCAGGCTTCACACCCTCTTCCTTGGATGTTGTCTTTCCCTCTCTGTAGGCTGTGATAATGTGATCTGCGTGTGGAACGTGGGCACGGGGGAGCTAGTGTACCAGCTTGATGACGCCCACCCAGACTTGATCTACAATGTCAGCTGGAACAAGGACGGCAGTGCGATATGTACCGTCTGCAAGGACAAAGCCCTCCGAGTCATCGATCCGCGAAGAGGCGCCGTCCTCAAGGTGATTTCACATTCATGCTGTCCGTGAAGATGCGAGCAAAGCGTGGAGCACGGCTCGGCTCTCATTTCTGGTATAACGCGTCAGTGATCAGCTTGTGACTGCTTTCCTAGGTCAGAGAGAAAGTCCATGATGGTACCAGGCCCATGAGAGCCGTGTTCCTCTCTGATGGAAAAATCCTGACGACAGGCTTCAGCCGTATGAGCGAGAGGCAGCTGGCTTTGTGGGATACTGTAAGTTTCTTGTTAGACATGTGGTATAATGCAGGTGAACTGAATTTTACACATGGAAAAGGTTTGAGACACAAAAAACATGTGTGATTGTTAAAGTAGGCATTCTAGTGATGTGAAAATGCTTTTATCTTACAGAAAGACCTCTCAGAGCCAATGGTAATACAGGAAATGGATACGAGTAATGGAGTTCTGCTGCCCTTTTATGACCCCGACACAAACATGGTCTACCTGTGTGGGAAGGTGAAGCCTTGGCATCATGTGGCAAATAGAAATTTAGCTTGTTCTATGCAGCGTCAATCATCGTGATTGTTTTGTTTTTTTGTTGTTAATCTCATGGCTTTCAGGGGGACTGCACCATCCGATACTTTGAAGTGACTGATGAATCACCGTACGTTCACTTCCTCAGCTTATACAGCAGCAAAGAGCCTCAGAGGGGTGCAGGCTTTCAGAGTAAAAGAGGTGTGGATGTCAATAAGTGTGAAATTGCCAGGTAAGAACAGTATGCGTACCCGTAACTAGTAAAAACTACAATACACAGCTACTTCAGGAACTGACCAGTCTCCTAAAAGTGGGAAAGAATAATGCAGAATAACGTTAGACGGGACTTTGTCCTTGCTTTTTCGGCAGGTTTTATAAGCTTCATGAGAGGAAGGTGGAACCCATTTCTATGACTGTACCAAGAAAGGTAAGGCACACACATACTTTAAAAGTGGACTTTATAAACTGCTTTTTTTTAATAGCTAATGAAGTTTCCATATTTCCTCTCCAGTCAGATCTGTTCCAGGGAGACCTTTACCCAGACACAGCCGGCCTGGAGCCAGCCCTCCTGGCTGACGAGTGGATCGCGGGGCAGGACGCGCCACCGCTGCTGGTCTCCCTGAGTGGTGGCTACACAGCTCCTCCATCCAAACACAGAGACACTCTCAGAAGCAAGCCCAAGCTCGTCTCTCAGGACTCTGGGACCGGGGCCGTCCCACCTTCCGCAGGGAACGTAGCAGCTCCCACGTCCACACCTACCTCTGCCGCCAAGGAGACAGAAGAAGAGACGCCACAGCCGACAGCGGCCACGAGGGAGACGGATGGAAACGGCGATAGGCCAAAGAGAGAGGTCGGTCAGCAGCAAGTGAGATGCTGATTTAAGATTTTTTGAAGCTATTTTTGACTTGCTTTTTCTCTCTCTCTCTCTCTCTTCTTTCAGGATGACGTGTTGAGCGAGCTGTTAGCAGAAATGAAAGCTCTGCGGGCCGTCGTGCTTGCTCAGAATCAGAGAATTGAGTTGCTGGAGAGACAGCTAGCACGGATTGAAGATGGGGATGTATGAGCAAGCGGAAGATTCACTACATTCAGATGGCTTTTTTTTTTTCCCCTTAAATCCATAGACCATAGCCTTACTAGAGTCAACAGTACCTTAAGCAGTGTGGGCTGAAGAATGTAGTGTAGAGCAGCAACTAATTGTGAATAAATAGGAGCTTACAGCTATTGTTTCCAAGACCACAATATGTGGGTGACAACTGGGTAAAGGATATCGTTGCCGCTGTGTGACGGTGCATATAATGCAGTTTTGATCTTTGCTTTAATTTCGAAGCACCCTAAAGGAGTTGCATCGGCACAGTTGCCTCAATTTGACGCACAAAGTTGTGTTGAAAAGGATTATATTGGAGCTAACGAAGGCTGACAGTCTATAGCAAAGCTATTAAGTACCTCCTGTACGTTTTTCTCTCTGACGCACTAACAAATGTAACCATTAGGGCTATTTAATCAGGTAGATTAAGCTGCTAAACTGTGATTTCATATCAAACCCCCGGTTGTTATCTCACTGCGTGACTCGTGCTTTGTTTTACTACTCCATAATAGAACACCACGTGTAAAGTTAACTGTCCTCGGCAGCGAGAGCTGTGTGAATGATGGCCGATGAGAGCGTAGCTGAATATTTATGTGTATTCGTAGCTGTGTGTAGTGTTTGCAATCAGTGAGAAGGTGACACTTGTGATTTTGTACCTCATGTTGTCATACGAGAACAGCGTAAAGATAACACTATGTTACACTGTAACCTGTCATAAACACAACACAGAATTTCTTTTTTTCTTTTCTTTTTGAAGCACGCGGAAATGCCGCAGTGTCACACGACCACTCGAGAACCAATCAGGATCTGAGCAGCAAATGTCACATTTTGTAGTTGTTGCTTCCAATGATATGAAAGACCTGCAGACTGGGCATGGGACGGGAACCTTTTTTTTTCTTCTTTTAAATATTCAACCTTACACTACAGTGACCGTGCAGCTAAGTCTGACTAAACTGTTCCAAATCTACTCCGGATTGCAGACCAGATTTGGTAGCAGCAAGAAAAAGGTTCAAGTGTGGAGGCTTTTCTACGTTTTTGCGCTTGTATTTGTGTTGATGAAAAAGCACTTTTAGATTCGTGTAGTTTTGTGTTTTTTGCTATTACATTTGACATTTACATTTAGAGGCATTGATCTGTTATTAATCTGTTCTGCTTACAAATGTAGAATAACATTGGTACATTCCACATAAAGACTACCCCTTTATTACTTTATTTATTTCTTTATGCACTGATGTAACATTGACTGTAAAAAAAAAAAAAAAAAAAAGTAGCAGTTTTAATCAGACTACATTGTGAAAGTTCAATAAACATTAATTCTTACTTTATGTGAATTGGCCTTTTTCATATGAAGTAGTCAGATCACCGTGTGTATGTGTGATCACATTCTACCAACAGAGAGTGGTCTGAAAATGGGAAAATACTGAGTGAGCAGCAGTTCTGTGGGTGAAAATGTCAGAGGAGAATGGCCAGACAGTAGCTCAAATTACTATTCATTGCAACCAAAGTGTGCAGGAGAGCGTCTCTGAATGCACAACACATGGGGGTTATAGTAGCAGAAGACCACACTGAGTGACACTTCCTGTCAGCTAAGAACAGGAAACTGAGGCTTACAGCTTACACAGACCAAAGTTGGACAGAAGACTGGAAAAATGTTGCCGGATATTATGAGTCTCGATTTCTACTGCAGCATTCAGATGCTAGTCTTTTAGCATAAACAGCGTGACAGCTCCCTTGTTTCAACAGTTCTGTGTGGGATATTTTCTTACCACACTTTGGGTTCCTTAGCACCAACCAGGCATTCTTACAGTGCACCCATCTTCTGCCTAGTACACTATCCCTAGTGGGATAACGCACTATTTCACAAAGCTCAAATGACCTCAGACTGGTTTCTTGAACATGACAGTGAGTTCAGTGTACTCAGATGGCTTCCACAGTCTTTAAATCTCAATTCAACAGAACACCTTTGAGATGTGTTCTCAAAGGTTTCAAGGTGGCATGTTCCACCCTAAACTGATCCCTTGCCACCCTAAGTGCCACCCTAGTTTTGCATATGACAGTGTTGTTTATTAAAATAAGACAGCATTAACACTTTGAGCCTAGCTACAGTTAACCCTGAAATACACATTCTAAAACTGAATATATTGCATAGTGTTACCCCCCTCCCACCCACTGTTTACAAATGGTTCAACCCATAGCACAGACCGGCTTTTTTTCTTGTTGTCAGTAGCAAGTGATGTGCCAAAGCACATTTTAAATCAACACCATAGTCATTTCAGATTTTATGTGTGAAACTTAAGTTAGACTTGTGTTTGTGAATGAGCCACCCCATGGTGTGTATACTTCATCCATTTGAATCATTTTAACCATATGTAACACGTGTGTGTGTGTGTGTGTGTGTGTGTGTGTGTGTGTGTGTGTGTGTGTGTGTGTGTGTGTGTGTGTTTTTGCCACCCCATTTGATTTTCATGCCATCCTAAGAAGGTTTCTCTAGATCCACCCCTGACACAAGATGAACATCAAGGACCAAAATCTGTGAGGAATGTTTCCAGCACCTTGATGAATATGTGCCATGAAGAATTAAAGCAGTTCGCAATGCAAAAAGGGGATCCAATCCAGTATTAGCGACGTGTACCTAATAAATGGCCAAGAGACTATGGTATTTGGGTTTGGTAACCGTGCCATCGCCTGCTGCTTTGTGCATTTAAGCAGATGCACAAAACACAAACAAAACAGTTTAACGTGTTGTACTTGACTGCTCGTCAGATCAATTAAAATTCCTCACACCCAGCAAAGGCCATTTTATCTGATTTGTACTAGAAAGCAGCTGGAGGCTTGTTAGAAAGGCTTATAACAACAATAAAAAGAATAACAGAACAACCTGTGATCTTTTTAGAATGAAAATCAAACCCAATCAACCATGCAAAAGCCTAAAAAGAGGCCACCCAGTTCCTCCTCTCAAGTCAGCGTAAAAGTAACAATGTGGAGCTTTAGTACCATTCTGAAACACAACAGCTCAAAGTGTTAATAACCCAAGGTTAGAACAGTAGATCACTGAATTATGTAAACAACACAAGAGTGCTTAACCTCCCCCTCAAAAAACCCAAAACAACAGAGTTATGATTAGAGTTGTATAGATATGGATTTTCAGGGTTAACGGCCAAAAAATATCAGGTGCATAATAAGATAGAAAGATAATAGAAAAGTGAAATAGGAAACAGATGTAGGCTGGCTTTAGAGTGTAGTACAGTGCAGTATTACTGTACAGATTTGGTTTAGCTGTCTTTGTTGGGTGTAGGGGCTGTGGAAGGCAGGCTGGTGGAGCAAAAACAGGATGTGGCAAAGTGGTTTCATATTCAGCACAGCTTTTTGAACATGATGCACTCTTTTGATAGGTTCAGATATCACTGTTGTAATATGTAATTAAGTCCTTCGTTTGGGGGTTGATTAAAAAGAAATATAGATCAGGGTTTAGCTCTTAGGCTGCCTTCGGGTTCATGTACACCACCAGACTTGTTTTGTTGGTTTATATGTCCAATAAAGCAAAACCAAACCAAATTAACAAACTTCCAACTGAAAAAAAAATGAAAACTATATATATAAGTTCATTCACAGACCTGTGCAACAAGTAATGAGACATGCATGTTCTGCACGTGTACTTCACAGACTTCACACCTGCAGTTTCCAAGTGACTTGTCAACCTCGCAAGGAACAAATTCAAATTTGCACCTTCCTCTTTCCATAAATAATTGTGTGTTTCCTTATCTGTGCTCATCACCACACCCCGTCAAAGTCTCTCTTTAATCTCTGCTCTCACCACCTCCTCGGAGGGCTTCAGCGAGCACTTTCTGCATCACATGTCATGCATCACCCCCCTGCTGTCTCTCTCTCTCACTTTTTTTCTTCTTCTTCTTTTTCTACGCACTCGTTCTAACACACCCTAAATGACACAAGTCAGCCTCTTTGCCATTCTTCGCTCTCCAGCAACACAAACAGTATCTCTCACTCACAACTTTGGTAAGTTTTTCGGGTTTTTTAAAAAAAATGTCCTTCCTGTTTTTCTCTTAAGCTCATTTTTGCTGCGCACATCTTTTACACTGAAACTGCTTTGTCTGCTTTTCCCCTGTTGTGATTTTTAATACTTTGGATTTTGAAGTACTTGAAGCATTTATTTAATCTATGCTAAGCTACATTTGAGGTACAATTACAGCACCTCAGGCAATAATTTGCAACTTAGATCAGTTATTCTGATCCATTTTGGCTTTAATTGCTCTTTGTAAGTGGACCTGCTTTAGTTCTTGATTAATTTTGCAATAGTTGATGTCGGCTCTCGGTCTGATGAACTCCGAGTGAAAAAGTTTCCACCCATGGCGGGCTGACTGATGCTGTTCAATTATCATTTTGACAGGAAACCAGCAAACGCTCTGAGCGGTCTGCAAAGCTTCCTGTCATCCTAGTGAACACAATTTAGAGTTTAACAAGGGCAGACTTCCTGTAACATCTCCAGTGTGAGTATGTATATAACTATAACCTGTGAGCCTGTGTTATGTTTTGGTAAAGATTGATTTAAAAAAAAACTTTCTAAATTTTAATGTGCAAAGAACACATTTGTATATGGAGAAAAAGTTTCAGGTTAACGCTGAGCAATACATCAATGTTTCCTCTCGATTTAGAAAGCTACAATTAGTGATGCTTCATCATAAATCGTGCAATATTGTGCACTTGCTGTTCAGATGATAGGTCATTTCAGTAGTACCACTGCCGTTTTTGTGCAGTGTTGTGCATGCCTTAACTTTGTCAATTTACCTCTTTTTTAATTTCATGTTTAGATCCTGAGTATAAAATTCACCAATGGATCTCCTGATGACAAGTTCACAGCTGCTTTGAAAGCACCAGGAGTTTGTGACTGTAAAGTTCAGCCTGTAACTGAGACTCCAAACCATCCAGGAATTTTTTTTCTTTAATTCAACTGTAACTTCTTCCTAAGGAGGTAATGCACATTTTTAATTACATTTAATTGTAGCAAAGTCAGATTTGTGTCATTGCAACGAGTTAAAAGTGGACTGACAATGAGTTCAGAAGCCCTACACAAAGTCTGTGGCAGACTCTCAGTTTCCATTGTTTAAAAGTGCAAAGAGAGAAACAGCTTTCTGCTTTTGTGTTCCCTCAAGTGCACACACTGCATTGTTTTAAGTGATAAGGCACACCCTTGCTAAAATAAACAGTGAAAGCTGCTCTTAAAGCTAAAAATGTACCTATTTTTAGAAGTGCTTGTTTTGTGTGTGTGTGTGATAAACAGTGTTAATGACTTTCTTGCCAAGAGTTTGATAAAAAAAAATCATATTACTGTCATGTGTAGAAATATGAAGATGATGCAGACAGTTAGCTTTGCTAAGCAGTGTTAGAAAAAAAAACACACAGCTTTTGTGTTTGAAAAAAGGCCTAAAGCAGCTGTAAATCTTGCTTGCTTGCTATTTCTTTTTTTAATTTGCACCACAACGCAACTGTCAGATTTAGTTTGTTGTGTCAGAATGATTCTTAGCTGGTGTTCTTGGGACCAAAGCAAACTGTAATGCAGCAAACAACTGAAACAAACTTTCAAAAGTGGATATAAGTGCCAAAAATTGCGTGTTTGTCACTCTAGAATTTTGAAAATTTCTAATTTATGCAATTTGATCATCATTTTCAGCCGTTTCACTGCAGAATTTCAACTGGTGGATAAAGTTCACAGGTTTGACTCTTTTTGACTATAAGAGAGTCAAATTTATGAGTTAAAAAATGTCTTCGGAGCGCCTTTGTAAAATGAAATAATTGCAATGACACATGTTCATCCAACTTTAAACCACCAGCTAACCTGACAAGCAGTTCTGCCCAGACCCAGAACTTGCTTACTGTGAGGTGATTAATGCGCAGCTATCCGTTACAATGGGTCTCTCATTTAACGAATCAAGCTAGACTATGAAAGGGACAAGGTTAGTTAGTACTTGACCACGGTTTGCTCCTGCTAGACCGAGCAGTCTTTCCACTGAAAGCTCCACCCACAGACACATTTTAATGCTCACATACAAATCCAGATAAATATATATCACACCTCACACCCTGTTGGCAAGTTATTGATTGAATGCATATGATTTCACATTAAGATCATTCAAAGAGACAAGGCTTGCTTGAAAGAGATTTTACTTGGCTATGTCAACGACCATCTTGAGTTTTCAAATGCCTAATGGGTTTTATGAAGAAAAAAAATCATATAGGAATTTATACATCAGCTTTGCCCCTTGTGTCCACCTGTGACTGATTTCCTTGTACTTCACCCTTCGTACTTAGCTAGTCTATCAGATTTCAGCCTTCAATTAAACGAAATTAGAATAATGTAAAATGTCATTTTTCTAATTTGACTTGGTAAGAATGTAAACAAACACATTTTCTGAAATCCTACATCACCAAAAGATTTATGAAAATGAACTGATTCCCCATGTGTGTTCATACTAATTCTGAACCTCTTCTCTGTCTTTCCTTCAGGAATGGACAGCAAAACTACGGTGGTGGCCCTTGTTGTCACCCTATTACTCCTCCTTGTTGTGCTCTTTGTACTGTACAAGAAGCTGAACAGGGAGGCTGAAGGGGAATATACAGTCCGACGCATTGTCTACAAGGAAGGAGGTCTCAGGGACCAGGCGAGAAGTGCAGCGTTAGCTGTGGGGGCACGTCTTGGGTCCAGCTGTGGCCTGGAAGTGATGAAGAAGAGGAAGGGGAGGAAATGCAGGAAGTCCAAGATGAAGAAGAACAGGTGGACAGTGGTGGTAGTCAGGAGAGTGACACAGAGGGAGATGAAGAGGAGGAGGACAACGACACTGGTAATGCTAAGGAGAAAGAAAGTAATACTTCAAATGATGACTCAAGTATTGGGAGTTCAGAGGCAGGAGAGCAAACCAAACTTAACGATGAGTCTGAGCCAGAGGGAGAGACGGAAGATAAAAGTGAAGAAAAGGAGGAGAAAGTGGGAGAAGAGCAGAGTAAAGCTGAGGCAAGTGGAGGGCCGGGATTGCTGATAGATCTAAAGCAGTTCTCTGGAAGTGCGATCTGGTCTGAAGAAGGTGGTGAGGGTAAAGGTGACGTGACGGCGTTGTGAGAATCAGAAATAATGAATAAGACTGAGGAAACTGCCAAATCAGGATTTCACAAACATCAGCTTCATCCCCTAAATGTCTCCCCACTGCAAATTCCTTCTATTAGTCTAAAAAAATAAAATAAAATAAAAGATACATGCACCCACCCATTAAACCCAAAGAGCTTTAAACTTTCATGACCTCACTGACCTTGCTTTCCTCTGGTCAAATTTTTTTGATGAATAAAGCAGTTATATAAACATACAGGGGTACTCTAGATTGTAACTGTAAAGTGTAAAAAAAACCAATACTTGTCTATACTTTTTTGCTTTAAATGTTTATTTTAATCTACATAAGAAATTGAAAACTGGAAACTTTTTTTTAGTGTTTTCTGCTCTGTTTTTTGTTGTTCTTTATGCCGTTTGTAGAAATAAAAAAAAGAGTAGTAATTAAATATAGTGAGAACAAAATAATGCGTTATTTGTTTTATTGAAAACAAGTGAATGTAACCGATCAAACTTTAAGTCAACATACATTTTATATGGTGTGTAAATGGTTGAAAATTTAATAAACCACATACTGAAAATACGAATGAATTGTATACTTTAAAAATATATAAAACATGCAGTAATGCTATCAGCGGAAGCATGTGTACATAACGTGATCATAGCATGACGAAGCTAAAATTCTTCCGTGTTTTATGTTTTTAGGGTTTTAGAGAAAAAACATGCTAGCGGTACGCCACAAGTTTCCTGTTGTATGCATTAACCGGAGCAAATACATATGAATAACAATATAACTTTCAATATTAAAGTCGTAATTACACCAAAATCAGCCACAATAGCGGTACAGCCATGAGTTACAGATAAATCCTCTCCTTGTTGATCATTCAGCCAATGGGGATGTAGCTCAGTGGTAGAGCGCATGCTTCGCATGTATGAGGTCCCGGGTTCAATCCCCGGCATCTCCAAGGATTTTTTTTTTCAACTTTTATTTCCGTATAAGTTGTAAATGTTATAAAGTGCAATATTGTCACAGAAGTCACAGAAGAAGAGGTAAAAAATTTTAAAGCAATACGGCATAACTATATAGCAAACACCGTCACCTCAATGTGTGCGCGAGGTGAGGTAGGTTTGCGATTGGCCCAAAGCAGCCCGTGCTCGAATGTGATTGGACGGTGGATGCCTTGGAGGCGTGGGGGTGTTCATACACGCGAGCCTCAAAGATTTATTTTCACCCGTCCAGTACCTGATAGTTAAGTGAGAGCTGGTCGATGGAGGCATTTTGGATGAGCCAATAAGTAAAGCTAACTCCAAACTTAGTGTTCCGAAAATTTATTAGAGCGATTATGTAACACGGACACGGGATTTTACCTCATTCTTACAGTTATATTGGTGGATCAATACTAAACAAACTACTCTACAAAGCAGTGTTGTTGTTTGTTTGTTTTTACAGGAGGAGACGATTTAACGGGGTAAATATTAAAAATCTTTTTTTTTTTAAATCCTCCGTTTTTTGTCTGATTATATATATATTTTTAAATCTTACAGTTTACTATGAAAGTCGGTTCATGACAGTAACCTAGTTCACCACCGCCGCACCACCGTGAGCATCCAAGTTGCATTTTCTCCTCTCACCCAAACTTGACTGTGGCTGAGAATTGATTTCGGTAGACGTCACTCATCTGCATAGGGAGTAAAATGCAACCATCCTGGAAGGCTTCTGTTCTGTCTTTGCTTCCACGAAACGCTCTGTATCTCCCCCGTGCAATAAAAGGACCTAATAATTGCTGCACCTCCGAAACTACAAACATGGAAGGTACGGATTGCATGTGCTGTCATCCCGAAAGATGCACTTAGAAGCACAGATAGCACTGAAAACACATCTGGGTTGCAAACTGTCCAAGATGGATGCAGCGCCGCTGTGCGCAGGGCTGCGCGGCGGAGAGGCATCAGCGGGGTACCTTTAAACACCCGTCGCCCCGGCTTCTCCTTCATTTGTGCCTCGGTATTGTCATTTTTTGTTTTTGTTTTTCTGTCTTTTCAGGAGTAGGATGTTACTAGCATCCGCCGTAGTGGTATGGGAATGGCTGAACGAGCACGGACGCTGGCGGCCCTACAGCCCGGCTGTCTGTCATCACATCGAGGCAGTCATCCGGAGCGACCCGCGCTGTGGTAGTGTCGTCCTCGGCCAGGTGGACTCTCGCCTCTCGCCCTACATCATCGATTTGCATTCCATGCACCAGTTCCGACAGGACACAGGTGAGAAACGGGAGGGGGGAGAGGGGCGAGAGGGAGGGTGTGTTTGAGAGAGAGAGAGAGAGCGGTGGTGGTGGTGGTGGGGGGGGGGGGGGGGGGGGGGTGTAATGCTGAAGCTGAGCCTGAGGTGGAGGCCTTTTTTTCTTTTTTTTATGCTGGCGGGTTGTTATTGATAATCATCATGCAGAAGCTGATGGGTTTAGTGGTCTAAAGATCTCACTCAGTGACATAAATTGAATCATTTTCATCTTATAATCTCAAATCATTGAATTGCCATCTTCACCAGTTCAGTGACCCCCCCCTCCACACGGCCCCTAGATTTGTGCACTCCAGCATTGAAGAGGTTGGATTTTGAAAGGTGTCAGCTCTGAAGTGAGTCATTCCTGGCAGGAAGTGTGTGCTTGCCCATGCATGGGAAGGTTTTCATTGCAAAACACGGCCCTCGGTATTGTCTTCCAGGAGACACAAGCGGTGATCTGCCACAACTTCACCGAGCAGGCCAGGCAGGGTGGTATAAGACAAAGAAGGGGATTGTCAGACCCCCCCCCCCCCCCCCCTTTTTTTTTTCCCCTCTTTTTGGCAGACACCCCAACATTGGCCTTTTCTCAGCGCTGGCTGATAAAAGCTTTTGTCTGGTTTATTTTCTAAACCCGAAACCAGGCTGAAATGAGGGAGACAGGCAGGGTGCCCCAGTCTGAGGAAGAAAAGCAGTAGCAGCAAGAGAGGAGGAGAGGAATTTCAGGAGTGCGAGGACACTGAAAAAATGGGGTTGACAGGAGCAGAATTCGTGAACGAGCCCATATTATTATGCGTCTGTGCGTGGCAGGCCTCATGTGCTCAACAGTGCTTTATGTTTTGTGTGTTCATTAGTAGTGTGCAATGTTAAAGCTCCAGAGTCACAGTTGCGAAAAGTGTTATTTCACAGAATTTGTACGGTTTTCTGTTTTTCCCTGTTATTATTGCCAGTGAAGAGGCTCAAGTGTGAAGCATCCTTCTTAACGCAACGTATGCAGTGCTATCGGAAGCCGGGATTTGATGTGGGGAGCTTTTACAGTATAGAGACTCTGTGGAGTTTCTCTAGACACCCAGGGAAAGCAAACACAGTCAGCTTTGGGTCGGATCAAGGCTGCCAGCCAATCGGAATTCAGAACACCATGTGCTGTTACCAGGGGCAACCTGTTTGCCCAAATTCTTAGCAAGCAAACACAGACATGTAGAATTTGTTATGGTTGTAATCTACTTCTCCGCAGCAAATTGTAGTGCAGTCGCATTCCTCGTCTCGCGTCTACTTCTCATCGCCTGGCGTCATGTTGAGCAGACTCAGTGAAAAGTCGCTACAGAACTTCATATTCACAGTACAAGTCTTCTTTTTAATGTATACTAATATAGTTTACTGTTCAGTAATTCAGTCCATTGTGGCGTGTTCTTCAGGTACCCTAAGACCGGTGCGACGCAGCTTCTACGACCCCACATCAGCGCCAGGCCAGGGCTGGTTGTGGGAGTGGGAGAACGACGCTGGCAGCTGGACGGCATACGACACTGAGGTGGGCATTGCAATCCAGGCAGCGCGCGACCGTCAGCAGCCCTGGCTGGACCTGGCGCCGCTGGGTTTCTGCTACCTCATTGACTTCGAAAGTATGACCCAAATCAATGGGCAAACGCAGCGCTGCAGACGCATCCAGCGCCGTTCTGATCTGGCTTACCCGCTGGTATCTGGGCCACTACCCAAGTCTCACCATGCCTGGGGGCCAACGTCCATGCCTGGACACGGAGGACTTCTAAGTGTTGATGTATCTGGAGTGGGCATGGGGATCCGGATGAGCAGCAGTGGGACTGGAAACGGGAGTGCGTACCCCAGCGGGGCGCTCCCGGCTTCAGCCATCACTTCCTTGGGACAGCCATGCGCCTGTCAGCAGTGTATGCTGGTGCTAAGTGTCAAAGCAGGCACTATGTCGACCGCTCACACTCTCGGTCGAAGACCACCACAGACTAAACCACCAAGTCCCAAACTAAGCAGCCTCCCCATCCCAGGAGGCTCTTATTCACTAACCCTCCCTCGGCCTCCAACCCTGTCGAGGTCGCTTTCCCCCCACAGGACATCCATGGTTGGGGCGACAGGTGGATTCAACATAGGTGGTATGGGAGGTGCAGGAGGTATGAGCATGGTTGGTGCTAGCAGCGTTGGCACTACGAGCCTTGGCTACGGAGGAGGCTTCACCCATTCTCTTTCCCTTCTTGGGTCAGCCACAGCTGGTCTCTCCATCTCCTCCACAAGGCCCCCACCTCCTCCTCTCCCACCACCGCTGCCACCGCCCCCCCCGCCCTCCACTACGCTATCATCTTCCACCACCTCCACCCCTCACCCTTCCACCTCTGTCTCCTCTCTCTCCATTTCCTGTTCTGCCCCCGCAGCACCTGCCTCAGGGCCACCTCTCATCTCCACAGCTACATCCACCTGCACCCCATCACCTTCTGCCCGTGTCCTGGGTCCGGTGTCTTCATCCGGCGCTGCCGCGGCTGCTGCCTGCGCGGCGCCCCTGCCACCTCGGTCTAGCCTCGCAGGGCTGAGCCGTCCGGCGCTGCAGCGTATCGCCATGGCTCAGTCGCGTGCCCTTATCGCCTCTGGGTGAGTAGAAATACGCTGTAATGTTTCAGCACCTGTCTCTGTACGCAGAACCTGCTCGTATCCTGCAAAACCTATCAATGATGAGAACCCTCTCACTCACTCCACACTTCAACACGTCAGCTGTGAAATTAAACACGCCTTCCACACTTCTGAATGACAGGCTTATGTGTTTTTCTGAGCTTCTCTGTCATATGCTCTGTCAGCAAAACAAAGGTTGTAAAGTTCCTGTAAACCATGTTTTCAGTACATGGAAATTTAACAAATAACTTTCTAAGGCACTTGTATTTTTGTCACAACAATTTCACATCCGTTTTTTCACAGCCTGCAGTTCCTTGGTGTATTTTGCCTCGCATGCTCTCCTGGTATATCATGTGAATTGTTTCCAGATAGACCAGCAGTATAAAAATGCTCATATGATATGAAAGGTACCTACAAATCATGATCCAAGCACTAACACTATGTAATACTAAATACATGAAATGTTTCTGGGCATAAGATCCCATGCCAGTTCACTTTACACAAAAAAGCCCAATCAGGCATCAAGACATGTAAAAAGAAAACATTTTTAGACAGCAATTTCCTATTTGTTTGGGGCTGTCATTACACCGTGACAGCCCCAAACAACCATGTCTGACATCGATGCTCATTAGTATTTCTGAGCCTTTAATCTTTGTGACAAAGTCCACCAGGCTCAGTTACTTTCACGGAAATACAATGAAGGGCATTCAACAAAGAACAAAGTAAGCTCTCTCAAGTGTTTGCACATTCCAGAGATTAATCACGCAAACAGCAAATGGTGGTAAAGCTCTACAAACACACAGTAGCACAAGTGTCATCTTAAATCAAAGTAAAGTGAGGATGTTGTCAAAACAGCGTCATGAATAGTTCGTATCTGTCACTTAAATAGAAGAACTCTGGTATTCGTTGCTAGTCTTTCAATGAATGATGACCTGATCCAGCTTTTTTTCCTCGTTATGTGTAAAGAAACATCAGGCTCAACTTAAACAGCTTTTAAAACTTTGTAACATAAAATTTAAGAAATCCAGAATTTACTGAAATGTTGTCGCTGAGGACAGTTGTTGACTCTGGCTATATGGCTGAGCTTGTTTTAAATGTACAGAGTGAATGTAGGACCAGGAACCTGCCTGGATGTACTCATGATGGATAAAAACTTAGTTTGCAAGTACTTAACTCTAAGAGATGGGTTGGTAAGATTTACTGAATTGTCTGGGTAACTTGGTTAAAAAAACCCCTTTGGTACAATTAAATATAAAAAATGTGGATGTGGTGTAATGTGATGTAAAGATACTCAAAGATGCATCAAGAAACATTTTGAATGCTTGTAAAACAAGTCAGGGATGTCCAAAACGTGTCACTGAAAATCTTGATAAGAATTTAGAAATTTCCACTAAGGAACATTTTAGTGTACAGACATCAGCTGTGTAGCTGCTAAAGTTGTAATTTTTAAATTATTGTAAAAACAAATTTCTATAGTAAAAAATGAAAGTAACGTTTTGTCAAGTCACTCTACTGCCTGTAACTGTGCATCAGACAACATCATGGTGACCAAAGTAATTATGGTAGCTAGCAGCCACAGTTATCATTAAAATAAAGGCCCTTGTATTTTGACTGAAGACAAGGAGCTCCCAACTGCTGATTGCACTCCTGTTTAAAATTAAACAAAATAAATAGATATATACATACAACCAAATGTTTTCCTGTAATATACTAAAATCCATGAATCTACAGCAATTTCTATACATGTCATCTGGAACTTTTTGCATGGTGTTAGCTGTAACTTAAACTAAAAATGCCATGCAGTGGGAATTTATCTAAATATTTGCTAATGAATGCAATATATCAGGAGGATTAATGGCATAAAAACTAGGATTTAAAAATAGGCGTTCATGTTGCTTTTACTGCATATTCTGCAGCACCAGTCAGCAAAGAGTATACATATAATTAACAGTAACATGCTGTAATTCATATACAACAAAACTATAAAGTGTAACATTATATACTTCATTTTGCAGTCATCCATCACATTCATCCAGTTCCTGCCATGTGATTGCTGTGATTTGAGTTGGAATACGAGATGTTCTTACCTGCTATAACCTACAAAAAGATATCCTTTTATTAGGGAGAAGGGTTTGATGTAACAGAGAATTTTGAAACTCTTTATCAGAGTGTCGCTTTATGACCGCGTGATCTTCCGGTGTTGACGAACTGAGTGCATGAGGATTAATGAAGGAAGTCGCAGTATCCACGTGTCGGAGCCAGAAGGCGCTGGTTAGTTGGATGTCTGGTCATGGTCAGGTGGAGGTGCACTGTTCTTGCTGTGTAACTAGAATTTTTTTTTTATTTAAAAACACAGTTGTTGTGTTTAGTTTGCAGCTGGAGTTGTTTGTGGCGTTCACTGTGACTGAGGTAGCTGTTTTATATATAAAACTGCAGACATGCAGAGAAAATGCATGCGTGCATACTGCTCTGCATAGACCTAGTTTCTAGTTCCAAACATTAGACACATAACCATACACTGAAAAATAATTTCCATGTCACCTAATCCATTCGTGCCCCAGCACGGTGACCCAACTGTCTGAATCCTGGCATTAACTGAAACAACCTCAGTGAAACACCAGTTTTTACACCAGCTAAGCCTCAGATTAACACCAATCACAGCAGGATTAATATTTCTGCCTCGTTAATCTCCTCATTTTGTGTCAGGTGAGCTGCATGACAGAGCAATTCTTTAAACATATCAGGTGAGAGTCCAGCAGATGGTCACACCTGCTGCTGCGGTAAAACCACCGACGTCACCGATTCAGAATCGCTCTGATCCTGCCAGCCTGCTCACTGCTTTATCCCCATATCCATGCAACACAAGCGCGGTCACATCCAAACTGTTTTAAACCCGCTGAAACCAGTCATTATTTAAATCCATTGAAATGTGTGGATAATTAAGTTCACCCTTTTTAAAAAGTAAGTAATTAAGAAAGTACAACAATCAGGAGTTATTGCCCCTGTGAGGCATTTAACATCATTGAATTGCTGCTTCACCTTCCAGTGGGACCTTTCACCTGCTGTGCAATGATGTTATTCACAGAAGGAAATTACATGTAATTATTTTTAGCAAAATGAATTCTGCTGGGGGATTAGGGTAAAGCCTTAACAGAAATTACTTCAAATTGTAATTTTTCTTATCATTCAAAACCTTAAACTGTTACTGTTTGACACTACTCGGCGCTACGGTCCTCAGTTAATTTTAAGGTTGCATTCATTATATAGAGTAAACTGTCAACCAGGCTGTATATGAAACATGGGCTTATAGTAGTAAATTATCAGTCACAGAGTAACCACACTCTAAATCATGCCCATGTACAAAATGATAATGATAATAAAATCATGTAAGAGGATATTTTCCAGACTTGTATATAGTCAGACTTCCAGTTTTGAAGTCTTAATTGTAGCGTGTTGGCCCCAGCAATAATGTTTTCCTTTATTCTTATTTTTCTTTTTGTGGCAATGGATGGTGAGCTAAATTATCCACTGATGTTAGCAAGCTGCATCCAAAAACTGTAAAGGTGTAATGCACAGAAACAGATAGCCTGCTAAATAGTAATGAGTTAGTAATAAGATAGAAGTTCACTTATTAAGACTTGACTACAGAGTTACTGGAATTTCTGTTAGTATGATTAGCTACTATTTTCAGATAACTGCATTAAAATTTCTCTACAAATGCACTTGAGATACCAGTTCAGTGACTCAGTTTAGCTGAAATGACGATTAGCAAAAAGCCACCAGTGTCACCATCCATCTGTTGCACTTATACAGTTTAGTGGTTAGTGACACAGACCTAGCGACCAGTCAGTGAGCGCCTTGGCAACTTTTGGCTGCTAGGGAAAAATATGTATTGAAAAATGTGACTGGTTACTGAATGCTTGCTGCATGAAACAGTTGTAATGAGTGTGTTGCACCAAAACCATCCTTGCAGTTGCATTGGTTGCAAGCAGATTGCCACGGTCACTTATAGTTTGCATCTAAGACACCAAATTCATTGACTGAAAGATGTTGACTGCAGCTGAAACCAGCACCTTTCCAAAGGCACATTTTTCCATTTCTGGTTTGCATTGCACTCTTCAACCAATTTCACTGAGTGACAATGAGCAACCTGCAGCAATCCCCCACCAGCTGGTTGGCCAATACATTTTCCCTAGTGACAGATATGACTGGGGCCTTCTGAGAGTGTGTTATTAAGAGGAAGATTAAATCGAGTTGCCCAAACAATTTCTTTGTACCAACTAGTAAACATTCCTGTTCTAAAGCTGGTAAAACATTAACATGGAAGTCTCTGGGCTGTTCTCCCTTTTGGAGCCAGCGTGAAAAGGTATGTGGGTTATCACTACACTGATGACTTTTTGCCTTGCACATATCCTCTTTTGCTGTCAATGGGTCCAAAATATTTATGTGTTGAGCTTTAATTATTCAAATCTACAGAAGAATTCAAGCTGCAGTGAATTTAACCAAGCAGCTCGCTTTTACTTTCTGGAGAGGATCAAGTAGAATTTCTTTAAGACCACAAAAGATGAGCACATGCTGCAGTAGCAAAGGAAGCACAAGACACATGTACATACAAACTGTAGCAAGAAAACATGATGACAAATTGAGGAAGTGTGGTACCAGAAGATGTTAAAGAACTCTCATACTGGATTTAAACAGTCTGCTGAAAAAACAAAAATATTGTAGCATTTATGCGGTTTAGTTAAAAAATAGTACTATGTAAGTTTGTTATGTAAAAGAATTTCCTTTAGTAGATGGATTGATGAGCTGTTGTTGAGAGTTTGCCTGCAGTGAAATTGAGCAGATGGTTTGTAAGTGAGGCGTTAGCGTGTCGGGGGTCTTCAGCGTCACAGATGCATCACAGTGACGAGAGTTTCCATTGGTCGGCGCACCTGCTTTTTCTGCACTGCCTATGCTTGTCTCCATAAAAAGTAACCCGTCATCATTCGAGCCCGATGACTGGATTTACTTCTGCTTCAAGTTTTAATCAACCAATTTGTTTATTAGATTTGATTCAGGGTGTGAGCTTGTGTTGCCATATGCGGTGGCTTGTGCGTTTCCATCATCCAGCGCTCCAGATGGACTCCGCTCTAATGCCGATAGCTTAACCGAGATCAGAGAAACGTGACTGGCCGACACGCCCCGGCTTGTTTTCTTAATCTTTCTCCACTTTTCTTCCACCTCATACTGCTCACTTATTCCCGCCGGACACACAAATAAAATGCCAGTCAACATTTACCCGTTAGCGATCGAGTCGGTCGGCTGAACGTTTTCTTAGTCACGTAAGGAGCATGCTCAGACGGAGTTAATACCACAGCTAGGACACTTTGTTGGTAAACAAACAAATATAGAGCCACAGCACCGTGTAATCAGGTTGACCAGTACAGGAACCTGAACAGTCTAGTAATTCCTTACTGTGAGGTTTTCCATGCCATCGTCACATCATTTACTTAGAGAGGGAAATTACAGGGTTTTTTCTTGTCTTTTTTACATTTTATTATGTATTCTATTAACTGTAGAATAGTCTGAGCTCTTCTAGTCACACAGGAGTCACTGTTCCTCAAAAGCTCAATTTTTCTTTAGTGACTTCAAGATAAGCAGGTTCAATTCTGCATATGTTAAAATGACTCCCAGATTTGTCATCGCATCTATTTAAAGCTCTGTCCAAAGCTAAGTCACGATCACAAATAAGACATTATATGAATCTATAATAAGTGAAGAAAGTATCAGTCATTTATCTTCAGCTCTAGAAATGCATTTTGAATTTGATGACTACCAAAAACACAATCAACTTATACAAAGAGAAATAAAAGTACTCTCAGTTTTTCTACGTGATAAAGGAGTATAATTACAGAAAACGTTCTGCCCAGACTGTCCTGTATTTATAAAACAACGTTTTTGTTGATTGAAAAAAAAAATCTTTGAAATCTCTAATAGATGAAATAGATGATGAGAAACAGGAACTTGTCTGTCACTTGATTGTTTACACTCACTTAACTACTTTGGTGTAGTATGAATGGCTGTGGGGGAGGTTTTTTATCAGCAGGAAAAGCTTTAAAACTTAAAAGTACAGTTAAAAATCCAAAATGCATGCCCTCCTTCATATATCCAGCCGGCCGGATTGGGGTCTTTACTAGGCCAATTCTAGAACCAGGGCCTTATGTTTGCTTTTGTAGTCTTACTCGAAACACTTTAGACTAGAAACCACATTTTCAGTCATACATAGAGTCCTTTATTTTACACTCTATATCTGCTGTGTTTACCCCACATGTAAACCAGTCACCCTAACATGCATGTCTATTTTGCTGTGGTCGAAGCGACCTGCTGAACTTCAAACTGAGCGTCAGAATCAGGAGGAAAGATAATTTAAGTGACTTTGATCATGGTGTGGTAGTTGGTGCCGGACGGGCTGGTCTCAGTTATGTTTGTGATTTTCAGATTTAGTACATGTTGATTCACTAACGACATCAGAGTACTAAATCAGCTTTTTAAAGTCAGAGGGATTCTTTTGTATCGCCATATTGTAACTTGTACAGTCACCAACCTGGTGCTGCCTTATGACAGCCTGGCAGTGTGATGTAGCATCTGACAGGTAATCCCTGCTGTAACGAATCTCTGGCCTACAACCAGAGTTTAGCCACCAGATGGAAACAGGTGGATTAGGCCTATAAAAGAGGAGAGCGATCTAACACCGGCACACAGGCAGAGGAAGAGGGAGACGGGGGCAGACACACTGACACACTAAAGAACAGAAGAGTGAGAAACCAGTGGAGAGGAAGCTTAAAAAACGTATCATCTGCATATCGCTGCTGGAATATTTTTGACTCGTATCTGTGGTTTTTGGCACTTTCGAGCAAGAGCGATGACTGTTATCAAAAGTGGCAGACCGTAAGTACGCTCGTCTGATGGGTCAGACACAGCCGTGACTCTCCCTGTGTGCTATACACATTACAGCTGTGCTTAAAGTTACTGTAGCATTTCAATATGTTCATAACAAATTTGACATACTAAACAGCATTTTTAAATATCTTGAACAAAAACTGGAGGTTAAAATGAACAATCATGTCACCTCCTTGTATAAAAATCAAAGCTGCTTTTGTTGGAGTTGATGGATTTTAGCTTAAAGTGTTTATAATTTTGTGATCACCGACCCTGGGATATTACAAGTATTGTTACTGAGAAAATAAAGCAGCCAAGGCTCTGGTGCTGCCATTTAATCCCAAACATATGTGGCAATTATAGGGCAGCATGTCAATCCGTGTTTGTTTCTCCACTTGACTCGGCAAAAGCTCCTTAACCTGCTGACTCTAAGTAAGGTGGAGGCGAGCATCTGCTGTATCTAACTGCACCTGTTCACAGGTGACTCGTCAGATTTCTTCAGTCTGCGTGGAGGTGACCTGGCCTGTGTCAGCCATCAGTAGATTCATACAGCTTTGTTTTCCTTGTTGCAGAGTGCCAACAGTTCCAGTGAAGAACCTGAATGGATCCAGTCCTGTACATCCTGCACTGGCAGGTAACCTATGCTAACTACCTGAATCAATCCAAATGATTTAGACTGGATCATTCTCATAACACAAGAGCTCATCCAGCTTTGTGTATGCAATAGGAATGTATGAGTAGTATGTCTCATGCCCCCTCTTCTGGCTATATTCAGGTATAACAGGCATCTTGATGAGCGCAGCAGGGCTTCCTGTCTGCCTGACCCGCCCTCCCAAGCTGGTGCTTCATCCTCCACCTGTCAGCAAGAGCGACCTCAAACCTGTCCCGGGGTTGGGCCACTGCTGTCGCAAGACCACAAAGAAACAGGCCCGGAAAGGTGAGCTAGTTGTGATTTGAAGAAGAGCAAATGTGCTTTGTGACTATAATGAAATTCTCACTGAATTTTGTGTTTCTGTCTGTAGGCAAGACTCCAGAGGAAGTGGTGAAGCGCTACCTCCAGAAAGTGCGAAACCCCCCAGAGGAGGTGAGTTCTCTCCCTATGGAGGGCATTTATCTAGCAAGTCTATTTATGATGGAGACGTCATAGCTTCCAGCAACATCTCTTAGAAATCTAACGTATAAAACAGAGCCCGTGTTTGGGACAATAATGACCAGTAAAATGATGTTGGACTTTGATGGGATTCATTCTTAATAACTTTTAAAATACTTTCAGAGCAAAATACAGCAAAAACGTAAAATATTGGGCCAAATTTCTCTCTTTGAGGCTCAGGACTTATACTCCTGATTATATAACTGAAAAAGGTGGGAGGGAAAATAACCACATCTGCACTATTCTCAGTTTCAGGAGCAAATTACATAGTAGAATTGTTTTGGTGTCCATATTTTTACGTGGTAGAAGTGTAGAAGGTGTACTAATGCTGCTCAAAGCCATGACACGTGCTGAAAGTTGTTGGGAGGTGATCAAACATTAAAAAAGAGCTGCACAGTGTAGCCTCAACAATGTGTCGTGATATTTTAGGGAAATTTGTGACAACGATATTTCTGATGACATAGGGAAAGATACCTGAATAACATTTTACCTTTAATTGCAGCTTGCAGGGAGCAGCATTTATTGTAGTGCAGTAGTAGTGACACAGCGCAAGTCAAATGTAAGCACTCCAATGTCTGGAGTCGCTGGATTACAGATATCTGATAACATAAAATACCGGTATTATCTCAAACAGCATGATGTGGCACGTGCTGATAATTTGAAAATCTCTTTTCTGCAGTGGACAGAACTCAAACTGTCCTTTATCTTTCTATGTCAGGATTGCACCATCTGTATGGAGGCCTTGCCCGGACCATCGGGCTACAAAGGTCCTGGTGTGGGTGGCATCTCCAGGGCCGAGTCGGTGGGTCGTCTGGCACAATGCGGTCACCAGTACCACCTGCAGTGCCTCGTTGCTATGTACAATAACGGCAACAAGGACGGCAGCCTGCAGTGTCCCACCTGCAAGACCATTTACGGAGTAAAGACTGGCAACCAGCCACCCGGCAAGATGGAGTACCATGTCATCCCGCACTCCCTGCCTGGCCACCCAGACTGCAAAACCATCCGGATCATATACAACATCCCTCCTGGCATCCAGGTACATTCAGTATATCGGTGTTTATGTGGTGCTAGCAGCGTCTCTTTTTGAATGAAGTGACAAACTGTTCTTCTTCTGGTCTTCAGGGCCCAGAGCACCCAAATCCAGGCAAACCCTTCACTGCACGTGGGTTCCCCAGACACTGCTACCTTCCTGACAGCGAGAAGGGACGCAAGGTATACATAGAAATGTCTCTTCTTTTGAATTTCAGATGGGCAAGATGGTCATATATTAACACGTGTTCTTTATTAACCCTTTGCAGGTTCTGAGGCTGCTTCTGGTAGCGTGGGATCGTAGGCTCATTTTTTCTGTGGGTACGTCGAGCACTACAGGTGAGAGCGACACGGTCATCTGGAACGAGGTGCATCACAAGACCGAGTTCGGCTCCAACCTCACGGGCCACGGGTACCCCGACCCCGGCCACCTGGACAATGTCCTCGAAGAGCTCAAAGCTCAGGGCATCACCGAGGAGGAGTGTCTACCCAGAGACTGAGCAGAGACATTCACAGCACTGAAGACACTAGAAGATACCAGGCGTGAGTCTTTAAACACAATCCTGGGACGGGGATCCGCAGCTAGACGGACCAGTTCTTTTCAAAGTGTGACGAAACGAACAGAGGAAACTTTTACACCAGATGATGGAGAAGGACTATAAAACAAAAGCCCCAACTGAAATAGCTTCAGCAGAATTTGCTGCGACTCAATTTTTTTTTTCTCTTACGACTGCATGAGTCAGTTTTGATACGTACGTGGGGAATCATTTTCTTTCCTGATGCAGTAATGGTGTCAAGGTTGCCGATGTTACTCAGTGAGACATTTGAGACCACTGTGCACATACGAGTCATTGTTACTTTGTGGGGGGGGAACAAAAACTGTCATTTATACTGTCAGACTTCATATCAAGAATGTAACTAACTGATTTTGTTTTTCTTAAGTGATGAAGTGTTTACCACTCCTGCTGCTGCTGAACCGAATGGAAGTGAAATTTAAGAAATTAATGTGGGTTCGTTTTTAAAGTGTTAGTCCACAAGCAGAAGCATATAAATCCTCCAAATGTTTGACTGGATATCTGAGCATGGATATTTGCTGACCTCTAGTGGTACTTTTCCAGAACTACATTCCTTTTTAGGTTTGATTTTTAACTTGTGTTCTTGTATGTTATGAATACTTCATATATTATATGATATCGGTTCCATTAATCCATGTTTTTTATACTATAATTTCACATTTTGTTTAATATGCTGTGTTCCATTGTATTGTTTTTGGGTTTGGCTTGACAGACAAAGACATGGGAGGGAAGTTTAGATAAGCTGTTGGTGTACCAGAGTTTGCCTGATACTTTATATGCCATTTACCAGCCCCTTTCTTTAAAAACAATCATTTTTTTTAGTATTTTTCTATTTAAGAAATAAGCTGACATTCCTGAATCCTTTGGCCCTGAGAGTATGGGTGTATTTAACAGCTTTCTATGTCTTCTTGTATCTGCATTAATGTTAATGACTGATAGAAGAAACCCTATCGTGGATTAATCCATTACCCCCCTAGGAGGCGTAAATTCCCCAAAAGCTAGGATTGGACCTCCTGCCTGAGCTCAGATTTGCACAGTGTTTTTTACTTAGTGTCAAAAGGAAACAGCTTGTATCTACTGTATTTTTTTCCTTTTATTGTGTAGGATACACACCAGCCTCAAATGCTCTAATCACACTACAGAATGTGGTCAGCGGTTGTATTTGTCATGTTTTGTTTTTTGCCATGCGCGGTCTAAAAGACTATCTTGATGTGGGTCCAGCTTGGGCCAAAGTGGTCCACTGTGGACCAGGTTGTTATGTTAAAGAGAAATGCAGCAGTATGTGTCAACATACTAATGTAGGCCAACATCAAAAGCATTTTTACTTTATGATATTTTATGTATGCACTGTATTCTATGTATATGTTTTATGTGCATAAATTTGCATTAAACATTTTTCTAAGGTTCAAAGAGAAAGCCTGAAGCCTCAACTTTTTTATTTTTTTTATTTTTAAGAAGTGATGATCAAGTCTGACTATTTGACTTTCTTGGAAGGTAGCTCTTTAAACTTTTGTTTTGCTAAGATAAAAACTTATTAAAAACAGGTATATTCAAAACAAAACAAAACAAAAAAGCAAATGATATCGGGGTTAAATTTTAGTGGCTTTTGATAAGAAGCAGTCCCGGTGTGTGACCAAGCACAGTAGTAATGTCTGTGTTGAGTCTGCTAACATTAGCAGTGAGTTGTAGCACTGACGCTATTAAAAAGTTAGCTAGATATTACAGCTTTACTTATTAAATAAAGTAACTTGTTATTATAGTTATTTTTGTGATAAGAAAAATTAACACCATATTTCAAACATTTGTTATATTGCTCAGGGGAATTTAGCTTACTGTAAGTCTGCTTCGGGATGCGTTGACTTTAGCTAATTTTACAGCTAGTTGATATTGGAAGCATTTATCAACTTTCCCACAAGATTTGGTGCCAAACAATTGTAAGTGAACTAAAAGTTATCCTAGCATTAGCACCATTCTCCTCCTTGATGCGTCATGAAGGTTGTAGAGCTGTGTTTAGCTAGCAGGTATGTCTGCTCTTTGCAGCTAACAGGTACTTTCCACTCCGGTACAATTTACATGATGCTTTTTTTCAATGCTACCAATAGCAGGCCACATGATATCACTTAAGACAAAAAGTAATCTGAGCACTTCAGTAAATTACCTGTTCCACCACATCCCTGAGTTCCTCTGTTGGATTGAGAGCTGGTGACCGTGAGTACATTTGAGTATAGAGAACTCATTGTTATGTTCAAGAAATCAGTTAAGGGTGATGTGAGCTTTGTGTTCCTGCTGGAAGCAGATATCAGAAGATAGTTACACTGCAGTCATAAAGGAATGGACAGGGTAAGCAACAACACTCAGGTATGCTGTGGTGTTTAAATCCCTGCACCATTAAACCACTGGCAGCCTGAACTATTAAGGCAAGACCATCTGAATGCAGCAGAAATCAAGGCTCATTAGAACAGGCCATTTACCATTTACAGAGTGCATGAAAAATAAGCAGCATGCTTATTAAGGAGACTGCATGTATTAGATTTTAAGTTGTTCAGTTTCTCCTGAAAACCTTTGTTAAATCGGCTGATAGGACATTTTAATCCAACAGTTGATCATTTCTGAAATGCTTTGTGTGAATACAAACTACACTGTGAGTGAGGTGAAATTAGAAATGAAAGATTCCTTAACGAGATCTCCGAGTATGCGTTGTTTACATATATACAATTTATTTATTTATTTCTACCAAGTGGCTCTATTTTACTGATCACTCACAACGGTGACTTCTGCCTGCAGACGTGAGCAGTGCATCAAACAGTTTATCCGCAGATTAGTCTGGCTCCTGGATTACTAGTCTGGATTACCTCCACCTTATTGAATGAAAAAATGCACAACGGTAACTAAAATGCAATCCTAAAGGACCGCAGAGAAAAGACAGAGAGGAGGGGGCGGGGCGTGATGCTGAAATAAGCCGAAGTGACAGATTATTTTTAATATTTTGAGACTCAGTCAAAAAACGATCAACTGTTTAATCCGGAGCAAAAACGCGACGTGGTAACGATCGCAACCCTTTCAAAAAAATCTTTTTAAGTGTCAGTCACATTTCTTCAAGCACACCGAGAACCTTTCACGTCAACTTTCGTTTGCGTTTCCATTTCTGCAACGGCAGAGATTTATTTTAAGTGACAGATGTGATGGATCGGGCAAAGCTGCCAATTAGCGGTATGAACATGCAGCGCCCGCCTGTCAGGTTAGTGGGGAGCAGATGGGTTAAAGATCTAATCAGCCTGCAACTGAGTTAAGCTGGACGCAATGCAGCTAATGGCACTAATGCACCTAAAGTGAGAATACATGATGGTTATTGCTGCATTGCCAGTTTTAAGGTGGCAAAAGTAAAAGAAATTTAAAAAAAATGTGGGAGACAAAGCAGGGGCTGAATTGCTGCCAACTCGCTGTCTGTGTGTGAACGACGGTGGGGCTTCAGTGCGTAAATGCTACTGAGAGAAACATGAGACCAGGGGAGGTAGAGGGAAAGGAAAGAAATATGCACATAAACTGGTTAATGCGCACAGGGGCAGGGGAGAGCCGCCCTTTGCAGAGACTGGAATGGGGGTGGGGGGAGGGAGTCCCCAAATGGTCAGAGAAACCCTTTCTGCAGGGGTCCATTGTCTGCTGACCATGACTATGAAAAGAAAGCTGATTACAGGAGACAGCGTGTTGTGTTGCTTCAACGGTTGCCTGCAGTTGATCACTACACGTTGCCGTTTCGTCTGATGTCTCCCTTTTGTTATCCCCACCTAAAAAAAAAAGAGCTTCACAGCTTTGCGGTGCGATGCCTGGGCTTGCTTTCTCAGGTCTGAATTGCAGGCTGCGAGTGTTTCTGCTCTCTTTTTCCCCGCATCCTGCCAGATAAAGCAAATCCTCCCTCTCCTCATCTCAAAATGACTTGTGTATTATTAAAAGCTTTTAAATGGAGCAGAGTGCTGGCTGACTACCAAATCCACTGCCTTGTTGCCAGGGAAACACATACCCATGGTCTCCACTCCTCCTCCTTCTCAGTGCTTTTTTCCCCCCTCCCACCCCTCCTCCCCTCCCCGGAGGCTCATATTTCAAAACCATCAGCAGTCTTGTGCGCTCACACTGCTGCCTTTCAACTAAAAGCTTTTTGTGCTTCCAGTGAAGCAGAATGGAGGGGAGAGAGAGCAGATGGGAGTGGTTAGAGGAGAGGGGAGGGAAAATAAAGGGCCTCCCTCACCGTTGCCAGGGCAACTTGATGTCACGGTGACATCACGCACCACTAAAAGCTTTTAACCGGATTCCTCTCCTGCCTTAGGCCCCATTTTGAGTCCTCTTTCAGCTAGACTAGGGGGAAAGGCACAGGCAGGGTGGTGGTGTGTGTGTGTGCCTTCCTGCTTCTATCCCTCCATTACTGGAGACTCAACACGGCTCTTTAGCGAAGTAAAAGGCTTTCAAAACCAACCTCTAAAGCTCTGCAAACAGAACCAGCACAGGTCAAGAGAGTCATTTAAAATTTAAAAAAAAAAAATGGCATCAGAGGATGGTTTCAGCTACCTGATGCCAGGCCACAGTGAGAAACACAGACGGGCCCCGAACTGGACCGATGGCGAAATGAAAGCCCTCCTGTACGTGTGGGAGGAACACCACAACGAGCTGAAAATGAGCAAGAGGAACGCTAAGGTTTACGAGAAGATGTCCCAGAGGTTCTTTCAGCTGACAGGAGAGCAGCGCTTCAAGGAAGAGATCAAGATGAAAATCACCAATATGTCTTTTCAGTACAGGCAAGTGCAAAACCCCGGTCCAAAGTCGTGGCTCCAGCTGCTGCATGACCAACCCCCCCCCACCACCACCCATTTTTTTTGTTTTTGTTTTACATTTTCTCTGCTTTAACAGGCGACTGAAAGCTACAGTTGGCGAAGGCAGCGAGGCGCCGGATTGGCCGTACTACAAGGCCATAGAGAAGATCCTCTCCAAGCCGCTGGAGAACGGCAGGGTGAACTCTTTGGAGTTTCAGGCCTCTGCAGCGGGTCCCTCCACTTCCTCCCAGTCGACAGACAACCTGGTGCCACAGTCAGACGAGGGGCTGATGGGATTCCTGCCAGAGTACACAGGCTCCTCGGACGAGATGGAGATCAAACAAGAGCTGGACTCGCTGAGCTCTGATAGTGAGCACACACAGGGCTCCAGGTAACAGGAAATAGAGGAGACACACAGTGCATGTGTGTGTCATAGTGAATATGTGCACTTTTGAAACACTCATAAAGATAATAATAGATGAACTGACCTTTGTATGCTATTGTTTCAGAGAAGCAACCCACCAGATATACAGTTTTATGCAGTTTTCAGCTTGCCAGCTATAACTGAAAGTGACTACCTTTCCTCAGCTGGGTTACTTGTTGCTATGCTTTATTTAAACCTTGAATGCTAAAATTATATACACGATTGCTTTTTTCTCTCTGCGTTTTAACAGTTTTGTTAGTTTCTGTAAAGTATACTTACTTTACTTATTTACTAATAATCTGTGTAGGTCTGTCTGTTCCTCTGATCCACTCCAGACTTGGTGAGTCTGTCGCTGGGGACTCTGGCAAGGGCAGTGCTCAATTTTGAGGTTGTTTAGATGAGCGGTTCTCTTTTTTTGGGGGGGGGGGGCTAAATGTAGTTCCTTGTTAAAAGTGTTTCCACACTGACAGACACACACACTATCTTTCTGGGGACATTCATGCAATCCCAAGCCTCTTAACTCTACGTTTAGCCATAACAGCTAAGTGCTAAAGTCTTAAATTCACCCTAATTCTTTAACCCTAAAACCAAGCCTTAGCCCTCAAATCAACTTTTAATGGGCTGAAAAATGAGTCAAAAAGTTCTGGCTTTAAAAAAAAACCCTCATCACTCTGATGCACTAAAATTCAATCTGGATGTGTTTTCTTGTCATTATTGTTGTTGTTGGCATTAGTTTCCTGTGGCACACCACAGCAAACGCTCACTCATGCTTAGGGATGGGTATCGAAAACCGGTTCTTGCTGAGAACCGGTTCCCTCTGTTTCAATTCCTTGGAATTGTTTGCCATTTTTGCAAACGATTCCCTTATCGATTCCCGTCGCCACGAATTACGTCATGTACCTGGCAGGAAACATGGCGGCTCAAACGCTCAAAAGTTTGGTTATACTTTACGAGAACGGATGACAACAGGGTAACTTGCAATACTTGAAAAGTAGATATTTCATTTCAGGGAGGAAACACTACGAGTATGCAAAAGCATTTGCTCACAAAACACACGATAACCTTAAATGAATGTCGTGTTTTTAATTCCGCTCCGGACTCGTGAATCTCAACCCAGCAGCAGCGGTAACGTTTGTACGTCCTCTCCCGTTAATGCAGCAGGTAAATAATCAACTAACAGTGCATATTATGTTAACGCGATCTGCCTTCTTACAAAACCTGCCATTACTGTGCATTTAGGTGACCATGATGAGACAGACAGACAGAGTCTGGCTCAGATGCTGCCAGTTCTCGCTGCAGTCTACCGGTAGCGTCTCCTTTCAGGCCAGGATAGACGAATGTCACCGAGCAGTGACTAAGTTTGTGGTCAAAGGTTTGCACCCATTTGCCACAGCAGATGTGTTTAATTGTAGGCAGGGACATTACTGGATATTCTTGTGTAATTGTAATTATTGCTACAGAAGAATATTTATTTTATTATTTTACATTTACAATTTTTTTCCTGGGGACCCTGTGACACCCCATTGAAGAGCCGTAGGCTGTGTATCTCTTAAGATCTCACTGTTGGGTTTGTAAGGCCATGTTACTCCTAAATTTCTATCTTGTTCAAAGAGAAGATATAAAACAAAGTTCTAAGCTAATCGACCTTAGTGTTCTCCTTTTTTAAAAAGAATCGATAAAGAATCGAATCGTTAAACAGAATCAAAATTGGATCGGAATCGTGAAAATCTTATCAATACCCATCCCTACTCATGCTGCTTCTCCAGAAAGCTGCAGCCCACAATCTGCCTGTACTGGTTAGGCAAAATCAGAAACATGCATCCAGCTGATGTGTCCTCAGGGCTGTCTTCTTATTAAAACTGTGCCTCTCAATTGTCTGTCTTAATTGTCAGAAAAATCTGTAGATTGTAGCTACCAGTAATAAGCCATGTTTCACTCCCTTTAAATGCCGTCCATAGCATTGTAAAACACTTGCAATGATTTACTTCTATGATTTCTGCCTTCGGCGCGAGGAGCCGATGCACACAAACCAATGTTATGTTGAAGGTCGTGGAACTAACCTGTGAAAATGCGAACCCAGTGTGATCTCTTTTTACTAGGCACTGCCTGCTCTGAAAGGTTCCCCTCTCTGCTCCCCCAGCTCACATCCTATCTCGGCCAGGAAGAGGAAGGCCAGCAAGCACCTGTCCTTGAAGCGGAAGAAACTGCGAGTCTTGCAGGCTATGCTGCAGCAACAGAAGAAGTCGAGCCGGGCCATGGAGGAGACGTGCAGGGAGGTGCGTCGAGCCGTGCACCAACAGAACCTCCTCCAGGTCCAGTGCCTGCAGCTGCAGGAGCGCATGATGAACCTCCTGGAGAAGATGATCCAGCTTCCCGCCACTGCATCAGCCACATGGGGTCAGAGCGGTGTGAAGGATCCGGGAAAACCATAAAGTGTATATTTTTTGTTTTGTTTTTTATTGGGGGGCATTGCCTCACCTATAACCTTGTTGAATACAAAAAAATGATGTATTTTATTTTGGCATTCCAGGTTTATCCTATTGTGAGTAAAGCTCTGTGTAGAAATGGTAGAGACAGGCATGAATACAGGCTTTTACCATTTCTGGAGGAGTATCATTTGTAGAAGATAAACATGTTATTGCATTTGTTAGCACTTTAGCATCAACATTAAGTCAGGCTCCACTGTACATTTTCATTTTAGGAACAGTTGTATAAGATTTCTTGATAATTTGCCAAGTACCCTAATAAAAATCACTGTGGGAACAACAGCCATCACTTTTTATTCTTTGCCAGGATAATTACATGTTACATGGGAGGTCTGATGCCAAAACAGGGCAATTTGTAGCAACCATGAACCAGGAATTTAGGCGGTAATCCCCACTGTTACTGCAGTCATTTGGTAAAGAGCTGCCAGCAAATGGCAACACAAGCTGCTTGAGATTTCTCAGAAAAAGAAACCTTGACTATGTCTTTTTGTGCAAAATAGTAGCTTTAATGAAACATTCCTGACTTTCTTTTGCGTGAGAATGTGACAGAGTGATTGGTAACCTTGATATTTATAGTGTTATACTGATATCCACATAAAAATTTCTAGGAATATGGGTCATTAGTCATAATAAGACTCTGACAAGTCAGACAGATTCTTCTATTCGTATCATAACAAAGACACTGATAGTGGCTAATAAAAGTCATATAACAGCATTTTTACAGCATTTAGTTTTAGGATTTGATATATATGGAAGCTTTCATTCAAGGCAGAAACCCGCAGATTTGTTTCTTGAGAACTGACAACTATGCAAAGATAACCTGCTGCTGTCTTTCACTCTAACATCCCCCATCTCCGTGACTCTACGGTACAATTATTGGGATGCAAAATACACAGAGGGTGGAGGCTGACGTTAGCTGAAATATTAAGGTCTTTGCCTTTCAGCCCATTTTAAGAGGATTTAGAGAAATAGGGGGGATTAGGCTAGTTCCATTACACCAGCTCAAAGGAAGTCACTCCTTCATGAAAATGAGAAAGCAACATCATTTGTTTCCTTATAACACACTGAACTGTGTGGCCTGTGTTTGCATAGTATGCTCATTGCTCACAGCCGTAATAAATAAATCATAAAGTGCAACGTCATTGCATTAGACTTCTAATCCTGTTGTTATATAGTGGTTTGTCAAAACGGCTGTCAGCTTCTTGCAAATGAGTAAGCTACACCGCACATGAGTAGTAAGGCCAGGGGTGAGGCAACCGTTGCAGCCCTTTGACCAGAGTTAGTGTTTACACACCATCCGCCGTAAAGAGCCGCAGTCGAGTGGAGGGGAAGGAGTTAACCAGAGGCAAAGTGGATGAGACATACTGCAGTAACCGCAGTCATATGGGTAAGACCTTTTTTATTTTTACTTTTTGGTTTTTAAGTGATCAACTTATCACCATTGCATGGGCAGTGCCTTTTAAATTTCATTATATTCCTCCTTTTAGACATATGTCAGGGGTGATTACAGAGTCTCCAGAGAACTTTCTGTGCTCTCACTTGTATACTTAAGCAGAGTTATTTATTAAAAATATCATATATAAAAAAAAATATATATACATACTTTACTTTACTTAAGGGAAAAATGAAGCTTGTCAACTGCCATCATTGTCAGCCAATAGCGTCACTCCCACTGTTTGAATATTGAACGCAAAGGAGATGCTGATTGGCCAGTGGGAGGAGTCACATGTTCCGGAGACGTTACGCTGTCATGGTTACAGTGAAAGACGCTTTGTGTTTTCCGTGATGAGTGAATGGATGGAGGTGGTGCCCTCGAGCTCTGCCATATGGAATACCGAATCACTGCAGGGAGAGAATAGAGAAAAAAAATGGACGCGTGAAGCGGAAAATGTAAACGTGGTAGACTCGTGTTAACGTAAACGTAAAACCCGTGGGCTTTTTTTTTCTGGCACAACTTTAAAAGCAGGTACTGTTAATTTTTTTTCCCGATAAGGCCTTAATTGTTGTCAAAGTTTCGAGCTACGTTAACATTTTTTGTCGCTTTAAAGTTGCCAAAACTCTAAAAAAAAAAGTAAAGCAGGAGCTAGCTTTCGCTATTTTTGTTTCGGTTTTTTTGCCCTCATAAAATGACTCGGGCGGTGACTTAAGTGTTGGAACATTTAAAAACGGGCTTACCGACACCAGAGTCCTTCATTAAAGTGGTGGTGAGCAGGGAGCCAGCTGGCGGTGTGTTTTGGGGAGTGGGTGGAGGGGTGACTGGGAGTAATATGCGAGCCGTGTTTGCACATAAAAGCTGCCTCTGTTTTAGCTCTGACAGATAATTGCAGATATAAGATTGATGTGGGTTGCGTTACTTGGTTATTAAATGAAACTGATTAAATTAAATTAATTTGTTGACTAGGTGAGAGCAAAGAAAGCTAGAAAAACACCCTGCTTTTTCTAACACTGCTTAAAAAATGTTATTCTGTTTTCAGTATATGGTCTTTACATTATTTATTAGCAGTATTCATCAATAAAATAACCATTTAATGTAATTAATAAAATGTGCTGTAGAACTTCTCATTAGTTTTCACAAAGAACTTTAGAGCTGTCGTTTATTTGCAAGTATTTTTGACATTTTAATGCATGAGTTGTAATTTATTAAGTCTTTGAACAATTTGATGTGGTGGAAAAACATGTCGTCTTCTTTACTTTTTGTCCTTGTGTTTTGCTTTGTGTTACCATAAGACGACAACAACACAATAGTGTTGGCAACGGACAAGTGTTACAGTTCCCACATGCGGCAACAAAGATGAGGATACAGGGACAGCCTGAGGGCGCGAGGAGGCGTCTGGATATGAATGCATCCGGTGAGTTCAAGAGCGTGGAGGTCATCCGTGGTCGGGCTGGATATGGCTTTACTATTTCAGGACAGAGGCCGTGCATGTTGAGCGGCATCCTGGAAGGAAGCCCGGCATACTTGGTGGGGCTCAGACAAGGAGATTGCATCATGGTCATCAATGGAAGTGACGTGTCTACTGCTTCTCATGAGGCTGTGGTGCAGCTGATTGGCAGCTGCAAAGGACCCCTGTGCTTGGTGGTGCAGGCTGAAGGCCGAGTGTTGGGAAACCCAATCCTTAATGATGTGAAATTTGGGTTTCCTCAGAAAAGTGGCGTTTTCCAAAAGGCAAGTGTTTTCCGCACAGTCTCAGATGACTCAAGCAACTCCTCCTTTAACGCGAGTTGTTCGGTTGCCACCAAACAGAGGCCGGTTTCAGAGCCGGATATGTCACAGTGGTCACAGCAGTGGAGTGCTTTAGCTGAGCAGCCAAGGGAGGAGACTTCCACGTCTGGGGATGCAGACTCTGTTATTACAGACGAAGCCAATCCAGACTGGGGTGTTTTGAACATGACTTTGGTGGTTGGCTACCTGAGCTCCACAGAGCTGATTTTGAACACTAGTGAATCAGAGGACTGTTCAAAGGCCATTCTGGAGAGAATCCGACAGCTGGGCACTGAGCAGGACACCCATACCCTTGTGATGATGAAGATCATGTTTGACTGCATTCGTCTTTGTGACGACGCTGGAGCTGTTTTGGCAGCTTTCCCTGCTGAGAACCTGGTCTTGGGGGCTGTGTGTACTGAAGACCCACGTTTTTTTTGCCTGGTCACCACAGGGCATATTATTAATGGCCGTGTGCCAGAAGACAGTCCTCTGCGTGCCTCCTGCCATGTTTTTTTCATTGACCCAGATCTGGGAAATCACAAGGATCACACTGGGATTGCTGGCCGTTTTGGTTTCAACTGCACTCCAGATCCAGATGCCTCGGGCTGCCTGGAATTCCCACAGACTCCCCCGGATGTTCTTAACTTTGTAACAGTACTTTACAGCGACATGGGGGAAGCTGTGGAAAGACTAAGAGTGAAACTGGACGCAGAAGCCCAGGAGCATGCCAAGGAGAACGTCAGCACTGCCAAACGTGGCAGTGCAAGCAGCAATGGGGACAGTGGTATTGGAAATGTTTCTCCCCCTGAGGAGAGAGCGGACAGGGATTTCCCTTCGGTGATCCAAAACCATCCTGGGGCCCACCTCCCCAGCTGTCCATGGGATTATCCTCCGGCTGAGGGCCTCACCCCAATAACCCTCTCCAAGAATGGCCAAAAACTTAATCCAGAGAACACTACCAGCACAGATTCCCTTTCAGAGTCATTACCTGGCCCAGATTCTTTAGTTAGCTTTTATGGAGGACCCCCACCCAGACTACAGTTCCAGTTCAAGCCCCCACCAC
Source organism: Aulonocara stuartgranti (assembly GCF_965226115.1). Lineage (NCBI taxonomy): Eukaryota > Metazoa > Chordata > Actinopteri > Cichliformes > Cichlidae > Aulonocara > Aulonocara stuartgranti. The sequence continues at coordinate 36,264,204 of NC_138941.1, forward strand.
CTCTTATGCGTTTGGATAAAAAAACAAACTTCTCTGGAGATCCTCTCAGAGGGAGCCAACGGTGGTTCTCAAAGCCAAAGTGGCCAAAAGTCCTGAGTAGTGATCCAGCACTATGTGAAACATCCAACAACAACTGGCCCTCACACAATAGTCTTAGTGCCAGCACCAATAACCTGCCACCTCCAATGAGCCAGATACCCTCGGAAAGATACCAGTCAGCTGAAGTCATGATGCTGCCTCCCAGGGAGGAATGGACCAGAAAGTTTGTAGAACAGAGACAGAAGCAGCAAAAGGATGGCAGCACTAGAAATGTAAGTAAGACACTCTTTCTTGTTTTCAATTTTTTTTTTTTACTTTAAAGCTGCAATCTAAAGAATTTAAAAATAAACATTTCTTATGCTGCCATTGAAGTAGTTAATGAGGTTTATGAGTATGTATAAATAACCTGTGATCTGAAATACAGGTTTCAGGCATTTAACTTCCACAAGAGTCAAATATGAAAAATCATATATTTATCATGTTTTTGAACCCAAAAGGTTAAAATTTCTTGATAGTTATTTACAAAAAAGGGCAAAAATGTTAGAAAATATTTTTTTAATTTCACTTGTGAGGGAGCCATTATATGCTTCCCCCCCCCCCCCCCCCCCCCCCGTTTTTATCTCATATGTACTTTTAAAATTGCAGATGCTCAAATTAAAAATGGCACACAGCAGCCCAACTACCTGCTCTTTGTATGCTGCAGCATATCCAAGAAAGTAGTTTTAAAGGGGAGGATGTAAAATAGTTTATTTCAGACTGAGCAACTGCACCAAGGCCCATCATCAAATTAATAAGGATTATTTTGAGGTGTGAGTCATGCAAAGCTCTAGCAAGCTAGAATACAAGTCAGAAATGACGTCCCTGTAATAGGTCCTTAATATGTCCTCTTGAAGTACCTGGTGATGTTTATAGGATCTTTATAGGTGTCCTGACAGAGACATTTTATGTGATCAGCAACAAGCATGAGGTGTCCTGTCTTTCACAAACTCTTTAAAACTTTTTTTTGTATTCTTGTTGAATTAAATGCTTTTACTTAAGTGCTGTGCAGGTTTCTTTGCTAAAATGTAAAGTTTATTATTCCTGTCACCTTGAGGCAAGAGCATCTGCTTCTGTGCTTATAGTGGCTCTTGAACTATTAAATGCTCAGAAAGAATTGAGTTTCCCGACATCAAGGGGGTGTTAGTAAGTCTGTTTTTGGTGGCACCTAACATGAAATAAAACACCACTGCTCAACGCTCAGTTGGTGCAGTGTGTCAATTGAGCTCAGAAAACACCTGCTGAAAGTTAATGTGCAACTCTATAAAGAGGTTTGTTTTACTGTTGGTTTCCTCTTTGTCCACAAGATGTCCCTGTGTATCCATGAGCTCCAAGAACCACAATTACACGTCTAAAGTATCTCTGAAGTCGGCTTTTTCACTAAGCAACAGACTCGAATTAGTCAGCATGTAGGCGAGCTTGTGTTTGTAAATAACTTTGTAATCAGGGACACGTGCAGCGGGCTTTAGATTAAGTTTGGCTACAGAATAATCTCATGTGATATATTTTTTTTAAGTTTATTTCTTTAAGAGAAGCATTGCCCTGTGTTTCCAAGTCAGAGCTTGATTGCATCTTTTCCCAGCAGCTTGCATTAGATCAGAAAAAAAGACTATCTTGAACAGGAAGCCAGACAAATTACAGGGTAGAGCCCATGTCATGCAGCAGTAATTATCTGCAAGCAATAGACACAAAACCTCTCCAGTCACAAGAGTATGCGGTGGCTGGTTAGAATGCAGTATCTTTAAGATATTAGCGATTGTGTTTCCATCTGCAGTCCGAGAGACTGTGACATTAGTGTGCAATTATATCTGAATGTAGAGGCACCAGGAGAGAAATCTGTCAGATCTCGCGGATCATTTTAGATTCCCAGAAAGATGTGTTTGAACAAACTCATCTCAAATTCAATTCTCACTTTGCTTATACTGTTACATTTTCATTTTCTCCTATCCGCGAGTAACTCCATTATCTTTGACTCTCCGGGCAAAAACGTGTCACAAACACTTCAGTTCTCTGAAAATTATGACATTATCTCCGACGGTCATAGCAAAAAATTTCTGTAGATAAATAGATGTCAGTGACAGTAGTTTAACAGTTACTAAGTTGTAGTTTGGTAACTTGATTTTCTAGGAGAGACAGTGTCTTGTGTTCAAAAGTTAAATCAGTAATGGTGATTTTAAATACTCTTGCCTTCAGGGTTCCAGGTTTTGGGGTATAGGCGCTATTCGTGCGTCTAAACGTCGTTCTGCCAAACGTCTCAGCCTGGCGCGATCGCTGGATGACCTTGACGTAAGTTCTTTTTCCTTCCTCACCCTTTATGCTATGAATTTGAAACATGGAAAGTGTTTTTTCATTTTAATGCTCGGATGCTCTTCTGTCCTTCCCATTCTGGTTGGCCTGTATGTACAAAAATTACCTCATTAATGTGGACGTTTGAACCATACCCCCTCCCTTTTACACTTCAGCTTTTTTTCTCTTCTTTTTTTTAACCTCACATTTCCGTTGCCTTGAACTCTGTGTTTGCAAGGGATGGCTCACAAAGTGGTCTTTGTGTAAGCTAGAGGCATGTTCCTGTTTGTTTGGTGTCACTAATGAGCGCTGCTGCACGATGGAATATCATGCTCACATTTTCTCATATTAATGTTTCTGAGGAACCCTCTTTCTGCAGTGGGTCTGTGCATGCACGTATTACTTAGGCACACTGATTCTGATTCATATTCACAAAACTACACACACACGTGCTCTTATGTCTTGTAATTGTTCCGAATGCACACAAACAGGCGCAAAAATGATCCAGAAAGTGGCAGACTGTATTGTGGGTCCACATAGGAGCACACTTGCAGGATCCACATTGCACTCAAAACATCACACCACAAATCTGCTTCTCAGGAATGTCTCAACACACACTAAAGAGCACTGTTAATAATAATAAAATGTTTACCCCAAGATGTCTTAAGCTACTTTCTTAATCAGCTATAGATTATAATACCCCACCTCCCACTTCATCTCCTAATCCTCACTGTATGTTCACATGTACGAATCTGAGTAGCTTTTGTTTTTAAGCGAGGTTACAAACTTTTACCAGTAAAAAAAAAATTGAAAAAATTAAAAAGTGTATTTTTATTTTGTTTCATAACTTCTTGTTGGCTCGTGTGCAAAGATTTCCTCACCGTGCGTGGGTCTAACGGTGTGTTTCATTGTTTACTTTTTATGACTTACCAGAAATAGCTAATTACTTTGCATCAATCAAGAGTAAAATTGCCTCTGAGTATGCCATCACCCCTAGCAACTAAGACATCTCTTCTCTAGTGCTGTTATGAGGTGTCTATTCCTGCCTGCTGTTAAATTTAAAAGGGGATGTTTTGAGCTGTCATATACTCTGCTTGTACAAAATAACATTGGCTGAATAGAAAGGTAGGTGTTCTCATGCTTGAAGCAGTCTGTGAAATTATCTAATCTCTTCCCCCCCTTGTCTCTCAGCGTTAGTTTGATCTGTTACATTGTTTTGTAGATCTTTGATATCTTTGTTTTATCATCTCTATGCTGGTGGGACCTGCAGTGACACAAACAAAGAGAGGCAGGCTTAGGCTAGTCTCAGTTGGCTCAGTTAAATACAGCATATGTTTTGATACTAAGTGTTGATTATCCACAGACAAGAGTACTACATGACTTCTGTTAGTAATTACATGCTATCTAAAAGATAACTATAGCTTCATTGTCTGAAAAATGAAGCCATTGTAAAAGAGCTTTTAAACTTGCATTCAAAACAGACAGCGGGCCTATTTGCTTAAATGCTAGTTTCAGGAGATTTCAAATAAAACAAGGTTTCATTTTGTAAATTAAGAGTCAGACTAACAGCTTTTCAGTCTCAAGTAGTTAGTTTTTCTCAGTTTTGCACTCACATTTACGTGCCCATTACTCCTGGTTTCAAAACACCAGCAGTGCCACAGTGAAAATAATGAGTTGTGAGTATCACAATGAGATTTCACTAATTAATGGGTAATCTTATGGTGGCTGTGTCCATGTTTTATATATAATCTATGTAGGAACACTATAAAATGACAGAAAAATGGAATACAATGAAATGAAAAAATGTAACTTTGCTTGTTTTGAAATATAGGGCTCATTTTTTGTGCTGTGCAACAATATAAAACAAAATGGACAGTTTAACGATTCTTTTAACATCAGTGTGAGTATTTCCAACTGACGACACTAACGCCTGTAGCTTAAAGAAAAATATTGCTCATCCTTGCTTAAATTAGAGCTGAGCTTCATAACAGGTTGCTGTATTGTGGGTTTGTTTGTCTTTGTTTCATAATGTGCTACATAATGTGTTTTCAGCAGGTGGCAGTTTAAGACCCAGACTCTGTTTTACAGAGCTGTGCTTCTACATGTAGAATGCGGTTTGCATAGGCCCTCCTTTAATAAGATGTCTATATGATGATATATAGCTGCATATATTGTTCAGCATTAATGGTGCCTTCACAAATGTGTATTTTACCCATGCCACATGCACTAATGCACTTCCACAGATCGAGCCGTATGATATCACTATTCTTTAGTCAGTATGATGTGGTGTGTGTGATTTCCAAAAATCCCAAATTCAAATTTTCAGTGATAAAATCTGTTTTTAATCTGCAGTATTAAGTCACGGTACTGCTATACATTCCAAATAATAAGAGTTTAGGGAATTTATGATTTTCAGAGACTTTTCAGTGTGCACCTCGGGCTCTGCTCTGGATTTTAATTTCACAAGCTTTCATCTTGCAGTCATGGCCAGATATCAGGTTTTCTATAAGCAACTCTGTTCTCCCATAGCAAATTAAAGCCATCCAATGGCACCAATTTGGTTCTTATAGACTTACACATATGCAGAATTGGGTGGTGCCTCTTAAGCACCAGATTTGGAGAATGACCTGTTCAGGAAATGATTTTTAGCATGGGAATCTTTGAAGAATGAAGTGAAATTTAAGGACTTGTTTCCCCCCTACTTTGAAGGTTGTGGTCCCCTTCAGAGCAAAAATAAGTGACAAATGATGGACACAGCAAGCTGATGCACTGTAGTAAACTCTTTACCTCAGAAGACTCTTTAACCTCCTAAGATCCGAGCTCTTCTACGGCATGCATTTTTTTTTTTGCCTTATTTTTGTTTTTATGAAAAATTAGAGCCACATATGAGGATATTTGTTTAAAATCTTGATAGAACAGTAGCAGTATAATGTCTTCATAAGTGGAAATAAGGCCCTTGTAGAGCAAAATTGAGTATTTTGGTCTAAATAACCCAAAATGTGATGTCCAGGTTAATACAGGGAGAAACTCCTGTCCAAGTGTTTGGTTTCTGCAGGATTTTCTGACTTGTGTATAGTTGTGAAGGACTGTTCTCATAACAAGCCTTTTCAGAAAACACACGATAAGCTCTCATTCAGTGCATCTGGACTCACAAGGACACTGTGAGGCTCTTTACGAGTTCCCCCTCATGGATAACTTCTGTATGCGTTCTTGTAGCATTTTGTGTCCATAACAATCTGAAACTATGGGTGACACAGTGGCCAGAAATGAGCATACTTCTGGAATCTTTCCTCACACGGCTCTGACATGTCATAGTAGTAGTAGTATTGTTGCTTTTCAGTGTTTGCCTTCCTTCTTCACCAGAAGAAGAAACTGCTATATAACCCTGTGCTTGTGTATGTAGTAATTCATTTTTTTTGCCCCTGCTGCTTTTCCCTCAGAGAGTACTCCGATGCTAAGCTTTTCTTCGTGCTGAAGAGCGTCCTGTTTTGTACATCCTTGTATTATTTCTCATTCAGAGCCCCACTGCAAACCCCCACCACCCCACACACCCACACACAGCCCCCCACATCCCACTGCCCCGGTGCTGTAAGCCTGTGTCTCACTCATCACACACTCAGCTGCAAACAGATGCTTTGCGCCCTCCACGCTCAGCAGACGACAGTGTGTTCAACTTTGCAAAGATGACACCATTAGCTGGCTGCTGCGACTGTGCTCAATCTGACTATGTTCGGAGGTGTTGCGGCATTTGAGAACATCTGTTCCTGCGAGCCGTTAATGGTTAATGCGTGCCGTTTGATTCGGGTAAATTTGCTGGGGAAATTTTTTGCCTCTTTGCTCCGTGCCTGAAGTTTCTCCCTCTCCTTTCCTTTTAGGTGTGGAAACATTAGCGGCTTTTGTTTACATGATTGTGGGTAAGAGATGTATGCTGTGGGCGTAGCAGAAACCCAGACAGGGCATGAAGACACAGACGGAGAGGGAGGTAAATAGAGAAGGAATGAGGAGGAATTCACAGCAAAGAGAGCGAGAGAGGGAGGGAGAGAGAAAACGAGGGGAGGGATATTGATAGAGAGAGAGAGAAAAGAGAGAGGAAGAGAGGGGGAGCTTTTGAACTCTCAGTGGCTGTCAGGATTTTCGGCTCCTCTGCACGCTCTCTCCTCCCTCGCTCAGCTCTGCCTCTCTGCACTGCAAACACAGACTCGCACACGCACCGCGCGAGATCCAGCGGATGGACTCTCTTACACACACCAGGCGTGTGGAGTAGCGCTGAAGACGGGCAAAGCACACAGCGCCATACATGGAGCAAACTTTAACGCTCAACTCCGTAAGTCACAAAAATCCTGCCACGCGTGCTTTTTTTTGCCCATTTGGTGATGGCACCTTCATCTTTCACACTAGGGATGTCTTGGCTGCCACACTGTTACTTCTTCTTTGGGCTCTTTGTAGCTCCTGTTGTAGCTTTCTGAGCAGCATACAGTGGTTAGCTTGTGTGGTCTGTCAGAGGAATGTTTTGACCAGTGCCAGCTGAGACTCCCATGTGCTGTGTGACACACACTACACTGCTGTATGCAGGAAAATGTGGCATTGCGTCTAGATCAGGATGCACGACGACTTTAAATTAGATGTCGTACTGAAAGAGTTTTGTTAAGTGACCCGGAGGCTTGTTATTGTAAACTGCATGGGGCCTTTTCAATGAAGCGCGCTCTGTTGCACTTGCCCCGAGAAATGACCCTTTCCGCAGCGAGTCGGCAGCACCGGGAGAAGTTCGATTAGCTGAAGCGACGTTGAGATCCGGCGTCGTCGCTGTCGGATGGTATTAAATCGGCAGTGAATTCTCTGTAGCTTTTTATTCTGAGGGAGTCATCTAACAACCACAGTTTAGTCTGAACTTGAAATGGTTGCCTGTGGTTTTACCTTGCCCTCATTTGCTTTGTGCAGGCATGTCTTCGTGTTTGATTCACCAGCCATCTCTATAACATATCTTTCCTAACACATTTCACAACTACTTTCTTTGGTAATGTGGAATCATACATGAAACTAAGCTTTAATGACTAGTGATTTAGTCATAGATGCCATACTTCATTATGTAAATTTGTGCCCTATTTTTTTGGTTATTATTTTTTAATGCGGATGTTGGGACTTGAGAAGATGAGCAGGTATCGAATCTTCCTGTGAATTAGCAGTAGTGTAAGGAGAACACGACACACTTTTATGTCTCTGACATCACATGGCCAGCTCTGTTAGAGTGGGTGGACAGCTGTGCTCACGATATTTGTCCTTAGGCTACACACACACACACACACACACACACACACACACACACACAGCCAGCAAACAAAAATGGTGCATTAACACAATAAAAGTTATTTTGCTGTCCAGCTGCTCTGTGTTGGAATATGCAGCGGCCTTTAACCAGCTGAACAGATGTGGCTGCGGTTGCTGACTTTGCTGTTTGACCCAACTGTAACCACGGAAAATACCCGCTGCCTCACCATCTCTAAATGCAGGCGTACTGCTGCTCCACTCTTGGCTGTTGTCATACCAACATCACTTAGCGACATTTGAGACTATGGGAGTTTTAAAAAATTGTTTTTTTAGTTAACCACACAGCCCTTCATCAATGCCTGTTGATTTTGTATCCGTGAATCAGAACGCTCTGAAGCTCATACATTCCCCTCTCTCTGTTTACCTCGCTCACTATTACTATTATTATACTTATCTGCTTCACTGAAAAGGAACCTACTGCCAAGGGTGTGGAGGTTATTCAATGAGGAACGACTCTAGAGCTGCCAGACTTTTTTTAACCTCCTTGGTAACAGTTGAAACATGTCTGGTGTACAGTGGACTGCTCGTTGTGTTCAGCTTTTTACCTCTCGCATGAAGCTCAGATAATGCCGGGGCATGTTTACTTCCCGTATGAGACATTGAGCAAGGCTGCAGACAGGCTTGGAAAGTTAATATTGTTGGCATCTTTTTGGCCTTGTGTTGGCGCAAGATGATGCAGAACCAGGCCAAGGTCTTGTCGATATTACACTGTGGGAGTCATAAGCATGGCCCACTGGTGAAGCCTAAACACTGACTTTACCTCTTAAACATTTTTTTAACATCATCTTTCTCTGGTCAACATCAAATGTGGTATTTCCAAAGCCTGGTTATTGCCTGATCTTGTTATTTTTGGCTGTGTAAAATACCACTTATTACTCAGTTTGCAACCTACATGTGTTAGGATGTTTCAAAGAAAAGGTTAGCCAAATTATGTAGTGCTAGATCATTCTCATATTGTGTAGTAAAGTTGACTTACTGTACCCTTTCTCAGTGTTTTCCTTTTTAAAATGTGTATATTGTTGCAGTGGTGGATGCCCAAGTTAAATATGGCCAGAGTATTGAATAATTAGGTCAGGGTACATACAAGTAACCTCGGTGAGTCAAAAGCTCAGGCTTCAGGCCTCTATAAAATGCCCAGTTTGAGAAAGTTTTTCAACTCTTGGCTCTCACTGATGTCACAGAGAGGGGAAAATCCCTAATATAGTCATCTTCAGAGCACAGCTTTTCTAGTTAGGAGGGGCAGCCAATCAGAAGAAAGTCTTCCAATGATGTCTGCATCAAGGCCCAGTATAATATAAATAAGGATTATTTTGAACTGGCAGTCATGCAAAGCTGCTCCAGTAGATGCTGCAGTTAAATGATGATGGTGATTGTTTTTATAGGTCACCTTTAAACAGAAGCTGACTGATTGTTTTCAAAACAGAAATAACTGTCTGACCTATTTGTAATTTTACATTGTGAGCTTTACCATACATCCTTACAATCTACAGGACATCTTAGGCCTGAGTGATAAACATTGGACCAACTTGCCTTCACTTCTTTCCCATTTCACTAAAGTGGCTTTGGGTTCCCAGCATGACCAAAGGGATTAGACAGAGGGGTTTAAGGTCAGTAGGACTTAAAGAGGAAGTAAAGAATTATGCTACTTCTTGTATTCTGCAACATATGGCCTTGTTACATTTCCAGATGGCAAATAGTATTAGTATAGTCTTATCGTCATAAAACAAATGTAGCCATACACCCAGACTTTTCAGAAAACTTTAAAAAAAAAATTCGTTTGGTAAAAAACTGAAGGGACTGTGAGCTAATTATAGGTGTCTGGTTTCAGGTTGGAAAGTCCATTTCTGGTGGTTTTTCTTTCTTTCTTTCTTTTTGTGGAAAAGAAAGGGAGCAGCAGGAGGGTGTGGTCGCGTCTTATGTGGTTTACTCACCTCCAGCCCTCCAGGCTCATGTGTACACAGCCCTTTCACTGTGATAATAAACTGCTGTGGGAAAGGTCCTGATCACTGGTTTTGGTTGCCTTCTCTGAAGTTGTTCTGTTTTTGTGGAGTTCAGCTGTGAATTGTAAATCGAAAGGCTTCTCATTTGTTGCTTATTTTGTATGCGGCCCTGCTTTAACACTGTGTTACTTTACAACAAATAGAGTTGAAGTCATGTTTTCATGTATGCTTTTAGGCTTGGTGGTCAGACCATTTTCACACATGATGGCAACCTGTGTAATTAATTTTATTACATTTTCATCATTACACAGTAGCTCTGAATATGAGAATGCAATGTCATGCATGGAACTGTATTTATCTCGAGTATAAGCCAGTTGATGATCTAATGGTTAAGAATAAAACAGGTCATTGCTTTCATTGCAATTGTGTGTCTGTTTGGTTTAAAGGCCTCGTGTCTAAATCAAACAGTAATTTCAGTAGTGAGAACTGATCTGACAACACAATTCTGACCATCCAATGAGTAAAGCAAAAGCAAAGCAGTAGAGTAAACACATCAATTTATAGGAATGCTAGAAGTACCTTTCAGCTTTTTAAAAAATAGCAACAAGCGCACAAGCACACGAGTCGCACCACACAAATCATACAAATGCCAGTTTAATCCAGACAGAAGCAGAGCTTTACCCATCTGCTCTGACTAACCTGTAATTATTGAGGAACAGGCAATAGATTACTGCTGATCATTGGGATTAAGAGATGAAAGGCAGCGTACTGACGGTCTCTTCCATGTAAATCACTCATACAAGTCTTTGAAGAGATAATTTGTTTACTAAATGGAAACTAAGTGGACCCTTCATGTGGCTAATAGCCAAAGGCCAGACATGTGACATTTCAGCAGCATTATACTGTTATGGATTGTTATCTGTTTAAATAAGAAATCGTTTCACTTAAACTTCCCAGAGGTCAGTAGCACAATGGAAATGTTGGCTTCCTACTCACGCTGGAGGATGAAGTGATCTTTGTATGCATGAATAACACAACAAGCTTAGATCAAAATTTCTAAATGACATTTACAGTATCTTCAGCAAGTTTTTTTTCCATGTATGTTTTTGTTTTGTGTTTTAATCTAAATTATTTCTGTGGAATAAGCAGATGGCGAGATGAGATAACAGTCTTGATCAAAAAGACGATGCTTTTATTCTTTTCCACTCCTCTGTCAGTATAATGGAATAATTACACATTAACAGAGACCTTTTGCTGTAATGGTTTTGCCAAGTTTATATCTAGAAATAGTGGGGAGGAAAACCAAAAAACATTTTATTTTTGTCAAATTCAAATGCTGAATGGTTTGAGCAGTGTTTTTTAGCGATGTCACATGCCTTCTAACGTCATGCAAGAATCAACAAGTTTCAAAACTGTCACTGTAAAATCAAAACTAACCAAGAACATGTGAAGCTCAGTTGGATCACAAGTCCAGCCTTCATTTCTGGGCCTATTATGGCAAACAGCATTACTCAACAGTGCATGACATTAAGTCACAAATATGACTGTTTGCTCTGTACAAGTCATCAAATATCTTCTTCTCCGAAGGGTCTGAGTGTGGTTTCACAATCCTTGAACCACAGACATAACAGCGATACCAGATCTTACGAGGCGGTCATTGTGTTCGTGTTTTTCCCATTCCTGCCCCTTTTGCATCACATAACCATGCTGACCTCATCAGATCCTCGCTAATTTGATAGGACGGCCTTGCAGATTTGTCGTGACAAATAAGATTATCACAGTAAAAACATTGGATCCTCTAAAAATCAAACACAGTGTTGCCTGTCAGGAGTTTCATAATTTTCCAAATCAGTCCCTTTCCTTGTCTCCCTACACTCCTTGCATGTTTGGAAAAGAGATGTGTCTTCCCTCTTATCAGCTGCCGCACCCTCAACCTCCCTCCCTCAAAAGGAAGTTGCCTTCATGCAAGGCGCTTTCTGATGTTATTTTCAGGGAATAGTTTGTCGGCAGCCACAGATAGCAGGCCTAGATTATTTTCCGTCTTGGGTCAGGATTGGTTGTTTGAGAACTTACCATGCAATTAGTCTTGTGACAAGCAGCACTTATTGCTGTTGTAAAGCCTGTCTAGAAATCTTTCGTGTGTTGATTGAATTAAGTAGAGGCTCAGCACTCACACAAAACCTATTCACTTTGTGGCAGCAGACGGCTTCTTCAGCTGTGAATGCTGAAGCAAAGAACAGAAAAAAGCTCTTTCTCAAGGCATTTTAACATGCTTTGCTCTTGTTGTGTGCTGAGACGTGCTCACCTGGACGCAGAAGGTTTTCCGCCCGAGGGAGGTCAAAGGGCAGGAGTAGACTTAAAGGGCTGAGGAGGGCTGTTCTGTGTCCTTTGTGACAGGAGCTATGGATGACTCAGCTCTGCACCAAAAATAGCTTCTAATTACTGCATGACAGATTTTATCCTTGCTTTAAAATAGAGTCCCACTTATATTGTTTTTTTTCATGCCACTGCTGATTTCTAGGGAGCAAAAAAGTTCCTGATATCTCTCTATGTGCAGATATTCTTGTACTCTTATACTGTATTTGCTCTCACGACAATGAGAGAATCTGGTGGCTCTGTTAAGTTCTTGTCCACTTAGATGAAAATGCAAAATGAGTGATCAACTTCATCCTATGTTGAAACATTGTGGTCTCTTCTAGAACCATAATGATATATTGACATGCCAATATAGTGGTCGATATTAGCCGTTTTGTAATATGTGTAATTGTTGTCTGTTGTGGTTGTATTGAGAGTGTCCATGTGAGGATAGATAAATGACGACTGCAGAACAAATCTACCTATGGGTACAAAAAAGGAACCTGAAACTGTTTGGCGATAGATGGGTATCTGTATTTATGATGGACAAATTCTAAAGTTAAAAATGTAAAAAAAAAGAGATGGGAGACGCAGCCTTTAACCAGATTATGAGTATTGACATTCCATTTGTACACCAGAGAACACTCTATGGCTTGCTGTAATAACAAAGCAAGATTATGTTTAGACCATATTATAAGGATTCCTAACTAGCTACACATACCAAATGTTTAAATCGGATTTTGTATTTGTTAAGTAGTTTGTTGTTTGGGGTTTCACTTGCCCAATAATGTACATTTATTTAAGAAGAATGGAAGTTCATACATTTCAGTCAAATAAGGCAACAACTAGGGCAGCCTCATGTCACACCATAAATTTCTAGGTAATATAAAAATCTCATATCATGACATCAATGATAAATCAATGTCACGCATTTATGTTTGCTAGTGCCCACAACAATGAGACAAGCCCAGACATGTCTGAGAATGAGAGGCCTTTGTCAGCCTCCGGTGACAATTTAGGACTGAAAAAAAGGCAGCTTAAATAACCTTAAATAATAAACTATACTCTGCAAAAAGTAAACTGTAAAATGTTTTCACCAGCTGAGTCAAAAACACAATGTCGACTCAAATCCGGCTATGAAGGCACATGATGAGGAGAGATGCTAATAGCTGGTGATGTTACTCAAATGTTCAGTATTTGTTTTTGTTTGTAAATGTATGTAAATGTCATATGTCATCATTTCTTTGAGACATTGCAATCTAATGTCCCACTGCTAGTAACGATGAATGAGGGAAGGCGCTATAAGCATTATTTATACTGGCTAGCAAAGGTTGACTCACTTAGTTTATGGTTTCAATCGCTACTTTTAAGATTTCCTGAATACAGAATGAAACTTATAGTTTTGGGTGATTTTATGTTATCCAGCACTTGCTTGGTTTAAAACAGCAGCCAGAATACCAAACTCAAGACATTAAAAAAAAGTCCGATAAACCATTTTCACGCTGCCTACGTCCATATTATACAGTTTCTAGTTCTATCCTTCCAAAAACAAACAAAAAATAAGAGTAAATTTAAAGTAAGATGAACTGACAAAGAGTTGTAAAAACAATGCCAGAACACTTCATACAGATGGCACTTTTATGTTGGTTTCTAAATTCATCGAACAGCTCTGCAAGATAAAATGTGTAATACCACAATTTTTACATTATGTTTTGTAAAACTAAAGAGCAAGCACAAATGCTGACATCAGTAAGATAGACAAACCCTCTCCAGCTGACATATCAGCGTGGCTTTACATGAAAGCGTACACATTGAGCCTTTTAGTTCTGCGCTACAGTGTAAAGTACAAGAAGGTACTTTCATCTGCTCTGTTATTTCCCGTGGGGTTACCATAGCGGATGGATCCGCATATTTGATTTGGCTCAGTTTTTTACACCAGATGCCCTTCCTGACGAAAGCCTTCCATTTATCCGGATTTGGGACCGACACAAGGACACAAGGACTACACTAGCTTGTGATATCCTGAGGTTGGGTTTTGTGTCCCCACCATCATGGCACTGAAGTATACAGAGAGATTATTGTGCTCAAAACTTACAGCCCAAATCTTAGTTGTTTGAGACGTTCCTGGAGCTATGTCAGCCCAGTCTAAAATCATAACAATTTTCACCTGTGAGCGGCTTGTCTTATACATCTCCCTTTTTTCTTTAAATTTCTGGATAAAAGCAAGCTCTAGTAAACAGATTTATTAAATTACGGGCAGACACTGTTGCAAGATTTATTTATTTTTTGTGCAGAATCCTTTCAAAAGATCCAGTCTAAAGCACAGTTTGTTTGTTTCTTTGGGAAGTGTGAAGTGCACACCAGATGATGTAAGGCTTTGTTCAGACCAGTAAATGTAGTTCCCACATTCACTTCAGGAAGACAACTTCATTAATGCAGAGGGCTTTACGTAGCAAGCTCTGGCAGGAAAAAAAGGACCATATTTACAAAAAACTTAACTAAATGACATTACGTGTAAGTGTTTTGCTACAACTTACAGCGAGAGGGTGTTTCTCTTAGATAAATGAAGAGATAAATGAAGGTGCGAATTCCTTGTGGATTAGTTTGGAGCAAATTGGTAGGTCTTGGAGGCATGCACTGCGTGGGTGTTTTTCTGCTGCATCGGTTCACAGTACCAGGTGCTAAAAGCCTGGGTGAAACGGGATATAAATTGTAGGGTTTGTGATTAAATAAATTCACTCTAAGCCTGTTAAGGCAGTGACTGCTTTGAAACAACAACTCAACAAATGGATACACAGATTTTCCGGGATTTGCACTTTAAACACAATGAAACGCAGGATTGATAATAACATACCAGCCTGGTGCGTGTGGCACTGAATGGGGTAAATGGGGTAGTTTCATTTGCATTTGAGTTAATAAACGCAGCTGAAGATGTGCATGATCTCAAAGCAGATTCATCAACATGTGCTGCTTTTTATTTCCTGCCTCAAGATGCCTGAAGAAGATTTAAAATGCAGAAGAAGGAGCTTTTTGCACAGCATAAAGCAGCTATGGGCAACAGGTACTGCTATGTTGTTGTTGTTTTTTCTCGTAGCAGACTGTCACATTGAGTAGGTTTGCTTTAGTCTGAACATCTACTAAGACGGCCTTAAGCTCCCTGTCTGACAGCATGTCAAACCTGAGTTTGACTACTTCTGAAACTTTTTAAAAAAAACCATGCCGGGTGTGTGCAGGTTAAAACGCACAACTCAGGTTTTGATACTACAGGAAGTGATATATGTGTATATATGTGAGAGCCTGCAAGGAGAAACTGTCCAAAGATGTGCATTCTAGTGTATTTGAAACAATACTCGGCAATTTCTTTCCCTCATTTCTATTTGTTTTTAAATGCATTTACATACATGAGCGCACACCCACTCCAGATAGCCACAAGAATGCCACTACCACCCCTAACCCCACCCCCAAATAATCAGCACAGCCATTCAAATGAGATGTTTAACTTCCAAAGCGATCGAGCATGCGGAGATTTAATAAATAGGAGAAATCTACCATGCAAACCAAGCTATTAATTTTGCTGAAATGAGTGGATGAGATACAGTGTCTATTAAGTCCGACGAATGCTTGGTCATTTGCCACAGGAAAACCTCAGAATGAGCAACCCCTGCTTTAAGAATAATAGCGGGTCTAAAAACAGTCGACATGTTGATTGTAGAGATTTGCCAGTTATGTGGAGGCACAGTGTTGCAGCAGAGCAGAGAGGAGTGATGCCAGATTTGAAAGGGGAAAAAAAAATCTTTTTCTGGTACATGAGCTTTAATAGCCAGCAGAAAAACGCCAGTTGACACGGCTGCCATTTGGAGTTTAAGAATAGCGCTCTGTGACAGCGGATAATGAAGCTCAGGATTTGGCTTGTGGACTACAAACTTTTATTTTGATTAAACAAAATTCATATGGTCTCAATTTTAGCTGACTGGGTCATTCTTGTCTCTCTCTCTCTTTTTTTTTTTTCTTGAGTGAATTGAGAGAGGGAGCGAGAGGGAGCGAGAGGGAGTAGTGCCCCAGCTGGAAACAAAAGAGGGGGGAAGGCCGGTGTGGTTTTCACATAGCGAGCGCGCGTTTTTGCAAGGGGAATAAAAGGGGGTTAATTCATCTGATTCCTTCATGCCACTGTGGCAGAGGCTGTATGTATTGTCAAGCGGGTTGCTGTAGCAACAGCTGCAGAGTAAGGAAATCTTTCTTTCCTCTTTTTGCACCCCCCCCCCCCCCCCCCCCCCCACACACACCTTCTTTCTCTCGCTTTCTCTCTCTCTCCCTCCCTCCAGTACCTTGTCAGATTTCTTCCTCATCCTCCCTCCCTTATTCCCTCTTCCCAACTTGTACAAACATGCTTTGCAAAGTTTTGGGTGGGGAATGTTCAGGTATGCGTTCACACACACACACACACACATATTTTGTCTGCGTGCCGCTGGTGTTGCAGACTAGGGAACAATGAGTCTCAAAAAGAGACTTTCCTTCAAGAGGACTTGGAACTTCAACACTGTAAGTAAACAGTGGCTTGCCGGCTGAATCTCCTCTTCCTCTCCTCTTCCTCTCCTGTGTGAAATGAGGAGACTACTTGTGTTCACTCAGCTGTTTTTGTCATTAATCTCCCTCTTTGTCGCTCTTCTCACTCTCTCAGTCAGAACAGCTGTTTGAAGCGGCAGGGACTTGTCGGCTGTTTTGTTTTGTGGAGTGCTGGAATCGGCCATTATTTGTGTTAAAGTTTAGACCAGGCTTTTTGTACAGAAGTGTGAGGGATTTCTGGAAAGGCAACGTCTCGACCTAACTTTTTGAGGGCAGAGACGTGCCTAAACAAGCTCAAAAGATAAAAGAAGTCACTTTTTAAACATGTGAAACACACTCTGCCATTTGGTTGACAGACTTGCAGCTTTTTAGGGGAATTCCATTTGGGAAATGGGGTATTTTCACTTTTGACTCTATAAAAGGGATCAAAGAGGGCCTGCAGTGCTACTGCGCCACCCACAGTGCTCTTGCTTGTCACCAGAGGTGTCAACAGAGGAAGGAGGTGTTACTGACTAGAGGTGCCAGGGTCATCACTTTGGCCTCATTGTTAGAGACTTGTGGGCAAGGAAGCAATAATGAGTTGGAAAAACACAACACACTGACATGTGTGCTTGTGTGTGGTCTAACTCCAGCAGCAGATATCATTTTGGCTTCTTATCTTGCCAACTTTTAGAAGTACACATTTGTACATGTGTCTTTGTATTTGACAAAAAGCTTTTAGATAATAAGTTAGTTTATTCATGTATGGAACCACTTCTGCAGAAATCATTATATTTAAAAAGAGGAACAAGCTGAACAGCCACATATTTGGTGAACCCATGGATGAGATTACAACTCCACTGAAGAGATTGAGAAAAAATATCTTTCAATCGTGTTATACATAGTTGCATAGTCTGCCCACCAGAGAACACTCTGCACCTTCCCTGTTAAAAGAATGCTGCAAAAACCCATGATCTGAGGTGAGTTGAGCAGAGAGTGTATATAAGTAATCAGCTAAACATCCAAATTTTGGGAAAATCCTTTGATGTTTCAAGTGTCTGAAAGAAAAACAAATATCAGCCAGTATATAGCAGTTTTAAACCACCAAATATCGGTATGTGTCTTAAAAATTCTATATCAGTCAGGCTCTAGATGACATGAAAATTGATGACATGAGCTTCCGAGTCTGTAAAATGAGACCAGTGCAAACCTTCATAAGTTCTAATGGCCAGCAGGGGGGTGACTCTTCAGCTTGCAATAAGAAGTGCAGTTGTATAAAAATTGGAAATACATGTGTGGAAAAATGACACAATTGCTTGCATATGTGTAACATCAGTAAGCACTTTCCTGAACAGTTTATGTTGTCAATAATTAGTTGCCACTCATAGCACATTAACACTAAGCTGTATCAAGTAAAGTGCACTCCTATTTACAATAAAACTGAGCGTAAAGCAGAGTATGCTGTAGGGTGGAACTGCTGTGTGATTAAAAGGGGTAGGAAAGTAAATTGACAGGGACCCATTTATGTCTTTGTTATAATTTAAGTGACCACAAGTCCGATTTGGTCTGTTTGGGTCCGAGTGACACAAACTTCGTCATCACACTGTGAGCCTGAGGTTCCTGTGGATGTCCGTTTGACCACGTGGACTTTACATTACAATGCTTCGACCTCAAAGACTTATAATAAGTATGACTAATCAGGTTGTGGTGTCTGTTCGTGCCAGCAACAGCGTATAATCAAGACTTAACATAGAGGCATGCATGCAAAAATAATTGCTATCTCGGTTTAAAGTTCGCTGTCTGGGACCTTTCGACCTCGTGAGCCACAGCTAACCCCCAAATCACCGATGTAAGAACTGCGTAAAGAACAGAGAGTCCTTCGACTTCTCAGTGAGTTACTCTCCTCCTCGCTCGTCACATCCGGTTTTCAGACGATCAAAATGTGGCTAAATGTTCAACTTTGCTGATGAACGTTTGGTGGTTGAAGGTGGTTATGGCACAGTGATGCAGTCTGTGTATTTTTGGGACGATCGCATAGACAAAACAAGACATTTGAACCCACTGCCTTGGGCCTTGGAAACGTCTTTATTTTGATAACTCGCTGTTCCATTTCAAAATATGACATGAATTTTAATTAAATTGGATAATAATTTATCATGTGGCTGTTAGTCAGATAAGATCAAATAATTAGGGTTTTGCAACATTTGAGTTTATTTGGGTGCTTTAAGACATTTAAGACTTTTCTGTCACTAGGATAAATCTGTCATGATTGTGGTTGGAACCAGGAGATTGCAACAAATGTCACAAGCGAGTGATTTATCGCTGCTCTCCCACTTTTTGTGTAATTTCTGCTCTTGCACAACATGGATAGTTATCTAATTTGTCATCCATATAGATGTGAGTATTGAAGCACCGAGAATAGCTAAAATGCTCTTTTCAGTATTTAACCTTTTGTTTGGTCCAAACCAAAATTCACGTCACAGTTTTTTTGGGGGGGTTTTCCCACCTTTTTTTCTTAAACTGGACTCCAGCTGTGGTGCACTATATATTTAAGGTTTGAGGTTTAGCTGTTTTTAGACCCATAGGAACAGACAGATGGAGTGGGTGTTCTCTCTTTTCTCTCTTTCTTCTGTTTTGGCTTCACGTTGGTACTCATCCTACCCACCCATGATTATTGTACACATGCGAGCCACCACAGAAGGGGTGGCTTTTTTGGGTGTTGACGATATAGGGGTTGGACTCAGCAGCAGCAGAGTTGTAAAGAAGGCTGTGATGGACAATTAGTGGTTTAGCGGTCTATGTCTGATAGAGCTTTTACATGTGGTCATTCCCAAAATGGAAACAAGCCGTCACGTCGGTGAGCATGACCGATCCCCCTAGTCTTTGTGCATAAAGTGAATAGGCTGCCATCTGAGGTTGTGCTGAAGCTGACTGATTTAAAGCTCCTAATTGAAAAATAAGAGTTTATATAATGAATAAAATCAGAGCGGGGGGACAAAAACAGTCGATGTTCATTGTTTTCGTTGTTTATGTCATTCCTCTTATGATATTACAGCTCCACAATACAGAATTACGTGAGTGTACCAAAGCACAAAGTCTATTTGCTGCTGAAACCAAAGCTGGAGCGTGGCAATGAGAGCCTTGTTTAGTCGTATTTATCAGCTCTGAGTATTCACACTTTGAAGTGGCAGCTCAGAAAACACTCCTCTGGAAATAGTGCCTCCTTTTCAGATGAATCCTCCAACGCACACTTTTTTTCCTTCTTTTTTTGGAGTTTTCTTGGACAAAGCCCTAAGATTCTGCCTCTCATATCCTCCCCTGCATGTAAATATATATTTATGCTGTGGCTCTCCAGTTTGCACGTTAAATCTTTCTTTATTAGTGGGGTTTACACAAGCCTAACGCTGAGGCAGTGATTTTAAATTGAAGTATTGCCAAGTTAATATTCACTTATCCATGTTAAGCTCAGACATGGGTGGTGTTTTTATTGAGCCTTATTCTCTGGCTGTAATTACACTCCAATTAGGGCTCTGAGTACAAATGATTTCCATTGTGAATTAATCCACATATTATTTATCCCAATCAATTCATCTTGCTTTGTCTCAGCTGAAAATGTGAAGATAGTCAGTCAAACCAGTAATCAGCTGGGGATTCCTAATGATAATTTCTCTCAGTCTGCTTTCAGTGTATGGGTTAATTCCTGCAGCTCTACATAAACTTCTAAAAAGACGTCCGTGCCCAGTAGGGGAGCTCATGTCATTTGCCTTTCTTAGGGACATCTACACATGCATAAAACTGCAACTCTCCGAATTAACAAGTGAAAAGCTCATCGTTAACTAGTCTGCCTTGATGACTCCTGATCCTGTGACTTCAGTTAGCAGGAATGCGCACGTTAGTTCAGAGCTGTGGGTGGGGTACCAGTGTGGAGGTGTGAACAGCTGTCCATGGTACGGGTCGAGAGCCACCCACATAAAGTAATTGTGTAAGCCCCCCCAAGGTCCAACCCTTTCCAAGCAGCACACTCAGCACACTCAGTTTTACTTACAACTGGACACACAGCTCACAGGGATGCCTGAATGGACAGTGCTACCAGCACAGCATTCAGCCTCTTGTGTCTGCGCAGGAGGTCACGAGGGCAACTCCTCACTCATGTCTCTCTTTGTTCTCTTCCAGTCTGCTGCTTCATCAGATGGTGGTAAGTGCAACTCTTTTTTTTTTTTATGAGAGTGTGGAGAGGAATTCAATCTGTGTGCTTATGAATATTTACAATCTTAAAACTGAAGTCTTTTCAGCATTCATCGTTTGGTTCATTTTTGTTGCTTTTTTATTTCTCATTTTATATTCCGCCCTCAACACAGAACTTTGTAGCTGCTCAATAAAGTGACCTAATAAAAAGTCTTTTAGCAAGCATGATGTATTCGCTGTAGGCAGCATGCCTCGTTAACAAATGTTGTTTACCCAGCGTGGTTGGGTTGCTTTCATGGCTAAGCTTGGATGCTGTCTGGTCTTCCCTTTCATAGCAGTTTTAACAGCGCTTGCTAACAGGCTGACCGAGGCTGTGTTGAGGAGTGCAGCTCCGCTTCTTTCACAGTTGATGTGGATCAGACATGCACGGCTGTTTGCTTTCTAAAGCTGTCTCATTAGCTGAGCAGCCAACAGTGTAGTAAACATAGGCCCTCAGTCCTAATACAATAAGCCAAGTCCAAACAAATAGCTTGTCAGAAAACCTCAAACCAGGACTAATTTGACCGTACTGTTAAAAGAAATATGTTTACTCATAATTTATGGAAAACTAGTCTAATTTTAATTGGATATCTACTTTAACTAGGATGTGGTGTAGGCTTGGAAGGTCATACAGAGGCCACCTTATGTTTCTTTCCATTTGAAATGGGAATTTCCGAGTTCCCAGTCAGAATTTTTAATGGGAGCAACAGCCTCAAGTGGGACTTCCAACTCAGAAAGTCATACCTCCATTCCAGACACCTAGGAACCCATGAGTGACACCACTCCCCAGTTAGCTTGTTCCAGTTGTAATGTAATGTTAAAAAAAAAAGAAAAAGGAAAAAAAAACATTTGTTTTGGTTCTTAGCACCACAGAGCCTGGTATTGCTAACAATACAGCACAGTACTTGTTTTTGTGTGCTTAAAAACAGCACGTCCTTGGATAGAGACTTTTCAGTGGTCTGCATATGGCAAATTTAGTGAGTCACAAATACACAACAGTGGCAGAAAGGATTAAAGGTTTTACGGGTTTACTACTGTTTACATTCACTGCTACTATCTTAGATTGTTAGCTAGCCGTGGGTGGTGCTGCCCTGACTTAACAAATTCAGGCGGTGTTCCACATTCAGATTCCAACTGAGAACTTCCAGCTTATTTTGGAACGACCCATCAGAGCGGCACCATTGAGCCCGACGTAACAATCCAAGATGGCGGCTGTGCTTTTAAACATTGGTAAAGCAGTTTGTGCTGCTGTACTATTTGTACGTTTGCAGTCAGTGCTACCACTGTTGTGTATTTGTGACTCGACAAATAAGCTACATGCAGACTGACCTGTGAAAGCACAGTTTTTAAGTGCAACAAAAAAAAAAGTACTGCATGGTTTTGCTAGAAGTGTTCCACCTCGCCAAGGAGCAAAATAAATCCTCGGTTTTCCGACACATTCCAGCTACTGGAATGTGCTCAACTTGGGAGTGATGTCACTACCCGAGGTAAATAGAACGCAGCCTTACTCACAGTCAGTGATGTCATCTGCTATTTAGAGTTCTTTTATTTTGTTTGCAGATCTAGCCCACTCATGCAGGTGGATTGGCAAGATAAAGATATGCAGTACTACACCTTACTTGCCCCTGCTACCATTCCTTTCTGAAATGTAAAAACAACCGCTTAATTTCAGTTGCCTGCGCCAGCGAATTGACTTTCCACAGAATGACAACCGTGTATGTGTAACCAATTTGGCTGAGACCCTTTTTGTTCTTTTTGTTTTTACTGTGCGCTCCTCACTCGATCTGCTCACAGCTCTAAAGTGGCCATCTGCCGCCATGATAGCAGGTACTGTGTAGGCTGAGGCCACCACTTTAGCTTTGTACCAGCTCCTGTATTGTCACCCACACTTCCCTGTGGCCTTCCCTGTAATCAGCTGTGTCGCCTTTCTTTCCTCCTTTTTATCCTCTGCACTCTCTTTCTGCTGCTCCCTCGTGCAATGTGAGCAACCTCTGCTGTGTCTTTGTGCACTTCTTGCCTTTCTAGTCTAAAAAGCTTTAGGGTAAATTTTCCCCTCTCTAACAGGATCATTAATTTTCTGACAAATTGTGTGTTCTTTCCTTTATTTTAGATTTGCTTCAACTAAAGGAAAGGAAATTATTGAACAGGTTGTGAGAATTTTGAGTGGACTGCATGAATAGCATTAGCACGAGCGCCAGATGTGATTGATGTACCTACCTTTGGAAATTTCTGATTAACGAGGATCTCATTTCCATTTGCCATGGATTTAATTGCAGTCCAACTGTAGCTTTTGTTCTCAAAAACATTCAGTGAAGTTAAAACTGCTCAAAGGAAGTAAAACATACAAAACACCACTGTTATATTTAGAAAGGGTGAGAGGCCACCGTGGAGAATCTAGATCTGGTACCCACCCTTTAGCATCAGCGCTCTCTAACCTTTGCACTGCACTCTCCTGTCTCGCAGACTATAGTGGGATCCAGCTGCAGAGCTGCTGCAGCCAGAGCAGCCTGAACAGTAATGGCAGCCTTCCAGGAGCAGGCAGCAACCGAGGGGCTCCAGAGCAGCGTGTGGCCAGCTGGTCCTCCTGCTTTGAGCGTCTCCTCCAGGATCCCGTGGGTGTGCGCTACTTCTCGGTAAGCTTGGAGAAAGAATCCTTTCGGAGGTTATCAAGAGTGTTATTAAGGGGTTTGCTGAAAGCTTCTCTGTGCTTTAGATTTGAGTCACTGATGTAGATCAAAGTCCTGTAATTCCAGATGTTACTTTTGGAGACTAATGAGCAAAAAAGGAAAGAATATTTTGAATACTTGAGGCATTATTTAATATTTCTGAGATTAATAGAAACTAGCTCCAACTGCAACACGGACAGACGTGTTAGCAAACACTTCCAAATTATCTCTCTGCCAGTTTATTTTAGTTCTGTACTTGTTCAACTGATGACTAATATGCATCCATTTTAGCTCAATTCTGAGCTCCACTGTCTTCAGAGGGAAATATTTACATCCAGATGTACTATTAATATTAGTATTAAAGAGTTGATATAGTGTAAAAAAAAAAAAAAGCTGTAGTGTGATATATGAATGAATTCTTTTCCGTCTGGTTAAAGTGAAGAGCCATTTACCAACACTAAACCCTGGTGAGTGAGTGAGTGAGTGAGTGAGTGAGTGAGTGAGTGAGTGAGTGAGTGAGTTTATTGTCATGTACCATTTCCTCCCACATAAAAGATGTGCTTTTGAATTTAGCCCACAACACCTTCAGAAAGCTCAACATTAAGTTCTTCCATCCCAGAACCACCTCCCTCCTCACCTTCCCTCAGTACTGATCAGAGCTGCGCTCGCCTACACCATCCTGCGCCTACACTTACACCAATCTTGTTACATTACACCCAGTAATATCTGCCCGCTCGACTGGTCTCAACAGCAGCAGAACTGGAAAGATGAGAATGTGATCACCAGTTGAGATTACATAGACAGAGGAAAAAAAAAACCCTCTTTTACTGTGTGTTTCCACAGGAATTTCTCAAGAAAGAGTTCAGCGAGGAGAATATCTTGTTCTGGCAGGCCTGTGAATACTTCAGTCATGTCCCTGCAACAGATAAAAAGCAGGTAAGCTACAGTGTGCAGCTGCAGATCCTGTGACAGTTTTGTTTGGGGGCCCACTGTGAATTGTTGGATTATCCCCTTTAACCAAAGGTCATACTAAAAAATATGAAGTGTTTAAGACCTGAGTTTTCTTTTTTTCTGTAAATCATTTGTCACACAATTAAAATAAGTATTATTTATTTATTCTCTTTTAGCTTGACAGTCTAGCATACTTTAAAGCACACTGCTAATTTCCTATAACGTATGTGGAGCTTTTATTTTGAATGGTAAATGGCCTGTATTTGTATAGCGCTTTTACTAGTCCCTAAGGACCTCAAAGCGCTTTACACATCCAGTCATCCACCCATTCACACGCTGGTGATGGCAAGCTACATTGTAGCCACAGCCACCCTGGGGCTACCGGACGCTGGCGCCACCGGGCCCTCTGATCACCACCAGTAGGCAACGGGTGAAGTGTCTTGCCCAAGGACACAACGACCGAGACTGTCCAAGCTGGGGCTCGAACCGACAACCTTCCGATTACAAGGCGAACTCCCAACTCTTGAGCCACTTTGTAGATGTAGATCGCTTTGATCTACATCAGTGACTCAAGATTCAGCTACTCTAGCTAATCTACCTACTTCTCTCTAAAAGGTTCAGACTAAACCGAATCTGCTCACTTAGCTGATGTAGACTCTTAAAATGTACTTTTATTTTGAAAGGGAAACCAAAAAGAGGGGGAAGGCTCTAACATGGTGTGGTCATATGCACTGCCTACAGACGGCTTTACAGTTGAATCTACATCATAGTTAGGTAACCCCCCTGAGACCCTACAAAGTAACTTACGCCATGACCTGATGTGCACGTACCTGGAAATGTAACTACATCAACGCATCTACGCAACCCGCAACTATTGCACTTTTATTACTGAGATATTATCAACAATGACTTTAGTATAAGGAAGAAGTCATACCCTCATTATGAAGGCTCACAGGGGGAAAAAAGCACAAGAAAAAGTGAGGACCCCGGAAAGAACAGTGTCCCGGGATTTTGATTTATTTTTATTGTGGCTGGCGCTGCATATACAACACTTGGACATAAGCACAAGGTCATTAAGAGCGCGCAAAAGTATAAATGAATGCTGCCAAAGACATAAGCCACTTACCCAGGTTACAAGAAAGGTTCTAAAAAGAGTTGTGCATACGTCTAACTAACAGATATCGCTTACATGTTGTAGCTGATTACTGCACTAGGGGGCAGTGTCACAAACAGCCAGTATGTGGGCTAAGTAAAATTTTTGGTCCTTCAGCCAGCCATAGAAAAGGGCAAACTTATAACATGCGAAGAGCTGAAGTGAAACTAAGTGTTAAAAACAGTCAAAAAAAAGTGCTGCGGCCACCATCTGTGCTTCTCATGCTTTATTTTGGTCTTATTTTGGATTTTTTTTTGTGCTTTTTCCCATTAACTCCCCTGTTCCTGTTTCCGTCCACTTTTTCAACCAATCACCTTCAAGTTATGTAGAGCTGCATGGTTCTGGGTTGTTTAAGGACTGCATGCAAGCATGTTTCCATTAGATGCATACCCTTTTTTGGGGGGGGGGATCGCTAAACAAACCATAAAACAAGCATGATGGTGTTTGCGTCACTGTGGCATAGCATAACACACACACTCATCACAAATTCTCAACAATTCTCTTTCCTGCAGCTGTCCCAGAGAGCAGGGGAGATCTATAACAGCTTCCTGTCCAGCAAGGCCACCATGCCGGTCAACATCGACAGCCAAGCCCAGCTGGCCGATGACGTGCTAACCTCCCCAAGGCCTGACATGTTCAAGACCCAGCAGCTACAGGTAGCAACGAGACAGCTGTTGAGTTTATTTATTAGTGTTCCAAATGAGGCAGCGGATAAATAATGCGGTGCTCCCGCAGTAATCAAAACATTCAACAAACAGTTTGACTTTTAGTGACAGGCCCTTTGTGAGAACCTCATTTGAATTCTTCAGTTGTTCGGTATCAAGCTGAGGATCAAGCTTTTTCTAGACAGTATTAATGGAGGAGGGATTCTGCGTGCAGTAGGGGGTTCTGTTCTCATCTAGCCTTTAGTCACTTAGCACAAGCATATTGGCTTTTTTTTTTGGTGGCCATCTGCATTTGTTTACAAAAGGGCTCTGAGGCTTTACCAGAGAGATAAACACAAACTGGCATACACCCACAGAGAACCTAGCACATACTGTACACACAGCCCCATAGACACACAGTCAGAGATCTGTATATTTTCAGTGTGCACATGAGTATGATTAAATTTTAACCGTTAAGGCTGCTGTCAAAACATGAGCTGTAACCATATGTTAACACTAGCAGCTTTTTGTCTATTGCACATCTTCTCTTCTCTTTTTATTTATTTATGTATTTTTTTGGTCAAATCCTCACTTGCGATGTCTTACTCATCGGCCCCTCTCACCACGTCCGCAGATCTTCAACTTGATGAAATTTGACAGCTATTCGCGTTTCCTCAAGTCCTCCCTCTACCAGGAGTGCATGCGTGCTGAGATGGACGGTCAGCCCTTGCCGGACCCCTACCAAATCCCCTGCAGCCCCGCCCCCTCAAAGCACAGTGCCAGCTCTGACCGCTCCACCCTGTCGACCCCCAAAAAGGTATAGCATTTATTAAAGACACTTCTCACGGAGTTGTGCGGTTGTTGTCCAGACTGACTGATAACGGGTCTATTTGCCTCCCAATCCACAGGACGTCAGAAAGCAGCGCTCAGGGAGGTCACTGAATGAAGACGGCAGAGACGAGAGCGCCGACAAGAAACGTGGCTTCTTCTCTTGGTCGCGCAACAGGAGCTTTGGGAAGGGTCCAAAGAAGAAGGACATCGGAGACATTAACCTCGGTAAGGAGTGAACTGACAACGGTGAATGTTTCAAACGTCCCCGACACAAACGTCTGCAGTGCTCAATTGTCCTTGAATAAGACACCAAATCAGTGCCAGCTCCAGGGCTGGAGTGAGATACATGCAGGGTAGAAGTGAAGAAACACAGCTGGAAGTCTCTCACACACTGAGAAACACACAGACATACCACTGGTACCCTGGCAAAAACATACTTGTTGCGTCCTGACACACTGAGGAGGCCCAAGGAAGGGTTTAAATGATAGTCTTAGTGTTTTTTTTATTGTTTTGTTTTTAAGTTGTTATTATGTTTTGGGTTGATTTTATTTAAGACTGGCCATAAACTTTAATCTACAATTCCATTTTCTGACTTTTAGGCTTACATCCGTAATGATTACTTGTAGTTTCTTTCTCATGCCAGTTGTGTGCAAAAAAACTCGATTCTGTTCTTACTTAATGTGACTAAATATACATTTTACACTCTCTCTAAATGCATTTGTCCTGAAATGAAACTCCAACTCCCACTCATATCCTTTATTTATTCTCTTTGATAAAACGCGCCTTTCTGTTTGCCAAAATCTTCCAGTGACCAACTTCGATACTGAAACACTGTTATTAGTCATATTACACGTCGGTGTTGCATATTGTAAGTGTCATGTAAAATGAGCAGTGCGCTCATGTCTCTCTGACGTGCACTAATCTGTCGTACTCTGCACTGCGCTGTGCAGATTACTGGGGCAGTAATGGGAGGAGGGAGTCCCAGGGCTCCTTGTCATCCGGTACCAGTCTGGAGATGCCCATTTCCTGCTCCGCTGGCAAGATTGAGGTAAGACTCCTATGGACAGGTCACCATGGCAACACAGAGCTCAGTGTCTGGTGAAGCTATTATAATAGGGCCGCAGCAGTTTTTTATATACTTCTCAGACCATGGAGTTTTTTTGTTTATGGGTCACATGGAAGAAAAAACACACACATATATATATATATATATTTATAATATTAAAAAGTATTTATTTATATATGCGTTTATTTTTAATTCTTTGACCATAGTCTGATAATCGCCACTCGGTTGGAGCGTGGGAACGTGCTCCCAAACAGTGCAGCGTGCTGCTACCCAACGGCTCCTGCTCTTCTGTCAGCCTTCGGCCAGGTGCCTCCATCAGGGAAGTCCTCCAAGAACTCTGCCAGAACATTAGTGTCAACGTTGCCGCCGTTGACCTTTTCCTCGTGGGAGGAGACAAGGTGAGAACAAACTGCTGTCAAATGCTGCATACCGTACATCTGCTGCTGCTGTCCCAGTAAGCTAAGCACTGCTACAGAAAGAATTTGAGCGGAGTTATTCAGCTGTGCTTACACTAAGAAAATAAAATGTAGCCTTTAGGAGTTGCTTTGTTTCATTAGGGGTGAGGCTCTCCCAAATAGAGACTTTTGAGTTCTGTAGAACTTATCAGAAGGAAAAAGACAAAGCTTTGGTTACAAAAAAACTATCTGAGAGTCATCAAAGAAAGGGTAGAAGAAACACAGTATCTCACATAGGGGTCACATTCTGTTTACTGCTTACTCTGACTGATATAGGATTTTTAAGAATGATACCAATACCAATATTCGGTTACTTGAAAAGCCAATATGTTGGCAAATATTTCTTTTTAATTTCAGATACATGAAACAGATGTATTTCCCTAAAATTTGTTATGTGCAAATATTTGTGATTCCTTACTGACATAATATGACAACGCAGTTTAAACGTAATCTTGTTACAACGATTCACAGATTACTCATTTACACTCCTTGTTTTGCTGGGATCAGCTGATCGTTGCGTTTGTGGCGTTCTAAAATTGTTGCCAATACGGATGCTCCAATGTGTCCTCTGTGGACAAAGTGTGTAACCTCTTAAAATTGTCTTTTATTGGCCTTTAGAAATACTGATACCGATTGATCAGAAAATGATCGGCCTTCTGAGAAGCTCATCTATGCCAAAACCCAGTTTTCAAAAATCTAATTTTAAGATAAAGGATTGCTTGTGTCATGCTTAATAATATAATGAAGCAGGTGTGCTTCCAGGAACCCCCCAAAGAAGTATTAGCCCTATTGATATATCTGTCAGGCTCTCTCTAATATAAGCTGGGGCACCCATAATTATTCAGTAAAAGCTGATGAAGTTTGAAACAGTGAACATGATAATCATTACTTTGAATGAGGAGAGTGTCAAGCTGACATTTTTCACAATTACAAAAGCAAAACAAAACAAAAATGCACATAATTACTAGAGATGGACCGATCCGATATTGCGTATTGGTATCGGTCCGATACTGACCAAAATTACTGGATCGGATATCAGAGAGAAATAAAAAATGTAATCCGATCCATTAAATATCAAAAAAGCACCTCACAAAACTTGCGACATGGTGTAACTCGGCTCATAACATGTCGGAGCAGTGTGCGTCACGTGATAGAGCAGCTGTGTGTATTTGTAGCCTCGCTAGCAATCCGGCATTTCATCTCCGAGGAAGTTAACCCAGAGAGAAGTAAAGCAAGTGAATGTTTGTAAAGCATTCCCGCGTTAAGCTTAACAACCGATATATGGAGCGACTGCCTCTTCTCTCTCCTTCCCTCTCCTGCTGCTACTTCAATCATGAAACTGATTAATGATCAGCTGATCGGCTTTTCTGTCGGGAGTACGTCTCTCTTCTTTGTTTTTGGCCCACTTCGCGCCAGAAAGAGGAAACCAGCGGCTGAACAACAGCAGCACGTTTAATCTGTTGTTAGAATTTAATTAATATTACTTTCTACACCAGGATCTTTTTCTATGTACCTGACGGCTGGTAACTGTGCAGGGGCGGATCTAGCAAAGTTTAGCCAGGGGGGCCGATAGGGCATGAACAGGGAAAAGGGGGCACAAAGACATACTTTTCTTTATTCTCATTTAAAATGTCGAGCTTTTAATAAATAATTATCTGAATCTTACACCCAAAGTTTTAATCTGATGTAAATGTAACGGAGCCAAGGTGATTTTATTTCCACAGTGTCGTTTTTTTAAAGGAAGGAAACCTTCCTCCAAACGGACAGAGCAGTGGAGCCGCCAAGGGAAAGCACACGATTAAAAAACTGTATAATTAAAATATAATTTATTATATTTAAATAGTTAAAAATGCAAAATGAATTAAAACAACCTTGGCCAAGGGGTAACACAATAAAAAGCAATAAAACACAACATTAAAAGTCCAGTGGCATCCGCCACGATATAAAAGTCACAAAGAACTAAAAAAGTCCAGCGAAGTGATGTAAAAGGGAAACCCAGCAGAGTCCTCGCCTTCCTCCCCGCATTCCGCGTCCTGGTACGCTGAAGAAAGGGAGGGAGCGGCAGTCACTATTCTTTTCGGCAATTTTCATTCAATAAAAGGGGCTAAGTCGAAGACTTACCCCGGGTGGGCAGAGCTCTCAACTCCGCCCGCCGCTTCTTTAAAACTGCAAATCGGCACCAGCTGTCTCGCCGCCTCTGCTCTCCCGCAGTGCACAAGCTGGGCTCTCGTTACTACTGCCGTCCGCCTGTTCGCTCCGCGTCCCTAGTCGCTAGTGCTGTCCGTCCTCCCTAACGCCCAGCTCCACCAGCCCCTTCGGCTTGCAGGCGCTGCCGCCTGGCACCACTTACTCCTGGCCGTCTCTCAAGCCTCTCGGTCGAACTCCTTCCTTTGGTCTGCCAGGCCCTCTTATTGGCCTCTCTGGGATCTCTCGCAGGTGTGATCAGTTTATTATCAGGTAGGGGCGGAGTCTTTCCAGGACAAGTCATCAAATAAATACCATTAAAACATGCAGTAAAACTCATAAAAATAAACCAGTGTACAATATTAAAATATTAAAAAGGTAAAACGCAGCAAAACATGCATAGTAGAAAAACTTAGATGACTTGTCCCTTTCCACCCCGTGACATCAAATGTATAGAAGTCCATTAGTGTATATAGTGACTATTAAGTCTAATATATATATACCCTAGTAAGCTATAGTACTTTTTCCTTTGGGAAGATACCATCTGTGCAGTCTGCAATTATGTTGAAGAAAGATGTTGAATCTATTTAATATTTCTTGAAAAATAATTGATATCTGTCCATTTTTTTTTTTCACACTGCATCAAATTAAAGTTGATTACATCGATTAAGCATCATGAGGTGGGGGGGGGTCATCAGTTTCTCACCCCGATGACTAACCCTATTGGTTAGGTTGCTTACTCTTTAAAATACCAGATTAGGGAGGATGGTGCAGGTTTAAGTTTATTAGATTGATCAGTGTTGCTGAACTATGAAATATTTTGGGTGCAGTGTATTTTTTGCATACAGGTATAACAGAATAGCTTTAGTGTTGTTGTTTATTTAAACTTGAGTATTAACTTATACAAAATGCAGCAAGATATAAAAAAAACCAGTTTTATTGATTAAAAAACACTATATCGGATTCATATCGGTATCGGCCGATATCCAAATTTATGATATCGGTATCGGACATAAAAAAGTGGTATGTGCCATGTCTAATAATTACCTTGAAAAAGGAACTTCAGCAGGCCGGGGTGTGTCTTGTGACTTTATAATTTTTATGTCATCTTGACAAAATTAGTGTACACAGTTTAATGATGATGGATGTATAAATACCACATACTGCACAAATGTATGCACATTTTATGTGTTTTTATTTGATGTAGGTTTGGGAGAGAGCAGGGGTGGAAGGTGAGGGGGGGAGTGTTTTTACTACTGCTGCATATTACTGTGAAAACAAATCTTTGTATGCTGCTGCAAAAACAACAAAAATATTGTTTAAAAAAAGATGATGGATGTGTGACCTTGTAAAAAGATGACGGAAAGAGAAAGAAGCAGAAGATTTTTCACTAGGCAGTTAATTTTAACAGCAGCTCATTAGAGGTGCATGAAAAGTCACTGATTCTAATAACGGCGAGAATGAGGTGAGGTGAAGTGTGATGATCAGTGCTCAGTGTGAAACAGAAGCCTTGTACTCGAGCTAAGATGGCAGATATTTTTCATATTTACAAAAAAACAAATACTTCCAATATCCAGACACTTAAATATCTGGGTACAGCACACCTGAGGAGTCCTTGTTAGCAAATATAAGTTGTGAAGTGAATCAAAAAGAGAATTACAGATAATTTTTTTCATTGCTGTTTATAGCGCTCAATACTGTGTTTGATCCTGGCTCTTTATGTACTGCTAATGTGCAGTTTTATGCTTTTTTTCCCTTTTAGCCTTTAGTGTTGGACCAAGACTGTATGACACTAAGCTCCAGAGACCTGAGACTGGAGAAGCGCACATTGTTTAGGTATGAACAACCGATCAGTGTTCCCTTGAGTCTGTTAATCGCCTTCAGTTTCTCATTTTGCGTTTCTGCTTTCATTGCTGTCACATTTACTTTGATGCTCTCGGCTCACTGGTAGGTTGGATCTGGTGCCCATTAACCGCTCCGTGGGGCTGAAAGCCAAGCCGACCAAGCCAGTCACTGAGGTCCTGCGGCCCGTGGTGGCCAAATATGGTCTCCACCTCGCTGATCTTGTGGCCAAAATAGTAAGTTGTCTCCAGTGCCTTAATCCTTTTGAAGCTCCCGTGTGTCCAGACAGCAGCCTGTGTAGTGTGTGACTGTGCCACAGGGTGGAGTATCATGGTTAGGGGGGTAAAACGACCGCATCCTTTTCCATCTCTACACAGTGGTTAGCACTCTGACTCAGCCCAGCCTGCTAAGACGAAACACCGGGGCTATAATTAAGAATGACGACACTCCTCAAACATGCCGACTCTCTACTCCTCCCCCTAAACCCCTGTCAGATTTATTTTAGTCCTGTGGGTTTCCAGGCATTATAACTGTATTATACAGTAGACCAGAGCTGAAAGGTGGTTTATAAACTAAGCAAAGGAACACGCGCAGCAGCAGTATTTAGATTTCCGCACAACAGGTGAGGATACTAACATGTTGACCTTCAAATTTTATTTTATAATAGAGCGGCGAGACTGAGCCTCTGGATCTGGGTGCCCCCATATCGAGTCTGGACGGCCTGCGAGTTGTGCTGGAGCGAGCAGATCCCTGTTCAGTCAAAGGTAGAATGGAACAAGAAAACAAAACTGGTTTGTCCTTTCTCATCAAGGCACCAGAAAAATGTAAATCACGCCCACCTCAGTCATCCTGCTGATTAACGTGTACGAGTTTTTGCAAGACGTCTCTCTCATTACGCCTCAAGCACCCTCTCCTCCCCTCTCTGTCTCACGCTCTTCCTCATCAGTTTCTCACCCCGATGACTTTTTCATGTACACATCTCTCTGTTTCTCTCTCTCTCTCTCTCTCTCTCAAATAGACAAATCCAAGTCTTCCTCCTTAAAAAGTCACCCAACCCGGAGTTTTTCTGCGACAGTGAGTACTCGTCACATCTTTATTCTCACACAATGATAAAAAGAGTGGTGTTTTTGTCTTTTTCTGCTGCTGCTTCTGCAACATCATTTAATAACATTATTAACACTGAGCCAATGCTAAGCTATCAGTTGGTGTTTACTTCCTTTTTTTTTATATTATTATTACTGTTATTTTGGGGTCTTCCTCTCCCTAACACTGCCTATGGCTGACTCACTCGCTCCTGTTTTCTCCGCTCGAGTTATTGCACCATATGAAGGCAGATCCTGCTTAGTCTGGATTCTATCAGGGTCCTTAGACACACAGCCGACAGATGGACCAAGCTCATCTTTACCTGAAGGTCTCAGTAAATCTGGACAAACTGCTCAGTAGGGTGCTTAGCAGCTCGTGCTTAGCTTCGCCCCCATCCCACCCCACCCCTTACGACCTCCCCACACACCACATCGTCCCTCCATCCCCTTAATAGAGTGCCTTGTTATTGTTGAATCTGCAGGGAGATGAGAGGTCAGCACCAAAGGACTTTTCTGTGAGGCCAAGTGGACCAGACTCAGCACTCCCAAGGGATAAGAGAAAACAGAAAAAGATTAATATAGATGAAGCTGAAGGTAAATCCCCCTTTTTCTCCTTATTTGTCTTTCTTTCTTTTCTTTTTTTCAACTTGTGGTGGAATTCTTAGCTTTGCTTTGCCTTTAAGACTAACTCGTGTCTTTGTTAGTTCCACGAGGGTTCTTTTCTCTTAAGAGGAGCGAGGTTGCTCTGCTGCACGTCACACCCAGCTAATCCTTTTCTTGCGTGTGTGTGGAAACTTTCAAGTGAGGAAATGTGCTTGAACTGTTTTCCAGAATTCTTTGAGCTGCTGAGCCGGGCGCAGAGCACCCGAGCCAACGACCAGCGTGGTCTCCTGAACAAAGACGACCTAGTGCTTCCCGACTTCCTGCGACTGACTCCGCCCACTTCCTCTGTCTCCGTGTCCTCCGACCTGGCCTGCTCCACCCCCAACTCCCTGAAGCCGGTTCGAGAGAATGGCATTCCCTCCCGGAGCCCCCTCACTTCCAGCCTACGCTCGGAGAGCCTCGACTCCTCTCTTAGCTCCAGTGCGAACGGACACTCCAGGCGGTGCCTCATGCCCCCTCCACGCCACCCAACCTTCGGCACTCACATGTCCCCCATCCTCCGGCCCTCAGACACCCGTCCAACCCTTCGCACCGTGGAGGAGGACGCCAACACCGACCTGACTCTCATCGGTGAAGGCGACATCAGCAGCCCCACCCTGCTGCCTCCTTCACCATCCCCTGTGTCGTCTTTCGATAGCAGCCTGCCGGCAGCCAACTTCACCCCGCCACCGCCCTGCTCCCAGGCTAAAGACACGGGTGAAGAGGGAAAGTCCAGTTCAGGTATTTCTACAGTGTAACAACCTAACACTCGGTGTGTTTGCGTGTGTGCTTGTGCGTGTGTGTGTTGTACATGCATGTGTGTGGTCAGGAACAGGACCACTTTGACAATAAAACTCCCTCTACACTGACTCTGATGCACTTTAATGACAAATTGATATCGACTCTTTCTCAGTTTGCCTGATTCGTCTTTATCAAGCTCAGCAAAGCATGTGTGTGATTGATCATGATGATTACACTACTCAAGATTGATCTGTAAATAATGACCTGTGTATTTTGTTCCGTGAGTAACGTTTACTTGTATATCACCTCCCTCGCCACAAATTGTTGAGTTGAACATGTGACTGACATAAGCGGATTTCCAGTGATATATTTTGTCCTTTTGGGTGCATGCAAAATGTGACTGATTGCAGATCTGTTGAATATCAATGAAATATACACAATGCGTAGAGATTAATGATCAATATTTGACAGTTATGTGGACGCTAGATGTTGTACCGAAGATTAGAAATCAGAGGAGAAAAAAAAGATCAGCTTTCATGTACAAAAAAAAGAAAATTGAGCCAGACTGCTGCACAGTGTTGGACCTGCAAATACCTAACAGTCGGTACATATAAATGCTGTATCCCTATCCATCCCACCTCCTCTACTTAAGAGCAATTCAACAATGTCCGTGTCAAAAAGCTAGATGTTTTTTTCATTCTCTTTTTACGCAATGCTACAAATCCGGTGAGCCATTAAACAGCTCATGCTGTAGCAGTTTGAGCAACGGTGAAAAATTATTAGTCATTGGAGGACAAGTGCTCCTTGACGCTGGTGACATTGTTGAAGTGCCTGTCATTCTTTACCAGGCTCATTCGCTCTCTAGGTGCCTGTTTGTAGATAATCACTGCCAATAATCTCTGTACCTGTGATTGAATAGATCTAATAAATGTTAGAATTGGAAATCACTCTCGTCTGTCTTTTTACACGTTTGTCAGATCAGTCCCTCCCCCCCACTCCTCCCCTCTCTCTCCCCGCCACCCGCCGCTTGTCCTCTCCACCTCCACATGCCTCCTTCCGTTCTCTCTTAGCTTTTTTTGTTTAATTAGTTTTTTCTTTTTCTGTTTTTTGTTGTTGTTCTTGTCTAGTGGCTTCCTCCTCTCATCAGCTCCCACTCCTCCGTGTCCTTCCTCGTGCGCGCTCATTTCACAAGTGTCACTGCTCGCTGGGTGTCTTTATTTTTTTTACTCCTAGGATCTCGGTGTGTGTTTATTCTGTGTCGTTGCTCAGCCGACCTGCTTCTTGTTGTTGCTGTTGTTGATGATATAACACATATTGCTTTTATTTCTTTAAATTGAGCCACTGCTGTTCGCGCGCGTGTGTGTGGGTTTCGCATTGGGTTTGCAAAGCTTTGCCTCGGCATTGGTTCATCGTGCTCTGAGTGCATGGCCATCTCTCGCACACATTTCCCGCCTTTATGTGTTTTTTTTTCCCGCTCCTCCGTGCATATGTGTGTGTTGTCTGTGATGCTATGTGAAGTGAAGTAGTGATTTGATCTGTGACAGTGTTGCTTTGATATCCTACATGTGATGATCGCGGCTTCGAGTTGAAGCCTTTCCTGACACGCTGTGAAGTCGTCAGAAAAGAAGATAACCACACTCCTGTGTTCCAGCTACAGAGCAGCTCCGGCTGCTCTTTTTGATGCACCTCAAAGCACTTTTTTAAAGGGGCACAAACATGACCTTATTGCCTTGTCTTCATATCTACGCTTTTAATGCAAAGCAGGGCTTACACACACAAGACGAGGAGGATAAATCGAAGCTTTTTCAGCTTTCATACAGCCTCATTCCTCTTTTCTGGTTGCTAAGCACATCAGGCTGATTCTTCCCACCACCGGGCGCCATGGTAACCTTATCCACGAGTTGTCTGAGCTACAGATAGAAACTGTCACTACTGGTTTTCATCTATCTCCCTGCCTCTTTCTCTCCGTTTCTCTTTTCTCTCGCTTGCTAAAACGGGAGCAGAGCAGTGATTCGGTATGGCCACGCTTTAAGCGCAGTTTGCCACCTTGGTATCACCGAGGCTGTGCTGGGATCTTTACAGCGAGCTAAAACGCCTCCACTTTCTCACTTTCTCACTTTTTGGACTTTATGAAGTTGTTACATTTGAGTTTGGGTGGAAAGTTAAGCTCGCTGGCTTTCTTTAGTTTAAGACAAAGTAAACCACCCACAGAGTACAGTTGCATCTTTAATTCCAACTGCAGCGAAGCCAATGTTGTGCAGTAGCAGCGTTCCTCTTCTTTTATCTGTCATCCTGCTGACTTCAGGCACTGCAGAGATGTCTCCTCGCTTTCTGTATTACTGTTAGACTGACGCCCTCTGCTGTTCCGAGAGAATAAGAATACAGTAATTGCTGCTTTGGTAGCTCGGCATGGATCTCATTTTAATGCCATGCAGAAAGTCAAAGACATCCTTTCTACAGCAGCAGAAGTGCATCACGCGGTACCATTTTTCACATTTCCTCTAATTCTACTGGAAAGTCACCAGTGTGCACACATGACAGTTACACAAATATCTTGAACTGCATATGGTTTGAATCCAAAAGAAGGCTAAAGTTCTTCAGTGATCTGAAGCTTTTAGTACCTTTAATGGGTACTAGTTTTATAGTTTAATAGTTTTATAGTTTAATTAAAGCCCTAATTAAACTATAAAAGACAAAATCAGAAAGGAGAACCAGGGCTGAACTTGATGCTCCCTCTTACTCCACGGCTCTGTGGGGAATAGAATGCCCACTAGGGGGCGACATTACACAGTGTATGTCTACACAGCACTGATTCAGACTCAATTTAAAGTGTGTTTAGTTAAGTCAACAATAATGCTGCCCTCTTCATAAACAAGAACAGGCGGCCATCTTTGTCTGAATACTAAGCAATAAATTACAGAAGTGAATAATTCAGCAAGTTCACGACAAGAGCTTGTTTGTCTTGAGTTTTCTATTTCTTCTTATACACTCATGCTGAGGGAAGATTAAAGGATTCCTTGGGGTAATTGAGACTCTATCTCAGGGCATTACAAAGTGCTTTGTAATGACTCGATTTCAGCTGCCTGCACCTGAGGCACCATGCCACTGAGCTGTCCTTCAAGCCCGCTTCACCCGTTTCTTCGTCTTCTGTCCTCGAAGCAGACAGCTGCTGATCCCCGGGCCTGCCTTAGCATCCATCTGGCGGTCAGAGGAGGGCTTGATGTGGATCTTTTGCAGGGAGACTAAGTGAGGACTGGAGCTGGTTCCGTTCTGTTCTGGCTCTTGAGCTCAGCGTCCTGCTGCCGCCATGGCTGCTGAAAGGAGTTGCCACAGGAGGAATGGCCATGTTAAACAGTTGTGCCTCATTATCACATGGTGCAGACCAATCAGCAAGCACACCACTGAATCCATGCATGAGAAGCGTGTATGTGTAAATGGTAGAAGTGCACACACCAGGTCCAGAAATTACATTTGAGTAATGGCTACATGAGTTTGATCTCCCATGACTAAGCAAAGTAAAGCTTATGTTATAAGCAAAAACCATATTTAAACCCTATCTTGTAGGTTTATTGTGAGTAATATTAAAAGGTTTACCATATCAGTACAAAGCCAGGTGGCTCAGTCAGTGGTCTTTAACGAACTGCGATATTAACAACCTCACTGTAGGAGTGGGGCCTGAGAACAGAGAAGCCTTTCCCAAATTTTCTAGTTTGTGACTAGAGCTAAAACATAGTTGATTAATTGTTCCAGCCAGGCTAAACTTTATCTGTAGGTGTGAGGGTTTGCTGCGTTCCTCTTCTATGATTGTGGACTGAATTACCCCCAAATTATTTTGTACCAACAGAATAAGACTTTAATTAAAGGTAGGGTTTGTGAAAACCTATGTCTTCACTATTTTCTCTCACATTCTATAGATTGCGTAAAATAGCCATTAACTATTATTTAATAATTGGCCTGAACATAATCCACTTGTATTGCCCTATTAGCAAGCAAAGCAAAATTCAAGTAACACTAGAAATGCTTTGTAAGCAAAATGAGGTAAACCAGCAAACGCAAGTGCTGGAAACTATTACACAACCGGAAAAGTACTTGTAGGTTTTCTCCCTCACCCCCCAAGTATGATTGTTCAAGCTGTTGCAGGATAGATAGGTTTGCTGGGTCTACATAAGGTCAGCTGTTGGAGCTCACTGACAGTGTTTACATATATATCGGACAGCAACGAATAACAGCCAGTCGAGTTCAGAGCATCTGTGTGTTGAAGTGTAGTGCTTATGTCCGTGTGTTTACAGTCTCTGGAGGCCACATGGTTCACATGAGATGTGGAAAGTTTATCACCCATAGCTGTAACACCAGCATCAAAAAGAAACGCTGGCTTTGTGGCTTCTTGAGTGTGCTTGCATTAGCGAAGAGAGGGGAAGTTTGAGCATGTTTTATTTATTATCCTGTAGGGGTATTGCGATGAAGTCATGCATCTCTGGGGTTAAAGGAAATAAAGACAGTAATGTTCAGATGTGTCGCATCAGATTTTATTGCACTGAATTACTGTACAGCATATAATCCTGTCAGTTTTTAGTCCGATCTTTCTGACGAACCAGCTATAAAGTTGAGCAAGTTTAAGCAGAAGTGGTTATGTCATCAAGTCTATCATGACAACAGCTGGGATGATTACACAACTATAGAATGCTTAAAATATAAAAAAACAAGCCCACTATTCAACTTAAAATCAAGCAAAGTGGAGTTAAAATGTGCACTCGCACGGTGTGACAGATTTTGCTTGAGTGCTTTTGAAATCTGGCATTGCTGTGCTAAACATCTGGCCGTCAGCCAGTGTAATAAGAGGTAAAAGAGATGTGAAGGCCAAGAATGAATAGTTTTGCACATCTGTGCAGTCACTCCTGTGTAAATGAACATTTTTGGAAACCACATTGATTATCTAAAGCTGCACTCAGTGTTTCTGTTAAACAACAGATCAACATATAAAGTATAAGGTAAGAGGAGCTGCACTGAGCCCGGTGTAAACGGACTGTAACAAAAAGATGGAAGTAGCTACCCAGACAAAACAAATTATCAAGTTATTGAATATTGGTTAACACCGGCAAGCATGGTTGTCAAGCTGCGAAACTGCACAAAATGTGTGGCTGCACATCGCGCTAATTAGATAGCTGCTAATTAGATAGCTGCTAATTAGTGCTAACATATAAGTTAATACTTGAAATTTACCCACTGAAAATGGAGTGCAGTGTTTTCAGGCCAGCTGTTTGTACATTATTTGTCAAAAAAACAAAATGAAATGCTGTCAGGAAGAGGAAATTAGCTGAGACCAAATTGTTTAACATGGCAGTCTCTGGGGATTGGAGTCAGGTCCAAGTGGCCATTAATGGAACTGCGGTTTTTTAGCACTTCCTGCATTGACTTCAGAAAGAGGGTGTAGCTTACAGAGTAGTAGGATTTCTCAAGCGTGATTATACCTTCTGCTTGGATCAGACAGAGTGATGGTCCGTGTGGACATCCATGTGTCTCCCCTTTTTTTTTTTTCTTTTTTTTTTTTGTGGCTCATCCATCTACTGCTAACTACACGTGCGCCTGAGGCAGTGGACTTCAAAGAAGTATGATTACTTGGCTGTTGGGTCTGCTTATTCATTTCCCAACACCATCCTGCATATAACGTTAGAAAACTATTCCCCAGGATCTTTTGTTGGTGGACTTGGTGGACATGGGCGCTCACACTAGAAGCAATTTGCCTATTGGCTGCTTTTTAGTTGACGGGTGATCACTGGTGGACATTCCAGGCTTTGGTTGCTTGTCCTTCATTCTTATTGGTAATCTCACACCTCAAAGTTGAGAAAGGTTTAACTTGGCATCTACCTACTTTTTGCATTCACTAGCAGAAATTTTGCTCTCTGTCGCTTACAGTTACTGAATGTCACTTTTGGTGGTCTGTGGTTGCCATGTTGGTGCTAGTAACTTCCTGGGTGGACAGCCCTTTAAAGTACAGTGAATGGTTCCTTATGATGTTATATCATTTGAATGCAGAATGGGCCATCCCACCCATCATCTGCAATATCCAAGTATCTCTTGTCTCTAAATCAATTTATCTTATATCTTCCATGTTTTGCTTTGTTTTTCTCTCCCTTGCACAGAGGCGACAGAAACGATACCTAATGCCAAGTCACCTCCTAAAAAAGCCAACGCTGCACATACCATTCAGGAGGTGATGGATGTGGAGGGAGTACATCTAGAAGAAGGAACAGCGGAGACATCCCAGGGTGAGGACTCTGAGTTGAGTCTGAGTTTTCAGGGCTATGTCGCCGAGCTGCGACAGTGCCAGAGCAAAATGAGAAACGCCCAGATGCCCCAGAACGGCCGCAACCCACCGGAGGGCCAGGACTGCAACACAGATCTTTACAAGGCCACCATCGTCTAAAGGGACCCCCCCCTCCCCCCCATCCCCACTGCTGCACTTTTAAAGCCTGAGCGACTGTTGTTTGAGGAGATGTAGTCGAACAATGTGCTGCATGTACAAGTTGTCAGTTTTCTTTACTAAAGCATCAATATTATGGTGATGGATATTGTATATTTGTTTAAAAACAGTTCAGGCATCCTGTTGACTTCTAGTACCGGTTGTAATTTTGGGACAGTGATATGTTTTGTTATTGGTATGCTTTGATAATTAACTATTTTGAGCCATGTTAGGCTAAATAATAATACCACAGAAGAAGCCTGAAACTCACTTTGGGGTACCAGTTGATAATAATTGTACACAATTTAAAAAGTGGAAATGACTGAGAAACAGGACACTGCTTGATAAGAAGCTGCTTAACATCTTCTAAACAAAAAAACAATGTAATAACCGGCAGCCTTCTGGTGGTGGAAACCAAAAGGTTAAAGCTCAGGAAAACGCTTGTTCAGGTTCTTGATAACAATTTCGAAACCATCACCAAATGATTTAATAAGCTGTTAAGCTGTTTGGGTATATTGAGTTTTACATTAAAGTCCCAATTAACTGTCCACCCATTACCTTTTTCTGCTAGTCTTGCGCTGAGAAAAGTTGTGAGATGCAATTGAAATAGCAATGATAATTTAAAAATCTAGAAAGTAAAGCTTGACTTTTGTTTTACGTGTCCTGATTAGAAAGTAGGACCACATGCTAGGAGAGGACTCTTAGATATTTGACTATTTCTTGTTCATATTGTCTTCCTGTGTTGTACAGATGACACATAACAGTACCTCTATCGTCTGTACTTTCTGCTTCTGTGGTTGTGAGGTTGTCCTAATTGTTGAACAATTAAAAGGCTTCGATGGCTCTACTTTCAACCAACTGTGTGTCTTTGCTTTTGTGCTTTCATCGTGTAAACGAGGGGGGAATGCTTCAAATGTTTCTTTGTTGTTGTATCTAATGCAAAGTCTTCATTTCATACTTGGTATATTTGACCAGCTCGATGTGTTTGCTAAGTTAGTTAGAGCTGTCAATAATTAACAACGTAGTCTTCAGGGCTGAACGATTTCCCATCTGGAAAGTCCACCTTCACTTGCTACTTATGTGCTATTTAGAGGCCCAGCCTCCTCTTTGTATTTTTAGCCCAACATCTGGAGGAAGATTATTACAGCTGGTGAAAATTAGAGGTTAGATTGCATGACTGGGGACTTTGACTTGATACAGCATGTCACTGCTGGAATGCTGACAAGATATGAAACTCTTACTTAGTTGACTTCCATGCTTTACCTGATTTCAGAGGTATTTTCTTTAAGGAGTTCTTCTTAGGAACAACAATTCCTTTGAGGTCCCAAATTATCTTCCCGATGAGACATTTCCTTATCTTGAGATGTTATTGAGCATAACACCTGTGAAAGACACTACTTTTCATAGTCACACACACTTATTTCACTTGTATTTTGCAACCTTCAACTCCAGATTTAGAAAACTCATTGTGTACATTTCAGGACAGAAACCTTCTAGATGACAGATTACCTGAAGAGAACTGCAAACTGAATGAAGGGAGTGCTGACAGGAACAATAATGCTTGAAAATGCACATTAAAGGTAAATGCGCCTTACTTCTTTGTCCTTGTATCCCCTTGTATCCCCAAGGCTTGCTGAAGTTTAATCTGAGTATCAGAATGAAGAAGAAAATTGATTTAAGGACTTTCATGGTTGTTGATGTCAGATGAGTGGAGCTGAGTATTTCAGAAACGGCCGATGTGTTCCTGCACTCGCTATGGTTCATAGAGAACGGTCTGAAAAGAGAAAATATTTGTAAGTGACGGGTCTCTGGGTGGAAATGTCTGGAGAATAGCCAGACTGGTCCAGGTGGATACTAACCACTCATTACAACCAAGGTATGCAGAAGAGCATCTTCAACAACACTTCCAGCCTTGAAGCAGATGGCCTATAGCAGCAGAAGACCGCACTGTCAA
Source organism: Aulonocara stuartgranti (assembly GCF_965226115.1). Classification (NCBI taxonomy): domain Eukaryota; kingdom Metazoa; phylum Chordata; class Actinopteri; order Cichliformes; family Cichlidae; genus Aulonocara; species Aulonocara stuartgranti. The sequence continues at coordinate 36,307,622 of NC_138941.1, forward strand.
CTAAGGAACTGCCAACAGGAAAGTGATACTGCAAACAATATCTCACCACAACTATTGGGACAACAGAAGATTGGAAACATGTTGTCTCGTCTGATGAGTCTCCGTTTCTGCTGCGACATTCAGTTGGTAGGATCCGTATCTGGCGTAAACATGAAATCAATCCCGAATTGTATCAGCGGTACAGACTGCACCGCTTAGTGAGCACCATTGAGACACCACAGCCTACCTGAGTATTGTTGCTCTCTATGACCACAGTATGCCCATCTTCTATTGGCTGATAATGTGTCGTGTCACAAAGTTCAGATCATCTCAAACTGTTTTTTTAAACATGACGATGAGTTCACTAACTCAAATGGCCTCCACAGTCATCAGATCTCAATCCAATAGTGCATCTTTGTTCTCTATTGTGGTAGTGTTACACCCCTGAAAACAGGGGGAAAAGAATCACGAGAGTGATTATGACTTGCGTCTCTCATGCAGTAGTTTATTGCAGAGAAAATGAGCAGAAACGTTTCACATTCTGTACTGCTAAATGTCACATGGTGGAAGAAAAACACCAAACAATAAACCGAAACACCAAAGTGCTTATCATACATATACTTGAGCAGGTTTCCTGACAAAATGGCTGACAATCGTGGTGTTTTTAGCTCCTGCCGTTATCTTAATGGCCATTACACAGTACAAAACACAGCTCAAAACCGCCACGTATATGTGCACAAAACTGCAATGTAATGCTTTTAACGCTTACAAAACAATGAAGGATTACCTCTTAAATATCTTAACAGTGTACACATTGGAAATATATCAACTTTTAAACACTTTTACCTGAAAACAGGGGGAAAAGAATCACGAGAGTGATTATGACTTGCGTCTCTCATGCAGTAGTTTATTGCAGTGAGGAGAACGCGCGAAAGCCCCCTAGTGGAGAATAGAGACACTACTAATCGATCCCAGAAAAGGCTTACTAGCCGATCACTGATGTATAGATTGCAGTTCTCTTAAGTAACATGAAAGCCATTAATATAACATGAAAAATAATAAACTCTTAACCATTTTCTTACCATATTTACATTATTTTCGTCCTTATATCAACTGATATGAATTAGTATTAACTAAACAGTTTTATATGCAATAGTCATTCAACCTGTCACACTCTCCCCCACTCAAAAAATGTCGTCCCGACATTATACCAACAAGATGCTTTTCAGTCTATATTCTCTTGTAGTCAGGACATCAACAGTAGAGTGAACCAATGTCCTTAATTCTGTGGGTTTAACACCTGTTTCACCACAGTCCATCACTGGTGACTGAAGACAAAGTCTATAACCAGTCCATATGTGAGTCTTCACAAAGTCTATTGTCTATGGTTATAATCCACAGATGGGGAAAAGTTCATGTCTTTTTCTTGATGACAGTCTTTAAGTACAGTTCTCAAGTCATCAGTGGAAAAGTGTCAACTTACATTTGCTGGAGTCCATACAAACCAATGGGCTGGGTGCAGTATGACTGCACAGCTGGAAACCATGGAACCAGGCCCGGGTACACAGGAAGCAGTTGCGGTGCTGGCTGAACACTGTAGCAAGATGGGGTGCCCAGTTGGTCATACGTCATCCGTCTTGGCGGGTGTCTCTTTCGCTGTGGCCGCTGAGGTGTCTCCTCCTCAAGTCTCTCGAGTACCACAGGTGGAGGAGGGGCAGGTATGTCACCTGCAGTGGGCTCTGCCTCCTCACAAGTTGTCTCCACGGCAGCTGGGTCAGGCGCCTCCAGATGGTCTCCAGCAAGAGGCTCTGGTGTTGGTGCAAGAGCAGGGACTGAAGCTGCGGGCTGAGACGTTGCTGTGAGACGTTCTTGTTCTGATGGCTGGGACACAGGTTGAGGTGGTGTGTAATGACAGCGGTATTCATCAACACTGCCCTCATCATCAGAGTCTGGCACAACAGCGACAGGTTTATCAGTCTTTTTCTGTTCATGTCTTGTACGATTATCTTTTTCAGGCACTTTTTCAAAAGGTAAGTGGTCACATGACATAAGCAAGTTTCTGTGAAGCACTCTAGAGCGCCCTCTGCCTCTCTCCGGTCTTACCTCATAGATCGGGAGGTCAGGCCCCATTTGTCTGACTACTGTGTGAACAGTGTCCTCCCAATAGTCTCTCAGTTTCCCTGGGCCTCCTCTAGGTGTCAGGTTTTTGACCAGAACTCTCTCGCCAGGTTGTAACACAGAACTCCTTACTTTTGTGTCGTAGTGTCTTTTGCCCTTTTCAGCAGCTTTCTTTGCATTCTCATTTGCTATAGAGTATGCTTGTTCCATGCCCTTTCTCCATTTTTCAACATAGTCTCTGTGGTCACTAAAATCTGTTTCTGAGTACAGTCCAAAGAGCATATCTACTGGTAGCCTGGGTGACCGTCCAAACAGTAGGTAAAATGGGGAGTAGCCAGTGACTTCACAACGTGTGCAATTATATGCATACATTAGCTTATTGATAGATTCCTTCCAGTTTGACTTTTGTGTTTCAGTTAGCGTTCTAAGCATTTGCAACAATGTCCTGTTCATACGTTCAACTTGACCGTTCCCCATTGGGTGATAGGGTGTTGTCCTAGAACCGGCCATGCCACACAGTTTCTTGAGCTGACTGAATAGCTGATTTTCAAATTCACCTCCTTGGTCATGGTGAATGCGACAGGGGAAGCCAAACTTTAGGGCATAGTCATTGAATATCAGGTTTGCAGCAGTTTTGCCCGACTTTGAGGTGGTGGCATAGGCTTGGGCAAAACGTGTGAAGTGGTCAGTTATCACTAGAATATATTCATAACCGCCTTTGCATTTTTCAAGATGGAGAAAGTCTATACACACCAGCTCAAAGGGCTGCGTAGTTACAATGTTTGTTAAAGGAGCTCTTGTTTCATGGCTGGGCTTTTTCTGCTTTACACAGGAACAAACGTTGGTCACATAATGCTCGATGTCTGCCTGCATGTGTGGCCAAAAGAAGCGTTCACGTATCAAAGACACTGTGCGATCAACACCTTGATGGCCCATATTATTGTGCAGCTCTTCAAGTACAGTCTTTTTGAACTGATCTGGCAGGACTAGCTGTTTCCGGGCAGAAGTGAGCCTGTACAAGATGCCATTGTTATCTAGTCTTAACTTGCCCCACTCTCTGAACAAGCATTTTGTCTTAGGGTCAAATGTTCTTAGCTCTTTGGGCAGTGGTTTTGAATCTGTCTGTTTACACTGTAATACAGGGCTTATAACAGGATCAGACTTTTGCGCTTCATTAAGCTGTTCTTTTGGTATGGGTGTGAATGTTGCTTCTGCTGGCTCACCTTCTGCTGTGACTGACATTGCTGCAGCTGAGAGTGTCCATGCAGCAGGTGTGTCTTTCTGTACCTCAATGGCCTGGATAGCAGCTGCAATAGTGTCCGGTGGCACTTCCTCAGAGCAGTCTCTCATCAAGGTTTCTACATCAAGTGGCATTCTTGATAAAGCATCTGCATCACTGTTTTCCTTCCCTGGTTTGTACTTAATGGTGAAGTGAAAATCAGCGAGCTCAGCGACCCATCTTGATGTGGTGGCATTCAGTTTGGCTGTTGACAGAATGTACGTTAGCGGGTTGTTATTGCTGTAGACAGTAAATATTGGGGCATAGTACAAATAGTCTCTGAATTTGTCAGTGATAGCCCACTTCAATGCTAAAAATTCTAGTTTTCCTGCATGGAAGTGGTAGTTTTTTTCAGCCGCTGTTAGAGTACGGGAGCCATAAGCAATAACTCGCAGCTTACCATCTTGTCTCTGGTACAACACTGCGCCTAGCCCTTTGTGTGAGGCGTCTGTGTGTACGATGAACGGCTGTGTGAAATCTGGGAACCCCAGCACTGGTGGGTGGAGCAAACAGTCTATTAGTTCCTCAAGCGCACGTTGATGCTGGTCAGTCCACACGATTTGTTTTGAGGAGGGCACAACTTGACTGGCTCTCTTTGGTCTTGCCCTTGTCCCTTTTGTGGTGTCTGAGTTCTCTGTGGTTTTGTCAGCTTTGAACAGTTCATACAAACAACCTGCTTTTCTGGAGAAGTCTTTTATGTATTGTCTGTAGTAGGAGAGAAGGCCTAACATTTTTCTGAGCTGACCAACATTTTGTGGTTTTATACCTTTGAGTGCTTTGACTGCTTCAAAATCTGCAGGATCCACTTTACTGCCCTCTGCAGACACTATTCTGCCCAAATAGCGCACCTCAGACTTAAACATGTCACACTTACTTGGCTTAAGCTTTATACCAAAGCCTCTCAATCTCTGGAGCACTTTTCTCACGTCCTCCAAGTGATCTTTGAACGTTTTGCTGTAAACTAATGTGTCATCCAGATAGGGGATGCAGATGTTGTCGCGCAGCCCATCCAGGCACTCTTCCATACAGCGCTGAAATGCTGCAGGGGCATTCATAAGTCCAAAGGGGATGCGAATCCACTCATATAATCCCCAGGGGGTCACAAAAGCAGTGAGTGGACGACTTTCTTCTGACATGAACCCCTGGTGGTACGCTTTCCCCTGATCTAAAAGCGAAAACCAGGAGTTTCCAACCAAACTGTCCATAATGTCCTGGACGCGTGGGATGGGCTGGCGATCAGGATGGGTTTTCCGATTCAGGTCTCTGTAGTCTATGCACAGTCTTAAAGTACCATCTTTTTTTCTAACACAAACAACTGGTGAGGAGTATGACGAGTCTGACTTCCTGACCCAGCCTTGTGCTATTAAATCATGCAGGTAACTTTTCATCTCTTGGTAGAGCGGCCGTGGCACAGACAGGTATGTTCGTTTGACTGGTTCGTTGTCTTTGAGTGATATGGTCATTTTCAGTTTTTCAATACAGCCTATATCATTGTCTGTTTTAGAGAAAGACTGGCATTCCTCTCTGAGCATCTGTTTTGCTAATACTCTCTGCTCTTCACCCAGGTGGCTAAGATCTACAGGTGGGTCCCACTCTTCGCTAGCGCTACACTGGGCTTGTGTATTTGTCTGGTTAACAGTAGCTACAGATGTGGCTTTTTCAAACACCTGGGCAGGTAAAACAGCTGTAATAGTCTGAACCGAGCCAACTAATGTACGGCCTGGAATGACAATTTCATGGTCAGTTGGGTTAGAGACACCTAGTGTTATGACAGGTAAAGTACCCTTCTTAACTTTAACCAAAGTGTCAAAAAACTCAAGATTGTCTGGCCACTGGGGGTTTAAGTCTGGCTCAAATATCATGACCATATCTTGTTTAAATGGCCCTGCTGCTATACGACCCTCAACATGCATGTGGTTTTTTTTTTTAGGTACAGTAATACAGTCTTTCTTTGTCATCACTTTGTACTCGTCAACTGCATCTGCACTAACAGCCTGTATAAAAGCTTTCACCTTGTGTCTTTTGAGGCTGGGAAATGCTTTTCTCACTGTGCTGTACAGTTTAGCTTGGTCAGTCTTATTCACAATGTATTCAATTACATTGTAGCCTATAATAGGGCATGTGAGCTGAAAGCCTTTCATTACCAACATGGGGATGGTCAATTTCTCAGTTTGTTCAGTTCCGGAAACAAGTTGGAAGGTTGTCTCAACCCACCCAAGATATGGCATGTTGGTCCCATTTGCTGCGGTCAGGGTGAGTTCAGATGTGTCCATAATATCTGCTACATCTCTCAGCTCTGTGTGTGGCAGATAGTCCTTTTTCCACTTCTCATCGATGATTGATACCTGTGAGCCTGAGTCCCATAGAGCTTGAAGCCTGTGGCCGTCCAGGAAACACTCAACCAGACATTGCCTGCCCAACAGAGATGTGACTTTGTGAGGGGAATTTACATGAGCTGGCGACAGTGGTACCTGGACAGTCTCATTTTCTTTCTTAGTCTTTAAGCCAGTGCATTGTCTCTTATGTTGTCTCCAGTGTTGTTTCTGGCATGTTCTTGAACAATAAAGTGCGTTTTTACATGCTGAACACTGTCTCATGCCTGACTTTTCTTGTTTACAGTTGGAGCAATGTTGGGACTTGTGGATGATGGGCATGGTTAACACTCGTCCCTCGGTGGTAACCATTGCTGGTTTAAATGTTTCTCTTTATATGGTCTCATACCTCTGCTTCTACATCCAGCCTGAAAGTGTTCTCTACTCCCACAGAGGTAGCAGTGGGTGCAGCGCTCGTTGACTCCATTCTGCTGGCAGATGTGGCACCTCCTCTCACGGCGGGCTGGACTACCTGTGTAGTGCTGTACAGGATACTGAGGGGGTGGTGGCCTTTGACGGGGGCCCTGGAAGCTATAATACTGCTGGTCCCTATCATACTGCATAACTGGTGGTGGGGCATATGACTGAGGACCAGCCACCGGCTGCTGTAGAGTCTCTTTAATCTGAGCTATCTCTGCACTGAGACCTTTCAGGGAGGCTACACCTGTCTTAAGCTCCGCTAACTCAGTTAAAAGCTCGGGTGGTATCTTAGCTTTAACTTCTTTCACAGGGTTCTTAGCTGGTGACACATCATCTGACTGCACTGCACTCACACTTGTAGCAGTCTGTGATGCTAAACATCTCTTCTTGTTTTTCCTTTCTGCCTCATTGGCACAAGCCATATTTAACCTCTCTAACAGGAGTTCATCAGGTGTCTTAGAGTCTAACAGGAGTGGCTGCATATCTATCCTGACACTGTCACTCTGGAAGCCTGTGAGTATGGTGTGCAAACACATACGCTGAACTAAAGCTGGGTCGTATTTGAGTCCTGACTCAGATTCTTGGGAAGCAAATAAGACTTTCTGCTTTAGATCTAAAACTCTCATCAGGAAGCTTTGAGCAGTCTCTTTTGGGGTCTGTACCTCAGAGGCAAGTTGTTTATACAGTTCGGTGGCGCTCTTCTCCTGGAAATGGGAGCGCAGTATGCGGCGTAGAGTCGGAAGGGTGAGTTGAGCTTTTCCCTCCAAATAGCTGCGTAGTTGTAGACCTGGCAAGATAGCTCTGATGACAGCATCTACAATGTCAAGCTCTGAGTAACCTCTGCTCAGTCCATTTTCAATCTGGTGAGCAAGACTGGAAAATGTCAGTTTGTCTTTTTGACCTGGTTCGCCAATCTGGCCTGATATTTTGAAATCTTTCTGCCAGTAAGGGCTTGGTCGTTGGGGGGTACTTGACACAGATGAGTTAGGGACAAAGCGATTACCTTGGGAGTGAGAAATAATTGCTGTGTTAACTGCATTAGCTGTCTCTGTTACCAGTGAGGTTGCAGTATTTGGTTGCTCTCTGTGTCCTGAATCACCCTCTTCATTTGCATTTGGTTCAGTCTCAACAATTGTCTCTTTCATTATTTCAGCAATCTTATCATTAAGCAACAACAGTTCTGACATTCCTTCATCCTCAAGTACTGTTATACCTTCTCTCTCAATGTGTATTTGGATGTGTGTTAGCAGTGACAGTCGTGTTTTTCTGCTAACATCTATTTTCTCTGCAATGCCAAGGAACTCGCAGATTGACACTAGTTGGTCTTTGGACAGAGTGTGCATTTCACGCACAACCTCTTCTCGCAGCTCTTCCACCGAAGACATTGTGGCAGTAGGCTGGAAGAATTTTGCATGTACGGGTGACGCTGAGCTGAGTCGCTTTTGCAGCCCCTGATGATCTCTGGCTGGCCTCAGGAAACATGCGCTAAAACACAGCTACCAGTTCGCCTCGACAGCAACACTTTCCTCACTGCAGTCTGCCTGGGTTGTAGTGGGGGGGATTTAGCTGGCTTGGACTACGATGTGCAGATTGTGGACACCGGACATCTAAGCAGCTATCCCAGCGGTGCCTCCAAATGTTACACCCCTGAAAACAGGGGGAAAAGAATCACGAGAGTGATTATGACTTGCGTCTCTCATGCAGTAGTTTATTGCAGAGAAAATGAGCAGAAACGTTTCACATTCTGTACTGCTAAATGTCACATGGTGGAAGAAAAACACCAAACAATAAACCGAAACACCAAAGTGCTTATCATACATATACTTGAGCAGGTTTCCTGACAAAATGGCTGACAATCGTGGTGTTTTTAGCTCCTGCCGTTATCTTAATGGCCATTACACAGTACAAAACACAGCTCAAAACCGCCACGTATATGTGCACAAAACTGCAATGTAATGCTTTTAACGCTTACAAAACAATGAAGGATTACCTCTTAAATATCTTAACAGTGTACACATTGGAAATATATCAACTTTTAAACACTTTTACCTGAAAACAGGGGGAAAAGAATCACGAGAGTGATTATGACTTGCGTCTCTCATGCAGTAGTTTATTGCAGTGAGGAGAACGCGCGAAAGCCCCCTAGTGGAGAATAGAGACACTACTAATCGATCCCAGAAAAGGCTTACTAGCCGATCACTGATGTATAGATTGCAGTTCTCTTAAGTAACATGAAAGCCATTAATATAACATGAAAAATAATAAACTCTTAACCATTTTCTTACCATATTTACATTATTTTCGTCCTTATATCAACTGATATGAATTAGTATTAACTAAACAGTTTTATATGCAATAGTCATTCAACCTGTCACAGTAGCACGGAAGATTGGCATCGCGGATGTGCAACCGAAAACCTGCAGGTACCGTGTGATGCTGTCATATCTCGCGTCGATATGAAGCAAAATCTCTGTTAAGTACAGAAACGACGCACACCTACACCACAGGTGAAAGAAAAGCTAAAATTGGGCGACTTTAGGAGAAAGCAGTGTTAAACCTAAAAGGGGTAAGGATTGAGCGGTATTACCTCTCTGCCTGCCTCTGCCTCAAGAAACTTCTTGTTTCTTTCGTGAGTCGATAAGTCGTAATGATAAACCGTGGGCGAGCGCAGAGGGGGAGCTGGGGGAACACCAGCCGGGATACAGGATGCCTCAGCGTCAGACAAGCCTAATGACGCAACGGGTTTACTCAATACAGCTTCAACTTGTGAGGGACAGGATAATACTTGCAGGATTTCCCACGTTTCCTATGACCAAAAACGGGCTGAGGACTCTGACACTGACAGATATTACGTGACAGGCACACGGGAAATAAGCTTCTCGGGACACCAGGGAAACATCAGATGCAAACTTTCGCGATGGCACACGCCGTGATGCTTTTTCTCTCGTGCGTTTTCGCAGGAGTGGTAAGTTTTAGCCACACTTCTCTACTCAAGTGAGTCTGTGCTTATTGTTATTGCGTGTTTTTGAGAGCGTGAAAGGAGTGAAATAATGTCTCTCCCTTGATTTCAGCACACATTAGCACCTACATATGAAGCAGAGGCGGTGAGGGAGAGCCATACAGGCGAGTTTCTTTTTGTTATTGTTTGTTTGTTTTTACTCTGGTCTTAAAATCATTTTTCCTATATTATTATTATTATTATTATTATTATTATTATTATTATTATTATTATTTTACTTAGTTGGTGGTGCAGCACTCTTAAGTCCTGAGTGAGCTGATGTTTGCATAGGTGTTACCTGTAGGGGAGGGGGTGTAGCTTGCTTATGGATTTTTGTACATTCATTTGAAGTGAAAGGGGTCTTTGTGTGTGGAAACCAGCGAGAGAGTGGGTGGGTCGGGGTTTCCAAGACAGTTTCTGCTGCTAATGTTTTGTGTTTTCCCCTTTACGTCCTCTGCAGTTGTTACCACCACGGGCAAAGAATGTAAATTCCCTTTTCGTCAGGGTGGAAGGATTCATCATCACTGCATCACTGTCCTCTCCTCAAGACCATGGTGAGTCCTTATTAGCCAGCCTGTCTGTCTGGATCTACTGTTTTGGTTGCACAAACAGTCTGTAATGTGTGTGTAGTCAAGTCAAAACACACTTCTGACAGAAGTGTCAGTCCTCTGACACACACTGACAGATCTCTCTCTTCTCTCTCTCTCTCTCTCTCTCTCTCTCTCGCTCTTACACACACACACACACACACACGCACACACACGTTGTTTGATACGCATGATTTGAAACTTTTATTCCACAAAATGTAAAAAAATCATCTTTGGATAATTTACAGATTATTTGATTGCATGGTTTGTATTGAACTTATTTTCTTAATACATCTTTTATTTTTTTGCTGTCTTGATGATGCGTGTTTATCATTGCCTTTGTCACTTCCCACTTAGTGTTGTCACTGTATATTTTATTCTACCACAGCGACTTGAAAGCAGCTCCCGCTGCTTTTAAATGTGCTAATTAAATAAAAGCAACTAGCCTTGACTTGACAATACCCTTAGCACGGTCAAGGCACATGTAGCAGAATAGCATCGTGACTGATGGAGCGGAGTCAGGCTGTGTGTTTTGATTGCTTGATAGTTAAGAAACAATGAGCCATAATCTTCCCTTTTCAATCTCAAACTTACTGTATACACACAGGTCAGACAGTTAGCTACACATCCATGATGCAAATCTCTGTGGTGCTTAAATGATGCTCATTTAGTACTAAAGGACCCAAAGAAAATATCCGGTCACAACATTACACCGCCACCACCATCAGCCTGAATCATGGACTCGAGGCACAGATTCATGCATTCATGTTTTCTACACCAAATTCTGAGCCTACTCATTAGACCAGACAGCATTTATCTTCTGTTGGCAGGCGTTTGTAAATTGTAGCCCAAGTTCCCTGTTTTTAGCTGACAGGATCATGTGTTTTTTTTCTCTTGTTGTTTTCCATCTGCTTCAAGGTTTGACGTGTTATGCGTTCAAAGCAGTCTGGCCATTCTCCTCTGATCTCTGTTATCAACAACACATTTTCACACAGAGAACTGCCACTCAGTGGATATTTTCTGTTTTTCAGGCCATTCTTTGTAATCCCCAGAGATTGTTGTGCTGGGATATTCCCAGTAGATCAGCAGTTTCTGAAATACTCGAGCCAGCTGGTCTGGCATCAATACCATGCCACATTCAAAGTCACTTAAATCACCTTCTCCCGATGCTCGGTTTGAACATGTTTAAATGCATTGAGCTGCTACCATGTGAGGTGGGGCAAAATATCGATATTTTCATATATCGTATACCGTTTTCTTGTAGTACATTTATTGATGTACTGGTTTCAGATATCAATATATGTATTCATTATAGCAGACACTACTTCAGTCTTTGTGGTGGCAGTTATCAACTGAAGAGCTTAAAATGAGCTTAATGAGCTGACACTGAAGAAGAACAAACTCTTTACTTCTTTAAGTATAGTTCTTCTTGTTAAGTCACACAGATACGGTGTCATAGATGACTGTCTTACAGTGGATTACAGTATCACTGGAATATATATATACAGAATATGTCTGTGTAAAAAATAAAAGGCAATATATTTATATCAGACTTTTGAATTTTATAACTTTAAAAGAAAGCACTGGAAACAGTCAACCTTTGTGGGGCTGGAAGATACAAAGTGCAGCTTTCTTCTCAAGGGAGAAATGTCGAGTTAGTGTTCTTATTTCTAATTGGTTGATAGTTCCTGGCTTTTTGCATGCCCTTAAAAGAACAAACACACTGGTGTTTTCCATCACTGCTGTAATAGCAATGATTTGTACACTGATGCAGTGTGTTTGGGGTGTGTAGTCACACCTAATTACAGCTCGCGGGGATGAGGGATTTATGCGACAGTGCCATCTGATCACAAATTTTAATGAGGTAATGAGCGAAAAAGCTTTAATAAAATGCTTATTGCTCAATTGCTGCTGGGGCCTGTGATGATTTTTATCATAATACAGTGTTATCATTAATAACTGTGAAGATAAAATGCAGAGGTACTCTGTGAAACTGCAACTATAGCTGAAGTTTAGCCGTTTCACAGCGTTTATCCCGAGGGTGCATAAACAGCTGCCTCAGTAAAACCATCATGGTGTAATTTGTTTTTTTTTAATCGCTTCATATTGTGACACAGCAACAATCATCTTTTTATGATATTGGAAAAAAAACCCAAAACAACAGGAGACACGCTGGCAGGGTTTCAGTCTTCACTACTTGGAAATGATGCAGAAAGGGTGGATGCCAGTAAGGTGGAGCAACGTTTATGCAATTATACATGGGCCAATATTTTCTGGTCCACCTACATGTAAAGTTGCGGCGGTTTGACCCTGCTTGTTTTTGTGATGTGCTCATCAGCTCACCGTCAGAATGGGTTTGTCATTGAGTGTTGTAGTTACAGTGAGTGGAGAAGAGGTATGTTAATGTTACGCAGGTTAGATTAGTGGATGATTGACAGAGTTAGTTAGTGTGTGTTGGCAGAAGATGCAGCGTTCTGGAGCAGGGTGTCAGTACTTGTGGGTTTGATTAAGGGTTGGGTAAAATCCTCTGCACATGGTTTACGCAATTTTATGTCACAATATCTATATGCCCAACTCCAACAGTATAGCATGACTAACCGTCAGCGGGCACGCTAACTTACACGCTTAGTCAGGATATGCTTACTAAGGTTGTAATCAGGGTGTGATTTGTGAAAAAGACGTTTGATGATTTATTTATTATTTATTTATTTATTTTTACATGAAAAAAAAGAGTGGTCCTATATACTCCTTTATACAAATTCAGAACAAAAACATCCAACCATACTTAAAGAAATTACAGAAACTTGCTTAAGAGAGTTCAGGTTATGTTGAAGAATAAAGGTGATCATACCAAATATTAACTTTCAAGCTTGTTAGAATTGTGCAGACTCTGTTTTTGGCATATTTGCTGCATTTGCTGACTTGCAGGTGACTCTCTTCCTGTTTCCTTTGTCCCAGGTGCTCTCTTACACACAATTTTGATCGGGACAGGAAGTGGGGTTTCTGCGCACCAGAGAGAAGCCATCCAAATGGTTAGCTCACCAAACCAGCTGCAGATTGAATTTCCACTGCTGTTTAATTAGAAACTACAGTGTTGCGGTTGTTCTCCTGCTGATTATGTTTTGATGTTTTGATTTCAGTTTTTGTCCACACTTCACGCAGAATCACAGATCCGTGTCAGGCGAACCCGTGTCAGAATGGAGGCGTCTGCACAGCGATCCCACACAGACGCACATTCGAATGCTCCTGCCCTGAGAGCTTCTCTGGGAGAATATGTGAACAAAGTAGGCACCTTTATTAATATTCTATGAATTAAAGGTATAGTGCTTGTCATCCATTCATATTTGGTTTTGTCAGACTGTCTTTTTTTTTGTCTGTTCCCTGAACATATTCACATCAAAGTGCACATTAGGCAGCCCATTGTCATTCATCTGTTGTCCACAGATGTAAACCAAAATCAAAAGCATGCCAGCTAAAAACTCTGTAATCAAATTCATGCTTAGTGAAGGCAGTTGAGTGTGAAGAGTTAACTCCTTCTTCTCTGGGGACCAGTGAGCCACATAGAGAGGCTATATTTGTTAAAAATGCTCAACTGTTGACTTTTCAGAAAGGTTGCAGATTGTGGCTCATTATGCAAAGAGGCCACTCATCATACAATGACTAAATTGGTGTGGCATTTGACGTGCTTCATTTCTGCTACATCTGCTACATTCAATAACGTTGTAGTTTACTGGCTCACTGGTAAGTGCTGTTATTTACACTGATTTACAGCTTTGATTAGGAGGAAAATTGCTGTCAGTAATTGTTGGAGGTTTGAAAATTTCACTGGTGACAAGAATAAGGATACTTTTATCCACAGAGCCCAACGCTGTTCTTTGTGAGCTTACCTTTTCCCAGCTGTGAACAACTAAATTTGGAGATTTTTCATAGATAGAAAATTTACATTATAATCTGGACTCGCTGTGCTTGCACAAGGTTTTCTATGGGAGTCAAAGAACATGCTAGGTTATAAGGCTGCCTGTATGGTCCCAAAATACACTCGCAAAAGAGACTTTTGATCTTAATTTCCTGCATAAATAAAGGTTGATTAAAAAAAGGAAACAAACCGTGAAGACAAACAAAAGCATGACAGTCTAAGTTCACTCTTGATTATCACAGTAGTTAAGAGTCTGCGTGGCTTTCAACCCCACCTCATGTAACCCTGTTCTGCCGCTGCCAGTAGCACCACCCCATCTGTTAGTTCCAGAGATTTACACATTTACAATAAAAAAAGATTGTGGCCGATGCCAAAAAGCTGCCACTAGCAAAGCACCACAAAGTTGCCGTGCCCAAAGGTGGAATCACTGATGTCTGATGCAATAAATTCTCCAATGACTGGCAAGCTGTGATTATCAATTTTTGTAATTATTGGTTCCCAAACTTATCCGGGCAGGAGCTTCATATCCTGAAGGAGTTAAGGCAGAACTGGTTACAGACCAGCAGTGACACAGTGATTTCGCTCTTTTTTAGCAGCAAATGTAGTTTGTTTAATTGACTTTAAACTGGTTTAGCTGCATTCAGCTATAGCCTCACACGCCACTGACAGACGTGACCTGATGCTATTAAGATGACAACTGAGCAATCTCTATTTGCTGATATAGACACTGAGATGTGATTGAAAGATCTGAGTGGCAGTCTTATGTTCGCCACAGTCCTATAAATGCGGCATACGCTTCACAATAACGTGACGTGTATAACATTGAAATGACATGCCAGTTTCATTTAATCTGTGTTTTCCGTTAAAATGCTGCTGAAATTTCGCGTGCTTGCCTTCAGGCCAAAATAATGGCAAATTAGTTATGAGTTACCTGTAAACAGGTTTCACTTTTCAGCTGAAAGCAAAGCAGTGAAAGAAGATGGAAAAACACAGAAAAATGGATCCGTCGCAGCAGCTCAGCCATCGGAGATTTGCTCCGTACGCTCCATTGAGCTCTTCAATCTGCTCTCCCATTTCAGCCCCGACGCCTTTCATGTGTTGTGTCGGCTTTTTCAGAGAAGTGCTACGAAACCGTACACCTGCGCTATTATGACATCGGAGAGTCTTGGGGACGAATTCACCTCCGTAATGTGGAACAGTGCACATGTGTGGCAGGGGAAATCAAGTGTGAGAGAGTCCACTACACGAGTAAGACATGCTTTCTGCTTTTGTTGTTCTGCTCTGAATGTGTCCAGTTTTTTTTTTTCTTGGCCATTTTTGCTATTTTTGGGATGATGAGAGCAAAACTCAATAGGCTGCAATGACTTCAGCGCTATTTGCTTTGACAGCTGCTTGAATTGATGCTCAAATCGGCGAATGACAAACGAAATATTGCTACATGTTGGAATGTTTTGGGGTTTGTTTGTTTTTACATTAAATAAACATAAAGATAAAAACCTAGCAACCTTAGCAACTCATATAATTTTAAAAAAATAGTATACAACTTGATCTCAGGCCTCCAAAAAAGTATCAGATCTCCTCCTAGCCTGAAGAAATGTTTTTTTTTTCACTCTCATAAGAGGGGGTTTGAAAGACGTGCCCTACCCTTTCTTTGATCACAGCTCCATAGTTACAAGAGTAACTTTGCATTGAAGAAAAGGCAGATTATATGACTCACTGTGACTCAGGAATGGTGTTTTAGGACACACCCCATGGGTCCATAGGGTGCTTTCATCTCAATGTTCACGGGCGTTTAGCAGATTCCCCTGGCATAAAGGAGATACAATCAGAGAGGTATTTTCATGCTTCTTCAGCTGAAACTGCTTTTGTCATGATGATAGGGGCTCAGCTTACAGGAGTCGCAAAACTAAAAAAAAAAAAAGTTTTCTAGCTTGAACCTGACCCTTAATGTGCTTTACATTGTTTTTCTTCAAAGCACATCAGGACTGCTCACTTTCAGTAAAACCCAATAAACTCATGGCATCTCTGATCCCCAGCATATTTTCTGTATGTTATATTATTTCACAAGAGGCTGCTCAGACCCAGATATATTACATGTACATAAGAACACAGATGCATGGGTGAGAGCGAACCAAAGCCCAAAAAATGAGACCGGAAGATGTTAGTAAGTCCACCTGAGCGGAACTGTAGAGTCAGGTTAAAATACTCAGAGGTTTCTTTTGCAGTTTTCTTTTGGTAATCTAAAAATATTAAAAATTACATTTAAAACCTGCGTGGGAAAAACCATGATGGTGTAGCAATGCTAATTATTGTTGAATTATTGTCTGTTATAAATGTACTATTACAGTGATTTCCAATGATTGATGCCACAATACAGAAGTTTTAAATAGCGAGGTCAGTGTATGTCAGACTAATCCCTGTGAGCCAAAAGCTCAGGCTTCATACTGCTGTAAATGCTCAGTTTCACACAGTTTTTCTTTTCAGACGTGGTCATGCATGATTTAATACATATAGTACATACATAATACATATATATTATATACATATATAATTCATACCTCATACACAAAACAGCAGCAACCACCTAAGTGCTGTTTAAGCTTTCTCGTTATGAGGGGCAGCCAATCAGCATAAAGTTCCCTTAACGCCCCAGTTGCACACGTCTTCAAAGTAAAAGTTGTACAACTTACGTTCTCTGTTTTACTAACACTTCGCAACTAGCTGGTGAGTGTTTGCAGATGAGTCTGTGGCTACCACACAAATTACTTGTGACAACAGCAAATTGCTAGTGTCCAAAAAGAATCACAAGGAAGCTTTAATGCATCAACAGCAAGCAACAGGTCAGTCAGGCAATACACTTTTTACCTTAGCAACTGGTGGTTTCCTTGGTTTAGTTCAGACCGGTTGTTCCAAAGTGTAAAAATTGCAAATGTCTGGCCATTTGCTACAATTTTGTTGGCATCTATAGGAATTCTACTTCAGGACTCTACATTAACTGCTTACATTCAGAATTCAGAATCTCATAGATTTGAAACAGAAATTCCTCCAAAGACAGTAATGTAGGAATGGCAATTTTAATAGTTGCAATTTCCCAGCAAAATGACCTAGGTGCTCGGCAACCATTTTATTTTATAGAAATATAACCAGAATACAATACTTTTAAACTGTGCATAGCGACTATCATAATGGGTCCGTTAAACAAGCTAAATGTTAATAAAGTTTTGCTGAAAAACAAGCATTTTAAAGAGAATGGCATTAGGATGTGACAGTGTGTGTCTTGATGTGTCCAGTGTGCCGTACAAACCCATGTCAGAACGACGGAACGTGTCGACTGATCGTATCCACCGGAAAGGAAGTGTGTAACTGCAGGCATGGCTACAGTGGACCTCACTGTAGTCTCGGTAAGTCATACGCTGAGTGCTACGTTCCCGTTTTCCTCATTCAAATGGAAATGCAAAATTTGCTCTGAGCAGAAAGCACAGTTGACATGAAATGATGTTTGTATTGGGCTAAAAATAGCAGAGGGCAGAATTTCTAGTCACTGCAGTCTGCATAGAGCCAGAGTCTTTGTCATATGCGAGAGCAGATGTATGGAATCCTCATTGTGTCACGTATGCACAGACGCATGCTCGTGCATGTGTGGATGACAATAGTTTGATTAATGGTCACAGGTGAGGGCGTGCTGGTGAGCTTGTAGCCAGCTGTCATTGACGCGTTCAGAGAGAGGTTTTAAAACGTGTTCTAACTCATTCTGAAGAGAAAAGAGCTGTCATCGCACACACATATCTGCTGCATCGGGAGTTTGTGTGATCGCTTTCATATTGTTTACATACCTGTGTTTTACTGTGGTCACGGCTGGGATTATTTCCATGTCTCTCTCTCTCTCTCTCTCTCTCTTTCTCTCTCTCTCTCTCTCTGTGGCTTGTGTGAGCAGAGCCAGAGACAGAGTGCTATAGCAGCAGGGGCACAGGTTACAGAGGCCTGGTGGGCACCACCGTGTCCGGCGCCCAGTGTCTGCCGTGGAACTCAGACCTGCTGTTTGATGAGCTCCATGTGGGCACAGTGATTGCATCACCTGTTAAAGGCCTTGGGGAGCATGCCTACTGCAGGTGTGTGTGCTAAATCATCCTGCCTTAATAGCAGCTATGGTAGATTTTCTAGTAGTTGTTTCTCCAACAGTTAATCAAAATGAGATATTAAAGCCTTTGTCGCTTGCTGTGCTGCAAACAGTCTTATCTGGGAGGCCACATTTCTATACAGTTTGCACATAATTTCTGTTTTAAAGCTGCAGTATCCAACTTTTTTTTTACCCTGAGCTAGCAAAAGCCGTATGCTCCTTATCTGTCAATTCCATGTGTCAACTCTTGTCATTCGTGTGACTTACGAGCACATAGCTACTGAGGGGGAAACCCTGAAACCATCATGCCAAAAGGCTTATCTCTGGCACATTCACCCTTCCTGCCTTCTTCCATCAGCTGATTTCTTACTATGACTTCTCATGAGCAGGAAGACATACTGACAGCAAATGGCACGTTTCCCAAATTTTCCCAGGCCAAAGCAAACAATGGGACTTAGACTTACACCCAGGCTCGGATAGATCATTAATTATTGGTAAGATTGCATATTGCAGCTTTAAAACTAAAACCTGAATCCTGGTTGTTAAAACGTGAAACGAATGTAGAAAGAAAGCGAATTATCTGCGTGTGAGTGTGTGGATTTGAATGGCAATGGAGCCCCTGTGAGACATTCAGCTAATGAAGCAATATATAAAGATAGGAAGCAGCGAGGCTACACGCACAGAAGCACGCACACACTCTGTCCGTTGTGTATCTCTGTGTGTAGGAACCCAGACGAGGACAAGAAGCCTTGGTGTTACACAATAAAAGACAACGCCATCTCCTGGGAGTACTGTGACGTCCCCTCCTGTGTAATGGCTGCGTGTGAGTAAGCAGGACGCAGGGAAGGAGTTTGTGTGCAGAATGTAATTATGTTGTAATTGAGGCGTTATATTGGAGTGTGGATATGCTTTAGCATAAGATTAAGGCATACATCTGTTAGCTTGACCAGACACCTGAGCTGTTCTGCCGTTTAAATCTATATATGTACATATTCTAATACCCCTCGTTTGTAATAATGTTCATATCCAACTCTTGGCTTAATTTTGTTTCCTCGTTAAGAGTATCAGATTTATTTAGCTGCCACTCTCTGAACATTCATTCCATCATTACAACATGCAATAAGTAATGATCTTACACAAAGGTCACGCAGTGCAGCAGCGTCTTCTCTCTCTCTCGGCCTCGTTCATATGACATTGACACTGACGCTCCGTATTCGAGAAACATTTCTCGAATGTGGAGGCTTATTAAATGCCTTCACATTTAATTAAAATCCAGTTTTAGATTTAAAAACAAAAAAAAAGTGCAGAGAAGGCAGCTAATCTGTGCCGCTGAGTCACGCTGCTCTCGAAAGTTAAATTCAGCCAAGCTGACTGGTTTAGTGAAAGAGCTTTTTTTTTTTTTAAAGGAAAAACATTGGCTAGGTTAGATATGGGGGAAATAATAAGACATTACTCACCCTGAATCAACACGTCACGTCAGGTGGAGCCAAATGTTGATGTGGTGAGTGGGGTTTGCAACAGCTGTCTATCTGTCTGTCATGATGCCAGGGGTATGCACCGAATTCATAATCCTCTTCCTGATCATCCTCAACACATGATTTGCAGCCAGAGGAAGCTTTGCCACACTGAACATCATCACCTTATAGAAATGACTATTTTTGTTTTTTGTGCTTCTTGCAGGGGGAAATCAACCAGCAGTAGATTCAAAATTATTCAGAAGAGGTATTTAGGAAGCTAGTTTAAAAAAAAAAGTCTAAATCTAAGCTAGTTGATTGATTTGTAGTTTCTTATCTGTTAGCGTCTTTTAGCTCTTTTTAGAAAGTGGCATTTTGCTGTGTCCAAGTTAAGCTGAAAATAATCCTCTGTTTGAACTTTTCTCAGCTTCTTCTCTGAGGTTTACTCCATTCAACGTCCTGCCCACCATTGAAAAACCCAAACCCTCCAAGCCGGCCAAAAAACCCTTATGCGGGAAAAAGCACAAGAAGAGGTTATCGACAGCCAGAGGGAGGATAATGGGTGGAACTTCGTCTCTGGAAGGTAGTCATCCATGGATGGCAGCCATTTACATCGGACAGTCAGACTTCTGCGGCGGCACTCTCATCTCCTCTTGCTGGGTCGTGTCTGCGGCCCACTGCTTCTTCAGCAAGTATGTATTGAATTCTACCGCTGCAGAGGATGTTACACACATTAGTGGAAAAAAGGCAACGCTATGAGTTTTTCCAGCCATTTTTTCCCCTCTACACAGTGTTATCTCTTAACCTTGGAAAGTGTGAGTCTTTTAAGAAATCGTATCCCCTTTTGAGTCAGTCTATGAAAGACTATAGGAAGCTTGACAAAAAAAGTCACATTTCTTGAATTTTAAACAGTAATATATTCTCTCTGTATTATATAACAAACGTGTCTGTCATGTTTCGGCCGTGTGGCAGGCAGGATGAGGACCCAAATTGCAAACTCACACACACGGGGGATAAACTCAAAATGCAGCTTTAATGCTGATAAGTGATAAACAATAACGATGATACAAAAAGCAATACAAAACTACACTAAACTGGGAAAAGCTAAAGTAACATATACTGGAAGACACGGGGAGAACCACACACGGCATGAGGGAGAACGCGACGCCGAACAGAGGAAGACGCAGACAGAAATACACAGAGGGTTAACGAGGAAAGTGGGAACACACGGGGAACACAGGTGACACAGATAACCATAACGAGACACTGACGGGAGACGGGCAGAGTCAAACAGGAAGTACAGAGGTTCAGACAGGAGGAGAGAGAGCACGGGGAAAAACACAGACATAACGGGCTGGGGAAACATGGAACAACCACAAAGGGAGACGAGGGCTCATAAATACAGAGAGGGCACACAGGGGGGAGAGAGAGCACGGGGAAAACTTAGACATAACGGGCAGGGGAAACATGGAATAACACATAAGGAGAGACGAAGGCTCACAGATACACAGAGGGGCACACAGGGGGTGAGAGTCACAAAGGGAACGCACATAAGGAACACCACAACAGGGCAACTCAGAAAACATGGTCTAAATAAGGAACGAAATACAAAAATACATGGAAACTAAGAATACTGGGCCAACACGGCCCAGGACCATGACAGTGTCTAAATATGCATGTTGTAATGTTTACATGCAAATGTTAGCACCTTCCTCTGATGTCAGTAAAACAGATGTCTGTTTACTGACATCCACAAGTTTAAATCTTTAGCTAAAGCAACTGAATGTTGCACTGGACCTACACAGCAGAGTGCATATAGGAAAATACAATATATGGTATCTGCAAGGCTTTCTTTTTAAGCCCCATGTCTACTGCTACAACTGTGTTTTAGTACAGTTGGGGCATGATTGGATTTCTTATTAGAAAGTATTAATTAAAATTCATAATATAAAATAGCATTATCAACATCGCAGGGGTTTAACTATCTTATAGATAGTTGGTGCTTTAGGAAGGAAAATTACAGAATTAAGTGGATTTTTTTTTACAGCACAAGTGACATTAAAATCATTAGATTTTAATTATTAGACTTTAAAGCAGTGTAATAAAAATTAGACTGATTTTTAGCCCAAGTGACGAAGTGGTAAGAATGCATGCCACATGGCTAAAAGATCGGTCAGCCAGTCTGACTCCCTTTGTGTGTCATTGTTCTCTTCCTGTCTATTGTTGCTACTATGGTTCCTACAGGTGTAACAATCATGATAAGAATGGTCTTTTTGCCATCTTGAGTGACCACATTTGGATGGTAGGACGCTGTGCTAAATTATCAGCTAATGATTGGTTGGTAAGCTTGGTTAGCATCCTGTAGCTATTTACCGCTCCTGGAAAAGTAATGGCTAAAGCCCCAGACAAACAGGGCTAGAGACCAGTCACTGAATCCTTAGCAACTGCCAGTCACCAGCATAAAATGTGAATTAATTAGTGAAAACCTCTTTGTTATTACTTTGGTCGTGTTTTCAACTTGTCTGCAAACACTTTCCAACTACTTTGCAAACAGCAGTAAGATTTTACAAAGTGCGATGCCAGAAACGGAGACTGTTTCTGGTTTGCGTTGCACTTTCTCCAAGTTTAAGTACCGCTTTGCTAGCAGTTAGCAATTATACAAAATGCTGTCTTTCATGCAAACTGCAAAGAATCTGCTTGCAGCCAACACGTTTTTTGATACAGCATCTTCTTTGCAACTGAGTTTAGCTAATGAGGGCTAGCAGTCTCCAGCAACCACTCACCAAGTGGTCGCAAAATGGACAGTTTTCCTGAGTGACATGCAGTTATATCACATCCAAAAGGGCAGGCAACTCTCAAGCAATGTAAGCATAATGCCAAGCAAGGGCTGGTTTAAGGCACGTCTGCATTTGCTTCACCTTTTAGACCTGGAAGCTATATTCTCTTTAATAATGCATAACTTTAACTTTTGGTATTGTTTTGTTTGCTAGCAGATTCATGCGTTCGTCCATAGTTTGCACTTAATACTCGAACAAATACTCATCGACTACTTTCCAAATGGCAGGAAAAACACCCGTTTAATTGCAGCATTTGGAAGTTCTGCATTGGCTTCCTTTTTCACCCCCCTTAAAGGCCAAATGTGATTGACTGTGCTGCTAAAAGCTCAAACAAATGTTCTGTGAAGGTATTTTGGGTTCTCTAATTTTCCCACCAGATTTCACGAAAAACAAGGTGAAGTACTCCAGTTACCTCAAGTTTATTTTGACTTGATGAGCTTTGTGAGTGTGGACTTTGGTATACTGGTATACTATAATGAATTAATTAAGAATGTCTTTCTTCAGCCCCCTGAAATCTCAAATCCGTGTGGTCCTGGGCCAGCATAGCTTTAATACCACCAGTCCCAACACGAGGACATTTGGAGTGGAGGACTACATCTTTCCAAGGCACTTCTCAGTGTTTAACCCAACACTGCATGACATTGGTAATTATTTAACGCATACACACACACGCGCACACATATGCCAGTGACTCACATAAACTGGAAGACCTCTTGTCCCTGTTCAGAAACACACAAACCCACTTAAGAACCCAGTCTGTATGCACAGCTGTGCTTCACTGAACAGCTGTGTCCCTCTGCACCCCCGCAATAAAAACACGCACAAACACAGATGCACACATATATGTATATTGACAGTTGGGTGTGGCATTTTCCCAAGGCGAAGTCAGCCACTCGCTTCATACCTTTGCTTCATTTCTTTTCCTGTTTCATAACATTTCATTTCTGTTTGGCAGTTCTAATCAAACTGAAGAAGCAGGACGGGCGATGTGTGAAGAAAACCCCGTTCATCAGGCCCATCTGTCTCCCAGACAAAAGCATGACGTTCCCCGATTACTACTGCTGCACCATTAGTGGCTGGGGACATACACAAGAGAGTGAGTAATGAGGAGGTCATGGCAGAGCTGTGTCATTTCCGTTTTGTCACAATGACAACTATTTACATTCGTGCATTGATCACAGGGAGCACATTTGTCGTGCACCTCCAGTGAATTATTTATTTGTTTACACGCTTAAACCGTGAGGGTGGGGCCAAAATTGTTTGCGCTGCTATGTGTCTTTGAGAAAAGTTTCAGATTTATTTTTAACGCACATAAAAGAAACATTTTGTCACTTTGGAAAATAATAATTTGCTTTCATCTTGAGGGCTAAATCTGTCACAGCCGGGAGACGATTAGCCTAGCTTAGCTTAGCATAAGGACCGGGAAAAAATATGGGGTGACAGCTCGGTGTTACTGGGCTTTTATCTAACACGACTCATTTGTGTTTTATTTGACAGAGGGAATGGGATACTCCACTCTGCAGGAGGCTGGAGTAAGACTGACTCCTCACGATAACTGCAAGAAGCCAGAAGTGTATGGCAACCATGTCACCAGTGACATGATTTGTGCAGGGATTAACGGCTGCGTTGATGCGTGCCAGGTAGGGAAGCATTTTGAGGACTGTCGTGTTTTGATGTAATTCTGCCAAGGAAATGCTGATGTCCTAAAACAGAGTCCCATGATAGAAACATCTTTTTTAATTTTAAATTAGCTCCTGGCTCAATGTTCTATTTGCAGTTAAGACACCAGATTCACCAGCACTATAGAGCTCAGCAGTGAGGTCCTGGAAATAAAACTCATAGTCCCGTTCTGATTATGAGCCATAATACTAGAACTATACATAGTAGAGCTGCTATGACATTGTGAAATGATGATATGTGTCACAAGAAACCATAGGTCTATATGATAACAACTTTGTTTTTGGGGAAACAAGTTTTATTTACTATGTCATGAAGAAAATGCTGAATTTAAACAGCGGTATCTCTCGTGGTTGGATATGAAGGTTACCATGGACATATCTAAAGGAAGGTTAGAAGGTTAGAAGTCGTTTGCTGTAAATTCGATGAATTGCAAAACATTATGGGTTTTAACTAATCATTTTTTTCTTTTTATTTCCCTTTAATTTTTTTATCTGTATCTTTTCCTTTATAGTCATGATTCACCTCATAGCTGGTTGGCTGGGTTAAAAGCTTAAAACTCTATATAAGGCTTTTCGGAAACATCAGTGGAGTAGGTCCATCCATCCATTCTCTTCCGCTTATCCTTATCAGGGTGGCAAATTCACTTGGGAAAGTGGGCGATTGAGCGCAATAGTGACAATATTATCTCTTATTATCAAGTTATTTATAAAGAATATCAATAGGACTTTAACTTCAGGAACTTTTTTGCGATTTAATCTCTTTTCTGTCATTACATTTTTTTTTTTTCATTTCAGATTCTGCTTCACTTATTTTACTCTCAGCCAGAACCAAAAAGCTGAGCATACTTTTTACATTTTTTTATTTTATGGTATATTTTTGTTAGTTTTTTTCTTTAATTATTTAACAGTATTTAAATTAAGAGTTAGATTGTATTAATAGTTCTAACTCACAGTGTTAATGCTCCTGCTCTCAACTACACTCTTACACGCTGCATCAAACAAACTTTGATGCACAGTCATGTGATCCCGCTGCAGGTCATTGCATTTATATGAAGCTGCTGGATGTTGGAGATATGAACTACTTTGCTTCATGAAGATCACATTTTAACCAAAAATCTATTTTACAATGACAGATTTTAGAGTTTAAAAAAAATCAACGTTACCTTTTCAACATCTCATTTAATGCGTGACTACACAAACTTAAATACACGTGAATTTAAGAAAGAAGAAAACAAATGTCTTTATTTCACTGTGGCTGGGACGGTACAGTACTTAACCCGCCGCCTTGGCTCTGTTGGGGATGACATCAGAGGCCAGGCTCGAGGTTTCACAGTAATGGAACAGCACTTAAGATGGCAGGAGGGATTCCCCTGAGTGAAATGTTGGGGGAAGGCAACGAGGGTCTCAGTGATATTCAGAGATGTCTGTGGTGTGACACTACCCCCTCATCCTGCTGTGTAAAATATTTGAACTCCTTCCTGTTAAATGAAATGAGACAACTGACTGTTTAGCTCATAGGTAGAGAGCAATTTTGAGCAATATATTCATTTTTAAGTGTGTGACTCAGCCGTTTGT
The DNA here is from genome assembly GCF_965226115.1 of Aulonocara stuartgranti. Taxonomy (NCBI): domain Eukaryota; kingdom Metazoa; phylum Chordata; class Actinopteri; order Cichliformes; family Cichlidae; genus Aulonocara; species Aulonocara stuartgranti. Next base: position 36,332,953 of record NC_138941.1, read on the forward strand.
GTGCCTTCACTGTGATCATCCACTACATCCACTTGTGCGTTTCCTCAGGGCGACTCCGGGGGCCCGCTGGCTTGTGGGAGGAATGACGTCAGCTTCTTATACGGGATCGTCAGCTGGGGGGAGGGCTGCGGCCGCTCCAATAAACCCGGAGTTTACACAAAAGTAGTGAATTACATAGACTGGATCGATTCAGTGATCAAACGCAAACCCAAGCCTTCACCAAACGACATTACCTGGAAATAACCTTTCCTGCATGAGATGTTTAGAGATATTATATATGAACTTTTTTACAATTTTTTTTATTATTGTAAAGCTTCTGGAAGTTTACAGGTTATTTGTTTAACTGTGAAATATTTTGAGACTGAATAAACCTTCAATGACTTTCAGTGACATCAAACTTTGAGTGTCTTTGTTAAAGAGCTGTGATATGTTGTGAATGTAATTAAAACAAGCCAGTCTCAAGGTTACCATGATGTTTTTCTCCAAGTGGACTTTTCTCTGTTATCATGAGGCTGGATTTTCTGAGATTTGATATGTATTGCTGTTCAGTTCATTCATCAGATATTTCTCTCTTTAGTTTTTTTTTTAAATTAAGTATATAAATGGGCTTTAGAAATAATAGATGGATTAAAAATAGCTCATCTCAAGGTCTTGAGTCCTTTTACTGTACTAGTTAAGCACATTAGCTTTGAAACAGTGAAACATCTCTAAGAAAATAACAGAAACTGGGTAAAAAACAATATATATTTATTGCTGATATATGTACAATTACATAAAAAGACTGTATAGACTTGATGTGGTACTTTTAATATGCACAGTTCAGTTTTAAGGTTGTTTTGTGGATAAACTTTCCAGATACCTAAAACTATGAAGCCAAATATAGAAAGTAGCTCCAAGAACAACTGAATGTAAAGATAATAAAGGGGTATTAAAAGCTTAAAATTACCTTAATAGGTCCAGAGACACTGAGTGTATGTGATTAGCTCCAGGGTCTGGGAGACCTTGGGTGGCACCAAACACACCCCTGAAGTTAGACTGCCCTGCTTTGGTTCTCAAATCAATGAAGTGCATGGATACAAATTACCTCGGGGTGTGGGTGACCTTTTTTCTGGAAATTCTAAATACACCTTCATGGTGTTTAGTTGTTTAATCCGTTTAAATTGAACTTCAGATTGCTTTCCGCCCTTGGTGTGGTTCTTTTGCACAGGTGTGCAGACTAAAACAACTGTACCAAGGCCTTTCAGAGGAGGCGGACCAAACAAACTGCAGAGCAGTTCGCTGGTGAGAATGCGATCTCACCTCGATGCAACCCAGTTACCAGGTATACACTAATCAGCAGAGTGCCACAGAGGTACACTGAACATTATTGGCTGAAATAATAATTAACAGAAAAATATGAATGTTAGGACTGAAGTCTCCATGTTACCACTCGTCCAGAATACACAGCTGTCTTCCTGTTTTTGCTCTTGCTGCTCCCACTGCAGATGTGTGGCCGACAATGAAAATGAAACTTTGCATTTTTGCAAACTCATCAGCTGATAAGTGGGCTAGAGTAAATGAAGTAGGTGTATCAATGAGTACCCCTTCACACGGTGAATCAGTGCCTCCTGCCTCTTTTACTGTGCAAAGGTTTTGTCCATTTTTTGGCCACATCTACTAATGTACATTTACACAGGCTGGTGATATGTCCACAGTTAAAATCCTTATAACTTGTTAATTGTCAAACCTTTTTCCAGTTGTTTTGTGTTTTGTTCTGGTTGCTTTCCATTGACTTAACCTTCAGTCCAGTTTACTTCCATTTGATGCAATTCAGAATCAGATTTATTTATTTAGTGCCAAAACACAGCAACACCTCAAAGTGCTTTATACTGTAAAGGACCTACAGTATTTTGAAGAAAACTCCAACAATCCATCACCACTTTGTGATGGTGGGAAGGAAGAACTCTCTTTTAACAGGAACAAACCTCCAGCAAAGGCAGGCTCAGGAAGGGGCAGCAGTCTGCTACAACCGGTTGGGTGGAATAAAGAAAAAGACAAAAACAGAGCACAGTGAGACAAAAACAGACAAACAAACAAACAAAAAAACAACCCACGAATCCTGGCAACTGCTTAGTTTAACTCGTTAACATTTTGACCCCACATGAACGCAAAAGGGTGGTGCTACATTCAATGGCCACTTTATTAGAAGATTAGTACACATATTGATCCATACTGATATGATAGCATTACACATTTGCTCCACATGCATCTCCACAAAGGTGCACTGCTGGATTGAGATCAGGTGACGGTGGAGGCCATGCCAGTACAGTGAGCCGGCTCATTGACATGGTGATGTTTTCCCGCTGGACCAATTTTTTTCAATCTTCTGTTGTCCAATGTTGGTGAGCCCATGACAATTATATAGCCTCAGTTTCCTGTTTCCTTAGTTCCCTCCCAGTGTGGTCTTCTGCTGCTATAGCCCATTTGCTCCCAGCATCACAATGTTCTTTTATGCTATTCAAGTTACTGTTTCCTTCCTCTAATCTCATCAACAAGGCGACCTCGCTGAGAACTGACGCTCACTGTACATTTCCTCCGTTTCATTCCGTGAATCCTAAAGATGGTTGCTGCCCTGTGATTGGTTGATTAACGAGCTGTTGAAAAGGTGTACCTAATAAAGTGTCCGGCGAGTGTATATGCCTAGTTTGATGTATTAACGTGCTCGGTTTTACTGTTAGAGTGGCGTGTGGCATGTTAAACACGCGGGAGCGTCTCACTGTACCAGCCCAGGTGGCAGCAGCAGCATGGCCGGCAGACGGACACACAGGCAGGCAGACAGACAGACAGACAGACACTGGTCATGCCATTTTCCATGTGCCTTCCTTGCTGGGGGGCGAGTTTGCGCCCCGCTAGAGGAGAGCGCAGCTATTTTGAAAGTGACCCCTCATTCAGGCAGCGACTCTGCAGCTGTCAGGAACCATGACTGAAGATGACGGATTCTGTTGTCGTGGAAGGATACGCCAGACTCAGAGACGGGAAAAAGGTTGCTTTTACTTTGTCTTAATATGCGGATATCTCCTATGCACACTTTGACCAGTGCTTTAAAACCCCCCAAAAAACTTTTCTTTTGTTTCACAGTGGAAAACTAGGTGGCTCGTGCTCCGCAAACCGTCGCCTGTAGCAGGTAAAAAAAAACTTAAAAACTAGCTAATTTTGTTTTTAGCATTTCTCGCTCGCATTGTTGTTTTGAAATTAAATCTGACAGCGGCTACACAAATCTGCCGCGACAAGCTGGAGGAGGACAGTGAGCTGGTGTTGCACTGCTTGTGTTTTCTGTTGCGTGAAAGCTCAACAAGCCTCGGCTTCAAAGGGCCTGCGTTTGTGTTCAAATACACAGCTTTGACCCAGGAGGCTATGGCGTCCAAGGAGGGACAAAAAGACCTAAAACTTTTAAAATAAGGCTTGCATGACAAATTCAATACATTTGAATTTCAAAATCAACATGTGTGCAAACCACAGTTGGTATTAAAAGACGTGTGTGTGTGTGTGTGTGTGTGTGTGTATGTATATGTGTGGGGTGATACTGCAACTTGTGTTGTAGATCCGATACCAAGTAAATACGGGACCAGTGTTGCCGATACTTTGAAACCTAACCTATAAAGGCACTTTATCTAGGGGAGATTTGGTGAATTGTTGTTAATTTGTAAATTCTGAACACTAAATCAATGATTTTAACTTTTCCCAATAAGTAATTACCAGAGCAAAACACAATTATTAGGTTTTTGTGCAGTTTCGTGCAGATAAACAGTTTTTTTCCCTTCTATTTTGCCTGTAATGTAAATGTGCCACTTTGGGGAAACTTCAGTTGTTTAAATGTGTTATGGGCTATAAATAAAATAGACGTGGCTGTCAACACAAAAAAGTTCAGACGTAGTGGATTTTTGACATATGTATATTTTTTTTTCGTTTCCAAAATAATAATAATTTATTTAATACAGTTCAGCAGGCTACATACTGAACCCAGTGGATAGAAACAAAGTATGGAGCCTATTATTGAGCTAGTATCAATCTGACACCAATACCAGAGATGATATTGATACTATCCACACTTGCCCATCTCTAGTAAAACCTATATTACACAATGGTTCTGAAAAAGAGCTGAAGCATTAGCACAAGCTAAAAGAATTTCATTAAACGTTTTTAATGACTCAAACGTTTAACGTGGGATTGTGTTTTAAAAAAATGGGAAAACTGATGCCAAAGGTGCTTTTAATCCACACACTGTCTTTTTCCATATGCTATAAACTCACTCTTGAAAGCATTTCTGCACAGTTTACTTTTTCTTTTTACACAATTACATTTATAAATTATTTATTTTTACCACGTGTACTGCTTCTGCTGTACAACAGCAGGCTTTCAGATTATTTCTAAATCACAAGCTTCAAACCTGTGGTTCTTATTTGATCCCATCTTCAAAGCTAATGTGCTAAGGTCTGAGCCAGAGACTCGCTGTATTTTTAGATGTACCATGAATGTGAACAGTCACGCTTACCTGCGAGGCTTTGGCTCTGCGGAAATAAAATCTAGTAGTCATTATATTTGCACACATTTTCAAATATTTTATGGAAAAGTGAGTGGATTTAGCATGAACTTGTATTTGTACCGCATTCAGTTTTACCGCAGAAAGGTTTCTTGGGTATGTTGCGCTGCACAGCTCAACATGCTCCACAGTGAGGCTGAGTGCTGCTGCTCTTCAAATCTTTGATGTCATGTTATCCCAGCTGTCTGTGCTCATGCCTCAGTTATGCGAGTGTGTGTGAAGGAGAGGGATGATACACGGACACACACAGTGTTGTTTTGTCAGTTGACACTGATTGTTTGAAAGGTGGCAACAAACAGAGGACACTACAGTAGCTACTGTGGGTCAAAATACATCCTGTTAGTAACTGTCAGTGTCATTTGGGGATTCCAGTATTGATTTTACTTTTTTTTTGTTACATCTTAAAAAAAAGAGTAGAATTTAATAATGTTTTAATGCAGACTGTGTTCTTCTGTCTTTGTTTCGTCTCCTGCTCATTGTCTGTCCTGCAGACTGCCTCGTGTTGCTGGTTTTTAAAGACAAATCAGAGAAAGTTCACGGCAACAAGGAGAGGGCGAGCATCACCTTGGAGGAGATCTGCGGCTTGGAAGCTGGACAGTGGTATGAGGGTGTGGCTTTTACTCTGACCATCCTCTGCCTGAATCAGGCTGTTTTGCTGGGCTTTGACAGCAGGGAGGCCCTGCAGGCATGGGACGCCCGCCTGCGATATAGCCTAGGAGAAGGTGAGAAGAACCATGAGTGTTTGTTTTACTTGTGTTTAACATCCAGTGTTTCTTTTTCTTTCCCCTCAAAACCTTTCAAGGAATTTAAATGATGATATTTGATGTTCCTATCCAGCTGTTCAAAATTACCCCCGTGCAATCATCTACATGCTTCTGAATCAATTTCCTAGATAAACAAATGATTTTTGTCTTTAATGAATATCTGTTATCTACTATCATACTACGTTTGTTGTCTAAAGTGATATTTTAACTTTTTTTTTTTCCATGTCTGATTACTCTTAAGAATGTCATTTAGTCAAGCACTGACTCTCTTTAGTGTGCATATTGTTTACTGTGTGGACTTGTTATATAAGTTACATGCATCATGAAGCAATAGGAGCTATTAATAGCAACGAACTGTTCAGCAGGTGGCAGCTGAATTTTACATTTTACATTAATGACAGTGCTGGGGGACCTGATTGTGTGGAAGAGGCTTAAGACAAATTGCATTGCAGTTGTTCCTTCCAGTTTGTCGTCTGTTTTGTGTTAAAGTATACGTGTGCATGCTTGGACAGATGCACTTGTGTCTGTTCAGGCTTGCATTGAGAGTTAGATAAGTGTGTGTGTGTGTCCTAATGTCACTGAGTGGAGTGCATCCAAGCTGGCAGAAATGTCACCTGCCAGCTGCTGGGCTGAGGGCCACCATGCACAGAGCTTTTGTTGTCTTACGTGAGACTGTATGAATCCTTTTTAACCTGAGCGATGATGTGCCGCACCTGGCCAACATGCCCTCGTCGCCGCCTCCGTTAATCAATCTCCCTGGCCAAGTTTGTTCAAATCCACGAAAGTTTTTAGTTTAGTGTTGTTGAGGAAGATCCACAAGATCCACACTTGCTGTGTGTGAAATTTAGCAAAGTCAAAGGCAGAAACGCCAGTGAAGTGTTGTGATTCGCTCTAATTTTATACCCGACTTTCCCCTTTTTCTTATTGTCGAGACTCAGACTCATAAAACACAGATGTCTGTGACACGCTTTGATTGATTGCGCTGGGCTTTAGATCTGAGCCCGTTGTGCTCGGCTTGCTGATTTCATTCTGTCTGCAGCTGTTTCCCCTTTTTATTTGTGAATGAAATCAAATCCATGCTGAAGTAATCATCGTGTGAGGACACTGTGTTTTCTGCCCCTTGTGAAGCTTTTCTCCTGTTTTTGTCAGTATGCAAAATTACATTGACCGTTGTCTTTCCATTACTCATTAGTTCTGCAATCCTGCTCACTTTAATCACAGTGAATCCCAGTAGACTGTTTGGTGGTTTCTTTGATGGTTCATTAGGACATAGTTGTAGAGCCCTCAAAAAATCCCTATAGAGATAAAGTGCAGCCATTGACTGTATGTAAAAGATGGATGCAGCCAATGTTGCACCCTGTTTGTGAGCTTGCAAACGGAAGATTTAGCTAGCAGCCATCTTGTATTTTTTTTTAACAGAAGTAAATATTTTGATAAGGATTTTGAGCCTGAAGTTATCATTTAATGCAAGGTTAGCAACTACATCCATAAACTGTATATACGGATGCATGTGCTCATTAGTCATAAGTAACAGATTAATAAAATAATGTGATTTCACTCACAAAAACAGGAGTACTGTCTTGACTTTTAAGTACAGTTAACCATCACAACAGTGTGTGTTATTTGTTAGATAATTGCAAAAAACATCCTACAAAGAAACAAAACCACTAACGAGGTTCAGTACAATGGTTTTAATCAGCCCAAATACTATTACTGACCTAGCTGCAACATTATGCTCCAAAACACAGCATCAAACATGGGCGTAGGTTCTAGGTTGGAAAAATAAAGCTAATATAAAAGTGTCTCAAACCTGCATTGTGTCTTAAAGACACCAGATGGTCAGCTTTAGTTTAGTTTACTGGTGTAATTGATTAATTAATTTAGTTAATTCCTTTTTAAATCTTTGTCTTACGTTCTGTATGCTCATTGGCTGATGACTTATGATTGACCAGTTGTTAGCCAATGAGCAAGTAGATTTTAAAAAGCAGGATGCATGTGGATGGGCAGATATGACTGTGAAACTCTTTTTTTTTTTTTTTTTTTTTGTCAAATATTTTTATTGAAAAAAGAAAACAACACAGTACTTGCAGTTACCGAAATACAATTAACCTTTCTTCATTTTCCTAAGTAAATATATATATATATATATATATATATATATATATATATATATATATATATATATATATATATATATATATATATATATATATATATATATATATATATATATATATATATATATATATTAGGGGTGCAACGATACACAAAATTCACGGTTCGGTTCGATACTTTGGTGTCACGGTTCGATATTTTTTCGATACAAAAAAATGTTCATGCCTTTTTAATTTGTCATTTATTAAAATTATAAATATATATTTTAACTCAAAAGTACAGTTTTTAAATTTAACCCTAACCCTTGTGCGTGTTTTTTATTTTGACAGCGAATGCGCACCTGCGGACCACTTATGTGCAGCCCTGGTTATTTAGCTCGTCATATTGCAGCCACAGAAATTCTTTTGTCCATGAAACCATAAAGCTGCACTTTCTTTTTGCCTTATAGTCTGATTTGTCATAACTTCTCCGTTTTGTGGTAAGCTTTTCTTTGGCTGTCACTTCTTCACCCTGACCTGTCTTATTTGGCTCAGCAGAACTAAAATATATATCTGTCTGTGAAGGTTCTCAGTCATCCAGGTCATCGTAGTCAAATATAAATCCTGCTGCTTTTACACACGCACTCACATAAGCTCAGCGATTCTCTGCGATCAACCTCTCACATGTTTAAGCTGCGGGAGATTTCACTTGTCATGTTTGCATAGTAAGCTAACGATTAATAAGACGATGTCAGAGGAATTGGTGCGCAAATTATCATCACTCACAGATCAGTGCTGTCGCTCTCTATACGCAGTTCGCGCGATTGCAAAGTGAAAGCAAAAAAACAAGCGCAAATTCAAACGCGATTTCAATATGTCACATATTGACAGTGGCTCACCGATGCCAATGACATAATTACCCAGCTACATTTCCGAAAGAATGCAATAGCCCGACGGGCAGGGCAGAGATAGATTTTGGTAGCCCGACTGAAAAAATCGCTAGCTCCAGGACGTCGGGCTAGCGATATTGCAAGCCCTGTATCTGATTGAGGAATCATGCATCTTTGGAAAAGAGTTTATTACAGAGGAATGTCTCTTTCCAAAATAAAAGCTATACTATCCGCTTCTTCTGGGCTATATTCTCAGCAGCATAAGGAGAATCATGTGCTAACAGCTGTCTAAATGACTCGGCTAAAGTTAGTAGCATGCTTGTTGTTTTTGTCTTTGCACTAGGATGATGTCGGCGTAAATGTGCAGTCATATTCGTTGTGTTCCCACTAGTGCTTTCAGGTTAATCTCGTTGAAATGACCTTAACGCCACAACACGGCAAATCTCCGTTAACGAGCTACCGCCGATCGGGGCGTCCATGGGGCTAGACGGCCAACACGTTAACGAGCTAACTGCGCTAACACACTAGTTCCCACTCATGTAATTGAGCATTGCATGGCACATCCAACATACTGTTTTACTTTAGTCCATGACTGCTTACCTTCAGGGTAGGGCTGAACGATATATCGCATTTGCGATAATATCGCGACATGATCAAGTGCAATTTTCTAACCGCAAAGGCTGCGATTATACTGCGATTATATTATACAATTCATGGGCTGCATCCTCCTGAGGCCGCATTTGTAGACCGATTACGTCACAGCGACGCGCCGAAGGCTGTCCAAATTACTACCATATCCCAGAATTCATAGCGCGGCCCAGCCAAACTCCAGTTTCCAGCAATGGCGGCCGCTACTAAGTTTTAAAATTACTCATACTAATCTTTCTGGGTCACAAAATAAACTTTTAACATATTTTCAGGCGAGAAAGTAGTTGTGTAAACATCAAATATCTGCTCAGTTTATCAAGATATCCCATATTTGCAAAAGTGCTTTGACGTTTTCAGAGGCGTCTGCTACCCACCAGCTCGACAGCTAGCCGGGAGCTCGAGGGTTACTGATGCGGCCGAGAACGGCACAACTCCCGGCACATCATTTTCAGATCACCGCGGAGTTTCGCTGCTCGGGTTAAACGTAATATATAAGTCACTTAGACAACCTAAAAATGTTATTGTTGGGCTTTTTTCAGTGTTTTGTTTGTTCGTGAGTAAATCGGTTTGGCTGAGATTAAAGTTATTAGATTAGATAAAATAAAACTTTATTAATCCCCCGGGTGGGTTCCTCCTTGGTTTTCACACAGCTGACTAAACGTCAAACAGAAAACTTATTAAACAGAAGTATGAGACAGTCGAGAATTTACACCAGTGTCTGGTTATATTTTAGATAGCAAGAAGCAGACGGCCGAGTTTATTAAACTCCACCGAGACAGCGGTGACGCTAATCAGGAGGCTAGACCGTCCAATTTCACGCCTTTAAACTTTAAAGGCGTGTTTGTGTGTGTGTTTATACAATTGCTATTATGTTTGCACTTTATGTGTAATGTTACTGACTGCAAAGATCAGTAAGATGTGTGTATTTTTTATTTATTAGTTTTATTTATTTAATATTATTTTTTAATTGAATGACTGTCTAGTAGTTCACAGATGTCGAAAAACTGAGTGTGGTAAAGCCACTGATTTTTTTTATATATATTTCTGCAATCTGCACATTGTACTGACTTTCATTTTAATGTTTACACCAGGGTTCCTTGTCAGCACTTTATGCTCAGATGTTTGTAAGCTAAAAATAAACTATTGTGTATGTTCAAATATACTGTTGTGATTGAAGAAGTTAAATAAAAATGTCAGTCATCAATTCATGCATCACCTCATGTCATCATAACAGAGGTCTGTCTTCCAGGAAAGAACAGTTTAAAATTAATGTAATATAGTATTGGCCATACTATATGATGTATTGCTTGTCTTTGTTTAATAATACAGAAGACAAAGACCTTAAAAAATAATCGCATATCGCATCGCAATCGCAATATTGGGGCAAAAAATCGCAATTAGATTATTTTCCATAATCGTTCAGCCCTACTTCAGGGTCATACGTCACATGAAAACCAAAATAATTCCAAACGCCAGATCTGAATGAGGGTGGGGGAGGTCCATGTTGCAAGGAGAGCTTAACTTCTGTCTCGCTAGCTTGCCCTGCGCTCTTCCTTCTGATGATGCTGTCTGTGTTGAGCGCTCAGTGAATCTGCGTTCGACTACTCCGCCTAGGCTGCACTGTCGAGCCTAGGCGGAGTAGTCGAACGCAGATTCACTGAGCGCTCAACACAGACAGCATCGTCAGAAGGAAAGTTGATAAAATAAATTACAAATTTTGTATTGTTCGATACATATGCGTACCGAACCGAAAGCACTGTATGGAACGGTTCAATATCGATACGAATATCGTTGCACCCCTAATAAATAAATATATATATTACTGGTAGGATTTCTGGATATCAGCCACCTCCTCTATCTGCCCCCTGCACGGTATGTACCACCGGCAGATAGAGGAGGTGGCTGATATCCAGAAATCCTACCAGTGGCTGGACAAAGCTGGACTGAAAGACAGCACAGAGGCACTAATCATGGCAGCACAAGAACAAGCTCTGAGCACAAGATCCATAGAGGCTGGGGTCTATCACACCAGGCAAGACCCCAGGTGCAGGCTGTGTAAAGATGCCCCAGAGACAATCCAGCACATAACAGCAGGGTGCAAGATGCTAGCAGGCAAGGCATACATGGAACGCCATAACCAAGTGGCCGGCATAGTGTACAGGAACATCTGTGCCGAGTATAACCTGGAAGTCCCGAGGTCAAAATGGGAGATGCCCCCAAGGGTGGTGGAGAATGACCGAGCTGAGATCCTGTGGGACTTCCAGATACAGACGGACAAAATGGTGGTGGCTAACCAACCGGACATAGTGGTGGTAGACAAACAGAAGAAGACGGCCGTAGTGATCGATGTAGCGGTTCCGAATGACAGCAATATCAGGAAGAAGGAACACGAGAAGCTGGAGAAATACCAAGGGCTCAGAGAAGAGCTCGAGAGGATGTGGAGGGTGAAGGTAACGGTGGTCCCCGTGGTAATCGGAGCACTAGGTGCGGTGACTCCCAAGCTAGGCGAGTGGCTCCAGCAGATCCCGGGAACAACATCGGAGATCTCTGTCCAGAAGAGCGCAGTCCTGGGAACAGCTAAGATACTGCGCAGGACCCTCAAGCTCCCAGGCCTCTGGTAGAGGACCCGAGCTTGAAGGATAAACCGCCCGCAGGGGCGTGCTGGGTGTTTTTTTTTTTTTTTTTTTTTTTTATATATATATATATATATATATATATATATGCCCACACTCTAAAACAAAGACCCCCCCCCCCCCAAGTCCCACACAGATCAACACAGCCATCAAACATATTACAGCGATATAACAATAACAGAAGTACATTTAAACAGGCAATACCTCTAGACTCGTAAAATAAGAGATAAAGGGTTGCCACTTGTGGAAAAATGTGGCTGTGCAACCTCTCAACGTATATTTAATTTTTTCAAGTTCTAAAAAAACATGACATCTTTAGGCCACCGGGAAGTAGTAGGATACTTAATAGACTTCCAATGTAACAATATTAGACGTCTCGCTAACAGGGATGTGAAGGCTATAATATCCTTTTGTGTGGTATCAAGTGTAAGTGAGCGATCAGGAATCCCGAATACAGCAATCAGAGGACAAGGATGAAGAGTTACCCCAAGAACAGTTGACATAATACCAAAATACCCTGTTCAGAAACCTTCCAGCTCAGGACACAGAAAAAACATGTAGCTAAGGTGACAAGGAGAGCCATGGCATTTATCACATTTATTTTTCACTTCTGGATACAATTCAGAAAGTCTAGACTTAGAGAAATGCGCCCTGTGTATGACCTTAAATTGACGAGCACAGGAGGTGGAAGATCGTACCCTCGCTATTAGGGATGGGTATTGATAAGATTTTAACGATTCCGATTCCATTTTCGATTCTGTTTAACGATTCGATTCCTTATCGATTCTCTTATCGATTCTTTTTTTTTTTTTTAAAAAGGAGAACACTAAAGTCGATTAGCTTAGAACTGTGTTTTATATCTTCTCTTTGAACAAGATAGAAATTTAGGAGTAACATGACCTTACAAACCCAACAGTGAGATCTTAAGAGAGCCACAGCCTACGGCTCTTCAATGGGGTGTCACAGGGTCCCCAGGAAAAAAAATGTATATGTAAAATAATAAAATAAATATTCTCCTGTAGCAATAACAAAGTTTAACATAAATTATTCTGTAGCAATTACACAAGAATATCCAGTAATGTCCTGCCTACAATTAAACACATTCACTTACCAAAGTGAAATCGGGGGCATCTGCTGTGGCAAATGGGTGCAAGCCTTTGACCACAAACTTAGACACTGCTGGGTGACATTCGTCTATCCTGGCCTGAAAGGAGACGCTACCGGTAGACTGCAGCGAGAACTGCCAGCATCTGAGCCAGCCAGACTCTGTCTGTCTCATCATGGTTATCTAAATGCACAGTAATGGCAGGTTTTGTAATAAGGTAAATCGCGCTAACATAATATGCAATGCTAATTGATTAGTTACCTGCAGTATTAACGGGAGAGGACGTGGAAACGCTACCGCTGCTGCTGGGTTGAGCTTCGCTAGTCCGGAGCGGATCAAAAACACGACATTCGTTGAAAGCAATCGCGTGTTTTTTGAGCAAATGCTTTTGCATATTCGTAGTGTTTCCTCCCTTTGATGAAATCTCTACTTTGCAAGTATTGCACGTTGCCCTGTTGTCATCCTTTCTCATAAAGTGTAACCAAACTTTTGAGCGTTTGTGCCGCTCAGGCGCCGTGTTTCCTACTGGGTAAAAGACGCTACTCAACGTGATGACGTCATTCGGGGCGACTGGAATCGATAAGGGAATCGTTTTTAAAAGTGACAAACGATTCCAAGGAATTGAAACAGTGGGAACCGGTTCTCAACAAGAACCGGTTTTCGATACCCATCCCTACTCGCTATAGCCTGTTCCCAAGACTCCTCATGTATTTGAATTCCTAGTTCTCCTTAAGCTTAACAATAGAGTGGTTACTAAAAGACAGGATAGTATCATAGAGTTTCGAAATGGTTGACTGTGAAACTCTTACTCATTGGCTAAAAACATCATAGTCATAGTTTGTTAGTTTGTTTTCCGTGAAACCGGTGTGCATTTTCACGGAAAAACTCCATGAAATTTAAATTTTTATTCATTATGACACAAAACGAATGACTGAGCCCATAAACCCATCAGAAAGCTTTTAAAGAGGTCAAGTCAGAAAGCCATTTTCCCGTAGACTTTTTGTTTGTTTGTTTGTTTGTTTCTTTACTTGCTTGCTTGCTTGCTTTTTTTAAATACCAAGATAGAGATCGTGAAAATGCTAATCCCTAGCCTTCAGAACAGAACTCTAGAAAACCAGTCGACGATGTTATATTAGCTAAGTTTTATACCATCTATGCCTGCCACTTAAAGTGGCCACACTTTAAACAATGGAAAATAGAATTGGAAAAATATATTCAGGGTATATCAGTTTATGAAAACAATTATCTCTACAGAAAAAGTGTTTATGCAACCTACCTGGCTCTGAACAGTTCTACTCTAAACTTGAATATTTTAACATGGTTGCTGTGTGGATTGAATTACCATACTTCTGGACCAGCCCCAATGGACACTTAAGGTATTGCAGGGTTTCTGTGTTAGCTTTATTTTTCAGCCTCATACCAAAGTGAGGCTAAAACTCTTACAAAATACCTACACTTCATTATACCAGAGGATCTTTTTTCCAGCTCCCTCTTGCTAATTAGCTGCTAGAAGCTAATGTTAGCGATGTGTTAGCAAGCTACTATATTTAGGTAATGTACTTGCAAACATAATTACTCATAGCTTCCTAAATGGCACATATTTCACTGCAATGCAAGTCGAACGCTGATGCTTCAGATTTACTTACAAAAATATATTCACCCAGAACGGACATTTGGGTATTTGAGAGTGACAAAATAGGAGGTACTTCGCAGCTTATGAAGAAATGTGTTCAGGGTTATTTGCCTCATTTATGTTCCTCTTTACTCTTTCCACTCTTTCTACTTATTGTAAAACTCATTTACAGTTATTGGAATATGCGTTAAATTTGAGGATCTGTGTGTTTCTCAGTTCACAGATTCAGTATTGGAGTCTTACCAGGGACCAAGTTGGAGAGCGGGCCTGCAACTCTCCATTTGTGCAACAATTTGTTGGCTCTTGCTCGGGATGTCCCTCCTGTTATTATTGGCCACTGGAACCTTCCAGACCTGCGTAGATATGGACCTGTACCAAATGGATTCGTGTTTGAAGGAGGAACAAGATGTGGCTACTGTAAGTTTATAGCTGCTTAATTATTGTCTGTTTTGTGCAACATTTGAGTGTGTTAAGTTTATGTAAATGGGTATTAAAATAATATTTTGTGCTTGGCAGAGGGTTTAGGGGATAATTAGCTATTAGGCTGCACAGTGACAAAGAAAATGTAATGCAAAATTTAATCACCGATTGTAAAGTGAGGCATCTGAAACACATAAACAGTAAAAGACATTAAACAAAAATGTAATAATATTAAAATAACACAATTGGAAGAAGAAGAGCATGAATGTTAAACCCCAACAGTGAATTTCAAAGAAAATGTGCTTTTAAGAAAAGACAGAGACTCAAGTATGACTGCGTTAAACATCTCCATCCTTTCATAACATTAATATCTCTCCATCATTAGAGGCTAATGGCTCATTAAATCATGATACGTGCTGTGGTTTGTGTCTCTCTCTCTCTCAAAAACACAAAATAATCACCGGCTGTGATTTGCGGTGATTCATGCTTATCTTTCTGCCCGTGAAAGAGAAGCTCTTTCTCAGTACAATAAATCTGACTCAAAAAATATGCTTTCTAGCCTGAGGAAATATAGCTAGAAGAGGAGAGGAAGTTTGAGTCTTTGTTATTGATGATTAGTTTGTCCTTGCCTTACTTTTGCAAATGTGCCTTGTGCAAAATAGAGTGGACCTAAAACCTTTTTCCTGTGACAGGAACAGTAAATAGTCTGCCGGAATAATATTTTGGTCCAGCAGTCCAGAGAAAATTAATCTTTCAGGCTATGTTCTTTCAGGCTCCGTTGTTAAGCGTAGAACTTCTTGGATGAAAACTCATCCTGCAGCGAAATAATAACTCAGCAGTTTTTAATGTTGACCATGCTTCTGTCCGTACGATTGGGCTGATGAATAATTTATCAAACGTGGGCATATGAAGACAGCAACACACAGTATCCTCTGCTGCGTCCTGCAAACAAATTTAACTTTTAGTACTTTGGTTTAGCGCTTTTAAAACCCCGTGGTCATCTGTTAAGCATCCGTGGACCTGATTTGGATTCCTGTGTGATGCTCAAACTTTGAATTTGCATGTTTGCATGGAGAAGATCGCTGTAAACATCAGGATTAGTGGGTTGAGGTCAGTCACTGGGTGTGTTTTTTGCTCTCTGGTTGTACATCTGGCATCCCTCGGGCGGGCACGTTGAGGAAGATGCTCAGTGGAGTTTCATGAACCAAAAAAAGAGCGCCCTCAGCAACTACATGTGCTGTTATCGTCACGAAAGACTGTATGGTCCTTGTTTTTCTGCTTCCTTTTTGAAAGGCTTCTTATAGAAACTTTTATCAGGCAGCTGATGGTGTGAGTTGGTCATTCGTCTTTAGATGTTTTATTGTAATACAGAATTTTGGTTTTCTTTAGTATATATTTAGATTTTAGGAAGTGTTTTTCTGACTATGATGATTCCTGCCATGATTTCCCAATGTAGGAAGATCCTATAGTGACTGTTTTCAAATGACATCATGTCATTGGAGAAACTGCAAGCAAAGCATTAAGTATAATAAGAGTGTTACTATAGCAATGCAAATGAAACACAGTTCTAAAAACCCTTCCACCAATGGCAAATCCCACCAATCCATCAGTCTCTAAACCATGTTGTGTCAAACAAAAGGCCCAGGGGCCAGAAACGGCCTGGGAAACACAAAGGAGTACATAGATTTTGGAAGCTGTGTTTTCAAAGGTTTTACAGCCTTTCCTACTGATAAAGACTGGCACCATACCAAAGTTATTAAGTAATTTTAAAAGCTATCCACTATAGAAGTTTCAGTTCTTTACAATAGACCCACAGTAAAACAAACAAACAAACAAAAAAATAGAAATGAAATTTTTCTGTGAATTAATGAAATAATTCAGTTTTGTAATTACAGGAGAGTCTGAGCGATGAGCTACCAGAACCTTTTCTGTAATTTTACACATTTATTTATTCATTCTGGCAGATGTCTTCCTTTTCATTATCTTATTAGCAGCTTGTCATTATCGAGTCCTACTGTTAAAACTACACTTCTATTTTGAGGATTAGTTGTGATAGATTTGTAGTTAAGGGTCTTTACAGTGACACAAAAGAGAGTTTTTCTATTTTGGCCAAATTAAGATCAAAGTGTGCTGTATGACATGATGTGAAATGAATTTAACATCTCAGCTCAGTGGCTCTAAACTGACACTGGAAATATGTTTTGATTTGTCCATATAACCTACCAGAAATATTGTTGTCTGGTCATTACTGATGAATCAATATTAGCTATTAGATAGCTAAAAAGCAGCCACTATTGCTTTAACAAATTCATTCCCCTTTCCCTCCCCAATGGGAGCGTTACTGGCCAGTTTGGCTCAGCATTACACAGAACGTTATATATTTAGCACATTTAGCACTGGCGTTCTTGTTATGCACTTTAATCTTGACGGAAGTAGAAGGGATGTGTGTAAAACCATTGCTAAAATGTTTCAGTGGCAGATCTTTTCTGTTTTTTACTAGTTAAAGTGCTCCACCAGTTCGTCTCTGTGGGTCTCAACTGCTCAAAACTGTCAGTTTGTTATTTTTTATTTATTTTTGCAGGGTGCTTTGAATGTTCATGGATTAAAACAGATGATATATTGAAAGGCTAGTGCTGCATTTGTATGGAGTATCTAGTTTCTTGGAACGGTGCTTCACCCTGCAGGACTTCGAAAGCTATGAATCACACAGTTGTGTCATTAAGTAAATCACAGAGCTGTCCACACTTTGCTTTTCCAAACTGTGCTCATAGGAGCATTAAAGCAGCAGATGAGCAGATGTGAATCGTTACTTCTGATCAAAATTTCCAGAGTATAATCAGAGCAACAATATGATGCAGATATTTTAAGTTTTGTCGAAGCGTCTGGCTTTATAGTGACGTAACAAGACACGTACACAATCATCTGATCACACGTGCTTGGTTAAATCTGAGAGGAAATTGGATTTAGATTGTTTCCAAACCCCACAACCTTTTGTTTTTTTTGCCACATAACCCATTTTAACACTACACGGTAAAAAGCATGTGGAGTAACGATGTCACAGCAATGTGTCTGACATGCTAGGTATCAGCTTACCATAAAGACAACACTTGAATCCACACTGCTGTCTGCTCAGCTGTGAAAATGAGAAACTGAGTTGGAGTTGTTCTGCTGGTCAAACTATATATAAGTTGTCTGTTGTTCTCATTATGGTCTGTATGGTACATATGGTACACAGGCAGCTCCTTACCTTTGAGTCTGTCCATTTAGTCTGTAGGTTTAAAGTTAAAAGGGTTTTGTTCTTAAAATTGCAGTTTTATTGAGTGAAATTAGGTTTGACTTTATTATGTCTTAGTCAAGCCCTGCGACAGACTGGCGACCTGTCCAGGGTGTACCCTGCCTAAGGCCCTAAGACAACAAGGATAGGCCCCCACAACCCTAAAAAGGATAAGTGGAAGAGAATGGATGGATGGATGTTTTAGTCGCATGCTAGAAGAGCACATATTCAGAAACTTCAACATGTCACCTTAGAGATGTCGTGTCATACATGTATTTTGGCCTTGTGGTTCTTCTTTTTTTAAATGACCCCCTTCTTTGAAGCATTATGTAATCACCCCACTTGAAGGATGTTCATTCAACTCTTTGACTTTGAACCAAATAAACAAACCACCACAGATGTGACGCAAATGCACGTTTGTTTAAAAGCCGAACATTCTGGCTTCATGAAACATGCCCCAAACAAGTTAATTTAATTATTGATCTGTTTTTCCCAGATTAAGCACAGAGGAGGGAAAATATGGAATCACTTTGTGATTTGGATGTGTAAAACAGACACTTTTTAATATTAAAAATAGTCAGCAGTTAAAAGAGCGTTTGCAGACCTCAGCAAGCTGTTACACTTGATTAAGAGGAAGCAGCTCTCCAAGAAGAGAGGTGTCAGTCAAAAGGATTATACAACTCCTTGTTTTTCCCCAGTCAGCTGTGTCTAAGAAAAGTGCAAAGTGTTAAGAATAAAAAAGGAAAACTTAAGGGTAGATGGAAGATGTCAAAGAGTCAGAAGAAAATTGAAAATGCTCAAAACTCCCCATAAATTGGCAGAAAGAAGAATCAGTGGTTTTGTGATAAAAGTGTAAAAACTGGGATTGCCAAAGGAAAGCCAGCATTAACGCCTAATGGGAAGAAAACAAGGTTAGAGCGGGCGAACACAATTGTGCGCTGTGGATGATTTGCTAAGAGTCACGTTCAGTGATGAATCTGCATTTGCCAAAGGGGATGATGCTGGGACTTTTTATTTGGTGCCATAAAAAAGATGAAGGCCTTGAGAAATCAAGCAAAAATGGAGCAGGAGAGATGAAAGTCTTTACCTCAACAGTAAATGCACAGGTGTAGACTGCTTTATGCTTTTCTTATTGCACTGAGAGCGTGGTTTTGGTTATGATTAGGATTAGTTTTCGACATCACGATGATGACGATGCGTCTTGTTGTCACAGAAGAAAGGAAATGCAGACAGACTCATTGACACAGTCAGCACATAGTCCAGATCTTAACCCAAACAGAAAATTTACAATGTCTGGGAAAAAAATGTGCCATTACACAAAATTATTTAATTAGTTTGAAGTTTGTTTCATGAAGTCAGAGTTGTTCAGATAGTAAACAACAAAAGGAACAAAAAAACAACACTTTATCACATCTGTGGTTTGTTTATTGCTGCAAAGTAAAAGAGTTCAGTGAACATCTTTCAAGTGTGATGACTTCATGTTCTTTGCCAGAGGTTGTAAGTTTTTCCATGTAGTCTAAAATTCATATCCAGTGGCATACACTCCAATAAGGCCACATCGGCTAATAATATTGTATAGCCTTACGTATAGGTCGGGCTCTGAATACTACAGCGTATGATTACAAAGCAGTGATCACAAGAATGGAGACGCTGTGACTCGTGTAATATTTTGTACTTTGTTCAGATGTTCTTCTTGTACTTGCTTTTTCCTTTGAGATGCAAGATTGTTGAAATCCTGCTTTTGATTGCTCGTGCTTCCACAGACGTGTAGTACCAAAGACCCCAGGTAACTCAAAGTACTCTCTGAATGACTCGCATTCAAAAGCTTCAACTCGACTCATTTAAAAAAACAACAACAAAAAAACAGGTCATGACGCTCTTTCTAAAGTGTTCCGGTGGCCTTTACTGCTTCATCAGTCTGATTTCTAAGCTTTGATTTTTGCTCTGTGCCTTTTTTCCTGTCCACACACTTTTGATCACGTGTAATATCAGTCAAAATTCAAAGAGTGGGCTTGCTGTGGCTGCTTTGAATTGCTTAGAAGTGTAATGGAGAGCACACAGCATGACAGGCAGCAAACTATGTTTCAGTCGTTCTTGTTTGTTCGTTGCGTTTTATTGACTCGGCAGATGAAGCATTAGAAAAACATCTGTTCAGAACAACAAGAAAGGAAATGATTCAGGCTGTGCATAATCACCCCTGCTGTGCCCAAAACTCAGCAACATGCATCACTCTGGAGTTTTCCTTAAGGTCTGTTTGAACACGTCGGGCCGCGTGCGTCCCTGTGATAAGATAACGTTTGAAAAATTCAACAGATGTGAAACTATTAAAGTGAAGAGGACCGTATGTGAACACCTGGAGGGGACAGACAGACATTGGAGCATTAAAGATACATGATGACCCTCCTGGAAACATGACATTTTATTTTATTTTTTTAAATTTAAGAGCCAATAAGCCTTCAGTAGTCTACTGGCTTATCTTAAAGAAGGTCAAAGCTGCTTTACTTTTATACAGAAAAGGGGAAAAAGTAAGGCTGCATCTCAGTGTTTGTGTGCGGCGAAGGCCGAGCATTCCTGTGACATGTAATCCCTCGGCACAGTTTATCCACAGCACGGCGAGAAGTGATTTAGCTGTGCTGGGTGTCTCACTTTTGGTTAGAGCAGCTGTAGAACTGCAAGCTGCATTTGTCCTGCCTTTTGTCCACGCCACGGGCGAATGGTCATTTAAGTAAAGTGTAGGTGTGCGTGTGAAATGCTTAGCGCTAAAGTGACTGTACACTTTAGCGCACTTTGCTGTACCAAAGTGTTCAGAAAAACGATTTTCTCTAAACGCAGTCAAAATGACCTCTCAGTAATTAGTGCTTTAATAGTTTTGTTACTTTATTTACTTTCTTTATTTGTTCCTGAATTTTATCGTCCTGGAATAGTTAAACTGGATAATGTTTACATGCATTTCTGAAGGTTGCAAACATGGTAGTGAAGGAAATCTGAATTTCACTTTAAAGTAATTAAAGTTTGCTAGACTTTCATCTTGAGCCGTTTGGATGACTCTGCTGCTTTCGAAATAAAAATGCCAACCTTGGCTCTCGGCGCTTGCTCATTTACACTTCCCACTTAACAAAGTTGGATTTTATAAGCTGTGTTACTTTGTATGGATGCTGTGTTTTTATCACCTCTTGGAGCAGAGACCAGAAGGGTCCATTTGAGTTGTTTTCATTCCTGCAGAGATTAATGTGAACTAAAAAGCTTTGCCACCTGTTCTTTGTTTTGTTTTGAATGTTTGTTTTTGGATTTTTTATTTTTTATTTTTTTGGTAATCGTGCATTTAGTAGTGTAACTAAAATGCAGTCACCTATCAAAACCAACGTGTATATAAATTTGTAACGTTGCAAGATGAACGTGTATGAGGTGAGACACCACTTAATCAGCTCCATCGTAAAAGCACAAAGGAGGCAATAAATCTTTAGTTTGAACAGGTTAAAACAGTTGAGCAGACTTTGGTGCTGACCTTTGACCCCTGCTCACAGCCACAGCAGTGTAAGGGCAGCTTTGACATGGGTGGCTTCAGCCGCAGAATGACACAACAACACTTTGTAAAGCGCAGGCCGTTGTGCTGTCAGAGGGAGGTCAAGAGACCTCAGGAGAACGTGACCTCTCTGACCTCTCCACTATATTAAATCCTCCTTTATTACACTCTAAATTGTTGAAATAGACAAACTGGGAACCATAAAGAAGGAACTTTTTTATTATGTAATACTCTATAACTGCAGCTTTGTGAAACGCATCATGCCTCAGTTTCTTTCTGAAAAGGTTCATGTAGTGCTCGTTTACATATACTACACACTATAAATAATCTATCTGTATCTATCTATATCCATCTCTATATATCTCTATCTCTATATCTGTCTACATCTACATCTATCTATTGTAACAAATTCTACTTTTAGGTGGTATTTTATTCAGGAAATTATTTTTATATTGATATGAAAAAAATAATAATTTGATGTCATAAAAAAACAATAACTAACAGATGCTCTTTGATTAATTGTTATTATTAGCAGCTGTGTTTTGTAAAATATCTGAGTGGTCCATGATTTTGGCGAGCTGTTGACTTTCCTTGTAGAACCATCGAGGAAAGTTGTGGCTTGGAGTAAAAACTTTATGTCCCACTTACGTAAAGATTACGGCCGCCATTTTTTTTTTTTTTAAACATCAGAATTAAAGCTGTTCTCACTGGTCCCGGGTGAAAATTGTGTTGCTGCAATATTAATTTGCTCATATAGTAAGCTACGAAAACAGAAAGGGTCAAAAACCTCAGCATGTTAGCGTGTTGAATGACTGTCCTGGTTTAAAAGTAAAAGACAAATAGTTTTTAATTTTAAATAGTAACCAAATATATCTCAGTTTAGGACATTTTGATGGTAGTTGAAAAGTAGAAATGTTTTTTGTAAAATTGAAAAGTTTGTCTCGTTTTACTGATTTATAGCAAGAAACAGCCTGTTCTTTTTTTTATTATACTGGCATCACCAATGTTGCACTCTTTCTTGTTGATTATTAACCGTAAAATACACTTTCATAAATTAGCTTAAAACTAATGAAGTCTATTTTCAGGGGCTGGTGTTTTTCTGCTCGCATCTGCTGAGAGCGAGCAGATCAGCTTTCTATTCGACTGCATCGTCAGAGGCATCTCCCCCACCCGAGGCCCTTTTGGACTGCGGCCCATTTTGCCAGGTCAGTATCAGAGGTGTTTCATATTGCTTGGCTGAAAAGAACTGAAGTTATACGGAGGGGGAATGTCAAGATGAAGGAGTAATTGTTTTAAAGCCGTGCTTCTTGGGGAAAGCAAACGGCTCGCTGACTTGTTGCACTAAAATGTAACTTTTAGCCTTTTAGCGGAGGCTGGGGGGAGTGACTTCTGAGAATTCCTGCCTCAAAGACAAGACGTGGACTTCTAAGTATAAATACTAAAGTCAACATTTACCATTATAATTTTAGCTAACTCTGCTTGTGTTGCTTATAGAGATTCATCATGGCTGACATGCTCTAGCTTCCTGAAATCCACCCATTTTTGGCAGAATAAAGCCAGAGGATTTCTTTGATGATGGATACGCTTTGATCTGCCTAAATTATGTCTGGCAGCTGTGTTTTGGTTTTTTTGTTTGTTTTTAAATGCAATTACATAAATCCCCATGAACCAATTTATCAACGTCCTAACCCCTGACTTAAGTGATGAATGTAAAGCTTTAGGTCACCTTAAACTTCAGTAAGAGGATGACTATTATACTCACTCTGATTAGGTAACAAATTCAATTGTATTCTATGTATAGTCCAGGGTGAAGTGCTACTGGTGGGCACGTTAGAGGATGGATCTAGTTCCAGATTGTTGTCAGGTTTCAGTTTGTGAAAGATGCCAAGCACCAAAGTGTAAATGGTTCTTCTGTTCCTTTGCAATCTGCTGTGAAAATCTGACACGTGTCAGTTGTCTTCACTAATGGCAGATCTGCCTTTTGTGATATAATATCACTATTTATTTAAAACACTGTAGTGAAAGTAGATGAAAGGAATTCATCAAAAAATGTGAAGTGAAAAAATTCTATTTTTTTTCTGCATAATCCATCATATAAAATTGAATCAAATGGAAAAATCTCTTTATAAAACTTGTTTTATTAGTTTTAATCTTTTAACTTTATGCACATTGAATCAAGCAAGAATTTAATTATATGCAACAGTCTTTGACTTGAAGAAATTTATTTAACATTTAAACCTATTTTCTGCATATTCCAGCATATAAAATAAAATTATTTTTTTGTGTCTACACTCACTCTTTCAAATAAATGCAAATAAATAAAATCATAGATTCAGCAGCACTAAGTCCTGTCGCCCTTAAATCTATTTTTACCTGTTTAGCAGGAGTGGGGCCTGTGAAGGTTTGCCCAGTACCGCGGCGTTCATGTCAGTGGGGGGATCTGAGTGTTTCTCTGTGAATTTCACATTCCCACCGCAGCGTGCTCGGTGCTTGCTTAGATTTGAAGTTTAATTTTTCGCTGTAGAAAGAACTTTTATTCCCACGCAGAGTGAACAGCGGACGCTAATGGTTTTTGTCACTTTTTACTAAATCAAACGCAAAGTATCGTCACTACTTCTGAGCTTTAAACGCTGCATGGTCGTTCTCTCTCCTGCACTCCATATTATCAACTGTTGATCTAAACACGTCTGTTGCTGCCACGGATGTCGCACACTTGTACGTCATGGTCATGAGACACTCTCACAAACAAAATCAGGGTTTAGTACCGCAGTAACGCAGAGTGCTTACGTTAAGTAACAGTAATCTAATTACTGTTTTTTTTTTTTGTTTTTTTTTAAAAATCCCTTACTTTACTCGTTACTTGAAAAAAGTAATCGGATTACGCGTTACTGCCCAGCTCTGTTGATGAGTGACCATTTTTGAGTGGGAGGGTTCTGTGCTAATTTATCTCGCAGTGCTTGCTAGCTTGTTGTAGAAAGGGCATCCATGAATTGCATGGGTGTATCATATAAACACCAATACTTGCTAACAAATTTTGACTGACTGTACAAAGTGGAGCACAGATCTCTTGTCTTTGGTACAGTTACTGTACAGCATAGCATATTATTTGTTTGTCCAAAGTGCGGCCCAGGGCCTCCTGGTGCCCACAAAGGTACTAGAGGTGGTTTGCAGCAAGAACAGAGACTTAGTTTGAAATTACTCATGGTTACAGTTCCATCCATCCAATCTCCCTTACTACTTTGATCTACATTTACTGCTTTTTCTTGAATTTTGAATAGAGTGAAGATTTAAGATTGGGTGGGCCTCGTGGGAATTTTCTGGTTTTTAAGTGGGCTGAAACATTCTCCACGTTGGGAATGGCTGTGTAAGATTATCTCAGTAAACACGCACACCAGGTCTAGTAAGATGGAAAATAAAATAGAAGTTGTAATTTGGTACGGCGTCATGATCCATGTTATATTTGTTCATACATTAGATACAAAGCAGAAAAACCCTGTAGCCATTCTTGGATATATTTTGTATTTTACATTTCCCCATATTTGGTCACTTCCTTTAAACACTTTCAAATGTTAGATTACGTGTTACTGAAGTGGTTAAACATTATTTGGTTCCCCGCTGTTTCCAGCAACACTTTTGATTTTCCACACTAGCAGTTACAAAAAAAAAAAAAACATTTCTCACCCAGCCGCCAACTTATTAGGAAATGTTGAGAGAGTAGCTGCAGGGCCTTGTGGATATTTTGGTTTTCACACATCTAACCGCCCAATCGCATGTTGAGCTCATATTCCTATTATTGTGATGCATAGTAGAATAAATAGTAGGGAGGATGTGGGTTGGGGTGGGGGTGGAGGTGTCAAAGTCATGGTAGCAGAGCAGCCAAAGCCTCCTAATCGCTTCGGGCATGTGTGTAACCTCATCCACAGCATTCCACTGCTGCCTCCCCCCATCATTCTTGGTCACAGTGCTCTTGGCTCTCCCCTCCCCTTTTTCCTCATCTTTCACTTTGTCTCATCCCCCTTCGCAGTCCTTAACCGCGTCTCTCGTTCTCACTTACCTTTCACCTCTCAGTCCATGTCCGAGTCTGTCTGTGTCACATGATTAAATCTCTGTGCTAGCTGCTATTTTGATTAATTGCTGTTAATGTTCTTGGCTTATTTATCTGTCTTTCGTCCTTGGATGCTCCAGTGTGTCAACCTATAGTTTTCCTGCTTTGTGTTTAGTTCCCAGCATACAAATTGTTCCTGCAGTGCTTCTTTTTTGCATTTAGTCATGAGTACATTCGTGTGTAAATACGAAACATGTAAAAGCAGGTGGACACGTAACCTACATGCATTTTAAGCTGTCAGACAAGGAAAAAACACCTCAATTGATGAAAGATTATGTAAAACGCTGATGGCTGGTTAGATTCACCTTCATAAAGGGCTAAACTAAGATTGACATTTGATCATTTGTACTTATCACTGTAGATTTATTTCATGTAGATTCTTTATTCCACAACCGAAGACATTAGAAAAATGTAGTGAGGACATTTATGAAGCCTGTTTACAGCTCACTGCCATCTTTGCCAACTTCTGGAGCCATAAAATCCATAAGTGGCCAAAGGGGAGTAACCCTGAAGGCCTGAACAGAGCTCAGCCGGGATGTGCAAACCTGAAAAATATTGATGACCTTGATAGATTGGATACCTGTCAGTCAAGGAAGCATGACCTGAGGCTGGGTTACTGCTTGTTAGAAGTGCAAATGATTTTCACTTAGTTTAAATTTATTTCTCTCTCTCTCTCTCTCTCTCTCTCTCTCTCTCTCTCTCTCTCTCTCTCTCTCTCTCTATTTATATATGTGTGTATATATATATATATATATATATATATATATATATATATATATATATATATATATATATATATATATATATATATATATATATATATATATATATATATAAATAAAAAAAACACCCAGCACGCCCCTGCGGGCGGTTTATCCTTCAAGCTCGGGTCCTCTACCAGAGGCCTGGGAGCTTGAGGGTCCTGCGCAGTATCTTAGCCGTTCCCAGGACTGCGCTCTTCTGGACAGAGATTTCCGATGTTGTTCCCGGGATCTGCTGGAGCCACTCGCCTAGCTTGGGAGTCACCGCACCTAGTGCTCCGATTACCACGGGGACCACCGTTACCTTCACCCTCCACATCCTCTCGAGCTCTTCTCTGAGCCCTTGGTATTTCTCCAGCTTCTCGTGTTCCTTCTTCCTGATATTGTTGTCATTCGGAACCGCTACATCGATCACTACGGCCGCCTTCTTCTGTTTGTCTACCAACACTATGTCCGGTTGGTTAGCCACCACCATTTTGTCCGTCTGTATCTGGAAGTCCCACAGGATCTTAGCTCGGTCATTCTCCACCACCCTTGGGGGCATCTCCCATTTTGACCTCGGGACTTCCAGGTTGTACTCGGCACAGATGTTCCTGTACACTATGCCGGCCACTTGGTTATGGCGTTCCATGTATGCCTTGCCTGCTAGCATCTTTCACCCTGCTGTTATGTGCTGGATTGTCTCTGGGGCATCTTTACACAGCCTGCACCTGGGGTCTTGCCTGGTGTGATAGACCCCAGCCTCTATGGATCTTGTGCTCAGAGCTTGTTCTTGTGCTGCCATGATTAGTGCCTCTGTGCTGTCTTTCAGTCCAGCTTTGTCCAGCCACTGGTAGGATTTCTGGATATCAGCCACCTCCTCTATCTGCCGGTGGTACATACCGTGCAGGGGCCTGTCCTTCCATGATGGTTCCTCGTCTCCCTCCTCTTTCTTGGGTTTCTGCTGCCTGAGGTATTCACTGAGCACTCGGTCAGTTGGGGCCATCTTCCCAATGTATTCTTGGATGTTCCTTGTCTCATCCTGGACTGTGGTGCTGACACTCACCAGTCCCCGGCCCCCTTCCTTCCGCTTAGCGTACAGCCTCAGGGTGCTGGTGTCATGGTCCTGGGTCGTTGACCCAGCGTTTTGCGTTTTTTCTGATCTGTATTAGTTAGGGTTAACCTGAAGTTTGGTGTATTGTCAGCCCTACCTGTGTCTGTCCTTGGTGCTCTGTTCATGTCCCCGTGTTGTGTTGTACATCAGTCTGTTTCCTGTTTTATTTTGAAGGCTCGTGTTCTGGATTTCCTGTTCTGTTCTGAAGGTCTGTGTCTGTTGTTATTGTGTTCAGCTTGTCTCCTCCGGTCCCCATGTGTATTAGGTTCAGCTGTTCTTCCCTCCTGTGTGTGATTACCTGATTACCTTGTGTGGGTATATTTAGTGGGTGTCGGTCTGTGTTCATTGTCGGCTCGTCTGCGTTCATCCATGTATCACTGCGTTAATCTACATTCATCTGCGTTCTATGGTGTTCCTGTCTCTGCGTCTCTCTGCCCCGCACCCCTTTGTATGGTCCCAGGTTTGTCACTTAGTTTCTCCCAGTTTAGGTTTCCGTTTGTAATTACTCGTGCTTCATTGCCTGTTTTTGCCACTACCACCCTGTAAATAAAACGTCACTCGTATCATCAGTTTGCTGCATTTTGGGTCCTCCTTTTCCTCCACACCACACGGCTCCCTCCGCCAGCCGTGACAGTACGAGCCGACCAACATGGACCCAGCAGCATCCGCGCCGTCCCAGGAGTTTCGGGAGGAAGTGATCGACACAGTTTCCAGGTTGGTCAACCTGTGGCTCGAGCATGAGGAGGAAGAGCTTCACCACGCCGTAGAAGCCAGGCTACAGCAGCTCATCTCTGCTCACTCCTGGCTGCTGGACTCTCTTCACCCGCTCGCACAGGACTTCATCCTTCACGAGCTGCACCTTCACCCACCAGCCGCTACCGCTTCCCAACCCAGCCCGGCGGTGAAGATTTTGCCCGGCCCGCCGGAGGTTTTGCCCGGCCCGCCGGAGGTTTTGCCCGGGAGGAAGCGACGATCGCGCCGTCGGCGCGTCGCCCCACAGCCGGAGATTAGGACTTCGGAACTGCCGGCTGTGGTGAGTGGAAAAGACACTCCGTCTGTTTCGCCAGCTCGAATGACTGTTTATTCCAGGGCTGTGTTTGTTGAGCCAGCTGCCCAGCAGGTAGCTCAGTTAGCCGCCCAGCAGCCACTAGCTCTGTTAGCCTCTCAATCGCCACCTCCATTACAGTCACAGCCAGACCTATTAGACACTTGGTTACAATCCATAGCTCAGTCAATAGCTCAATTGGCAAGAGACTCATCAGCTTTATTATCAGCTCAGCCACCTATTCAGCCACCATCTTCACCAGCTCCGCCTGTATTACAAGTTAAGTCCATCCAACCCGGAAAGAACTATTTTTCACCTGTTCATGTCAAGCAGAGAGACACACCACATAACGCAGTTGTCAGTCCGCAACAGCTGGCCAGCCCAGAGACTGTGACACACTCCAGGGCCTCCCCAGAGGCTGGGTCCCAGCCCCCGGCCGACTCTGGACCCCTGGAGATTAAGAAGCCAGCTGAGGACTGTATCCGGCTGTCGCTGCCTGAGCTGGTTCAATGCTCTGTGCAGCTGCAGTCTGCCTTGTGTTTGCCAGAGGCCCGTGCGCCTGCTGGTTCTGATCTGTTCCTGCCAGAGGCCCGTGTGCCTGCTGGTTCTGACCCGTACCTGCCAGAGGCCCGTGTGCCTACTGGTTCTGTTCTGTGCCTGCCAGAGGCCCGTGTGCCTACTGGTTCTGAACTGTGCCTGCCAGAGGCCCGTGCGCCTGCTGGTTCTGAACTGTGCCTGCCAGAGGCCCGTGCGCCTACTGGTTCTGACCTGTGTGTTCCAGGGGCCCCGGTGCCCACTGGTCCAGAGACTGTTTTCGCTGGGGGGCCCGAGGAGCCCGTCCAGCCTCCTGCTTCGCCTGCTGGGGGGCCCGAGGAGCCCGCCCAGCTTCCTGTCTCGCCAGCTGGATGGCCCGAGGAGCCCGTCCAGCCTCAAGACTCATCAGCTGGAGGTTCAGGAGAACCTAGCCAGCCTCCTGTCTCGTCAGCTGGGGGGCCTGAGGAGCCCGTCCAGCCTCAAGACTCGTCAGCTGGGGGGCCCGAGGAACCCGTCCAGCCTCAAGACTCGTCAGCTGGAGGTTCAGGAGAACCTAGCCAGCCTCCTGCCTCGTCAGCTGGAGGGCCCGAGGAGCCCGTCCAGCTGCCAACTGCAGCCTCATCATCCTCGCCAGCTGCAGCTTCATCCACGCCGCGGGCAGCAGCAGCTTCTTCCACGCCTGCAGCGCTACAGTCTCCGGCTTCCACGCCGTCGCCTGCTGCAGCCTCATCATCCTCGCCAGCTGCAGCCTCCGAGCCTTCATCCTCGCCCGGTCCAGCTTCGTCTTAAAGCATCGCCTGGTCCGGCTCCAGCCTTCGTGTCTTCAGCATCGCCTGGTCCGGCTCCAGCCTTCGTGTCTTCAGCATCGCCTGGCCCGGCTCCAGCATCCTCGTCAGCATTGCCTGGTCCGGCTTCTGCTTCAGCTTCGCCTGGTCCGGCCTCTGCTTCAGCATCCTCATCAGCTGCCTCGTCTGGTCCAGCCTCTGCTTCGGTCTCGTCTGGTGCTGCGACGGCCACGCCACCTTCGGGTCCCAAACTGCCGCCTCGACATCGGCGGTCATCTGCCAGGCCGCTGGTGGAGCGTCATCGTCAACATGGACGACCTCCTAGACGCCGCCGCTGCCTTCCGCGCGGTCGGCCTCCAGACTTGTGTCATCGCCGCCGTTGCCGTCCGCACGGTCGGCCTCCAGACTTCTGTTATCGCCGCCGTTGCCGTCCGCACGGTCGGCCTCCAGACTTCTGTCATCGCCGCCGTTGCTGTCCGCACGGTCGGCCGCCTGAACGGTTTCCCTGTTGCCGCCGCTGCCGTGTGCACGGTCGGCCCCCTGAACTGCCTCCACTCCGCCACCGCTGCCTTCCGCTCGGTCGGCTTATGGAT
The DNA here is from genome assembly GCF_965226115.1 of Aulonocara stuartgranti. Lineage (NCBI taxonomy): Eukaryota > Metazoa > Chordata > Actinopteri > Cichliformes > Cichlidae > Aulonocara > Aulonocara stuartgranti. Next base: position 36,363,431 of record NC_138941.1, read on the forward strand.
CTGCGTCGCCGACGTGGCCGGCCTCAGAAGATGAACTGTCCTGGACTTCTGAGCTGTCAGCCCCTGGGCCGGCCTCCTGAACTGTGTTTTTTGTCCTTGTACTCCAGCATGTGTGTTTTTGTTTTGGACAATTCCCTCGGTCCGCTGGAGCTTGTTTTGCTCGGTGTTGGTCCCTCCGTCCTGGGCCCCCGCCGCCCGCCCTGGGTTGGTCGTTTGTTTTTGTTTTTGGCTGTCTGGAGCCAGCCCTTGGAGGGGGGGTACTGTCATTGTCCTGGGTCGTTGACCCAGCGTTTTGCGTTTTTTCTGATCTGTATTAGTTAGGGTTAACCTGAAGTTTGGTGTATTGTCAGCCCTACCTGTGTCTGTCCTTGGTGCTCTGTTCATGTCCCCGTGTTGTGTTGTACATCAGTCTGTTTCCTGTTTTATTTTGAAGGCTCGTGTTCTGGATTTCCTGTTCTGTTCTGAAGGTCTGTGTCTGTTGTTATTGTGTTCAGATGTCGGGCCCTGGTGCTGTCCAACTCTTCATACTGGAGACCCTTTCTTGGATATCTGCCACTGTGATGGTTACTGGACCCTGTTCAGGGAGGTCGCTGTGGTCTGCCCTCAGATCCTCTAGCCACTGAGCATTGCCGTTATGGGTTGCATCCTTCTCCCATATGCTCTTCCAGTATTGCTCCGTCTCCAGCCTTGGTGGTACTGTTCTCTTATTGTTCCCTTGCCACTGAGAGTACACCTTTGCTGGTTCTGTGGAGAACAGCTGGTTTATTCTCCTGCCTTCTATCTCTCTGGTGTACCTCCTCAAGCGGCTGGCCAAGGCTGTGAGTCTTTGCTTGGCAGTTTCCAAGGCCTCAGGTATGGACAGCTTGCTGTATTTCTTAGGCACCTTATTTGTCGCACCTTTCTGCAACTCCCTTAGTTGGCTAACCTCCCTCCGTGCTACTTTGATCTTGCCCTCTAGCCTCCTTCTCCATGGAGGGTACTGCCCCTTGTGGCTGTTCAACTTGTAGCCAAGCATCTCACTGATCACTGCTGCCGTATTGTAGATCAGCTTGTTAGTGTCGGTAATCGTGGTTGTAGGTATTGTCCGTAGTGCTGCATTAACATCATCTAGCAGACCTTCTGAGGGTACTTCACGTAATCTTGGTAACCGGCTACGGGGGATCCAGGTTTCAAGCTTGGCCATGATCCTATTTTTCAGGTCAGTTCCTCTCGCACTCAACGATCCTTCTCCTATCGCACTTGGGGCTATGTACCCAATCTCGGGTGGGGGTGATGATATCGCCCCCCTGACCTGGCTTCCTGACTCCTCCTTGCCGTAGCATTTGTGTTGTACCTCGTCAATCTCTAGCTGTGAGAGCAGTCCCTTCTTTCGAATGTTGGAACACTGAGCTACTAGTTGTTTCGCCGTCATTGTGGATGTTGGGTATCGAAGAATCCATAGGTCCCTCATCCTATTCATGTAGCCCCTTCCGCTGGGGTTACTTGCGTAGTAGCATTCCAACAACGCCCTGTTTTCGTCTCTTGCCCACCGATGCCTTCTTGTTCCAGTAGCCCACTTTTCGTCAGGGTGCCCTGGTTCCTCAACACCTGACGCGGACCTTGTTGATCATGCAACGATACACAAAATTCACGGTTCGGTTCGATACTTTGGTGTCACGGTTCGATATTTTTTCGATACAAAAAAAATGTTCATGCCTTTTTAATTTGTCATTTATTAAAATTATAAATATATATTTTAACTCAAAAGTACAGTTTTTAAATTTAACCCTAACCCTTGTGCGTGTTTTTTATTTTGACAGCGAATGCGCACCTGCGGACCACTTATGTGCAGCCCTGGTTATTTAGCTCGTCATATTGCAGCCACAGAAATTCTTTTGTCCATGAAACCATAAAGCTGCACTTTCTTTTTGCCTTATAGTCTGATTTGTCATAACTTCTCCGTTTTGTGGTAAGCTTTTCTTTGGCTGTCACTTCTTCACCCTGACCTGTCTTATTTGGCTCAGCAGAACTAAAATATATATCCTGCTGCTTTTACACACGTACTCACATAAGCTCAGCGATTCTCTGCGCGATCAACCTCTTACATGTTTAAGCTGCGGGAGATTTCACTTGTCATGTTTGCATAGTAAGCTAACGATTAATAAGACGATGTCAGAGGAATTGGTGCACAAATTATCATCACTCACAGATCAGTGCTGTCGCTCTCTATACACAGTTCGCACGATTGCAAAGTGAAAGTAAAAAAACAAGCGCAAATTCAAACGCGATTTCAATATGTCACATATTGACAGTGGCTCACCGATGCCAATGACATAATTACCCAGCTACATTTCTGAAAGAATGCAAAAGCATTGACATATATTTTTCCTTCCTACAATAGCCCGACGGGCAGGGCAGAGATAGATTTTGGTAGCCCGACTGAAAAAGATCGCTAGCCCCAGGACGTCGGGCTAGCGATATTGCAAGCCCTGTATCTGATTGAGGAATCACTCATCTTTGGAAAAGAGAGTTTATTACAGAGAAATGTCTCTTTCCAAAATAAAAGCTATACTATCCGCTTCTTCTGGGCTATATTCTCAGCAGCATATTAAACAGCTGTCTAAATGACTCGGCTAAAGTTAGTAGCATGCTTGCTTTTTTTTGTCTGCTTCCACTTGTCTTTGCACTAGGATGATGTCGGCGTAAATGTGCAGTCATATTCGTTGTGTTCCCACTAGTGCTTTCAGGTTAATCTCGTTGAAATGACCTTAACGCCACAACACGGCAAATCTCCGTTAACGAGCTACCGCCGATCGCCCGTGCATGGGGCTAGACGGCCAACACGTTAACGAGCTAACTGCGCTAACACACTAGTTCCCACCCATGTAATTGAGCATTGCATGGCACATCCAACATACTGTTTTACTTTAGTCCATGACTCGCTTACCTTCAGGGTCATACGTCACATGAAAACCAAAATAATTCCAAACGCCAGATCTGAATGAGGGTGGGGGAGGTCCATGTTGTAAGGAGAGCTTAACTTCTGTCTCGCTAGCTTGCCCTGCGCTCTTCCTTCTGACGATGCTGTCTGTGTTGAGCGCTCAGTGAATCTGCATTCGACTACTCCGCCTAGGCTGCACTGTCGAGCCTAGGCGGAGTAGTCGAACGCAGATTCACTGAGCGCTCAACACAGACAGCATCGTCAGAAGGAAAGTTGATAAAATAAATTACAAATTTTGTATTGTTCGATACATATGCGTACCGAACCGAAAGCACTGTATCGAACGGTTCAATATCGATACGAATATCGTTGCACCCCTAATAAATAAATAAATAAATAAATAAATAAATAAATAAATATATAGATAGATAGATAGATAGATAGATAGATAGATAGATAGATATATATATATATATATATATATATATATATATATATATATATATATATATATATATATATATATATATATATATATATATATATATATATATATATATCAGTAGCAAAAACCTTACAGCATTAACTTAGTGATCATTTACTGAGTGACTTTATCAGTCTCTCATGTTGTTATGGTTAGGCAGACCCTTTTTCAGTTTCAGCATTTGTGTATGCACAGCTCTCTTGCGGTCCTACCACAGCATTTTAGTCGGGTTGGACAAACACATTCTTTTCCTTTTCAGATATTCTGTTGTAGATTTGCTGCCGTGCTGGGGATCATTGTCCTGTTGCATGATTCAGTTTCAGCCAGGCTTGAGCTTTAGACAGATGGGCTCTAGAAAACTTTGCTACACAGAGGAGTTCATGGTGCCAAGATCCTGAGGTCTGCAAAACGAGCCCAAATCATCACCCCTACACCACTGTCATTGACAGTTGGTATGAGGTGTTTGTGCTGATGTGCTTTGTTTGGCTTTTGGCAGACGTGCACAGCCAAACATCTCCACTTTGGTCTCATCTGTGCAAAGGAAATTGTTCCAGAAGTCTTGTTCACATGCAGCTTTGCAAACCAAACCTCGCTGCCATTCTCCTGCAATCCTTCCAAACACATCACACTTGTTGAGCCCTTTTCTAACTGTACTGTTATGAACTTTGACATTTAACATACTGAGGCCTGTAGATTCTAAGATGTCGTTTTTTTGCAGTTTCTACAGTATTGCTTCAATATTCTGTTATACTGCCACAATAGGGGATGCTTATATTAAACATGGCCAGAATTTCAAGTAATGAGGTTAGTGTATGTGCCAGTAATCTCTGTGAGCCAAAAGCTCAGGCTTCAGACTGCTCTAAACACTGTGATGTCAGAGGATATCTCAAATATGGTCGTATGAGCACTGAAACTCCACCCACCTGCTGTCCAGACCTTCTGTTTCTGAGTGGCAGGCAATCAGAAGAAAGTCGGCTTAAAGGGAGAGGCTATAGCTGCTTGTTTCAGGCAGAGGATGATCTAAGGCAGGGGTGCTCAATCCCAGTCCTCGAGAGCTACTGTCCTGCAGCTTTTAGATGCATCCTTGTTCCGACACAGCTGAATCAAATGAATGGCTTGTTATCAGGCCTTCTCCAAACTTGATGGCATGCTGAAGAGGTGATCAAACATTTGATTCAGCTGTGTTGGAGTAGGGATGCATCTAAAAGCTGCAGGACAGTAGCTCTCGAGGACTGGGATTGAGCACCCCTGATCTAAGGGGTTACAACAAGACCCTAACTTTGACTCATGCAAAGGTATGTTGTAGTCCAGTAATGTAAGCATGGAGTTCAATCAGAAACAGGAAAAATCCACAAAAATCTACAAAATACTTAAAGGAAAAATAATGGAGGAACCTCAGCCTATATGTATAAATATAAATATATGTATATGAGGAAGCCTGCTTTCTCAAGTTGCACCATTAAAGGAATGTGTGGTCAATATGTGGGGAAAAAAAGACACTTTTTATTTTTTATTTTTTCCCAGTGTGACCTTTTTCAAACACCTTTTTAGACACTCCTGTACACTGGAGGTCATTACTCATCACCTGGGATTTCAGACTTATGGTATATTTACCACTTTACTGATGCAGGATTCAGATGGATATAAAAAAATATATCAGCCCAGTGTTAGAACTGACCTTGATGGTCCAAGGCACATTAGATTCATGCACTGCCGCCAGCAGCAGAACGCGTACCAGCAGAGCCACGTGGCAGCACTATTAATACACCCCTCAGTGTTGCACAAATACTGCTAGGTGTTCCCCTGTGTGACCCTTTTCTCTGCCTGTCCAACAGCACACTACACTCAGGGATCAAATAATAGCACACGTCCGCAAAGTTGTTTACTCCTTTTCACTTACACCTTGTGGCTGACACTGTTTGCGCGTTCACAGACAGTTGAGTGAGACCGTTGCAGTTTAGAGTGTCCCCTCTCATGTCTTTAGAGTAGCTGGATGTGTTTTTGCAGCTGTGCCCGTGTCACCGCCGCGGTTCAGCTGCGTCACATTTGATCCCATATCTCATTGACAGTGTCGAGATTCATCACACTTAGCACTTACACTTCATTTTTCTCTGCCCGACTTTTCATGATTGAGATCATGCTGGCTGCTATTTATAATACAGCCCTTTGTTTTTTTTTACAGATCCTAGTGGCAGCCAGACCACTTCAGAGGAAAAGCTGAACCTCGAGGCCCAGGAGCTAGAGAAACGACTGAGCATGCTCTCTCATGGGAGTGGCACAGGTAGAAAACACGACTAAAGTTTTTGGGTGCGCTGGCAGGTGCTTTGATTTATTGTTCCGTTAAGTGGAAGGAAAAAAAGACCGAGGCAAAGAGAGTGTGTCATGATTCCTTAATGTGCTTTGTTGATGAAAGCAGTGTTTTTGTTGATTAAATTCATTAAAGGTTTAATTATGTTCTGCTCGTCTTGGCAGTCTCTTTGACTTACTGCCCGTCTGCTGGGGGCGACGACCGCAGCATTTCCGGTTCTTCTGACACTTCAGACACCAGCCACTCAGACTGCAGCATTGGCAGCCGGCTGGGAATTTGGACTGAACCGGCTTCCAACCCACCTGAAAACGTCAGCCACACGGGCGCTAAAGTGCCACTGCAGATCAGCGAGAAGCTTTCTGCCAACCAGGGAGGTGGACACCGGCCTGCGGCTAAGCCGCCCCGGCAACTTCAGGAAATCGGTCGTCAGAGCTCATCAGACAGTGGCATCGCCACTGGCAGCCATTCCTCGTACACTGGCAGTTTCTCCTCCTACACAGGCAGTCTGGATATGACCCCCGGAGAGGACTTTGGTTCTTTTTTAAGCTTGCCTCCACATTTGGCTCAAGATCTCAGCCCTTGCACTTGTCCTGCTGTTCCTGGACGTGACTACCAGGTGCCAACTTCACTTAGGTATGTCTATGACACTCCCAGGAGTGTTTTACAGGAAGCAGGTGGAGGTGCCAAAGACAATGAAGCCTCCGCCTCAACTAAAGACCCTCCAGCCCTTTTAGGGTTCACAGCAGAGGCAGCAAAACAGGACAAGAGCAGTGCCACAACCCCTGAGGCTCACTCAGAAGCTACTGAAAGTCAGTCAGTCAGTGAACTCTTTCAGGGCCTTTCAGTGACGAATAAGAAAACCAAGGTGGCACCCTCTAGTGACTCTTGTAATACCTGCACCTCCTTCACTTCTGTCTCCAAAACCATCGTGACCATCTGCTCTGTATGCGGTGGAGTTAAGGTAAGTGGAAACACAAGTATTCTGTTTGTTTTCTGGCAAAAGGGAATGTTGATCAGATCTGGGTTAAACAAGCGTAGCTGCTCTCATGAACCATCTGTTTTTCCATCAAACTTCAAAAAACGAAGGAAAAAAAGTCATCAGTCCTGTTCAAATGGTCTTGTGAACACACTCCATTATATAACCTGCTGTCACGCAGTAGCAGCTTGTGTGCACAGGCTTTATCATCAGTGTATCATCTGTTCTGTAGCCTGCTTGTCAGTGTGACCTTTGTGGTATCGTGCGGGCTGACGGTGATGCCGCGCTGCGTTTGGTGTCAGAACAACTAACAGTCCCACGGCCCATCTGTCCAACACGTTAGTGTTTCTGCACTCGGTTCAGTTTTACACTGTCACTGAATATGGCAGATTCACACCTTGTAAGTTATGAGTGACTTGCAATTTTCTATCCTTATTACACCTCTGCATCTGTATATCTGTGTATGCATATCTAGGTCAAAACACACAATCTTTATTTAATGCCTTTAACGCCCTTTAGGCTCACTTCAAGCTGTTTAACTCCGTGCGTGCTTCACTCGCCTGTGAGCGCCGAACTATTTTGCTGTTTTATTTTTTTTTTTTAAATACTCAAGTACAGACTTTGGTGGTATTCTTTGTTTGAGCTTTGGCTGACTTCTTCTGTGGTGTCAGAGTTGGTGTGAATTTTTCTTTTTCAGAGTGTAGTCTTTGTAAGGGGTACAGCTGATAATTATTTATCTTATTAATGAATCTGGGGACTATTTTGACAAAGATTTTGTGCATATTATGTGAATAAAGTACTATTATAATTCATTCAGGGCTAGAATTGGAGACAGTTTTTTGCTTTTTCAGAATTGCATGATACATGATACATGTTCTGATTGGCCAGCGATGGCTTAAGGATTAATCATTTGTTGACTTTTGGAGTAACAGGGAGTTATACACATATACAGTGCATTATCTGATGGCTTGCTGCTTTCAGGTACAAAAGTAGCTGAAGGTTTTTTCTGTTCCTTATTAGTCACTTTTACTCAATACAGAGAGCTCCACCTGCTGGCAGTGCATTTATTTAAGAGTGCAAGCTGCATTTGTTTGATTGGGTAGATAAAAAAAAAAAAAAAAAAAATCAGCTCTGTATTTTCCGTTGGTCTACAGTGAAGTAGATGAATACTAGTTATTGGCCAGGAGGATCAGACATGAATGCCACGGGAGGGGATCCAACTCCTTCAGCCTGAACAACACCATCTACCCCTGTAGTGTTGACTGGCTCAGTGGAAAAGGGCTAGTTCACAGGACACATTAAACCGTGACTATTATAATTACAATCACATGGATGTAATAAGATTTAAGGAACCTGGTTGGTTTCTCACTTGGGGAGTTTGTGTAATTGTTTTATAAGAAAAAACAAAGCAGCGCTCGCCTGTGATCATGTGATGCCGAAGTCAGACAGCCCCCGATATAACACTCATTCACAGCCATGACGCCTGATTTACACTCAAAATCAGGCGAATCGTAATAATTTGGAAATCATAATCAGTCAAATCAACATAATTTTACTGCATTTCCTCAAATAATACAGTGCAGATGTTTAATGAAATGACTGGGCCTTTTTAAACTCAGTGCATAAATAAAAATATATAATTTTGAGTCATTTTATAGATTTTTGTTCTCAGAGGAAGTAGTGGGCTTGTGAGCCATAGCCAGGCTGTTGAAGCGTGAAGTCCCTGAGTCACTTTTGTTCTTTTTATCAGCTTTGTTGACAAAAAATAAACTAATATGTAGGTCATTGCGAGCCTTTCCCTCATATTTCAATACTAGAGTGGACTGTTAAAATAAAAGTCATTTTTTTCGTCAATATTTCACAGGGGACTCCATACAGCCCTTGTAGTTCTTCAGTGATACCTGCCACACCAGGTAAGGATACTCCTCTGAAGTCTTTCATGCACGCTGCGTGTGGTTTCTCTTGCATGCATAAACGGTTTTAAAGCACGCTGGGCAAAAAACATTGATGTAGCAGCCACAGCTTGCTGTTTTGATTTGGGACAGAAATCAAAGTTGTTGTAGGTTTTTGGTTTTTTTTTTTTTTTTAATTTTGCCTCCAGAACATCATATTTTTAATCCAGCAGATCAAAGTGGTGACAAATCACCATGCAGACCCAGTACCAGTGAACACACTGGTGCGGAGATGAAAATTCAGGAGACCTCTCCTGGCTCTGAAATCATCCACAGTGCGGGGATGCCAACTGTGAAGATGAGTGAGGAGTCACGGCTGCCAAAAAAAGGAAGAGAGAAATTAGCCTGTCTTTTAGCTGATCTGCTCAGCTTTCCAGGCACAGATAGCCAGCCAGAGGCAAAGACACACAGATTGAACCTGTATGAGTCAATGAGCCCTGCTTTTGGTAATGAGCTTAATTTGGCACCAGCAGTACCATTACAAGACTCACAGCAAGGCAAAAGAGCTGTCATTTATGAAAACTGTTTGAAGTGTCAAGGAGAGCACTGCCAGCCTCCACCACGGGCCGTGCCCGCTCAAAAGTGGCGCAACAGGAACATTTCCCCTTTAAAAAGCTTTCCGACTTGGCTGCACCTGAAGAAAGGCCAAGAACATCCAGCTAATGAGGAGTTACTGTACCAAGCCCTAAACGATTCATCACAGAGCGCGGATGGGCAGTGTTGGTATGAAGAGATAAATGGATCGACAGTGACCAGTGAAGGTAAGAGGCCACCTTCGACAGTTTCCTCTTCAACTGATCGCAAACTTCAGATCCTTGGCTGGTTTCCTCTTTTTCCCCATTCTGTTCCTTTTTGAGGATCTTTTTCTGTCCCGTTCCTTGTGTTTCTCTCAGTGAAACCACTCTTTCTTCCTGGCTTATTTTCTCTAATCAGTCACTTGTGTTGCTTTGTAGAGCTGAGCCTTGAGGTGAGCTTTGCCGCAAAGTTGCAAAATCAGGAATGATAGTTTATCCTGTGACTGTCACTGTGTACCAACTCAGTCATTTACAGTCAGTCTTTTACCTGCTAGAGCAGAGAGAGAGAGTCATGTGTCAAATCAAACACAGCAGATTGTGTCCTTTTTGGAAGTTTGCAGTAATTAACTGTGATCGTTAACTGTTGTTGTGGTACTTTTGCATTGAAGATGTTTACGTACAACACTGAACAAAACCACAAAAAGCCTTATGAGCATGTTACGATTGGATAGCAGCTACTGCTGTCAACAACGTCCATAATTTTAGCTTCAGCTTTAGCATTAGTAATACATCCTCTTCTCATGGTGGTCTCTTCACTGCCTCTACCTCTGTAGTTAAGATGGCAAAGGTGCACAGAAACCAACACTAAACACTTTGACCATTACGCTACATTGCCTGGGTATTTATAGTGCCATGCATGTAGTCTCGCAGAAGTGTAATAAAAAATGACACAGCTTTTAGAGGGTTTATACACTCACTGGCCACTTTATTAGGTCCACTTGGTAATACTGGGTTGGAGCCCCTCGTTTGCCTTCAGTGCGGTCTTAATTCTTCATGGCACAGATTCAACAAGGTGCTGGAAACATTCCTCAGAGATTTTGGTTCATGTTGAAATGATAGTATAACGCAGTAGATGCAGATTTGTTGGCTGCACATCCATGATGGGAAACTCCTGTTCCTCCACATCCTGAAGGTGCTCTGTTGGATTAAGCTCTGGTGACTATGGAGGTCATTTGAGTACAATGAACTTATTTTCATGGGAATGTTTGAGATGATTTGAGCTTTGTGACATGGTGTGTTATCCTCCCATCAGTGTACACTGGTCATAAAGGGATGGATATGTTCAGCAGCAACGGTCAGGTAGGCTGTGGTGTTTAGATGATGCTCAGTTTGTACTAAGGGGATCAGAGTGTGCCAAGAACATGTCCTCCATACCATTACACCACCGGCAGCCTGAACTGTTGATACAAGGGAGGACGGATACACGCTTTCATGTTATTTACACCAAAAATCTGACCCTTCAAAACTCTTCAGAGTAGACACCGTTTTTCTAATATTTTAGTATCCAGTTTTAGTGAGCTTGTGTGAAGTGTAGCCATGTCAAACGTCTCTTAAATCATCTTTCTTCCTCATTCTGATGCTCAGTTTGAACTCCAGCAGGTCGTCTTGACCATGTCTGAATGCACTGAGCTGCTGCCGTGTGATTGGCTGATTAGACATTTGCATCACTGATCAGTTGAACATTATACCTAATAAAGTGGCCAGTGGGTGTAAGTGGTCTCTCGTGAATTTAATCCTGTTTACAGAAAGATTAACTAAGACTTTTTAAATGAAATGTCATCTGTAAATTTTTAAGTTTTTTGTGAGCACAGAAAGACCACTTTTTAGGAAAGGAGTAACCATTTATTAATCTATTGTCGGAATTATATATGTGTGTTATAAGTAAATTTTAGGATGGGGTCTGTTATTATTTGTTCCACAGATCAAATGATGACAACATGATAATTTTATTTATATCTATAAATATTGACAGTAAATGAAGCCAAAATGACACATCTTAAACATTTTAACAAAATTCAGGGTGCAATTTCTGTCCTTTGCTTGTTATCCATGATTCATACTGAGCAACAAAAGGATCCTATTTAACTATTTGTTCTTTAAAAGAAAAAAGGAAAAAAACTCTTAGTATTGTGTGATGATGAATCAAGCCTTTGTTGTTTGTTCTCACCACTCGATCTGCACGAATTCCTCCATTTGCATGGAGAAAATTGTCTGCTTTGGTTCACAAAGTGCATTTAAACAAAAAAAGAAAAGAAAGCAACACAATGTGGTATAATTTTTTTCCGATGAGTTACAATAATAAAATGTGTTTTTGTTTCTTATATGTAAAATGCACAATATCGTCTCTTTCACCAGACAAAAGGCTTAGTAGTAAAGAGGAAAGACGCAGAGCCGATCCTGCTTATGAGATCATGGAGAGTCGGATGCTGGAGAGGAACCCAGAGGTAGACACATCCAAAACACTGTAATCCGCTTTACACTATCAACAACTCACACATTTTTACTTTGCAACTCATTGTGCTCTTAGTTCAGCTAAGCATTTGGGGGAAATGTCTGATATCATGAGAATATTAACTGAATACACAGAATAAAGGGCAACCCATAGAGGTTTGTTATTAAGAGGCTTCAGTAGTAAATCTGAAATTAGACATGGAAAAATATGTCCAATAAGCATTTTGTAGTTTTGAGCCTATTGTCCTGATATTATTAAGCATTTGGATTAGAATAAGCGAGTTTAAGGGTTTGTATTTTCTCTATAATGAACTGAAGTTTTAGCATGAAAACAATGTATTTAATGCACTCGCAATTACAGCCGCAAATACACTTGATTACGTGATCATCATCAAGCATGAACAAAAAGCAGACATTTTGGCAGTTTCTTGGTCTGAGGCATAACACACAGGAAAAGACATCAGCAGTGATCTTAAACAAGCAGTTGTTGCTGCTCATCAGTCGGAGAAGAGTTATGGGGTATTTCAAAACATTTGAAGTCCATCATTCTGCAGCGAGACAGACTATTGACAACCAGAAAATACTCAGGATGGCTGGAATTCTTCCCAGGAGTGGGCTTCCCAGCAAACTCACCCCAAGGTCAGATTGTGCAGTGCTCAGAGAAACTGCAAAAAGCCCAAGAGCTACACCTTAGACCTTAACGGCCTCAGTTAGGATTTTAAATGTTAAAGACATGCAACAGGGCAGTGATCCCAAGCACAGCAGCAAATCTACAACAGTATGACTGAGAAACAAAAGAATCAAGGTGCTGCAATCATCCAGTCAAAGTCAAGACTCCACCCTTAAGGAAAGGGTGTGGTGACCTCAAAAGGACTGTGCATAAATGAATACCAGCAGATCTCAATGAGCTGAAGTGGCTTTGTAAAGAAGTGTGGGCCAGAATTCCTCCACAGCACTGATAAAGTCACACACACACTTACTGCAAGCATATTACACGTTCATGTTTGTCCTGTGCTGTCGTTCTTTTTTATGTGACTGTAAAAGATGGCTACCATTATGTCACCTACTAGTGTCTGGACTCTGTATTTTTAAACTTTAATATTAGCATCTATAGCCCAGAGAGTAAAGTGCTAAATATCATCATCATCGTCGTTTATTTATATAGCACTTTAAAAAGGCACCAGGCAGACCAAAGTGCTGAACAATACAAAAACAAAGAAAAGCATATCAGGTAATGTTAGCATTAAATGCTAACAGTTCATCATACAGACATGGGTAAGCTCACTAAAACTGGAGCACAATCTTATTTAATGCTCTGCACTGCAGTGGGCCTAAAGTTCATGGTTATCTGTCTGTAGCGATGCTGCACAGTGTTCGCACATGTAAGACATAGCCCTGAGTTCTGAGTAAATTCCAAATGTCTATAAATACTCCTCATGTGCCCACTGAACAGTCATCGTCACACTTATGTAATAAACTTATGTCACTCAGTGCAAGTTATAATCAGCAGTGCTTACTTTAATGTGTGTTGCAGGCACAGGAAAAACACAAGTATGAACTAATGGGCAGCTACGGCCAGCAGAGGTTCCTTCAAGAGACTGAAGGTGAGTGAGACTGACGCCAGGCAATCAACATAACCAGGTTGTTTCAGCGATTTGGTTCATTATTTTTTTCAGCCAAGCTATTCAAACATATGCAGATTTTCAAGTCCGTAGCGGCACAAATGGATTTTTCTTTTTTCTGAATGGACCATTTTAGTTTTTTAAAGTGCTCTGAACACTTTTCAGCTGTGCATTACCCAGGCTTCTTACAATAACCGGGCCCACTTACGGAAAGTGAATTAAATTGAGTCATGCGCCTGAATCAACATCGCTGTAAACCATCACCTGTTGCTTGGTGTGCTTGGACTGAAATGAATAAATAAAACGAGGCTCATTCAGAGTCTGAAAAGCAGACTGGCACTAAGCATAACATCCACAAGGCTGAACATAGGAACATGTTATATCTCGGCGCGCTCGCCATACACCTGCTTGACTTCAGTCAGGGCAGTGAACTGTAATGCTGATGGGGACTTGCCTTCATGAAGTGGCTATCACTACATAGCACATGAAGCGCATTACAGAGACTCTCTGCAAGCACCAGCTGTCAGATTAGTGTAAACAAAGGGGTAATTAGCACTTTATTACATGTAAAATAGTTGTGCCATGCAAACTAGTTTGTATGGAGAAATTTTTTGCTGCTAAATTTTTAAGCCTTTTCATTGCAAATTTGCACTGTAGTAAACGTCACTGTTTGGAAAAAAGCTGCTTAAGTGTAGCATCAATAGCTAAAATTGCTCAAAACTAAAGGGGAGCTCCTGGTCACTCAAGGAGAGAGGATTCTGGGAAATCTCCATAATAAGAAACACCCCTGGAGAAAGTATTACATTAGAAACAGTCATTCACCTAAACAATGAACTTATTAGAATTCGTTTACTAAATAATATTTTACACGAATACTAATATAATAAAATTATAGAAATGCTATTTTACAGTATGGTGCAAAACTCCCTGCACTTCTTTGCTTTTTGCAAGTAAAATAGGGAATAGGTGCAGCAATCATTTTTTAAATGTGTAAAGATCAATGTCAGTGTTTGGAATGAACACCTTTCTTGTAATTTCTTTAAGTAGTGTTCAGGAATAGTTCTCCAGGCTTCTTGAAGGACATTCAGAGTTCTTCTTTGGACCTTTTGTTCTGTTCTCTGTTATGATGATGCTACAATCGATGACTGATGGTTTCTGATTATGAGTTTTTCTATCCAGGTCTGTCTATCTTTTACTGCATTGGCAGTGTGCTTGAGATCATTGTTATACTAAAAAATGAAGCCTTTCCTGATGCTATTGCATGGATGATAAAAGTCTGATGTTACTTTTTCTGTTCATAATTTCATCAATTTTGACATAATCCCTACACCACTGGCTGAAACCAGGACAGAGCCTCCACTGTATTTTACAGGGTTCCACTCAGCTGACCTCCTCTATACACACTGATAATTTAAACTTTTTAAAACATGAATGTATTTTATTTATATAAGACTTTACAAAATGTGTACAAAAACGAACATAAAACAAACAATTGGCAATGATAAAAGAAACACTGAAGACCAATAAACTGAAAATGTTAGAAATTTGAGTATTGAGGAAATAAGAGCGAGATATGTAGCTATAGTATCAATCAATCAGTCAATCAATCAGTCAGTCAGTCAGTCAGTCAGTCAGTCAGTAAATACATATGCATTAAAACAGGACTTAAAGGAAGTGACTGACTCCATGACTAGTTGGTTCTGTTTCTGATCCTGGCCTGATTACCACTGAAATTAAAGGTGAACCTCCTATTTATTCAGATATGTGAAATAACTGCACAAATAAATACGATGGCTACTGTGTGGCAAAACTTCCAGACACACTTCTCTTGTAGATAATGTGAAGTAGTAAAAGGATATGAGAGAGTATTCACTCTTTGAACTTTTTTACATTTTACTAATGACCTGCTTTTAAAGGAAAAAGTTCTAAGAAATTTGTAAAACTTTCCAAAGCAGTTCCCTTTTTGTTAAGTTGATACTAATTAAAGAAATGCTATGCAAGCGCTACAGTTTTTATTCGTTTAAAAGGAACCGTAAAGCTCGAGGTCCAAACAACAAATTAATATTAAATTAATGTGATGTTTACCCGAGGTTAATTTCAGCATTTGGCTGTTTTTCTTTTCCCATTTTTTTTGCACATCATTGTGTCCTTTTGTTTCTTTCCAATGTGGGAATGAATACACAAAGGGACAAATTAGGGCTAAACAGAGGTGTAATTTAAAATGGCATTAATTTACCCCATCTATGGTTAGACAGATAAATCGCATGCAAAACAGACAACGGCATGAGTCAGTCTTTGCTATTTGGTTTTTTTTTTTTTTATGTCTTCATTGGCTTTTTATCCAAAGCCATAAACTCGAGTTACGTAAAGGCCCATTGTGTGCTGAGAAAACTCACAGATGTGTAACCAGAGAGTGCAGTGATGTGTGACGGGCTGCCTCCCCTGATATGAGGCGAGAGGACAGTTGTCAGGGGACGTTTGGCCACTTAAGCATCCCACACCCAGAAACATGCCCTCAGTCAAACACACACCTGCTCTACAAAGTCCCTGCAGCTGTCGCAGTGTGGCACCAAACCCATCAGTCATTTTCACGTACCTACACACGACTCACGACTCCCTCGTCATCTTTCCCATCATCCCGCTTCAGCGGACACTTAATGGATGGGGGGTAGACCGGATGTGGCTAAGTCCAGCAGCTAAGGTATGTGGGCTTAGTGGAAGATAAGCTACAGAAAAACTGTCATATGATTTAAGAACTTTTCATATTAAAGCAATGCACACAGGTCAAATAAATAAAATATCAGGTTTGAGGCATTCCAGACTTTGCAATAAATCATAGCTCTATGTGATGAAAAATGCAAGCGGACACACACATGCTTGCATCATGAGTGCGTCACTGTATCAGAACGCAGCTAAACAAACACTGGCTTTGCCCGTGGCGTTTTAGATGCTGCTGTGTTGGTCATTACATGTTACACACTAAGTGGTCGGCTTGGAGAGGTGTGAATTGCACCTCAGGACAGTTTAGGCTTCACACTGCTAATCCATTTCTGAAATGATATTTGTAGAACCAGCCCATAGCCATTATGTTGTCTTTAATTATTCAAATTTTACTGTTTATTGAACTTATCTCCTACTCTTTGTTTCCCACCAAAATAATCACACTGGTGCTGACATGAAGAGAGTATCTCATTGATATTAAAATGAATACCACCAAGTCTCAGGTGGGAATTAATACAAATACACCATTTTATGCTAAAGCTTTTAGCTTACAGGCAGGGGCTTCTTTCCAAGTTCAGCGGAAGAGGCATCGTAATCAAAAACCTGCCAACAGCATGACACCAAAGTAAGCAGTTTGAACCCTTGAATTACTTGAATCTTCTTTATAATGTTGCTTTAATTCATTGAGGTTTCCGGGCATTTGTTTAGGCACAGCTCCTTATGTACCTATCACAGTATTTCAGTTAGGTTCAGGTCTGGACTCATTGCTACACCTTGATTCTTTTCCTTTTCAGCCGTGCTGTTGTAGGTTTGTTGCTGTCCTTGGGCTCATTGCCCAGTTGTTGGAGTCAGTTCGAGACATGCTTTGGCTATCAGACAGATTGCTTCACTGGAATACTTTAGTACACAGAAGAGTTCATAATCAGGTCCCATGACTACCAAACAAGCAAAAATCATCATCCCTCCCCCTCCGTGCTTTACGCTTGATACAGCGCAGACATTATCGAAAGAAGATGGTTTTCCACCTGAAACTTTGCAAGGTCTAAACAGTATGTCATCTATAAATCTGTGTATTATTCAAATAATATTCTTTGACATGTTTTCAAGATTACGCAAAAACCCTCCAGCCCTCCAAGGGGCTGATTATAAGTTTTGATTTCTAAAAATCAGCCTTTACTAAAGACCACATAGACTACACTATCATAAATAGGATTTTGGTAGGACCGTCTTTGTGGCTCGTGCACATCTGTGATGTAGTCTTGCTCTCAAAAACTATTTTAATTTCACGCACCCGCCTCTTCAACTTTTTACACAAGTTTATCACATCAAAAAGTGGATGTTGTTGTCCTGGTGAAGGTCTCATTTAAAGCTGAAACTGGAGCAGGAGTGAAATGGTAAGGTGTTCTAGTCAAAGAAAAACAAACACCTACACTAGGGCATTTTGCTTTCCCATTCCCAAAGGTTTCCACATGCATACGTTGCCATAAATTGTACATTGTGGGAGGTTTACAGGTCTTTGTAATCCTTTTTGTGTACATACCACAGCTTAGTGTCCTTCTGCAACAATAATGTGGGAAAGGTGCAAAACCCACTCACCCTGAATACACAGTTATTATCTGAACTGTGTTTTCCATCCGAAAGCACTTGACTTTTTAAGCTGGGGGTCACTAAACTCTGTCAGGTATTGCCTCTAACTTCTCCCCTGGAGGTTTTGCAAAGTGTATTATCGAGACGTCCCCCAGCCTTAGAGCTGTGGGCAAATCCACTGTTGTAATGGAAGCCATTATAAAGCACCACACTCTCCTGCAAGGGCTGGTTGGTGTCTGATCAATTAGGTTAGACTTTGCCAAAGGCTGTACCCACTGAGACTTTGCTGGCGTCTAATGGCTTCTCACTGATTGTAAGAGTGTCCCCTGGGGTTGATGCTTCTGAGCTGCGGGTAATGGCCACTGCCTACTACCATTTAGGAAGAGTCAATAGCAGGTGAAATCTTTTTTCCCAAATGTTGTTCTATACAATCTGTATGCCAATGGTAACGCACTATCTGTGACAGGGTAATTGCAACAAGAGAAATATGAATCCATGTTGGCGCATATATAATCCTGTAGGTATTATATATGCGCCAACATCTATTGTTTTATTTACTATAAGACGGTTATAGACGTTCTACTACAGAGTCCACACTCTGATTGTTTCTGTTTGTAGTTGTGAAATGCCTCAACCAAGCTACTTTGTGTTGCTTTGATTGACAAATAATGACGGAAGATAAAAAAACAAAAAAAATAAATCTTTTCTGTGATCCAGATCTACTCTTTAATCTTTAAACATCAATGCACACACAGCAACGGACTCAAAGAAAGATAGATAAATGTTCACAGGCTCAGATCAGCGGTGTTTGCATTGTTAGGAACAGTGCGTTGTTTTGCTACGTCTGTAAGGGTCTGGGCTTTTTGAATTCTTTTTGTTTTCTTTTTAGTTAATGATGAAACATTTTTTGTTGACATTATACTTGAAAAAGATAACACAGGCTCTGTTTGTGTATTGTAGCTCAACTATGATCCTTGAGGGTAAATCAGGGAAAAATGTATTTGCATTGGTGCGTTTTTCAACAATTCACTCTTTTTTTGGGGGGTCAGATATTAATATAAAAACAGATATTGTTTTTCCCTAAAATAATTTCAAAGAAATTATATATGATTTACTGTTTGGACTCCACTTTGTACATAATGAATACAAGACTGTGTGTTTTTTCATATTTTTTTTAATAGTGCTGAAAATAAAGTGAAACTATAAAACTATAGTATTAAATAATTAGTTAATCATTTGATCAGTTTTGCATTGCATTTCAAAAATCAGCAGATAAAAAAAGATATTCATGAACAATAGGGATGGGAATTGTAAACTGGTTCCTGTTCCCAGTCTTCCAATTCCTTGGGATTGTTGGTCTGCCTGCCAGTTGATCCCACTTTCTTGCACTCTTGCAACGATGAACTGTTTTCAGTTCTCGTGTCAGAGGAAGGAAATGGCGACACAGTCTAGAACGTGGATATGAACAAAGACGAGATAAATGGTCTTTGTGTGCAACGTCGAAAACTGCATCCAGGACAGAAACAACCACATTATGCTGCTGACTTTTTTCTTTTTGGAAGCAGTAATGAGCCTGCAGGCCCTGTTCCAACTTTCACAAGTTGATGGAATTGCCTTATCATGATCCAACACCACTGGCAGAAATACAGCCTCGAACCATGACACAGTATTCGCCATGTTTTGTAAATGGCTATAGATACTCACTGTTGTCTCTATCTCCTGAACTTCTCCATGCACACGGATGGTTTGAACAAAAACATTTCAGCTTTAGTTTCATCACTCCATAAGGCCCACTCCACTTTCTTCCTGTTTCCCTTCTTTAAGAGTGGCTTCTTGACAGCAACGCTTCCACTTAAACCATTTCTGATGAAGCTTCAGTGAGCAGTCGATGGATAACCTGAAGGCCCAGATGCATCTCTCAGGTCCTGTGTCAGCTCTGTTGGGTTTATTAAAGACTTGAATTGCAGCTACTTGAACTGCACTCTAGTTATGTGGTCACTGCAGGCCATAGTGTACGACTTGCATCACTTGCATGCTCCTCAAACATTCAGTGACCCCTCGTGCTCTGTGATTGAGGCTAGATTAGAGTCCTTCCTTCCACGCTCTGAGTTCAGTTGGAAAACAGTCTTCGGGTCTCAAAATGTGAATTTTTTTTTTCCTTTTCTTTTTTTAAATTATGGACCGCTAAAGATGAGAGGCAACATCTGGCTTGCTGTCAGCACGCAGTTAAAAAGCCAGCATCTGTGATGGTATAAAGGGTCATTAATGCACATAGCATGAGTAACATGTTTGGAGGCACCACTAACAATATGTTGAAAAATAGACACAGCTTTTGGAGCAACATATGCTGCCATGCAGATGATTTGATTATCAGGGAAAAGTCTTGCCTGCGATGCCAAACAACATTCTGCATGTTTACCAGAAAACATCAAAGTGAAGGTGTCTGAAAATTGGATGTATCCGAAGTCCAGACCTTTAGATCGGATTTGGTGCATTATGAAACAATGAATTTGACAAAGAAAGCATAGGTGAGTCTGTGAAAATGTTTATATTTCAGCATTATAGTAATTCTTTCCCTTAGTTCCCAGACACCGTGTTGCTAATCATGCCCCTGTCCCAACAAATTCAAATGGGCAAATGTGTTAAAAAGAACAAAAGAGATATTTATACATCGAAACTCTGATAGTGTGTGACTGCCATGGCTCATCTATTTTGTGCTGGTAGACAACTTTTTGTACCTGTCATGTAAGCCCATCAACCGGGTTAGATGATTCCTATGAACAGTACCGCAGTACTTGTTGTAGTAAAACCACAAAGCATGTAGATTCATTTGGCTTTCTTGACTCTCATTTGCACAAAATTAAAGTGACAGCAAACGTTTATATCACCGTTCAGGATAAGTGATTTTCACTGGTCTCTATTCACAGAGCAGTATTCAAGTTATGCTAATTTCAAGATATCCTTGAGCGTACTGTACTCTGGTTTTGAAGGTTGCAGCTATCACTGCATTAATGCATACCCAGGCACCACAAAAAAAATATGTGATGTGTGTCACAGAGCTGAAATATGCACATATTTTATGTAGTGGTTGTTCTGAAGCTGTATCACTGAGATGCTGAACTAATCATTTCTGCAGCCAGCAGAAAACTTGACTGCAAATCTGCCTTTCTCAGCTTTTAGGTTTATGAAGATAAAGCCGTGAGCTGTTTCTTGTGATTTGAAACAATTTTTCTGGCACAATTAATTAGATGTGCAATCCACTGTAGGCAAAAAATCTGGCAATAATGTGTGTTTGACAGGAAAATCAAAGAGGTTTGGGTGTTCCTATTCAAGTTTTAATGAACGTTTGCTAATAGAAAAATGAGATTTTGCTCCATAAACCCTCAGATATTTGATCTGGACACGTTCATACACTATACAGCCGCATGACAAAACAGCTTGATGATGATTAAAAGAACAATTGAGTTTTACTTCCTCAAAGCATTCTGTGCTTCGAGGACGTAATGTGTATCCCATAAATTATCTCTGGGGCATATCAGCTAATTTCACATAATTAGTCTCTGGGGCGGGGAGAGAACCAATTCATCGTGAAACGCTGTGTTCCTGTGCGACTGCCGATCCCATTATAGCTACCGTTGTTTTTACTGCTGGAAACCGTATTGATACTTGTGTTGTGGACGTCTGTATTTGAATATATCTAATTGACACTGGGCTGCAGCCTGGAGAGCTGCTCAGACTGGAGGGTAAGTTTAGCTTTTGATTAAGGTTATAATGACAAAAACAAATCCAGTTTCAAAGAAGTGTCAAAGTGTAAGTCTGGTTCAATTTAATCTTATAATTATTATCAGTTCTGAGAAAGACTTGATTGGTACTGTGTGCCGTCATAGCCCGTTTGAGCTTGTCTCTCTATGCCACGGGAATCCTCACGACAGGAAATCTAAACATGGGCTGTTGCACTCGGGCAGCATTTATCATGTTAAGAAACACAAACTGTCTAGAAGACACAAGTGAATCTAGAAATACGTGTAGTGTGTGTTCATTGTGCTGAACCCAGGTGGCATTGTTCTTTTATGTTTTTAATAGATTTTGGTTGACAGTGAAGGCTTGGAGGTGCAAAAAAAACAGCATATTATCAACAGGACAAATTGCTTGTTATTTTTAGTTTCTGTGGGGGATTTTTGTTAAAAACAAGTGTTCACACGTTAAAAAAAGAAAAAGCATGACAGAAACGAACCTAACACCGTCTGAGCTTAATTTACTCTCGCATTTTCAGGGGCCGTGTTTGTGTTCCCCCCAGAGGCTCCGCTTGCTGAAAGACCTCGCGGTGAAGGTGTGACGTATGTGAATATTCCTGTTAGCCCCACGTCCAAGAAGCAGCTCAACTACATGGAGCTGGAGCTGCAGGATCCTGTGCATGGCACTAAAGCGGCTGCCGCACATCTGCCAGCTCAGAGTAAGGAGGCATGAATATCTTCTGGTTAGTAAAGGAGATAAACGCCAGATAGTTGGTGTCTGAGGAATGAATGTTCTGCTTTCGATTTATACATACCGTATAACTGCAAACGGCAGCTGTGAGGACCAGTCAGGGTGGACACTTGGAAAATTGTCATGTTACAAGATTATAGTTTAAAGGATGTCACCAAGACTGTGTTTTATTTGTCCAATAAGAGCATTAATCTACAGAGAGCTTTTTGATTGGTGGTGCAGAATTGCTTATTGAAAGCAGGTTTAAAGGGAACTGCTCTAAGAAGAGACGGTGGCAATTCACTGCAACCACCACATGATGCTGTAAGCTTAAGTATAGAGCAAAAAAAGTTTGTCTCATTAATAAATCTTTGAATTTTAATAGGCTGGGTATTGAAGTGAGCTGTTGTCTTTTTTGGCACAAGGAAATGTCTTCAAGACCGGCTGTTAAACTGTCAAATATTACAAACTGAAACAAATTCTCAGACTTGTGTAGTTATTTTCAGTCGGTCTGCAGCGCACGTCTTCCATTAACCTTTGAACAAACTACTAAGAAATGTTGTAATCACATTCATGACCCACAGAAGATGAATCCTAATGACTCTGCTAATCCTGAATTTTTATGTCCACCTCAATGCACCTCTTTTTTTGGCTGCATGTTATAGCACCACCAGCCAGTAAGCAGTAACATTTGTCCAATGTTTTCATTTAGCACCAATTTCCTGTAAAACTTTCTTACTAACCTAAGCTATAGTTTGTCTTTAGTGCCTGTTACCACCATGGATTGCTGCCTGTGATAAAGCTTGTCGTGGGACACATTGCTGTGTAGCCACAGACAGAGTCAGAGTGCCAGAGTGCGCAGCACATCCTGCAGTCGATCCATTTTATTTATGCAGAGCAAATTCAAAACAATGTTCATCTAAAGCTCATCAAATGCCATTATGGACAGAAATCCAACAATGCAAAGTTACCCTATGAACAAGCACGTGTTGGCGTAAGAGGAAGTAAAAGAAGCTGCGGGCGAACTATTAGAGTTGGTGTTAGTCAGGTCTGATGAACCACGTCCTGCGTTTTTGGAGAGTAAGCTGTAAAATCATTGTTTCCTTTTATTCTCTCTTCAGATTGTCTTTGTATATTTGTGAGATTTTCCCGGGACTGTCCAAAATGCAAATTGTTGAATTTTAGAGACCACCTCCTTGATTTAAGAAACAAAATGACCTCAGTAATGCCCTGATACTCATAGTGTGAGGTATTTTTTGCTTTTGCTCAATGTGCAAAAGTGTTCTGTGCAAGAGCCAACTTACAGTAAGCTGGTGTATCAGCGTTACGCAAGGATGAAAGCCATTGTAGTTACATATTTATGTGTAATTCTATTCGACCTACTCAGAGTTACTGGAATCGCTCGCAAACAATTGAGATGATTTCCTCTCATCTTGGTAAAAGACAGCTGAGTCCTTGTCATCGGAGCCGTAATTGACAGACACGTTGGCCGCTAGCGTCACTGCCCTCGAGAATACGAACAGCGTGGCTCGAGCTCTGACATGAGGTTAATGTCTAATGTCAGCAATACAGTTTATATCCCGGCATGCGGCCTCATTAATCTGTCACCTGGGAGGAGGAGTGTCCTATTTCGGCACTGAAAGGGGGTCGCAGGGCATTCAGATCACAGCTGTAAACTCAGTGGCCCTAATGGGACCCTCCTCCAGGGACTATTTATGTGTCGTGAGGAGCCGGTTTTGATGTCCTCAATTCTGGCACTGTAAGGCGACAGGACTCTAACAGGAGACACATATTGGTGCACGAGGACTGATGTTGTGGGTTTAAACTCTGACATTTTGCTTATATGATTTTCACACAAGGTATACAGTGGGGCAAAAAAGTATTTAGTCAGCCACCGATTGTGCAAGTTCCCCCACTTAAAATGATGACAGAGGTCAGTAATTTGCACCAGAGGTACACTTCAACTGTGAGAGACAGAATGTGAAAAAAAAATCCATGAATCCACATGGTAGGATTTGTAAAGAATTTATTCGTAAATCAGGGTGGAAAATAAGTATTTGGTCACCTCAAACAAGGAAAATCTCTGGCTCTCACAGACCTGTAACGTCTTCTGTAAGAAGCTTTTCTGTCCCCCACTCGTTACCTGTATGAATGGCACCTGTTTGAACTCATCATCTGTATAAAAGACACCTGTCCACAGCCTCAAACAGTCAGACTCCAAACTCCGCCATGGCCAAGACCAAAGAGCTTTCGAAGGACACCAGGAAAAGTATTGTAGACCTGCACCAGACTGGGAATAGTGAATCTACAATAGGCAAGCAGCTTGGTGTGAAAAAATCAACTGTGGGAGCAATCATCAGAAAATGGAAGACATACAAGACCACTGATAATCTCCCTCGATCTGGGGCTCCACGCAAGATCTCATCCCGTGGGGTCAAAATGATCATGAGAACGGTGAGCAAAGATCCCAGAACCACACGGGGGGACCTGGTGAATGACCTGCAGAGAGCTGGGACCAAAGTAACAAAGGTCACCATCAGTAACACACTACAACGGCAGGGAATCAAATCCCGCAGTGCCAGACGTGTTCCGCTGCTGAAGCCAGTGCATGTCCAGGCCCGTCTGAAGTTTGCCAGAGAGCACATGGATGATACAGCAGAGGATTGGGAGAATGTCATGTGGTCAGATGAAACCAAAGTAGAACTTTTTGGTATAAACTCAACTCGTCGTGTTTGGAGGAAGAAGAATACTGAGTTGCATCCCAAGAACACCATACCTACTGTGAAGCATGGGGGTGGAAACATCATGCTATGGGGCTGTTTTTCTGCCAAGGTACAGGACGACTGATCTGTGTTAAGGACAGAATGAATGGGGCCATGTATCGTGAGATTTTGAGCCAAAACCTCCTTCCATCAGTGAGAACTTTGAAGATGAAACGAGGCTGGGTCTTCCAACATGACAATGATCCAAAACACACCGCCCGGGCAACAAAGGAGTGGCTCCGTAAGAAGCATTTGAAAGTCCTGGAGTGGCCTAGCCAGTCTCCAGACCTCAACCCCATAGAAAATCTGTGGCGGGAGTTGAAAGTCCGTGTTGCTCGGCGACAGCCCCAAAACATCACTGCTCTCGAGAAGATCTGCATGGAGGAATGGGCCAAGATACCAGCTACTGTGTGTGAAAACCTGGTAAAGACCTATAGTAAACGTTTGACCTCTGTTATTGCCAACAAAGGTTATGTTACAAAGTATTGAGTTGTATTTTTGTTATTGACCAAATACTTATTTTCCACCCTGATTTACGAATAAATTCTTTACAAATCCTACCATGTGAATTCATGGATTTTTTTTTCACATTCTGTCTCTCACAGTTGAAGTGTACCTCTGGTGCAAATTACTGACCTCTGTCATCATTTTAGGTGGGGGAACTTGCACAATCGGTGGCTGACTAAATACTTTTTTGCCCCACTGTACATTATGGTAATGTGCATATGGAAGACAGTGCATGACAGGAATGTTAAATGCTTCAGCTAAATCATTTGCATATGATTTGTGTTGTGATGCGCTGTCTCATTCTTGAAGCACGCAGACTGGCAGCGAGGGCAGAGGTGTGTGTGTGTGTGTGTGTGTGTGTGTGTGTGTGTGTGTGTGTATATGTATGTATATACCGTATTTTCTGGACAATAGAGCGCACCTGTTTGTAAGCCGCATCTGCCGTATTAAAAAAAAAAAGATGTATAAGTCCAGGACATTTTCAAGTTCAGGCCACCTGCTTTTATGTCCTCTGAAAGCTTTTCTCGACTTTTGGCATTGCATGAGCTCTTCCCGCTGCCGCCTCCAACGTCTCACCATAGATTGATTGACGCTAAGCTTGCGTGCAGCAGCGCGGTTTCCTTCCTGAATAGCAAGATTGATGGCCTTCAACTTAAAACTCATACAAACTTCTTTGTGTGGTTTCCACGATGAAGGGGCGAGGATTTGAAAATAATTAATAATAATTACACCTTTGTATAAGCCTCATGGTTCAAAACCTAGGAAAAAAGTAGCGGCTTAGAGTCCAGAAAATACGGTGTGTGTATATATATGTATGTATTAATGTTTTAAGATGATCTAGGAGTGTTTTTTGTCACTTCCACAATTAATGATTCAAGTTCAAGAAATGATTATATCCCCTAACAATTCATTTCCATAATCTTGTTGACAAAAGAATGTTGGGATTAATGAAAAATGCCCAAAGACATCTGCAAATGTGTAAACCAAAGGGAAACAAAAGAAATATTATGGAGTAAAATTTATAAACAACACTTTGCTGATGCCACCTTGCAGCCATTTATATCAGGAAAGTGAACTTGCATACTTGTATATGATTGATGGCTCATGAAGGGAAACCAAAGCCTTAGGCTAGATGCTTATCTCCGACTTAGCTAGGCTAATCAGTCGCTACAGGTAGGAGTGAAATAATCTTAATATTATAAATGAAATCATCATTTAAAACTACATTTTATATTCACAGAGTTTATTTTTGTTTAATATAAAAATTTGATGATTTGTAACATTTAAGTGAGAGAAAAAGGCAAAAAAGCTAATTAATAAAGAAGGTGGGAAATGTTTTTTCACAGCACTGATATAAGAAAGTAAAGTTTATTTATGTAGTGCTTTTCAAGAATAGTATAAATTGCTTCACAATGTCAGACAGTAGAGCATTAAAATAGCATAAAAGGATAAAACCAAATAAAAGCACGTTTGCATAGGTGGGTCTTCACCTTCCCTTTAAAGGTATCAGCAGTGTCAACAGATCTTTAGTCTAGTGGAAGTGAGTTCCACAACATGGCAGCGAAAACCTCCTTTTATCCTCGACTTGGACTGAGGTACAACCAAGAAGCATTGATCAACTTGCATCAGAGACCTAGCAGTTATGTATGGATGTAGAAATTCACTAATATAGGGAGGCACCACAAAGAGCTTGGAAAGTGATAATCAGAATCTGAAATTGAACTTGAGCCAGTTTAAAGAGGGCAGAATCAGTGTCACAAGGGACCTTTCAGAGGAACTGGTGAGAAACCTTAGGGCAGCATTCTGGGCTATCCAAGGATGCGATCCAGAGATAATTTGGTCAGCGGAAGTAATAACAAATTACAATAATAACAATAAAGTGAGACAAAATACACAATTGGCTGCCATCCGGTTATTTATAAGACAAATAATTTGGTAACATTGAATGACATGTACAACTGGGCATCATCTCAAACAATGATATGAGATGTCTTCAAAGAAGACAGGCCCCAAAAATGAACCTTGGGGCGCACCACAAGATAAAATCGTAGAAGAGGACAGGAATTTAGCAAAGCGCATGAAAAGCTTCTGTGAGTGAGGTAAACGTACGATATGATATTGTATGATACTGATACACTCGTTGGAATATTTCTAAAATGACAAGCTAATTTTTAAAATTTCCATTGTCAGATTAATCATCTAATAGCTTCTGCTCTGTGCAGCTAGTTTTGTGTGCAGCACAACACTGATGAATAATTAAATGGTACACTGATTGAGTTAAAAGAAGTCCCACTTTTGTGTCCTGACAGGAAAGAGCTCCACCAAGTACGCCCAGATTGACATCACTGCCACAGAGATGGCCCACAAAGTCGGCACGTTGCACGCTCTGGGTCGGCAGGAGGGCCTGCACACTCTGGAGCTGAGAAGAAAGGGGACGCCACATTGAATTTTCCTTCACTCAAACGTTGATCTCAGCAGGATTTTTTTTTTTCACAACAGCAGAACTACAACATCAGACTATAACGTTAGCAAGAAACGTGGCTCTGTGGGCCTTCCTGTGGGTTTCCTTCTCTATTCTGTTCCATCTTTTGAATACAGATATCTTTGAAAGCAACCTCAGCCAGTTTACAAAACCCAGAATCCCAGAAAAATGTATTGCGTCCAATGTCTACTTTGTTAGATCGAGACTGTAGTCACAAAGGAGCTGGAATATGGAGCTGGCTTTAGAAAGGTTTGGCTCTTAGTCATGAGATTTCACAACGTTTTTTTGTGAACAACATCTCGTTAAATGGCATTACGCTGCTCCTCGAGCTCCAGGCTCTCTAGAAGTTGGATGAGCAAACCCTGGGCTGAGTCAGGGGCCTCACTAATACCCCAGAGCAAAGGCACTTTACAGCTCACTCAAGCCATCACTAATTGTGTGCTGTTTTTGTCCTTGTGTGGGTAAAAAAGAAAGGTAGGGTGTTTGCAGGAAAGGAAGTGGAAACAGTGTTTGTTCTCACAAGGAGTTCACACACATTTATTCCTCAGTGATCTGTAATTCCATATGTAGTTGCACATAACTCTTTCTGTGTTTCAAATTTAGGAAAGCTTACCAGCCGGTCTTACTCAGAGTGATGCAAAATTCAGAGTAGCTTGATGCGTAAAAAAAAAAAGATTTTTTGTGTAAAAGTAGCACAAGTACTGTATTTTCTGGATTATAGAGCGCACCAGTATATAAGCCGCAGATATCTATGTTGAAAAATTAGATATTTACTGCATGTACAGAACGATTTTGTACTGTAAATGTACATGTATGTACCTGAACAGATTCTTTCAGTGCCTTTTAACGGCAGCAACTTAGCTGATTAAAACGGAACAGAAACAAAAGAAAATAACCGGTATTAGGATCCACTGACAGACATCAGAAAAGGATGCTTCTCACCACTTGTCATCCAAGTCTCCCACTCAACCTGGAGTGCAGCTTTAAATGCCCGATTCACACTGATGTCAAGTGGCTGCAAATACTTTGTTGTACCTCCAGGTTTAGGGCCCGGATGGCTTGGGGATAGAAGCTCCTCTTGAGTCTCTCTGTCCTTGCCCAGATGATGCAGAACCTTCTACCGGATTTCAGAAGTAGGAACAGTTTGTTGCCAGGATGGGACGGGTCCTTCAGTGTCTGTGCTGCTCTAGTCCGGCATCTCCTGGTGTAGGTGTCCTGAAGTGGGTGAGAGCAATCCTGCAGCAGCGTTCTGCTGTACGGATCACTCTCTGAAGAGCTTTTTGGTCCTTAACACAGCTGTTCCCAAACCAGGATGTCATGTTCTGTGTGACGATGCTCTCCACAGCGCCTGTATAGAAAATCCCAAGGATCTCTGGAGAGACCCTGAACTTCCTCAGTTGTCGTAGGTGGTACAGGCGCTGCCTAGCCTTTTTGGTCTGGACCTGAATGCGGGCAGCCCATGTCAGGTCTGAGGAGATGTGGACACCGAGATATTTGAAGGACTGCACCCTTTCCACTGGAGCTCCATTGATGATAATGGGCTTGTAGTCTCTGTGCTGACTCCTTCTGAAGTCCACCACCAGCTCCTTGGTCTTGCCAACGTTCAGCTGGAGATGGTTATCCTGGCACCATGATGCATGATGGACAGGTTGTCCATCTGCCCTGATGGACAAGTTTTTACGTCTCATAAATCTGAAACACCACGACAGCCCAGCTTTGAAATCTTCAATATTCATTTCGCGGACGATTGTTTTGGCTTTCAGTCGGATCTGTACAGTGAGTACACCTCGGCCACCTGCTCTCTGTGTATTCACCCAGTCCTCCAGGACATATTCAAGTTCAGGCCACCTGCTTTTATGTCCTCTGAAAGCTTTTCTCTACTTTTGGCATTGCATGAGCTCTTCCCGCTGCCTCCTCCAACGTCTCACCATAGATTCATTGACGCTAAGCTTGCGTGCAGCAGCCCGGTTTCCTTCCTGGATAGCAAGATTGATGGCCTTCAACTTAAAACTCATATGAACTTCTTTGTGTGGTTTCCACGATGAAGGGGCGAGGATTTGAAAATAATTACCAGTTGGTAATTTGTTGTGCGTGTTCTGTCTGCTAAAGAAAAAGTATCGTATTCTTCTTTGCATTGATTTTTCGTCTGTCTTGTTTTTGATTCCAATTCCGGTGAGAGCGCCCCTAGCGGTGGAAGAAAAATCCACAGAATAGCCGCACCTTTGTATAAGCCTCATGGTTCAAAACCTAGGAAAAAAGTAGCGGCTTATAGTCCAGAAAATACGGTAATGGTTCTGCATAACACTTCCATTCTATGCGTGGTGACTCTTGTTAGCCTGGCTCTAACTAATGGGAAAAAGATCAGTTGCTGCCATACATTTTCCCTCCTGCTTCCCAGTTCATATACAATTGGGTTTAATTTGGGAAAGTCTTCATAAATAATGCAAAGCTTTGTTTTGTTTTGTTTTTAAATCAGTGGCCGTTTTTGTCAAAATTATATTATACAATGTTTTTTTTCTAATCACCTCCCTGAAGCTATTAGCATTTTTGTTATTCCATACTGTGTGTCTTTGTGTGGATATTGGCATTTTACTGCAGTATTGAAAATAGCTTGTATTTGTAGAGCTACTCCTCTTGATAAAGCCAGTATTGCTTTTTTTTTTTTCATGTTCTGTTCACATACCACTGATTTGATTAGCTGTAAATATATTTTCTTTCTATTTGGGTGGATTGTCATAAAATGTGAAGGTGTTTCTGTACAGTAAGCATGTATGGAAAGGGTTCAAGGATGGCATCTGCTTCCTAAGGATCTACTTTTTTTTCATGTAATACTCTTTTTCTTGTAAATTATTTATGTTAACACTGCTTTGATGTGTTCTTTCTTTTTCTAGAACAACAGTAGATCTCATATGGCTCTCCCTCCATGTACAGCTGTAAACCTGTTGGGTACCATATTATATAAATCAGCCTTACCATTGATGTGTTTGCTTCATTCAACTGTAACACCACTGGTTTATAATGCAGATAGCACAAATAATATTAATACTGATCATCTTATTACAAACTAGCTATACATATCTAACTTTTTTTATTATCATGCTGGAAATGTTTTTTTCTGTTAACACTGAAGACTTAGGCTTGAAAGCTGAGTCAGTAACACTGAGGGTGCAGCTTGCAGACACTCTGTAGCTCTAATTTTTACTCATTTATTACAGCAAGAAAGACGAGATGTTTTGATAATTTCTGGGCAAACTGGGAAAGTAAAACATAAGTAAACAGAAGTATTACATTGATAATACATTGAGCATAAATGTCCAGCTTTATGTGCAGAAAACGTGAACATGCACAAATTAATATATGGTATTATATGTCACACTGCATTGATGGACAGAGTTTCAATAATGTGAAGTGATTACAAAACACTCCTCCATGTACAAATTTGACTTAAAACCCTTAGTAGTCTTTGCCCAGATTTGAAGTCAGTCATTAAATAATTGAAAAAACAAAACAAAACTGCAAAGGTGCCTTTATTGATCTGATGCAGGAATATCAGCCAAAGACAGACAGCATGGATGATAATGGAGACTGCCTGTGTGACCTCATCATGTCAGTTGCATCATATGATTTAATATGGTGCTGCACATTCTGCTGGGTGTAGCAGAGGTGCTCAGAACATCATATATTTCTTGGTGTGTGTGAGTGTATTTCCACTTTCTGCTGTGCGAGGTAGCTTACCATGAAAATCCTTTGCTCGCAGCAGATATTTGTCCCCTTGTTGCACAGAGGATATCAACATATAAAGAACACCTGTGAGAAAATCATAGTGAGGTGGTTGTGTTGGTTTACACAATATCTAATGTGGTGTTCACATTTAAACACGGGATCCAGTAAGCTGTTCAAAGGTTGATTTTTTTTTTTTTTTAAACTAATGATAGTTAGGTAAGTTATTGTCCTGAAAGCTAGCATAACACAGTAATCTAATGTAACACAAGTAATATACAGTCACTGGTTACTTCATTAGTTACACATTGCCAGGACTGTTGACCTCCTGTTTGCTGTCAGAACTGCCTTCATTCTTCATTGCACAGATTCAACAAGGTGCTGGAAACATTCCTCAGAGATTTTTGTCCATGTTGACATGATACCATCACACAGATGCTGCAGATTTGTAGGCTGCACATCCATGATGTGATTTTCCCGTTCCATCACATTCCAAAGGGAGCTCATTGTCACCTTCAAGAACCAGTTTGAGATGATCTGAGCTTTCTGACATGGTGTGTTATCCTGCTGGAAGTAGCTAGCGGTAGATGGTTACACTGTGGTCACAATCAGATGGCTATGGTCAGAAAAGATACTATATCCCCCACCTCGTTTCACAACCACCTGTCTAAACTGTTGAAACAAGACAGGATAGATCCATGGTTTTATGTTCGTCTGACTCTATGCAATCCAAATCTTGCAGCAGAAATCAAGACTGATCAGACCAGACATTTTTTTTTTAAATCTTCTGTTGGACATTTTTGGTGAACCCCTGTGAATTGTCGTCTTCTGCATTAGCCCATCTGCTTAAAGGCTCAACATGTTGTGCATTCAGAGATGCTCTTGATTTTAACAAGTGGTTATTTGAGTTAGGGATCTTTTCCTATCAGCTCAAAGCAGTCTGTCCATTCTTCTATGGTGTGTCCAACTAATTGACAGAATGTAATGTAGTCAGCAAGGGTAAGGTTATTAAACGTTTAATTTTAAGAAACTGTCTTACCGAGACCAGATATTGATTAATCTGAGTTTCAAAGTGGCAATGCTCTAATGGATGCCAAACTTCATTTGTGCCTGAAATGCAGTGTATGCATGGACTGAGCCACAGGTCCAGTGTGGGAGCATACACTAATTGTCTCCAGTCCATCTATCCAGGAAAGGATCTGTGAGCTGCTTGCCGTTGCAGGAGCTCTGGGAGAGAAAGTTCCCATACAGTTGCCCATTATTCTCAATCTAAGCTGCACATCAGCCTTTACAAATTTCAAATTAAAAGCTCCCTTACAGAGAGATTATCAATGGGGATTGTTCCCGCTCCACGTATTTTTAAGGTAGTCGTATCTTATCCACCAACTCTTAGTGAAAAATGATTAACAGTGACTTGTCACAGACTTGCACCCTGGACATTAATGTCACTGAACTGGAACGGAACCATATGGTGCAGTGAAGTGTTTCATGAAAACTCATTTACCTTAATAAATTTAAATGGAGAGAGCTGTTAAATTCATAAAGCATAATGGACCGCCTCTGTGGACAAATATTGATATAAATAAATTAATGTTAATGTCATTGAGAAACTAGTGGCAACAGTTTAATGAACTATGCAAATCCACAGACAGCTTGTAATTGCAGGACCTGCTTTCAAAGAAGGAAAAGCGGTTTTAATCTCTCCCGCTGTGCCTACCAACAGCGACATACACCACAGGCCTAATTCAGGACTACCATCTGTCTGCAAGAGCTGGAGACCTGGGACTCACTTAAGTCATAAAAAATGAGGATTTGCAGGCTTAAATTACTTGAGACTTCTCTACCTGAAGATTTCCCTTGCAATATTATGTGTAGGTGTTGACCTGAGGAAAATCAAAACTAGTATTTACACCACATGAGGCCATGAATGCCTTACATGACTTCATGTGCTGTTAAACACTTGACTTCTTTACGTGGTCACACCACAGTGGTTTAAACCTTGGTAAGTCCACCCTGATTTTCTGAGTCTAGGAATGAGTTCATATAAAAAGGGGCTGTGCTGCCACTGGATGCTTAATCACACACGTGGGCAAGTTAGGAAGCAGACGTTTAAAACGGGCTAAAAGCAACACATTTGCAGCAGCCAAAACCTGGAAGGAAAGCTGGAAGAAAATGTTCAGCTGGGCTTATCTATATCACTGCCTCAACATTAAGCCACGGGTAGATCTAAATAGAATTGTCTTCCCATTAACTTAATGTGTTGCTTAGATACTGTTCTAAGCAACTATTCCTATGGCCTCCCAGGAACATTTAACACCATGATGGTGTTAAATGTTCCTGGGAGCAAGTAAAGAACAAAAACACAGTTTAAAACATGAAATAGTCGTACTTACAAATCGTATAAAAGGTGAACTAGTAGGCTGCAAGGCTTTTGTGCTCTTTTATGTGTTGTTGTACAGAGGCCAGGTGAACAGTGAAGTAGTTTTGGAATTACAGGAGCTGCAGCCATCTAGAATAAAATGAAGCAAGAATAAAGTTCTTTATCCTGACAATCTGTATTCCTCATCTATCCCGGACTTTAAACCCATTGTCAAGCCAAAAGGTTTCAAATTGTCTATAAAAAAAGAAAAAGGAGCAAAATGTCCAAATGACATTCTACTGAGAAAAGGCTGCATATTTTTCCTCTAAGATCTTTAGACTTGTTTGACATGCCCCGAAAGTCATCTTTTATCCTAGACTTGAGACTCAACTTAGGACTGGAAAATCTTGAGTGGCACTTAAGACTAGACTGAAAACTTGACAAAGGAATTCAAAAAATTACTTTTCAACTTACTTTAAGAAAACGTCAGGAAATATTTACTCGGAGTTCACTACAGTTCACTGACTCAAAACCATTAGTCAGAAGCCAGGTTTGACCTAAAACGTCCATTTTTACACATGCAGCCAGCTTCAAATGTAGTGGCTCTGTAGTGTAGTGGTTTACACATTTGCCTAGCAAGCAAAAGAACCCCAGTTTGTTTTAAGGAGGATATATAAAGGCTATATCATTCAAACTGAACAGAACATTGAATGGAGTAGAGCTATAGAAGTACTGATCAGTTAATCAAGTCTATTTGATAGCACCTGACTTGTACTTAAGCTCTCAATCCCTATGAAGCATCAGAGGAGCACATATTTTTTTCATATGTTTTGTTACTTAAAGCCTTAAACTGAAAGAGGGTTTACTTTCTTTTTCCTGGGGCGATTGTGGCTCAAGAGTTGGGAGTTCGCCTTGTAATCGGAAGGTTGCTGGTTCGAGCCCCCGGCTTGGACAGTCTCGGTCATTGTGTCCTTGGGCAAGACACTTCACCTGTTGCCTACTGGCGGTGGGCAGAGGGCCTGGTGCCGCCAGTGTCCGGTGGCACCAGTGTCCGGCAGCCTCACCTCTGTCAGTGCGCCCCAGGCTGGCTGTGGCTGCAATGTAGCTTACCATCACCGGTGTGTGAATGGGTGTGAAGCGCTTTGGGGTCCTTAGGGACTAGTAAAGTGCTATACAAATACAGGCCATTTACTATGACCGATGGCTGTGCCCAGGAAGTAAATTAATGTGGTCTTCACTCCAGAATATTTGCAATAACTGTAAATGCCACTGTTTTTAGATTTACATGGGCTACAGTGTGTTAAATACAGACAAAGGCTATGTATTAAAATCCAGGATCATTCAGCTGTGTTCCTTGTGCCTGTTCATTTATCTGAAATCTGTTTCTCCGCCTCTAACTAAATTACATCTACTGAATAAATAATTAGTCTAATTTGCGTCACCATTCTTATACTTGTCAGAAAACAAATTCAAACAACTCCGTCTGTTTATTTATTAATGTAAGGTCATTTTTCTCCCTCTGCTTTGTGATACTTTATCATTGATGTTGCTGTTTTCATAGGACACATAAAACCTAAATGTAATAAATTACGCAGAAACCATGCAAAGCTATTATGTTCATACGACAGCACTTAAAGGCCAAACAACAAATTATTGTGCAATGATGATTCTTCAGGAACATAAAGCCTTAAAGAGTCCACTCTCTGCAGTGGCTAATATGGCTGGAAAAGTCAGTGGATTACTGCAAACATTGATTAGGAAATTTTCTACATCATAGGGGTAAAAAAAAAAAAAGCTACAATGCGACACCTTAATGAATCTGTAGCAGCACTGTGTAACTTGAAGCTGCATTGATCAATATTTTTCTCATAACCACGAATCAAATGAGTATGTGTGAAAAGCTAATGTTCTTGGTGATGAACCTCGCTGGAGTTTCTCCTTTCTTTGTCAAAATCTTTGTCAACGTTGACAGACAAGGTTAATATCTTGCTGGTGAATAAAATGGAATATTTTGCACTGGAGGAATAGATAGAAGTGGAGAGTGTAGACATGTGGTGAGAGCTTGGAGAAAGTTAATGTGTTTCAGACATCTGATTACGATGCTTCCCTCTGGGAGGAAAGTCTGTCCAACTGGGAGGAAACGATGGTTAAAAACTTACAGTATCTCTACAGATCTCTAGCTAAAGAGATGATCTTGTCTGGCCTGGGAGCGCCTCGGGATCCCACAGGAGGAAGAGAAAAGCTTTGCGGTGGGGAAAAGGATGTCTGGAATACACTGCATAGCCTGAAGCCACCATGACCTGACTTTGCATAAGTGGATGAATTTAGCAGTGGAGGAGCAGAAAATAACAAATAAAATCAGTTTTTTAAAAAACAATTTAAGGACTAAAGATCCTGTACTCACTGCTGATATGCTTTTATCCCTCCACCACTATTTAAAGCCTCGTCTATAAGTGGAACATGAAGCACAGAAGGCTTGAGGAGGTCCGATCTCTCAAAGACAGCTATATCTCAGCATGGAAAACCAGAAGGTGGTCATTTTAAGAAGAAACCCTCCGATATCCCATCCTGGTGTATCCTACTACTATCTCCCTTACAGCATCCTCTGGCAGCCCAACACCACTCCACAGCACCAGCCTCCAGCCATCTCTTGGCCTAATCTACCATCTATGTCACCCAACAAAGAGCAGCATGCCAGAGGCAATGAGAAAAGTTGGATAACTAAGCAAAGGAAAAACAAGTCTCCTTAGAGGGCAAACCACCACTATAGGGGAGCACCACCTCCAGCTATGCCCTCATCCCAGCAGCTCATAGACGGTATTGTTGTCAAATAAAACATTGGTTACACACTGTAATCTCAGAGGAATTTAGCTATAGTTCAAAAAGTTTTGAGCCCCCACAGCTCAGTCTGTATTTGTCAAAGAACTAGGGTTACAGTATGTAACCAATGTTTCGTAAGCATCCAAACAATTTCCAACTAACTCAATATATTAATCTGACTACATGATACAGTTATTCACATACTTCTTTCTTCTCGTTTAAATCGATTTCTTTTTTCTGTACCACATATTTTCATCAGCTTTTATTTGGCAGAGCACAAAAGACACTGAAATGTATTGACTTTTAGCTTAACTGACCTTGCCTTGCTGTACGTGGGATTGAAATAAAGTCATCCAAAGAGAATATTTTACATCATATTAAACAGTTCACAAAGGTGAGGCTATGTCTCAATGAGACAGTTTGGCAAAACCCGAAAGTAATACATGGCAGAAGTGTTGAGTCCGCTAAGCAATGAGCTACAGTCTCTTAACTCATGATGCACTGATGCTTGATCCAACAACCTCAGAGCATCTAAGTAAATGTTATGCATCCACAAATAGCAGCTGATCGGTTTATCTGTCGGAAGTGATTTGTTGCAATGGTCAAAGCCTGCAGGGTTTGGTAGCATTTCCAAACGCCAACCCAATAAACTCGAGCCACTGACCTTTTTGCTCTGGTCATTGGGCCTGGTCATTGGCCTTGTTCAGCCCAACTCGATTATGACCCCTAATGTCTCACACAAACACATAAAGAGCCTCTTGCAGTCACTGCCCACAAGGCATCTCAGGAGGAAATGCCTAATTTTGTTTTTTTTTCTCCTTATGCAGCCTTCATTCTCATTGCACTGCAGCTGCTCTATCGCCTGACGCTTTCATTATTGCCTTCTTTGTGCTCACTTTCAAAATGTGCTCATATGCTGATAAGAGTGTATTATAATTTGCAATAATCACATTATAGCTTAATAAGAGTCTTCCAGGCATTAAGCATGGTGATTTATAGACAGCTAGGAATACAAACATCATCATTATCTCTGCAGGATCTTATTTTTGAAGGCTGAAAAAACACACTGACACACACATACACGCCAAACTGTGCATCAGCGCTGGTACAGTAGCTCTTTAATGTGTTCATTCACTCACCCTGAATATTTCTCAGTGTGCTGGGTGCCGAGTGTTCATTTCAGGGGTCACACTTTGCGTAACAGTGGGCCCATAAATAATACAGCTCCACTGAAGTTTCTGCAACAAACTTTCTTATAGCCAGTTGTTAAAAAGGTGGATTTGACTGAAAAGAAGATAGTGACAGTATTGTTTGCAGGCTTAATGTTCTCTGCTGGGTCTAATCACCCCAACATAAAACACATTAAGATGTGAACAAATTCGATCTTTCAATTCTCAATCTCACATATCATCAGCTATGCAGCTGCAGGCTGGACTTCTAAGTTTTTGGGCATGACTCACTCATTTATAGCTTTAGGACTGATGATTAAGGTCCCAAATATTGTTTGCCTAACACTACCTTGAGCTTCAAAACTTTGTGATATCGCTGCAGGAGAGGTGCGTGGAATGGACTAGCAGCTGCTACATTTTACTATGTGTAAAAAATTAGCCAAAGCTTTAGCAAAGTCAGTCAATTTGTGACCTCTCCTTGGCACATTCAGCTGAGCTGCGATGCTGTAGTAAGCTTTGTTTGGGTGTGAGTTATGTAACGAACCAAATGGAGGCCTGTTATTTCTCTGTCATATGAGCAATGAGCATTCAGCCAAACATTTCAGCTTATAAATCGATGCTCATTTTATGGCTGTTCCCTATGAGGCAAAGACAACAAAATTGGTCAAATGGTTGACAAAAACAATAATCAGCTTAGTGGCACCACTTTAGCACAAAAGCTCATTTTTTCTCTGAAGCCAGCACCACTTTAGCCAAAGAAAATAATTTCCATATGCATAATTTATATGCATTTTGGAGACAAAGTTAGAGAGGCAAGGCTGAGATGGTTTGGGCATGTGCAGAGGATGGACAGACAAAGGATGGTGGAGCTACCAGGCAGAAGACCAAAGAGGAGGTTCGTGGATTTAGTGAAGGAGGACATGGAGAGGGCTGGTGACACAGAAGAGGATCTAAGAGATTGGATGAAATAGATACAAACAATCAGCTTGGTGGTGAAGAAAAGAGGAAGCAGTGATTATATCTTTGTTGTTGTGGACCTGTTTGGCAACCTACCAGGAGCCTACAGCAGACATCAGTAACAATAAATATGAGACTGAGCAAGTCAGACACAGCATGAAATAGAAGAGGTGGGTTGCACAGTGGCTTGCAGATTAAGCAGAAATAATATAAGCAAACTAAAGCAGCTTAAGTAACATTCTCTGTGTGAGATTGGTTGGATATGTGGAGAGATTTACATGCCCAAAGTAAGGCCGTACTTGTAAAGGCTTTCACCATAATGTTGCTGCTGGCATGTTTGCAGAAAAAGGACGCTGTAGATACTTTTTTACTTTATAAATTAAAAAACCCCTCCTCTCTCCTGTTTTTTTAAACCAGCAAACATTCCCTTTATTCTCACTTGTCTTCAGCTTATCGTTAATCAGTTGAAATCTCTCTGTGTTTGCCTGGATGATAGAAATGTGTCAGAAAATTAGCTTTTACATGCAGACTAATTATCGCAGTCACAGCTGTGTGACACAGTGTGACTCATCCCAGCAGGATACAAACGATCTTTTAAATGGCTTGCTGATTTTTTGAAAAGTTATCACGTATTCAAAAAGAATGGGAAAAGGAAATCTGAAAAATGATGATGATTGTGAGCGACGTC
Source organism: Aulonocara stuartgranti (assembly GCF_965226115.1). NCBI lineage: Eukaryota > Metazoa > Chordata > Actinopteri > Cichliformes > Cichlidae > Aulonocara > Aulonocara stuartgranti. The sequence continues at coordinate 36,402,955 of NC_138941.1, forward strand.
TATTACCTTCTTGGTACTTCATCCTGCGGTTTTGCTTGTTTTGCTTTTTGACACTACTTGGGATGTATTTTCTTCAATTCAGCTGCTTCCCACCATTAAAGTAAACAGTCACTGTAAAGTGTTTTCACAGCAGCTGGGGGCGAGAATTAGCAGTCGAGTCCAAGGAAAACATGTATTTTTAAATAGTAAATTAAAAAGCTGAAAGTCTAATACGGTGCATAAACATAGATTTTATTTTCGCGTCATTCTCTAATTTCTGTTTTTTTTCCCCTCGTCATTATTCCCAACAAATACACCCATACCCAGAATATTCTCATCACTTTTGTCTGACGTGCTGCCAAAATGAATATTTTCACTGTATTGTGATTTAGTTTGGATTACTTTTCTTCTATTTATGGAAAGAATCTCAAGTATATTAAATGGGAAGTGATGATATCTTTATGCTGCAAAATAGGGCATGCAGCACTTAGTGCCCTATTGAGCTTAAAGGCCTTGACCCTGTGAAATGTGTCAGCTTTAGTAGGTCTGTCTGATCTTTGTAAACATCACATATGATGAGGTGAATGAAAATGGTATACAGCACCATCAGGAGTGAGATCAGAGCAGAGGCCTTGTTGTTGAGTTACATTATGTCTGGCATTACGTCTGGCGCTCTCTCAGTAAACACTCTGTCATCTGTCTTTCCAGGCAGATCTTGTGGACCTTTGCAGGCTTTAATGTTTAAAATATCTCTGCATAGTATTTGGTTTTATAGTCTCTGCTTTGTTGAGGCAAAGCCCCAGTTGCATTCAGACGTCTCTCTGCTCAGCTGATAATGAACTGTTATCAAAGATTACTAATGTTGCAGATGGGGTTAAAAAGTTGAGAAAATACTGTTACCTTTAGCAGGGGTGTTTCTTTCCTGCTGGGCTTTCAGTAATCTGAAGGGGATCCCGGCACATTTGTGTGAAGCAGAAGCATGACCTTTGATTAAACCTTCAAGGCAGATGAGACACTCATCACACTTTCAGAAAAACTTGGTATTTTAGAAATGAGTCACAAGGTTTCAGTTGAGTGGACTGGAAGGAGAAAAAAAGACAACCATTGCTCAGCAAAATGTTTGTAAGATTATCTTTGTTTAGCCAGTGAAGGTGACTTGTGTGCAGATACTGTCCAGCTGACGATGTTAAGATGACACTTCTAATCCAAGAGGGAAGCTTCAATTACTGATAATGTCTTTTGCACTACTGTGTTTTTAATTGCACAACAGGTTCATTCATCTCATTTGATGCTGTAGCTGTTTTGCTCTCCTGAGACTTCCAAAAATTAAACTATGTCATCGTCTCACACACTTTCTTAATCACTATATTTTCAAAATCTGGAGTTAATCTACAGACATTTTTCCCATCTATTGAAAATAATAGTTTGGAATTTGGAAAAGAAAAATACAAATTTGCTTTTTGGCCAAGAGTTACAATAAAGTTAAAACAGTCTGACAACTGGCATTTCAAGTGGTTGATCTGCAGATTGATCCACAGCTGAATACAGTTAAAGTTTGCTGTCTAAGATGTTATATATAGACTTGGGGAGTAATGAATAAATATCCTTCCTGGAGGCTGCAGGTGGATGCTGGGATAGTGGAGTGGTTAAAAATGAGAAGTGAGAAATAATTTTTTTTATCCCATAATTTTGAAAAAAGATAAATTGCATAAAAATTGTAATACAGATAAATTGTATTTCTGGAGCTGTCCTTGTGGCAGTGGGCCTGAACGAGTCTGTTAAAGAAGGTGCTCCGCTGCCTGCCCAATAGGTGGTGCAGAGGGTGGTCAGGTGGTCTGTGATGGACAACAGCTTGATCAGTGAACTCCTCTCCACCACAGCTTCAGTATCACAGCGCCAGCCTTCCTGATCAGTCTAGTCAGTCTGTTGGTGTGATCAACTCTAATGGTGCTCCCTCAGCAGACCACAGCAAAGTGCACAGCACTCACAACATCTTATGGCACACACTGAAAGGACTCAGGATTTGTCTTCCAGTTCGGCCTGTGATCGATGTAGACGTTCAGGTACCTTCAGGTAAATATAGAGATCCTCACCATCTCTCTGACCTTTTTCACATTCAGAGGCCGATAACTCTCCCTTCCAGACCACTTCACTCCACAAAATCATTCAATCCTACTCTCGCCCATTAGTTATACATCCAACCACTGCAGAATCATCAATATTTCTGTTGGAAAAGCGTGAGCTGGAGAGATTCAGAAAGACTTCAGAAAATCCATATAAAAATGTTTCTCTCACACCTACAACAAATGTAATTTACCCGAGCAAGTAACTGCTCCCATACACAAAATACCCTGCTTCAAAAAAAAGAAAAAAAGAAATCAATATAAACTGAAATTTCTAACTTGGCACCTTTGCAGTTTGGTTTTTATATGGAATTACTGAACAAAAGGTGCTTGTTTCTGAGCCTCCGGATGTGCTGGAAGGCATTTATTTATTTATTTTTTTTAAACTTTCAGACAGGCAAAGTACTTTTTCCCTCACTGCTTCCAGTGTTTATGCTAAACTAGTGTAATCATTTTGCGAGTGTAGATATTTGACCTTACTTTGAAAAACCTAATGTTTTGTCAGCTTAATTTATTGGCTGATATTTGGAGGACTTTTCCGTTTATTAAAGCAGGCTGATGCATTGGATTAATTTGGATTCACTTGCATGAAAGCAAATCATTTCGTTTCCGAAAATGTTAGATCAGCTGCGTCAGTTTAAGGAGGGGATGTCAAGCTCATTTTACATCATGGATCACTTACAACCCACATTGGTCTTCAGTGGGCCGGATGACTGAAACTCGCCTCTCTGTCAGTGTAAACTAGCATAACTACACATTTAATCCCTGAGCTATTGCAAGTGCAGTTTCAACAGTACATTTCAGTTTTTCTATGATGAAGTTGCTGTAATGAAAGAAGGAAATCTGTCAGCATATTATGTGTAAAATAACAGAAAATTCTGGCTTCATATTTCTCAGACTGCTAATTCACGTAAAATTCCTTATTTTTACTATTTTGTTTACTTACAGGAACTTCTCTGTTATTTAAATTACATTTAAAAATATATCCATGCTGTCCATCCATCATCTAAACGATCCTACTGACATAAACTCACTGCGCAACATTAGAAGTCACTTCTCTCCTGTTTATGCACTACTGTGTGTGAATCAGTGGAACAAGATGAATGGCTTTCCTCTGACAGTGAATCGGCTGTTTAAGGCGGTATTAACACATTTATAAAAATATTGGTGCTCGAGGTTAAGCAGATTTACTCATGCTGTTGCTTCAGTGTTACTTTGATTTTACTTTTGGTGTCTCAGTGAGAGACGGCATACTGTAGCGGTGCACGATTATCTGTCATCACAGCTGGACATAATGGGCAAGTTAATGGCAAGACAGATCGACATTTAACATGCTCTTTTAAGAACTGCAGGCCCCTTTTATGTCTTTGGTGCATGGCTGAGAATACTATATAGAAAACCTGATATTAACTGTGTCTGTAGCTGGAAACGAGGGGGCATAATGGAGGTAAAGTGTAAAATACAGTAGCACATTGATGAAACACAATCACAGGAACATTATTTAGAGTAGCCTGGTGCTGAAATCTCTCCACGTGTCTCCGTTTTCTCTTCACTTGAACAAGAGGATGAGTGGGAGTTGTCACAGCAGGCCTCCTCAAACAGATTTTGCACATGGACCTACGCAAAAAAAAGAAAGAAAAAAGATGGGACCTCTTTCAGCAATTAACACTCTTGAATAATTGGAACAAATAGATTTGGATGCAGGGTTTCAAAGAGTGCCATTGAAATAGCCTGTTCACTGAAGATAACGGGCTGGCTTACAGTAGCCACAGTAAAGCCTCGGACATATTCCACTTTGATGAGGTGTCACTGCAGACTCGCAGAGCTGATGAGCAGCGAGAGACACAGTAAAAGGAAACCATACCAGTGGAGACGAGTATCAACTGCTAGGTTGTGGATCTGCAAATGATGATATGTTTTACTGGTAATATTTCAAAGCTCATAAGATAAGACATTTATTTGTGTGGGAGTTTTTCCAAAGCTGCAGTATGTAGTAGCAGAAGGTAGTGCTTCTGCTTGCTACCTTATTTCCCCAGGGGGTGTCCGGAGTGGATCCACATGTTGATTTAGCACAGATTTGACGGTGGGTGAGTTTCCAGTTCCAACCCTCCCATTTATACAGTGTGCTGATGCCCTGAGGCTGGGTCTCTGTCTTCCCCCAGGCTCAAACTAGTGATGTTTTGGAAGGCCCTGTTAACCAGGGCGATTATAAAAGACCAGCTCCATCCTAACCAGCACCTCTTCAAAATCCTGCCCTGTGGAAAACGGTTCAGATCCATCAGGTGCAAAACCAATAGACTAAAAAAAAACAGTTTCTTTTGGTGGGCTGTTTGAACTCTTAATGCAAATTAAGAGTGTGAACAGACTTCTTTTCACTCTGTCGCTGCTATTGACTATGTTGCTGCCATTCTCTGTGCAATATTCTGGCAGATGTGCAATTACCATACCCATCCTAAATGACCAGAGCCCTTTCACCCCCACAATGTTTCTGTGACTCATACACCATATATATAGTTTACTTATTGCTTTTCTTTGTTGTATATTAATTTCTTTACTTTTGCACCTTTGTGGTCTTGCTACCTAATTTCGCTTTTCAAGAAACTGTACAATGACAATAAAAGTTCTAACGAATACATCATAGGATGCTAGCACATATGATTAAATAACTAGTTTGGGCAATTTTCATTTTTCCTCAGCATTATTTGAGGAGACATTGCCAGAAGCGCCCTGGGTGGAACAACTAAAGACTAACAGCAGCTCTAAAGCTCACTCATTATTAAACATGTGGTCCTACACAGATAGTTATATGAAAATTTTATTTGTGGCTGTAGGTGTTCAGTCAGCAGCTGTACAATTTCTTCATTAACAACAGTTTGTCCTTATCTTGACAGGCTAGCCTTCTCGCTTACTCAGCCGCTGTAGCCTGGAAACCATTCCTCCTCCTAGAGCCCGACCCTAGGATGGCTGCCACACCTGTTTCCCATTCCTCATCTCCACTGGATCACTCTCAGCTTGTCAGAAAGGAAAGCTTGCTCACCTGCCTGTCTGTAAACCTGTGGCTGCTGTCTGGGTCTGCTCCCATAGATGAGTCCACCTATTCTTGTTAAAAATTACACAGTGGTGTTCAGTGGCAGTTTTCTTGTTGCAGATCTAATTTCCTTTTCAAAACACCATGTTAGTAACTAGTAAGTGGAATAAGGGTGTGAGTATAAGCAGCTGAATTACGTTTTGTCTCTAGGGCGGCTGGGCTCAGCCTTTACTGATACCATGATGAGCTGATCTGGAGAAATCTTGGATTAGAACCTCTGCATCTCTGTCAGACTGAACCAGCTGAAGAGGTTCAGTTTCTGGTTTGGATGGCTTGCTTTTCATTAGACCAAGAATTTGCCGGAGAGTGTGCCTTGAGATCCTGTAGGAAGAGCTGGAAATTGTTGCAGAGAAAAATGATCCATTTTCTTCTGTTCATCCGTTTCAGTTCTCTGGATGGAGCGTTGGAGCCTCTGTCAGAGCAAGAGACAGGGTACAAACTGGACAGGTTGCCTGTCTCAGGGTTATTACATAGACAGACAATCATTCGGTCAATTATGACTCAATAATTTACCTAAAAACAATCTTCAGGATGTGGAAGGAAGCCAGAGTACCCAGAGAAAACCCTGGGAAAAAATACAAACTCCACACAGAACAGCCTCAGGTTGGATTTGAATCCTGTGGTAACTACCACACCCTGTACCAACCCAAATCCAAATGGCTTTCTAAGAAAGACCTGCAGCTACTGTTTAGAAACCCAGAAAAACTCAGGGAGACTTTTGATTTCTGTTTTGGTTACACTCCGGGGAATTACTCCAAGCTATGAAAAGTGCCACGTCAGAATAATATAACTACAAAGAGAGCAAAGGGAAAGCAAAGTCATTATAAAGTAATTATCAGACTTAGGAGTGTAATTAAGACACCAGGCTGCAGGCATATAGGAGTCACTTACTGCTTTGCACTGCAATCAACAATACCGGAACAGAAGTAGCAGGTGTGTGTGTCTGTGTGTGTTTCTCCGTGTGTATATAAAATTAAAAGTAAAGCATCATGAGGGAGCACACTGATACAGAGACCACCCCATTATAATTGCAAAGTTTGGTAGCTGTTTTCCAATCTGCTTATAAGATGAGAAATCAGATAACCACAGGCTTCCTGGCTGTCTTGATAGCGGCTTGATAATGGATTGAAGAGGGGGACAAAATCGATACGGCTGTCCCTACTCTGGGCCAGGAAACCATCACCAGAGAGCCCACTGTACCTCCACGAGGAACGGCCTGGATTGCACAGTCCTCTCAGAAACCCCAATGAAAACGAATGCAAGCAATCTATCAACAGCAATCAGGAGCCATTTGCAACAGTGAGATTCAGTGGCGAGTCATTCTTTTTCCATTTCTGCAGAAATGCCACATGATGTCTGAGTGGGGGTTTCATCAGTGGTCTGCTCTCTTTTGTAACTGGAAACCAAAGTTTAGGATAGACTTGCAAAAAATGTTATAGTGTTCAAATAGTACGCTCTCTCTCCTAATACAGACTGGCTCAGCTTTCCACAGGAAGCAGACAAACAATGATCAGGTAAAGTAGGAAAGCTTGAAGCTAAAAAAAATGTTTTAAAAAAAATCTAATTGCACCGGAGGCTCAGGAGGTTGAGCGGGTCGCTACTAATTGGAGGATCAGTGGTTTTGAAAACCTGCTTCTGTAGTGTGCATGTCAAAGTATCCTTGAGCAAAACGCTGAACCTCAAATTGCCTCTGAAATAGTGTGTGACTGTTCGTGTGATCGCTATGAAACACTCTGTGAATGCTGCTTGGGGTGTCAGGACTCTGAGAGCTCAGTTAGAAGAGAAAAGCGCTGTATATGCTTAGATCCATAAATATGTGGACCTAAATCGTTTGGGGTAATTTGTTATGGTATAGTAAGTGAACAGGCCACACTTAGCCATAAAACTGTTGGTGAGTCACCTGTGAAAATGGGGGATTGTGTATAAAAAAGGCAGTAATTCTTAAAAGGTCAAAGCAATGCTCTTGTTAAACCACCTGAATTAAGAAAGCCTGAAAAGGCTGAAAGTTTGCACGTCAATGCCACCAAAAAAAGATCACAAATAATGTGTACTGTAGCAACTCTAATTATCAGTCCATTTGCTAAAAGACACTCTTTTTTTTACCCATCTATGACAATTTATTGAGTATAAACTTAAATTTGCTGGGGAAGTTCATGACATTCTTCCCCAAATCACATGACTGTCACATGACTTCAGACTCATCTTTTAGATTTTTATTTTCACTGTTGCCTGTTGATGTTCACTCACTGTTTAGTTAGTTTCACTGGCTTATTTGGTGGTTTGTGTAAAAATGTCATCCATGAGTAGACCTGGCTTTTGTCTCTTTCTCTCTCATGTGTGCATGAGTGTGTAGGTGGAACGAACCACCGTCATCCAGGAGCAGGCAGTCCTGGGAGGAGCCCGGCCGGCGCACCTGTTTCCCATCTCCAGTCACTGCAGTATTTAAAGCTACTTGTTGGCAGATAGTTTACTTACTTCAAGCTGTTGTACAGCATGTGTACTCACCCCCTTGTCTCCTTCTTCTCCTCTGAGAGAATCCTGTTTGGTGTGCTTGCTGGAGCAATCACTGCTGTTCTTCCCTGACTGCATCAGAAAATCACTCAATCTTGGGATTTTAACAGAGAGCAGCAAAAGTAAAAAAAAAAAGTTAATATATTTATTTTAATACTGAGTGCACTCTCTGTGTTTCTGTTTATTTCTGACATGATTACAGCTCTGAAAATGCCTTCCAACACTAAAAGCATTAAAGATTACTATTCTATAACCTAATAAAGGAAATGTGAAAATCAATTTAATCTGTCCGCAGAGCAATGTGAAATCAATTTCATTGATTGAATAGATGATTGATGATAAATTTGATGATAACTTTCTACTCTGTGCTCTAGTAGAAGCAATTTGAGCAGCAGATTAGAATCAAGAATAAGTATATTTCCTGTATAACCAGCTGTGTGTGTCATATGGAAAATCCAGTGTTGCACAGTTTGCATTGCTGTAACTTTACAGCTGTGTGACACTTTATTCTTTAGTCTGAGCCATGAAATAATTGCCAGAAAAATCTATTTTTTAAATGGAGAGTTTATTGAACCATCTGACAAATTTGTTAAAAACAATTCCCATATGTGACTTTTCATTTGCACTGTATTTGATAGATCTGTGATACACTGGGCATTAAAGGGTTAAAACATGCTTTAAATAAAAGAAAATGTTGCAACACTGAACATAAACTGCTCCTGACCAGGTTATCTTTTTAGCACAAGTTGCCATAGTGATTTATCCAGGTAAAAAGAGAGTCATTGTGACACATAAGTCAGACATTAAGCTTGACATAACCATTAATTACACGTATATATCTTAGGATTTGACCTGAGGATTTGAAGTGCCGATGTTAAACTCATACGGTACAAATGCAACAACAAATGCTGTTACGGTTTAGCAGCAAGTGGTATTCAACACCGGCGTTTAGACTCCGGGCGTCCTGTCCTAATTCCTGTCATCGTTGGCTTTCTGCTCTGCCATGTTGGGTCATCTGAGTCTAATGAAGGAGGATCTTTCTTCACAGATGATCCTTGGCAAGTTTTCAGTGATATTTAATCCAAGTCTTTTCTAAGATAAAAGTAAATTGAAATATGAAATATCTGATTGCTTTTTTTGTTTACGAATGAATAAAATGAATGATTATGCATCTTCTGCACTACCAGTAGTTAAAAGAGGGCGTCTACTGGACATACGGGAGTGATCACAACTGATAACAGCCACTCGGTGGGCTTGTAACATTCAAAGCGGGTGCTTAATTATAAGAACCAAAGCATAGCTGTGGCTATAGACACAATCACAGCAGCAGCTTCATCTGATGGTCATAATCACAGCTATTTCCAGCTTCAAAAGGCTTTGGCAGCTGTCAGGGCTAGGTTAACAAGGGCTTATAATGAGCTAACTGCAGAGGCACAGACTGGTGGATTACTGGTGAAATATCAAAGTGCAGCTCAGGCACCTTCTTGTTAAATGAGAATGCAAAATTTATGGTGGAGTAACACGAAAGTATGGCAAGAAATTGGGATTGGGAACTACAAGGTAACAGTTAAAATACAGTCGTGGTAATAAGAGAGTACACTCTCTTTTGATTCTGAGGTTTTACATATCAGGACATAATTTAAAAACAAACAAACATCTGATCCTTACCAGGCTGAAAAATGAACATATTTGAACAAATCTAACCTCATATGAACAACAACACATAAGATATTACACCATATATTTAATGAATATATTTATTAAACATTAATTATGCCATAATGCAGAAGCAGTGTACTGCCTCCAGTAACGTTCTGATAATTAAATCCACGTGATTATTTGATCAACAGCAAATACGACGAGCACCTCTGTGAAAGGGAAATCTTGGCAGTTTGCTGGTCTGGAGCATTCAAGTTAGTATTAGGACCAACAACACAAAGGAGGAAAGCCATCAGTGATCTTAAAGAAGCAATGTTGTCAAGGTGAAGACAGATAGGTGGGCATTTCTGTCGTGATAAAGGAAATTCACAAGACAGTTGTCAGTCTTACTAGAAGGGTGCTTACCAGCAAATTCACCTCAGGTCAGACTAAACGTACCTCAGAGAAACTACAAATACCCAAGAGCTACATCTCATACTCTACAGTTAGCATGTTAAATGTTAAAGTTCAAGTCGGTGCAATTAGAAAAATACTGAACAAGTATGGTTTGTTTTAAGGGTGGATGGAGGATGTCCCTTTTCTCTAAAAAAAACCCCAAATATGGCAGCACAGCTTTGATTTGCACAACAGCATCTGAATAAACCACAAGGTTGATACAGTCATCCAGAAAACAATGGCTTTGAGTTCTTGATGCTATAGGTGGTTCTACATGCTGTATTTGTTTTATACACATTATACTTCTACACTTGTAATATGTTACATGATGATCATCTCAGGTTGTATTTGCCTCATTTCATGACCTGAGAAGAGCTACACAATTTTTTTTAATCCTTTGACCTGAAAGAAGCTGTGTTTTCTTTTTGGCACAGCTGCACAACATTTTCCCGTGGATACGTGGATTTAGTGTTATTTCATTCCACTGCTATGTACACTCTCTGGTGTTTCTTTTTCCTTGCCTTTGAGCAGTTTTGAATTTAATTTCATCTCAAGAATGAAATGATTACACCCTTAATCTGAAATGATGATGATTTTTAATTAGCGTGGAATGAATGTGCACAGTTTCATTAAATTAGAGGAGATGCTTTGTTTTAGTTTTCCCCAGACTTCATCTGAACGCTGCTTTTCCACTTCACAAAAACACAACTATTATGCAAAACCTATTTTGTGCTCGTTATCCTTTTGCGCCACAGTTCAAGGTGAGCATTGTTTGAGGCAGAGGTTATTAATATATGCAAATTAACAATATGGAAAGTATTTCAATGTAACATCAAACATCCACATGTCAAGGCGCCATAGTCACACGCTACCTGATCTGAGGCTAAGCTGGTACATTTTGCCATTGAAGAAGGAGAGTCAGCATTCACAAAACCATCCCTCATAATGCTACAGTAACCACCCTAACACTACCATGTACCTCAATAATGGTATGATGATAAATGTCAGGTGGCTTGAGGCTGGTCAAATATAGAAGGCTTTGGAAGATCACATTGGTGGATATAAGCAGTATTTTTGACATCAAATGCTTAAAATCTGATATTTTGTTGCCATTGGGTCCTTCTGTTGGTGGTGTGAGACATTGTTCACACAAGAGGTCACTTTTCAAGAAAATGTAATGTTTCATGAAGATAGACTGTATAAAAAAAATGACATATTTTAATGCGAACCTTGAGGCTATTGGTTTCAAAGTCTCAAGCATTTTGACCACTTGAAGTTACAAGTCTTGCTAGTCCAGTGCACAGAAACAAATTAATAGTGTTCAGTTAAGATAAGATAAGATAAGATAAGATAACCTTTATTAGTCCCACACGTGGGAAATTTGTTTTGTCACAGCAGGAAGTGGACAGTGCAAAAGTTATGTAGCAAAAGTTAGAATACAATAAAAATAAAATACTGTACACAGCTGTACAGAATAGAATAAAATAATATACTATATACAGTAGAATAAAATAGAATAAAAATATACAATAAGATAAAAATAGAATACGAATGCTATATACAACTGAGTAAAAATACAACGATGCCAGAAAAGATTATTGCACTTAGTGTTATTGCACATGTGTGGATGTGTGTGTTTGTTCAGTTAAAGTCTTTGTTGTGGAGTCTGACAGCAGTGGGGAGGAAAGACCTGCGAAATCTCTCCGTCCCACACCGTGGGTGCCGCAGTCTCCCACTGAAGGAGCTGCTCAGTGCTGTCACAGTCTGCTGCATGGGGTGGGAGACGTTGTCCAACAGGGATGACAGCTTAGCCGCCGTTCTCCTGTCACTCACCACCTCCACTGGGTCCAGAGGGCATCCTAGAACAGAGCTGGCCCTTCGGATCACCCTGTTCAGTCTCTTCCTGTCCCCAGCAGAGATGCTGCCGCCCCAGCAGACCACACCATAAAAGATAGCAGAAGCCACAACAGAGTCATAGAAGGTCTTCAGGAGTGGGCCCTCCACCCCAAACGACCTGAGTCTCCGCAGCAGGTACAGCCTGCTCTGCCCTTTCCTGTAGAGGGCGTCTGAGTTATGAGTCCAGTCCAGTCTGTTGTTCAGATGAACACCAAGGTACCTGTAGCTGTCCACAGCCTCAATGTCCATACCCTGGATGTTCAGTGGTTGCAGTGGAGAATGCTTGTGCCTGCGGAAGTCTACCACCAGTTCCTTGGTTTTACTGGCGTTGATCTGGAGGTAGTTCAGCTGGCACCAGTCCACAAAGTCTTGAGTCAGTCCTCTGTACTCCTTGTCGTCCCCATCAGTGATGAGGCCGACTATTGCAGAGTCATCAGAGAACTTCTGCAGGAAGCACTGGGTGGAATTGTGGGAGAAGTCTGCAGTGTAGATGGTGAAGAGGAACGGAGCCAGAACCGTTCCCTGTGGGGCCCCCGTACTGCAGACGACCCTGTCCGACACACAGCCCTGAGTCCTCACATACTGTGGTCGGTCGGTGAGGTAGTCCAAAATCCAGGTAGTGAGGTGATGGTCCACTCCAGAGTTCTCCAGCTTGTCCTTCAGAACCGAGGGAAGAATGGTGTTGAAGGCACTGGAGAAATCAAAGAACATGATTCTCACAGTGCTTCCAGCGGTCTCCAGGTGAGCGAGGGAACGATGTAGGAGGTGAATGACGGCATCATCCGCTCCAATGCCAGGCTGGTAGGCAAACTGAAGTGGGTCCAGTGATGAGCTTGTTAGGCGCCGAAGCTGAGCCAGGACCAACCGCTCCAGGGTCTTCATCAGGTGGGATGTCAGAGCCACCGGCCTGTAGCTGTTGAGGTCCTTGGGGCGTGAAGTCTTTGGCACTGGTACAACACAGGAGGTTTTCCAGAGCTGTGGGACTCTTCCCAACCTCAGGCTCAGGTTGAAGAGGTGCTCCATCACCCCACACAGTTGGTCCGCGCAGTACCTGACGACCCTCGAGCTGATGCCATCTGGGCCCGCTGCCTTCTTGCCATTAATCCTCCTCAGTTCCCTCCTAACCTGGGTGGTTGAGAGAGACAGGTTGGAGCCTTGTGTTGAGTGTGTATTGGATGCTGTTGTTGGGGGTGGGGAGGAGTGAGCAGGGTGAATAGAGGAGGTGTGAAGTGTCTGAGGTGTCAGAGGTGGAACAGCAGCAGTGGGGGTGGGTGAGTCTGCAGCCGATGTTGTAGACTGTCTCATGGTTGAATCAAATCTGTTGAAGAAATGATTAAGTTCATTTGCCCACCTCACATCCCTCCCAGGCAGAGAGTTCTGCTGTTTGTGGCCTGAGATGGTTCTGAGGCCTCTCCAGACTTCACCAACGTTGTTTTGCTGAAGCTGGTTCTCCATCTTCTGCCTGTAGCTGTTAAAGACTAAAACCAATTTCTCTCACCAAAAGTTAAACACAAACAGACTGTGACATGTTCCAAAACGACACCAACAACTCAAAGAAGGTAGAGAGATACGACTGGGTGACTCCAGCTAGTCGAGGTGAGCCCTGGCAGCGCCACCTGCCCATGTTGAGACACCTGTCAGTCAAAGCAGCCATGCACCTAACTCCAGTATCCAGATGGATGACTTATAAAAAATTCAGCCACTGTAAACATGTTATGAAGAGGGGAACTATCCATCAACAGCAAACCTCTTTGTTTTTTTAACCAGCCTGTAAAAATGCTTTTAATCCCGTAACGTTGGGCCTTTGAAGACAGACTCAATTTTAAAGCATAAATTCTCTCCGAGGGCCACCAGATTGCGATAGCTGGTTGCAAAACATTTTCCAGTTCTAAGTTTAAGGGAAAGTTCAGATCACTGGTTAAGAGCCTATCGACCAATCACCAGTGAGCATGCAGTCTCACAGTCGAGCTCGCCCTTCCTCATCACATCTAATTTTTTGGATGGCAATAACAGAAATGCTCTTGAGACTTCAAAATTATGGGCTGACATCATTGTAGCTGCGTCCATCTTCTATACTATGTTTTGTCAAGTTGTTAAAACAGCACTGCCCTTAGATAAAAAATGCCTGCCTTCAATATGATGAACAAAGAAGGAAGAGGCATCAAAAGATGCCAAAAATAAATTACATTCCCTTCTTGCGGGAGTTAATATTACTTTTAAATGAAAATTCACATGTGTGCAGGATGCAAATTCGGTATCCTTCCCTCGTCCTTTGTTCATCAGGTAGTGAAACCCATGAAGCAGCAGGCGAGTATTCAAGCGTGGCAGGTTGGAGGAGTGTTGGGGGACAGGCGCAGATGTACCAGCTCTTCAAAGAATGACCTCTGACCCCCTTTTAACCTGACTCCTCTCTCAAAAGTCCTTCAGGCAAACATAAAAGCGGCAGAGTTGAGACAAGGGACATGGGGGGAAATACTGAAAATGCTTGAAAGGATTTGTTTATGCACTGGAAGGCAAAGCAGCTGACACTTATGAGCAGTCAGATTGTGGTAATGTTGGAAAAATAGGCTTTTTTGACTTCACTGTAACATTAGGACAAGTTCATTTGCATGCAAAATAGAGATGTTCTTCTCGAAGCCTAAATGCACGGGAATAAATATTTCATGATTGTGGAAACTGTTGTAATCTTTAAACATGTCAGCCAAAAACTTGGTGTTTTTAATCTTTGGAGAGAGAGTGGCAACTCCAATTCCAGCCAGCAAAGAGCAGATGGACACTTGTCTCTTCTGCAAGCGAGCAAGAAAAGCTCTTTACTGTTGATGCTTAGGCTTAGTGGTGTAACTTATCTTTGCCCAGACATGGTTTAGCACTTAAAGGGAACTGCTGTTTGTACCATAGAGGATTTAGGGCATCTTGAAGGGAAAACACGCAGGAATGTAAACCTGCAACGTCGCTGGGTGATGTAACCTCGTTCAAAGGCGCGATAGGTCACTGAGTAGTTTGATGGCACCGAAAAGATATGCAGTAACCTATGCAGTCCATAGATCCTGATCCAGCGAAACACCTGTGAGATGTCATGGATTGGAATTTTAAACACAGCTCAACAAACATTGTTAAAATGTTTCGTGAGCAACACCAAATATCTTTTGAAAGAAGTAAGTAGATATTTAGTAGATTTAGTAGAGTTCAGAGACTCACAGCTGAGGAGCGTTGAAGCTCTCCTGGTGACACCTATTGGCTCAGCACTTTACAGAGACACCTGTACGGTTAATTTCTGCCTCCCTCTGTCAGAATCACGCAAGTTAAAGTTATTGTGAGGTTTAAAGTATCTCTTTACATTGACATAGTTTGTGTTTTCTGCTAGTGACCGGGTTGGCTGTTAGATCCCAAGATCCTCCACATACTGAAGTGATCTGGGGAAACTGAAATCCAGGTGGTTCCCATAGTCAGGCTGTTGCCACGAACAGGTACAGTGCACCGTCTGTAAAAGATCAGACCATTTGTAATTTTCAAAAAATAAAACCATTTCTGTTTGCTTGACATTTAGCCCCATTCACAAACATGCATCCATGTTTTGCCACTGCATGTATATTTCCTGCTGCAGTGAGCAGGTGCTTTTTCCATTCGAAGCAGGAAACAGAGTTTAGATTCACATGAAAAATTAATCCACAAAGTGGTCTTTTCTTCAGCAATTAATCATTTTTAAATATTACATGGAGACGCACTGAGCTGTTAGCTAAAAAGCTGCAGGCACCAACTTCTCAGTAACATAATTAAGTTTTACATGAGTCATATGCAACATTAGAGTGAGCTAGTTATCATGTACTCCAGCTCCATATTTTTATTTTTGAACTCTAGCAATGCATAATTCACAGATATTAAGTTCTTTATATACCGAGGCTCGGTGAGGCCTCTCAGCTCATCTGCCTGAACTCTCTTCTGATTCGTCGCCCCTCATAAATATAAGGTTTGAACAGCAGGCAGGTGGGTGGGGCTGTGTTTAATGCAGTCTGAAGCCTGCATAGCTGGTCATAGTTATTTAGAACTTTGGCAATGTTTAACATGACAATATATGTGACAGAAAATAAGGAAAAACATAATAGATTCCTCTCAACATCAGTCACGCAATTTGTACAAGCTGCACTTTTTGAAACTGTGACATGCATGCATTATTCTCTTGCTGCATGTGTGACGAAGTGGCAGAAACACTCAAAGGGCTCGTGTTTGGTGAGGTTAAATAGTGGCGAGATGTCATTTTCTTTTACCCTCATTTACAAGTGCAGTTCCACCCCCACCCTATCTAGGAACATTTGATCGAATTTGGCAAGAAAAGGCACTAAGAAATGTTCTGCACATAAAAATGTGATTACTGATACGAAGTGAAAGCAACATCTCTTTATTAAAGGGCACAGAGGGGCAGAGGAAAAGGCTCGGGATCCCACTGTAATCCATTTTTACTAATATATGTAAAAGATTTAGAAAACCCTTCAATTAATTTGTGAGGCAGTCCTGTACTAAGCACTTGGCAAAAAAAAAAAAGATTAAGAACGAAAACACAACATAATGGCGTTGATTGTGTGTGGTGTTAGTTATTAACTCGCCTTTGAGTTTTCCTCATGTGCACACATTTTTTCTCCCAATCAAACAAATATTAGCTGACATTTCAAGGATTCAACTGCGATCTTCTTTTCTGAGCCTGGCCTTTCCATGGCTTGACATTTATCCCACACTTGATTGGTTGAAGGAGAAGTGCTCTAGCCTCTTATACGCTACCTATTCCTAGTTCTCCTTGTCTCTTTCAATTAGGGACTCTGCCCTTAGGGCTGCCCAGAAAACGCTCTAAGGCTTCAAAGCATCTTGCTTGGCCTCATAAAGGGCACAAAATTTGAAATTCATGGCATTTCTGCCTGCACGAAAAGCCTTTGGCACGCAGTTACAAGTCGTTATGGCAAATCAAGCGATGTGTGCGGCACTGCTGACACGGACTCGCTAACAGTTGTGTGCGACACAAAATGAAAACTTCTGAGGCTCATCAACGGGTTTGATTTTAATTAAATTCGGGGGAGAAGAAATGCATTCTGTGCACAATGTGTGATGATTCATAAGAAGCCTAATCAACTAATAATCAACCAAGTGTGTCCCTTTTATCAGTCCTGAGGCATTGTGAATACTTTTGTAACCAAGCAGCAAGATTGAGAAAAACAGAAGAGCCCATTTCTCTTATCTAACGGTGACACACTTAAAATTCAGAGCCCTGCTTTGTAAAAAAAACCACTCATGTTCAGTCTTATTTAATTCGATGCAGCGTAAGATAATTTTTTGTTATTGTACAGCAGATTCATTAAGGATACAGGCGACCTGGTGGTATAGGTAAAATGTCAGTTACATGTCAAACAGATCGTCGCTCCTGGAGGTGCTTTGTGAATGAAAAGCGATTGCCCTTGAGAGGACAATGTTCACCATCTCCTGGTTGCCTGACGCCTTTCACTGTGGGGTTTGGATCCTCTTCCTGTGCCTGCATACGTCCTCTCATGGAGCTCCAGCTCCATCCAACAGGACATACATGTTAGGCTATGTGATCATTCTGAAATGGTTGTGGACAACCAGTGGAATAAGAGATGTATGATTGTAGTCTAAAGCACTTTTAGTGGTAAAGAAAACAAGAAAAGCTTTAGTCCAATTCTATCTTGAAGTACAAGACACTGGCTGTACATCACAGCTTCATTTTTATTAAGTATGTACGCACAGCTGTACTAAATTAATACAGCTGATGAAAGGAGCAGATAAAAGTCTTTAAAAGATACTTGAATGTCAAATATATAAACTGAACCATAAATGTCCCAGTATTTACTGACATGACTCTATTTTTTGTGGTATTATCTAATATTCATGTGTGAAAGGAAGTCTTTCTAATCCTAATGATGATCATAATGTAGCTATTAAACTGTTACATGGCGATAACCATCAGCTGTCACTGCCACGTTGGAGAGTTGGCTCCAGGGACTGTAGCATTAGCTGGGCTAGACTGAACAAACTCAATCTATTGTGCAGATTACCATGAAACTTCGTACAAACACTCACTACATGGTTGACTGGCGCACACTCATGATGTCTCCTGAGGAGGAAATGTTAAAATCTGATAATCTCCATCAATAAGTCCAGCACCAACCTCTAGTTGGTGTAGTTGGAATATTTCTCCAGGCTTCTTAAAGGATTCAGCTTCTAACTGCTTCTAACCCTAACGGCTATTATGTGTAACTTATGATGCTGTTATAATATCCAACACCTGCTACCTGGTGAAGCTTTAAAAAATTTGCCTCTAGATTAAGAAAACTGATCCTGAAAGTCTCAAATACCGATGTCAATGTAGAGAGTTTGTGCTTTAAGCCTAACTAATGTCTGAGGTGAAAAACATTTGCTGTGGGATGTTGATTTCTCATCCTATAATTGTTGTTGATGCGATTACTAATAAATGTGATTCATGGCAGGTCTCGATGGCCTTAATGATTAATCTATTTACTTTCTGGAGTCAATTAACGGACTTTTTAACCCAGTCTCCACTGGTAAAATTTCTGTGATGCAACAGCAATCAAATTCTAATTTGGTCGCAGCCTTCCACTGCAAAGGAGCAGCATCACTAATGCAGGCGCCAGGCAGCTGAGTTAAAGATCTATTAGTCTTGGCTTTCTGAGTGTTATGATCAGAATGAGCTATTGTTGTTAAGGGAATTCAATTTGTGCAGCGACTCTGTTGCCTTTCAGGAACGACGATGGGGAGAACGCCGGCACGCACGTGCTTTTCCTCGCTTCGCCGGAGTGATTCAAACAAGTGGCTTATTGCGGGTGAGCAGATAGAGTTGTGAGACATCAGAGGGATGGCAGTGATTCATTATTTCATTTTCATGCAGCGTCAGACATTATTTACACAGATGGTTCAGAAGACCCACTGATGTATAGCACGGCTGAGCCGCTCACAGCTCAGTGAACTGATAAATCAGCCTTGTTTGGATTATCCTCCTCTTTTTTGCCCAAATCTGGAAGAATGTCAGGGTGTGACGTTGTCAGCCACTCCCTTGATCAAATTTTCAATTATTTTAGGTAAATTCAAAAATAATTCATCTTCAGAAAAGATAACTCAAAACAGAAGGGCAACTCGGATGGATAAAAATGTTGTAATAGCTCAATATTCAGAATGTTCAATAACCTGTGTGTGATTTTTGTGAGGTCCCTGAAATTCTCCAAATCTAAATGCGTTTCATTAGAAGTGAAAAATATTCTTGGAAGTCATAGTCAGCATGTTCTGTGAGCAGTCTATTTCAAATTAGATTGTTTACACTTCCCTACAACGGTTTCTTTAATCAGTTTAAACGAATTCAGGTTTGTTTTATCTCTTTCGGTATTCGATAAGAGCAACCACTTAGAGATAAAGTGCCAGCTATCAAAAATGATCAGTGTCTGTTTTCGCAGATACAGAACAAAACTCCTAAACTGCTGACAAAACTCATCCTCTGAAGCTTGCAGCAGAGTGTTTCAAGCCAGCACACACAGCCCATTACCACAGACAAGTGCATTAATATTAATCTGCTATCTGCGGCGGGCCGAGGGAAAACCCAGCGTATTGTCAGTGCAGTCGCCTCCTCTTCAGTGTGCATCTCTAATGCTGGCATATGTTCAATTAAAAGAGCTGTGATTAAAAATAATCCCATGCACGAATGTTCCATCGAAACGGTCAACAGATGTACTGATGTGAAACTCTACAGCTCTATTTCCTTCATCCTGTGAACAGATCACAAAATGTTTTATTAAGGTGTCAATGCATTCTAAAAGTTTTGCCCACATTACAGAACTGCCTGCAAGGCGCTGTCCCCTGAGCGCTCCTGCACTTGCCGAGTGTCACGCAGCACTTATTCGAGGTAGCCATAATACAGTCGAGAGAGATGAGTTTGCAGGCCATATGGTAACACAATCTGTCCACAGACGCACATATAAACACCTGCCAAAGCACTCATGAGCGCCTCTGTTTCCCCAGGACCTCATTTCTACCGTGATGAAACATACAGACACACTGACCAACTCATAAAGCCGCAGCTAGTACTGATCCATAAAGAAATAAAGAAACAGCATTCTCATTGCATTCAGCATGTGACAGAATAATATAGTAGTCGACATTGTTACTTTGCATTTTCAAGCAGGACATCTGAAGAAATGTGATTTCTTAGGATGAGGAGTACGATTTACAAGCATTGCTCCACTCCACGCAAATTTGGCCGGGATTTTTTGGACGGTGTACATAAATCTAATCAAGAGCAAAACAAGCTCCCACTCTAATAGGATCCAGGACCTGCTCCCTCTCAGGGCCTGCTCTCACAATAAGAGTGAGAGCAGCAGAGCAGAGTGGATGTGGACGTGACATGGCATTTTCAAAACTTGCAATTTGTAAACCCACAAACTAAGCCCGTTGGAGAATGCTGGAACTGCTAACAACCCTTGGTCCCTAGTGGAGGTACTAAATTAGTAAGTTGGACTAACTACTAATGAGCAAATTTTAGCTACATTAGAAGCTTGTCTAAAACATATCTACCGCTTTTGCTCCTGTTGGTTGGAGTTTGCAAATGCAATAAACACCACATCACTTCAAATTCTCTTAAAAAGAATTCTTAACAAGCTAAAGCTTTACAGGCGTGCTGTTACCACACTTTAGCCTATGTCGGCTAAAAAAATAAGAATACTGCTGACTGACAGAACAACTTCAGTCAGATTATGTACAATTATACCGCAGATAAAAAAAAGTATCTTGTTCTACATCTGTCTCCAAATTGTACCACTTAACGGTGCATTTATTGAAATGTAGCTCAAGTATCACTGTTACCACCTGTTGCTCCTTTTAGTGGATGTCATTTGCTGAGGCAAGTGAAATTCATTTGACCATGCGCTGAATTGCACTCACATCACCTGGCTCACTTGTAGATAGTTTAAGGATGTTGATATGTGCTTCTGATTTTATTTAGCTCCCATTTCCTCCCCACTGGATTCAAATGATGAGCTAATCTGATGCTGAAGCTGCTGCTAAAGTCCGAAAGTCCTGTCTCGGTTTACACTTAGTGATGTAAGATGCACTGGTTGAACTTGACAGTGAATGGTTTGTTATAATTGTAAATGTCTGTCTAACCAGAGTGTCTACGGAGCTCACTCTCTCTGGCACTTTTACATGTCTGGATACATCCTAGATTTCATTCTCAGTTACCTCAATTACATTTTAGCTCGTCAGTGGGATATGAGTGAATGAGGGGAGGCTGACATAATAATATAGTTCAGGGGTTAACTGATGGCACGACCATAGCTGGACTGGCCATCGGGCATACAGGTCGCAGCCAAAGTAGGTATCCCCGACAGAATTTGTTTCCCCTGTGCTGGGAGCATGCAGGAAGTACTGATGTTTTCATTTTGTGAAAAAGTGAAAAATTAGTATTGTTACATTACCCTTCATTTTGAGGGTTACAACAGAAAATTATATATTTATTGGTCACGGGCAGTGTTGGGATTAACGCGTTATTAAGTAACGCGTTACAGTAACTACGTTATTATTGTGGTAACGAGCACGGTAAATAGTTATTATGCCAAAACCAGGAACGCGCTACTCGTTACTGGGATTTAAATATCCTCGTTACTTCGTGTGGTGGCTATCACGGAGCTTCCACAGATTCAATAACATTAGCAAGTGGTGGATGCCAGGTGGATGAAGGAAAAGGGAGGCAAGAGGAGAGACCCGAAGCGGCCGCTGGTCCGAGAGTGTCAGGTGAACTGAACTTCAGGTAAGAAGTTATAACCTGCAGTCCATCTGGGTCAGATATGAACCAAGTTTAGGTGGAGTTTATTTTCGTACTGCGTGCTAGCTAGCATGACAGAGTTTCTATACAGCTGGGTGGTGCTATGTTACTGATGTTGAACTTTATTTTGTTCATCAGGTTAATTATTAGAGTTGCCAACCGTCCAATAAAAAACAGAATCGTCTCATATTCAGAGAAAATATTACGCGTTTCGTATTGAGGTGAAAAGGAACATTTTGTCCCGGACTTCAGCTACAATGAAAAAGACACAAAGCACAAGTTATTCTGTGTTTACGCTGCACAGCTGCCTCTTCTTCTCTCATTCTCTCCTCTCCTGTTTCTACTTCAATCATAAAACTGATCAGTGATCAGCATATCGGCTTTTCTCTCTTGTTTGTTTATCGCCCACTTTGCGCCAGAAAGAGGAAACCAGCGGATGTCGCGCTAAACAACAGCAGCACGTTTAAGCTTGATCAGCTGTTGTTAGAATTTATTTAATATTAATTTCTAGTATCAGCTGATGTTTGCTGGAGCCACAGCTGTAAACCTGCTGGTCATGATATCGGTTTGTATATCTGGTGAGAGGGAAACATGAAGATGAAACCAGGAGACGTCCTTACTGAATCATCAGAGCTGAACAGGTGATGGAGAAACAGGTTTACCTTTTAGGTGACATGGATGAGTTGAAGGGAAGTTATGAACTGTTTCTGAGAGACAAATAACACCAGGATCCTTTTTTATGTAGCTGACAGCTGGTAACTGTGCAGGGGCGGGTCTAGCAAAGTTTTGCGAGGGGGCCAGGTAGGGCATTAACAGGGAGAGGTGGGCACAAGGAAATACTTTTCTTTCTAATTCTCGTTTAAAATGTCTAGCCTTTATTAAATAATTATCTGAATCTTACAACCAAAGTTTTTATCTGATGTACAACGTATAGAAATCATACATATACCAACAAGACTGTACATCACTGTCACAACAGCGTTTGTTTTCATTTAAAGGCTTTATGGCTTTAATACCTGGTGGGCCGGTCTGTAGTCAAACTGCCCGGGCCGATTTTTTGTCCTAGTCCAGCCCTGGGCATGACACGCAGTGAGTTAATCTGAGAGGGCGCATTAAAAAATAAATGGCCGGGCCAGCGGTGCACATTGCAAATTAGCTCGCATAGACATAGTTGTGCCGCTTCTTAATGACGATATCTTAGCTAACAACCCCAACTATCAGATTCAGCTTGTAATTGGCTAAAAATCACTTAGCCTACTGGTGAGAGAGACGTTGCTAGCTGTCAGTTTTTTCAAGCGATGTTGAAATTTCCACATTCTAGCAGCTACTGAATTGTGGAATGTACTTAATTTTTCAAGAACTCTCTTCTTCACAGCACTGTATGATGTAGTAATGTTTATGGTGCACTTTTTTGAACATGCAATTCTTCACTGAGGGTAACAGTCATTGTTGTCTTTGTTGGTGGAAAAACGATCTTTATTGCCATTGACAAATGAAATGATGAATGTATTTTGTGACGATTTGATGTCGCTATGCATTTTTCTTATTCTTTCATAAAGGCAGCTATTCTACAAGCACTTCTCACCCCTGGCTGTCACACTGTGCACGGCTTAGGCTGAGTGAAATGAATGCCTCACAAGGTCATGAAATCAGACAGAGCATATGGTAAGTGTCCCTCTACAAAGAAGTCGAAGAATAAAACAGAACATGGCCCTGATACTTTTTTTAAATTAAGATTTAAAAAGACTTCATAGGTTCATGGGAAAATAGTGGATGGAAAAACACAATTTTCACTAAGTTTGCATTAGCTTGCATGCTAGGGATACTAGTAAGTATATTTTATTTGACTAAAAAACTAAATAAAACACAAGGACTTTTTAATTAGTGAGACAAAAGAAGTTATTTTATTTTTATATAATTTTTATGATGATTTATTTGATTAATGTAATCACAATTTATTCATCTCTGCTGACATCACTGCTGGTAGTGATGTCAGTAGCAATGAAAAATATTCTAAATGTTGCTTATTCTTACTGTCACTGAGATATCAGAGAGGTTTAAAACAGGGAACAGGGAAAAAATACATAAAGAGTGCATGCCCTTCTCTCTTTTTTGCACATTATGACTCACACTGTAAAAGGACAGTTTGTATGTGTTTGACTGAAATGGAAAGACATGCATTATCCTCAGATCTGCAGATCATGGCCGGCTTGAGCTTTTGAATAAAAACCACATAAAAAAATAGAAAAGGAGAAAAAAAGAAAAAGAAAATCGCTGAATAAATTTATCAAAACTCAACCCACTTGAACTAGTCTACTTCAAAACAATGGGAGGCAATAGACAGCGTAAACAACCATTAGTTAATGTGCAGCCAAACAAGAAACCTCTTGACATTTCATTTGCATGCTAGTCCTTGAACAAATATGGAGAAATTTATCATAACAAAGCAAAGAGCTGTCACACACAGTCAAGCTGAGGTTGCATTCAAGGGGATGTCATTTAATCAGGCATGTCCACCGCCTGATTGGATGTTTTGTTTATATGATTTAGAAAAAAAACCTACACTGACTCACTCAAAAATATTATGTAAACCTCATTGTGCAAACACATGTCTACGATTTGCACGTTGCTGTAAGGCTCAAAGATTCAGGCAAATATTGATTTTTATGCGAAAAATATTTTCCATGGTAAGAAAATTGACCAAAACTAGCTTTTTGTGTTCTTGTCTTACACAGCTATCAGGTGTTCTGCTAATTCTAGATTATGGCCAGAACAATTACACTCCCAATCCCAACGGAGTTTGCAAATCCCATAATCCTGCCTTTTACGGAACACAAAACATATTTAAAATGTTTACACTGAGAAATTTTACATTTATTTTTAATTGGATGGCAGCAACATGTCTCAAAAGAGCTGGAACACCACCTTGTTTACCACTGTGAAGAATGCCCGCTTCTTTTAACAAGCTTCTGAAAACATCTGGAAACCGAGGAGAGCAGCTGCCGGAGTTTTGGGAGAGGCGTGTTGTCCCTTTCTCGTCTGATACGAGATTCTAGCAGCTCTAGATGCTCCAAATGTTTCCAGTTGGTAAAAGGTCTGGACTGCCAGCTGGCTAGTTCAGGACCCAGACTCTTCTATGAAGCCCTGCTGTTGTAATGGATACAGTGTGTGGTTTAGCATGGTGTTCCTTACTTTAAAAAGATGTTTTAGATGAGCACTTATGTTGATCTACAATCTGATGGTGTTAGATTGGCAAATGCTGTTGATATGACAGTTCAGCTCCTATAGGTATCTCCACAGCATTAGAGATGCAGGCTTTTGGATTGAGTCTTCTGCTTTTTAATCCAGAGGACGCCGTGTATGCGCTTTCCAAAATGAATATCAAATATTGGTGAAACTTTTGCTTGATCACAGAATAAAAGCCAAAAATAAATGTACGTCTACCCTGATATTTTCAAAAGGTCTAGGTATTAAGAGGAAAAGAGATAAGCAAAAGATTTAAGTCATAAAACCATATTTTGATGTGGTGCAAAAATTATCAAGAAAACACTTGTCCAAAACAGTTGGGCTGGAAACCCCCTGTTGAAATACAGGGAGTGCAGAATTATTAGGCAAATGAGTATTTTGTCCACATCATCCTCTTCATCCATGTTGTCTTACTCCAAGCTGTATAGGCTTGAAAGCCTACTACCAATTAAGCATATTAGGTGATGTGCAACTCTGTAATGAGAAGGGGTGTGGTCTAATGACATGAACACCCTATATCAGGTGTGCATAATTATTAGGCAACGTCCTTTCCTTTGGCAAAATGGGTCAAAAGGAGGACTTGACAGGCTCAGAAAAGTCAAAAATAGTGAGATATCTTGCAGAGGGATGCAGCAGTCTCAAAATTGCAAAGCTTCTGAAGCGTGATCATCGAACAATCAAGCGTTTCATTCAAAATAGTCAACAGGGTCGCAAGAAGCGTGTGGAAAAACCAAGGCGCAAAAGAACTGCCCATGAACTGAGAAAAGTCAAGCGTGCAGCTGCCAAGA
This sequence comes from Aulonocara stuartgranti, assembly GCF_965226115.1. Taxonomy (NCBI): domain Eukaryota; kingdom Metazoa; phylum Chordata; class Actinopteri; order Cichliformes; family Cichlidae; genus Aulonocara; species Aulonocara stuartgranti. The sequence goes on from NC_138941.1 coordinate 36,428,506, forward strand.
TGCCACTTGCCACCAGTTTGGCCATATTTCAGAGCTGCAACATCACTGGAGTGCCCAAAAGCACAAGGTGTGCAATACTCAGAGACATGGACAAGGTAAGAAAGGCTGAAAGACGACCACCACTGAACAAGACACACAAGCTGAAACGTCAAGACTGGGCCAAGAAATATCTCAAGACTGGTTTTTCTAAGGTTTTATGGACTGATTGAATGAGAGTGAGTCTTGATGGGCCAGATGGATGGGCCCGTGGCTGGATTGGTAAAGGGCAGAGAGCTCCAGTCCGACTCAGACGCCAGCAAGGTGGAGGTGGAGTACTGGTTTGAGTACGTGTTTGGAGGAAGAAGAAGAATACTGAGTTGCATCCCAAGAACACCATACCTACTGTGAAGCATGGGGGTGGAAACATCATGCTATGGGGCTGTTTTTCTGCCAAGGGGACAGGACGACTGATCCGTGTTAAGGACAGAATGAATGGGGCCATGTATCGTGAGATTTTGAGCCAAAACCTCCTTCCATCAGTGAGAACTTTGAAGATGAAACGAGGCTGGGTCTTCCAACATGACAATGATCCAAAACACACCGCCCGGGCAACAAAGGAGTGGCTCCGTAAGAAGCATTTGAAAGTCCCGGAGTGGCCTAGCCAGTCTCCAGACCTCAACCCCATAGAAAATCTGTGGCGGGAGTCGAAAGTCCGTGTTGCTCGGCGACAGCCCCAAAACATCACTGCTCTCGAGAAGATCTGCATGGAGGAATGGGCCAAAATACCAGCTACTGTGTGTGCAAACCTGGTAAAGACCTATAGTAAACGTTTGACCTCTGTTATTGCCAACAAAGGTTATGTTACAAAGTATTGAGTTGTATTTTTGTTATTGACCAAATACTTATTTTCCACCCTGATTTACGAATAAATTCTTTACAAATCCTACCATGTGGATTCATGGATTTTTTTTTCACATTCTGTCTCTCACAGTTGAAGTGTACCTCTGGTGCAAATTACTGACCTCTGTCATCATTTTAGGTGGGGGAACTTGCACAATCGGTGGCTGACTAAATACTTTTTTGCCCCACTGTGTGTGTATATATATATATATATATGTATGTATGTGTGTGTAAGGACAGGCCCCTGCACTGTATGTACCACTGGCAGGTAGAGGAGGTGGCTGATATCCAGAAATCCTACCAGTGGCTGGACAAAGCTGGACTGAAAGACAGCACAGAGGCACTAATCATGGCGGCACAAGAACAAGCTCTGAGTACAAGATCCATAGAGGCTGGGGTCTACCACACCAGGCAAGACCCCAGGTGCAGGCTGTGTAAAGATGCCCCAGAGACAATCCAGCACATAACAGCAGGGTGCAAGATGCTAGCAGGCAAGGCATACATGGAACGCCATAACCAAGTGGCCGGCATAGTGTACAGGAACATCTGTGCCGAGTATAACCTGGAAGTCCCGAGGTCAAAATGGGAGATGCCCCCAAGGGTGGTGGAGAATGACCGAAGAATATTGGGGCGATCAAGAGTTGGGCATTCGTCTTGTAATCGGAAGGTTGCTGGTTCGAGCCCCGGCTCCGACAGTCTCGGTTGTTGTGTCCTTTGACACTTCACCCGTTGCCTACTGGTGGTGGTCAGAGGGCCCGGTGGCACCAGTGTCCGGCAGCCTCGCCTCTGTCAGTGCGCCCCAGGGCGGCTGTGGCTACACTGTAGCTTGCCGTCACCAGTGTGTGAATGGGTGGATGATTGTGTATAGTGTAAAGCGCTTTGGGGTCCTTAGGACCAAGTAAAGCGCTATACAAATACAGACCATTTACAATTTTACCATTTACCAAGCTAAGATCCCGTGGGACTTCCAGATACAGATGGACAAAATGGTGGTAGACAAACAGAAGAAGACGGCCGTAGTGATCGATGTAGCGGTCCCGAATGACAGCAACATTAGAATGAAGGAACACAAGAAGCTCAAGAAATACCAAGGGCTCAGAGAAGAGCTCGAGAGGATGTGGAGGGTGAAGGTAACAGTGGTCTCCGTGGTAATCGGAGCACTAGGTGCAGTGACTCCCAAGCTAGGCGAGTGGCTCCAGCAGATCCCAGGAACAATATCGGAGATCTCTATCCAGAAGAGCGCAGTCCTGGGAACAGCTAAGATACTGCGCAGGACCCTCAAGCTCCCAGGCCTCTGGTAGAAGACCCGAGCTTGAAGGATAAACAGCCACCGTGTAAATAAACATCACTCGTATCATCAGTTTGCTGCATCTTGGGTCCTCCTTTTCCTCCACACCACACGGCTCACTCCGCCAGCCGTGACACACACACACACACACACACACACACACACACACACACACATATATATATATATATATATATATATATATATATATATATATATATATATATATATATATATATATATATATATATAACCAGATATTTACATGTCCCAACTCACATAGTCGTCGACCCAAAAACATATTTGTGCCCAAAATGCCGACTCGAAGTAAATTGATTGCATTTAAACTTTCCATGTAATTTTGTTACACAGTGTAAATCATTTATAAGTTGGTCAAATTCAGTTTATTTGATGGGTATACATTCAGTTTATAGCAGGCACAGTTTTCTTAATGATTGATTATTTGAATAAATAAAACTTTGATTTGATATATTTCAGATGCATTTTACTCAGAACTATTGCTTCAAGTATATGAGGGCCAAGTGTAATGTTTCAGTGTGATTTCACACCATGTGGACTTTTTAAAGCTCACACTTGAGTTTCTCTAAGATACAAAATTACTTTAATTGACCACAGTCTGACTCAGTGTGGTTGTTAGCTCAGTTTAATACCACAAACCTACAGTCTGGGATGTGTTATAGAGGTTTTAGAGATACATCTCCTGCCTGGAATACAAAGTATTAAAAATATAACGTCACTGATCACTGTGGCTGGTCAAAGACACTTTAGTCTTCCTACAAATGTTTTTTTTTTTTAGCTCAAACTGACAGCACTGTGTAACAGCACTTCTTTCCTGCATATGTGACAGATTTTCTGATCTAATGTCAGACTCTGGTTTGTTGGCACAATGACTGGAGCAGCTCCATGTCGGACACAAATGCTTTTCATAGACTTTCAAAATATGGAAGGGATGACAGCTGCTGTCCATGAACACAGCATGCATATTGCATTTGCTGCAGGTTACAACTGCAATACTTGAGAAGGCACAAAAACGTGCCACATGTCCTTGTTTCCCTGATCCATGAAATTCTCCAGTTTCACACTGCTGAATGCTAAGAGCTGCGGCACACTTACTATGAGAGATGACGACATGCAGTCAACAGTTAATTGAAACACTAAATTTTCAGCCATAAATGTAAAACTCACAAGGCAGACTAAGACGGCATTGTCAGCTTGGCATCATATTTCATAAACATTTACAGCATCATTAAGGCTGTAATGTGACTATAGATTATTAATGGTTTAAAGCGCCCACTTTTAAAACACTAGATTTTTAAATATGTCAATTATGTGGAAAATAATCACTTTATATCTACAATGTTCTTCAGTACTGCAAATGGTTATCTTAATTTTAATAACTGGTTTATAAAAAAAAGCCTCTGATAGATTTGTAATAGGTATAATTAAGTTATATTTCCACATAACCTAACAGGATAGTTTTTCTTTTGTTTTTTTAGCTTATCAGAAAAATATATATTAATGTGCAATCACACAACAACAATAACAACAAAGAGAAAAAAATTTCAAATAAAGAAAATAATAAAGAAAAAACAATGAATGTTTGGAGTTTGTGCTGAACAGTTATAAAAATAGTTGTTAATCAAGTTTGGTTCGTATATTAAAATTAGACATGGTAGATGAACACTTATATATTGTATATCTTATATTGTATAAAATGCTTTATACAACAAGCCACATTCATATCCATTCATACAACTACTTTTTTCTATCCTTAACATGAGCAACATACAAAGATAAGACCAAATCGGTAAACACAAGTCATTAAATATTTACCTATGTAAACATGTCATGGATTATATGGATGTTCGACGATGCTTTCTGTTTTGATTTTCACGCTGACACCAGGCAGACGTGAAACCGGCGAACACTGGTCTAATACAGCTCATTCATTAGTCAGTCATAACTCCTGACTATGCTGAAGACAAACGCTTCAAATGTTATTAGTACATTAAATGCACATAATCGGCTCACATCATCAACACATAAAACTCCTGTCAAGGTCGGCAGATTGTTTCCATCTAGTAGTAAGTTTTCGGGAAGGCTCAAAATCAAATATATTCAGTTTAAGAGAAACATATCTGCAGTCAATTTGTAGAAATCCGTGATCTTTGTAGATATTTGATTGCAGCATGTACTGTAGATGATGAGATTTCATGCAGTTTTATGCTGAGGATCATTATTATGAAGTTGTTCCACTATTTGAGGATGCTCTTTCTAACTCCGATCATGTTACTGACGTGTAAGTCTCAAAATGCTCTCCAGCTCTGTCTTTATGTTTTAGTACCACTTACTTGTTAGCTTTTTGTTTCAGTTTTCATCACTTTATGTGACTGTTACTGTAATCCGATTCAAAATTAGTAACATTTATCATGCAATAGCAGAATTTCACAGTTTAAACATGTTGCCTGTTGTTTGTATCTATGGTAAATAAAATATGGGTTTACGAGATTTACAAATGACTCCATTCTGTTTTATTTACATTTTTCAGAACTAAGCTTGTAATAAGCATTTTTTCTTAAACTGTAGGTAAATAAAGCTATGTACGAGAAAAGTCTCATTCCTTTTCTTTCATGGGTGGTTGCAATGCAGATCACTAATTTTGTTTCTTTACATATTTTTGTGAGTTAACACAGACACATAACAAAATAACTTCTACTCCTTCAAAAAAGAAAGTTTTTGGCTTTGAAAGTAAAATGAAGATGCTTTTAAAAAGTTTCTTTGCCTATTACTGATTCATATAGTCTCTTTGCGTAAAAATACACATTTAATCTCAACTTTGAAATGCCAAATCAAGTTTTATACATAATTATTTTCCAGGTGTGTGCTGTAATGTCAATGTATAAAACGTATGACTAGAAAGAAAAAGTCATGATTAAAAGCATATTAAAGCAATGATTCTGAATGTCGTGATTATCATACTGGAAACCAAGTTTGACTGTGTTATTGGTACTCTTCAAGGTAAAAAAAAGTAAGCTCCTGAGATGTTATATCACATACTTGACCATCTTATTTGGTAACTTTACATCCTCGTGGGATTTGCTGATATCTCTTTGTCTCTCCAACATGACTACTGAAGTATACACACCCATCACGAAGAGCTGTTCTGATGATGCCGGTATCTCTCCCTTTCTTTCTGTTTCCTTTGTGTTTCCTGGCTCTCTCTCTCTCTCTCTCCTTGCCTGTATCTGTCTAGGCGCGGTGCCAGGTTCCTTCCTGTCAGGCCAGTCAAACAGCACTCCTGAAACTCATCCACTCAACAGGACTCTGCAGTATTTCAAACCCGGCACGTCTCATCGTTTGATGCCAAGTTGTTCATTCCTCCTATGTGGTACAAAGTTGTTGTTGTCTAGCTTTCCTCGAGTTATCGTTGACCTCAGAGTTATCCTCACTTCTTGGTCTCAGGTTTTCTTCCTCTACTTGTCAGTTTGCCAACTGACAAGTAGTCGAGCTTTGCCCAGCTTTCCATTTTCCATTCTCTCTCAGTAAAGATCGCCCGTCCCACTCTCTGCTGCACTCTACGCCTACTGGCCATCCTTGCTCTCCACTCCCTTCAGCAGCCGCAGCTCTGTGCTCCATCCTGTGCCAGCCAGCCACTCTCATGCACTCACCATCTTCCGGGTGGTGGGGCTCTGGGGCTCAGATCCAAATTGCAAAATTACAAAGACCTTGTTTCCCTGTGATGTTGAGAGCCTTTGGGCTCTGCTTTTGGTTCAGTTTTCATTCAAGTTTATTTTTGGACTCTTCTGTTGACATTTACTGTTAAGATTAGGTCTCTATAACCTGTTTAGGGACTCCTGCTCTTCTTGTGTGTGAAGACTTGAAGATTTAGTGGGGTGTTAATCACAGGGTGTTGGTTTGTGAGCTTAAATTGTTTTATGTGTGTATTTTATATGAGTGTATACTTGTATATACATTATGGAATTTAAAGTAAGTGGATAGGAACAAATGACTCTATACTTACACGGGGCGACCATGGCTCAGGGGGTTGGGAAGCGTATCTGTAACCGGAAGGTTGCCGGTTCGATCCCTGGTCTCTGTCCTGGTCGTTGTGTCCTTGGGTAAGACACTTTACCCTACCGCCTACTGGTGTTGTCCAGAAGGGCAGATGGCGCGATATGGCAGCCTCGCTTCTGTCAGTCTGCCCCAGGGCAGCTGTGGCTACAACTGTAGCTGCCTCCACCAGTGTGTGAATGAATAGTGGCATTGTAAAGCGCTTTGGGTGCCTTGAAAAGTGCTATATAAATCCAATCCATTATTATTATTATTACTTTATTCTATCCTTTTTGTTTAAGTATGAAGATATACATGATTTTCTTGTTATTTGTGTTATATTTATATTTATATGCAAGAAAAAACTGCAGCTTCAAGCACTCCGTGGTTCGTTTCGTGGAGGATGTGGATGATGAAGATGTTTTAGAGCAGCGGTCCCCAACCTTTTTTGCGCCACAGACCGGTTTATGCCCGACATTATTTTCACAGACCGGCTTTTAAGGTGTCACGGATAAATACAATAAAATAAAACTAGTACCAAAAAAAAGAAGATTTATTCATAACACACGTGAAAAGACCCAGGAAAACCGAGTTAACGATAAAAACGATAACAAAATAACGCTGAAAACCGATAAAAACCCTGAAAACCATACATTTCACACCTGAACCTCAACTCTCGCAGCCCAGTACCAAACGACTCACGGACCGGTACCGGTCCGAGGCCCAGGGGTTGGGGACCGCTGTTTTAGAGCCTTCCTGACACAATGTTACTGTTCATAACAAAAGTTGTCATTAAACCTAAATGACTCACAAGAGGTGATTTTTTTTTCACTCAGTGGTTTTCATTAGCTATAAGCAAAAGTCATTAAAATGAAAACATCAGAAGGATTGAACCCTGCCGAAGTCACTCTTCTATTTAATGAATACAGAACAAATGCAAGTTTCCCTGTTTGAATGACATTACAGGGAGTGCAGAATTATTAGGCAAGTTGTATTTTTGAGGAATAATTTTATTATTGAACAACAACCATGTTCTCAATGAACCCAAAAAACTCATTAATATCAAAGCTGAATGTTTTTGGAAGTAGTTTTTAGTTTGTTTTTAGTTTTAGCTATTTTAGGGGGATATCTGTGTGTGCAGGTGACTATTACTGTGCATAATTATTAGGCAACTTAACAAAAAACAAATATATACCCATTTCAATTATTTATTTTTACCAGTGAAACCAATATAACATGTCCACATTCACAAATATACATTTCTAAACATTCAAAAACAAAACAAAAACAAATCAGCGACCAATATAGCCACCTTTCTTTGCAAGGACACTCAAAAGCCTGCCATCCATGGATTCTGTCCGTGTTTTGATCTGTTCACCATCAACATTGCGTGCAGCAGCAACCACAGCCTCCCAGACACTGTTCAGAGAGGTGTACTGTTTTCCCTCCTTGTAAATCTCACATTTGATGATGGACCACAGGTTCTCAATGGGGTTCAGATCAGGTGAACAAGGAGGCCATGTCATTAGTTTTTCTTCTTTTATACCCTTTCTTGCCAGCCACGCTGTGGAGTACTTGGACGCGTGTGATGGAGCACTGTCCTGCATGAAAATCATGTTTTTCTTGAAGGATGCAGACTTCTTCCTGTACCACTGCTTGAAGAAGGTGTCTTCCAGAAACTGGCAGTAGGACTGGGAGTTGAGCTTGACTCCATCCTCAACCCGAAAAGGCCCCACAAGCTCATCTTTGATGATACCAGCCCAAACCAGTACTCCACCTCCACCTTCCTGGCGTCTGAGTCGGACTGGAGCTCTCTGCCCTTTACCAATCCAGCCACGGGCCCATCCATCTGGCCCATCAAGACTCACTCTCATTTCATCAGTCCATAAAACCTTAGAAAAAGCAGTCTTGAGATATTTCTTGGCCCAGTCTTGACGTTTCAGCTTGTGTGTCTTGTTCAGTGGTGGTCGTCTTTCAGCCTTTCTTACTTTGGCCATGTCTCTGAGTATTGCACACCTTGTGCTTTTGGGGACTCCAGTGATGTTGCAGCTCTGAAATATGGCCAAACTGGTGGCAAGTGGCATCTTGGCAGCTGCACGCTTGACTTTTCTCAGTTCATGGGCAGTTCTTTTGCGCCTTGGTTTTTCCACACGCTTCTTGCGACCCTGTTGACTATTTTGAATGAAACGCTTGATTGTTCGATGATCACGCTTCAGAAGCTTTGCAATTTTGAGACTGCTGCATCCCTCTGCAAGATATCTCACTCTTTTTGACTTTTCTGAGCCTGTCAAGTCCTTCTTTTGACCCATTTTGCCAAAGGAAAGGACGTTGCCTAATAATTATGCACACTTGATATAGGGTGTGTTGCGAGATCGATCAACTTTAGACCAGACAACAAACGACGGAGGCTCCGGAAAAGTGCAATCAAACGATGAGTTTTATTATCACAGGAGAACAACCAACCATCAGCATACGGAATGGGTTGCTCTGACAAGAATACATTGGGTTCTGGTTTTATAGGACAAAATATCACACCTACGTCAATACAGTTCAAAAATACCTGGCGACAGACGGACAAAAGTTCAACTCGTACAGACAAGGGTTCATCACATATACTTTTAATAACTATAAACTGACATATAACTTCTCTTTTCTACATTACTTGCCTTTTAAGGTAATAACTTCAGGTCTTAGCATTTCTGAGAGCTAATAATGGACCCTCGTCATTAATCCCTAAGTAGAGTACTTTTGCAGCCAGTCTCAAACTGAAGTAGAAGACGCTTAGGCCTTCACTCAAACCTGCTACTAGATTAATATGTGTATTGTAAGCATGCATGCAATTAACCTGCTATGTTCTCATCTTCTCTCAGCATGTATCATCTGGACACTCTCACCAGTGAAGCTTAAAACCTTCTAGAATGGAACATCAACTCTTAACCAAGCACATTTATGCATTGTGTATAAAATGAACTCAACCTGTAAAAATAGAAAGGTCAATGTGATGACAGACATATTCAATGCAATATAAACCCTGTAAGAGATATTACTGATAAATGATACTGTGAAACATTTTATTAATACATTCTTCATAAGGCAAATTATATGGTAGCAATAAAAGAATCTCTGAATCCCAACATTCCCTCTTTTGACATTCCAACAGGAATGTCACCATATTTCATGTTGTATCACTCCCTGCCCCACTCTATGGGTTCCAGGTTCATCTGGTAGATGCCCTCAACCCAGCCAGGGTTCGCAACCCTCACCACTATCTTTACAAACAATCCTCTGACACAAGGAATGATACAACAACCAGCGATGACCAATATTCCCAAAAATACAGCCAATGAGCACATCACTGATATAGCCACACCTTTCCATTGTCCACACACGGATGCCATCCAGGATGCCAGCGGGTTTTCAATACCTGAGTGCTCATGCATGGTTTTAGACAACTTTTCAGGCCCTCCAGAGCTCGGGTTACTGAGCCATCTGGGGCAGTATTGTTGTTCCATGGCGTCCCTGGTAAGGCTAGAGAGTCTCAGCAAGTTGTAATGAACGTAGTTAATGCGGTCATCATTCTTATTAGGCGTTATCCAAAGGAATATACTTTCAAACCCCGAAGCTACTGGGTCTGCCAGCTTATACTCGTTTGTAACTCCCCTGGGCACTCCTATTGAGTCTATCCTAGTTGGAGAGTTTAACCGGGGGTCATATGCATGTATACCCTGGGTCCCTCTTTTTGCCAAAATGTGTCTCTTATGTCTGGCTGCTAAGGTACGTGTGTTGTGTTGCTGAATAGTCTTTACCTGATTTCCAATCAGTATGAGTGGAGCTCCCAGTCGCACCATTGCACATGTCCCTACGCTTCCCATTGGGACACGAACCAAAAGGGTGCTTTGCCCCCAATAATAATACAACCCACTTCTTGCCCATGTTCCAATTAATGTGCTCGGGTCACTCACATTATTCGTGGTTCTTCCCGTGGGTGTGACGGCACACCAAGTAGGGTCGATTTCTCCCACGTGGTACTTTACTTTATCTGTAGAAAACCTGAAACATGTATAGTTATCTTGTTTTGGCATAAATGAATTGGCATTCTCCGCTTGCCCTATCGTGTTTGGTGCCGAGATTATTCGTTTATCAGTTAGATTTGTCATTGAGTTTTTAAGTGTGACTCAGGCTTTGGGGTAAACTAAGTGTACCCTAATTACCCCAAACGAATCTGTCCCTGACACGTCCACCCCGATTACCAGATAGAATACGCCTCCCGGGCTCTCGGCTTTAGGCAGTATGTTCCATGGACCTAAGAAGATGGTGACAGGGTTATGAAAAACAGAATAAACCCTTTGAATTACTATTCCTTGCAGGCCTTCCGGCACATTTGGCTGCCATCCTACTCCTGTCCAACCTACCTCATTTTCCCAGGAGCACCACTGACCTGCTGTGTATGTATGGATGTGTTTGCCCCAGGAGGGGCTACAATAAGCATAACTGGAGCATATCATAGGGTGATTACAGACCCACATATCATATGCTCTCCAGCTGCTACTAGCTCCTGCACACTTAATGACGTCACACAAATCAAACGTGGATGAGCTGGTGGACCCTTTAACATAATTTAATTCTATGCCGTTGTATGTGCTGAGACACTCATCACCTTTACCTGACACCTCGCGCTTTAGTCTTTTCACCGATCCCGTTTTAGCAACTATTGTCTCAGGAAGTGCTGTGCTGGACTGGCATCCGCGTCCGACCGATTCACAAAATGCGCCCTGCAACATAGAGAGACCTAATATTTAATAATCCACATTTCACTGTTTATGCTTGTTTATGTTTAAGTTGTTTATTTCTAGTTTTTAGTTTGTTCTTATCTGTTTGGGAGCTGACATAGTCTCTATGGATAAGGGTTTTTTCCTCGGGTACCCTAAGGAGAAAAGCTCCAGAGAGGCGTGTTTCATGTTAAAAGTTAAAATATAACAAAAGAGATTTTGCTCAACAAAACAATACCTTTCAATTGCCGAACCCTATCTCTCCCTCATTTATGCATTGTGTATAAAATGAACTCAACCTGTAAAAATAGAAAGGTCAATGTGATGACAGACATATTCAATGCAATATAAACCCTGTAAGAGATATTACTGATAAATGATACTGTGAAACATTTTATTAATACATTCTTCATAAGGCAAATTATATGGTAGCAATAAAAGAATCTCTGAATCCCAACAGGTGTTCATGTCATTAGACCACACCCCTTCTCATTACAGAGATGCACATCACCTAATATGCTTAATTGGTAGTAGGCTTTCGAGCCTATACAGCTTGGAGTAAGACAACATGCATGAAGAGGATGATGTGGACAAAATACTCATTTGCCTAATAATTCTGCACTCCCTGCATGGAAAAAGATATGTTTTTCAAATTTTTTTATGTTTTAGTATATACTATTACAATTAGGGATGCAACGATACCAATTTTTTCAAACCGATACTTGGATCTGAGTACATGAATTGGAGGACAGGTTTTATTTTATTCTCTGCCGATGAAAAATTAAATCTTAATAAAAATGACCACAAAAAAATTTCAAGTGAAAAATAAGCACTTCTGTTAAATTATTGCAGAGTCTCCACATTGTAATTTAGCAAAATATCACTAAACTATTGGCACTGTCTCGAGCTTTCAGAATAATAAATAAACACTTCTGTTTGGAATAAAATAAATACAAATTAGGTTTGAGAATAAAATAAACTTTTAAATTATTGCAGAGTGTCCATATTGTAAACAAACAAACAAAATAACGAAAGTATTTGGCACTGACGAATAAACTCATCTGCCCGTGGATCATCAGTCCACTGTGTCGTTTAACCGAGGACTGACATCGCGCACACACTGCTTGTCTTTACCTCTTCAGAAAGTTTTGGCACCATTATCTCTCTGATGTGTGGGCGGCTGGGAATTTCATATCGCAGCTTGAGTATGCTGAGAAGACGATGCAATCCTATGTTTTCCACGACCGGCATTGGCTGGTCATCCAGAGGGATAAAATGAGTCAGAGCCTCTGTTATTTTAACTGCCCGTGGATTTTCTCTTGACATTTTTCATCGCTTTTCCAAAACCTGAGTTAAAGTTGGCTGTTCCGGTCCACACTGCTGACATTTTGTTTAGCCTAGCTACAGCAGCCTCCAGTTTCTCTTTTTTTATCTGGAGCTGCCAGTCTGACTCGTCTAACCCTGTGCCTGTTTAGCGCGGGATGTCCCCCTAGTGGCCAATCTAAAAAACTACAACAGAAATGGCAAGCCACCCTCTGATTAATGAAATAAGTTGGTATCGGTTAACTTTTATGAGTATGAGTCCATACATATTTTACAGTATCGGCCCCGATACCCGATACCAGTATCGGTACATCCCTAATTACAATCATGCATGCTCATTTTAAAAGTTAAATATGTTTGAACTAATCACAGTGATCGTTGTTGTAATTCTATGGGATTCAAATCTTATTATAATTTGAAGCTTCTAACAAAAGCAAACTTGACAGTAAAAAATTTGAAAACCTGCTGGATCAACTCGACTCAACAAGAAGTTATACTGAAACAAAATCAAGTTTTCAGAAATTAGAATTTTGCTTTTGATCCATGAAAACAACAAACAACCCTTCAAAGCTTAGTTTCCATTAAAAAAAAAACATAATTATTTAAATATATTTCAAGCTTCATTTTCAAATCCTGGCTGTTAATCTGAAGGGGTCACGTGAAGGACACAGTCAGATAGTTTAACAGTGCTAATAAACTGAACTCAGTACAAATGAGTGTTCAGAAGAAAGTATTCAGGCTGGGATTTACAATTCTCTTTCTTTCCACAGGACAAAGGTTCAGGCCACTCTGACCTCTATTGCAGGCTAGATGAGAGTGTCTCAGGCAGGTATTCAGGTAAGTATTAAGCATGCTTTCGGACAGCTTTCCTAGCAGGAGGGAAAAGACAGGTGAAAGAGTACAGAAGAGACAGAACTTGATGCTACATCATACACAGAACAACAATAGGGCAACAAGTGGAAGTGAAAGCCAGTTTTAAGTACTGCCACCGATCGTGGGTGGAAAACAGGTGCACCAGCTGGAGACTTCCTGAGACCACGTCCACCACTGGAAGACAGTGGTTAGCAGTGTTGGGTAAGTTACTTTAAAATAGTAACTTAGTTACATTACTAGTTACTTCTCCCAAAAGTAACTCAGTTACTTCAAGTTACTCGTTACTTTCAAAGTAACTAGTTACTAGGGAAAGTAACTTTGGTTTTACTCAGAATTCTCTTGTTAATGTGTTTCTTCCATAACTTTGCCAGTCTTCTAGCTTGCTTACTTGCCACAGTGCACTGTGCCACCTACCAATAGAAAGGAAAAGATAATGTGCATATTTCCACGAGAGAAATCCCACACCTGGACCGTCGTTGACTACTGCCATGATTCTAGCCTACGTCACAGCGTCATGTGCGCCTTTTACATCCAACACAAAAACTGCAGTCGTGGTGCTTTGATTTTACTCAGAACTCAGAAATTCTGCCTTCTGAATAGGAAGATGTAGGTAACACCAGACTGAAGATGAGCTGCATACAGGGCTGGACTGGGACAGAAAATTGACCCGGGCATTTTGACTAGAGACCGGCCCACCATTATAGGAAAAATCTTAAAGCCTTTGAATGAAAACAAACGCTGTTGTGACAGTGATGTACACTGTTCTGATGGTATATATGCATCAATCTATCAATCGTTTGTTGTAAGATTCAGATAATTATTTTTTAAAAGCGAGACATTTTAAATGAGAATAAGAAAGAAAAGTATTTCTTTGTGCCCCCCTTTCCCTGTTAATGTCCTACATGCCCCCCTGGCCACACTTTGCTAGATCCGCACCTGCACAGTTACCAGCTGTCAGCTACCTAAAAAAGGATCCTGGTGTTATTTGTCTCTCAGAAACAGTTCATAACTTCCCTTCAACTCATTCATGTCACCTAAAAGGTAAACCTGTTTCTCCATCACTGTTCAGCTCTGATGATCCAGTAAGGACATCTCCTGGTTTCATCTTCATGTTTCCCTCTCACCACATATCCAAACCATATCATGACCAGCAGGTTTTTTGCAGCTGTGGCTCCAGCAAACATCAGCTGATACTAGAAATTAATATTAAATTCTAACAACAGCTGATCAAGCTTAGACGTGCTGCTGTTGTTTCCTCTGGTTTCCTCTTTCGGCGCAAAGTGGGCGATAAATAAACAAGAGAGCCGGGAGAAGTAGAAACGGGAGAGGGAGGGGGGAGAATGAAAGAAGAAGAGGCAGCTGTGCAGCAAAGACACAGAATAACTCCAGCTTTGTGCCTTTTTCATTGTAGCTGAATTACGGGACAAACTGTTCCTTTTCACCTCAATAAGAAACGCGTAATATTTTCTCTGAATACCAGACGGGACGGTTGGCAACTCTAATAACTTATGAACAAAATAAAGTTCAACATCATTAACTTCATAGCACCACCCAGCTGTATAGAAACTCCGTCATGCTAGCTAGCACGCAGTACGGAAAAAGTCAGAATAACGAAAATAAACTCCACCTAAACTTGGTTTATATCTGACCCAGAGAGACTGCAGGTCATAACTTCTTACCTGAAGTTCAGTTCACACTTGGACCGGCGGCCGCCTCGGGTCTCTTTTCCTTCTGCGTCCCTTTTCCTTCATCCACCTGCTGGCCTCCACCACTTGCTAATGTTACTGAATCTGTGGAAGCTCCGCGATAGCCACCACACGAAGTAACGAGTAACGACCCTATCTAAATCCCAGTAACGACTAACGCGTTCCTGATTTTGGCATAATAACTAGTTACCGTGCTCGTTACCACAATAATAACGTAGTTACTGTAACGCGTTACTTAATAACGCGTTAGTCCCAACACTGGTGGTTAGTAACACCCACACCAACATTCACACTGATAGAAGAAAGAGAGAAGACAGATCTGCACCTGGAGGACAAGTGGGGGGCAGGGACATGATAATGACGGCATATTCATCCCTGTGAACCAAAAGATTCAGTTTCAGAGTACTCTAAATGCTCCTTTTTGCACTGTATGACCTGTATGATGACTGATGACCAAACCAAACCTTCTGCTTGTGAGGAGTGTCCATGTAGAATAAGTCAATCAAGGTAAAATAGCTAGTTTCAGACAGACAAGGCCCAGTGTCAGAGAAATGAGGGTTATTTTGAAGTGTGAGTTATGTAGTGCTACTCTACAGAATCCAAGACAGAAGTACGGAGCTGGAAATGAGCACAAAGATCCACTTTATGGATAGCCTCCTGCAAAAGTCAGATTTAGGTCCAACTGTGCACTGCACCTGAAAGCACAAAGAGACTGGAGGATTGTGATTGGAAGTTTATATACAGGTTACTGGTAAAGTAACTAAGTGTTAAATCCACCGTATGACCGGTCGATTTTTAATCAGGCACAGAGGGAGAATTAACCAAAATAGGCTTTTTTTTGCCTCTTTATTCTCGTGGATAAAAGTGACACATTAATATTGTCAAAATCTCTTTCTGACACCAAACATGTAAATTAAATAAATAATTCTGAATGACTATCTGCAAATAAATGTTGAATTAGGGCTGCAAGGCTTGCCATCCATAATGACTGGCCCACAAAAGGGTTCACGCTGGGCTTTCAGTCAGTCTCGCAATTTCTTGTCACACCTCGCCAATGCCTTTTGTGCTCATTTAAAAATATGCTGCTCGTTCCTCTGCAGCTCTGCAGACACCATCTCTGCTCTGCTTGAGGGGCTGCTGGGCTCTGGAGTCCAGTCAACGCTGCTGACCCCAAGTTGTAAGGA
This sequence comes from Aulonocara stuartgranti, assembly GCF_965226115.1. Classification (NCBI taxonomy): domain Eukaryota; kingdom Metazoa; phylum Chordata; class Actinopteri; order Cichliformes; family Cichlidae; genus Aulonocara; species Aulonocara stuartgranti. Next base: position 36,444,599 of record NC_138941.1, read on the forward strand.
CACTGAAGCTGCTATAATAGATTATTCACACATTGAATATTCTCTTTCCAGTCTTAATAATTTGTTGTGATATCAAGACTGTTTATGGTAATGGTGGAAATATTTCTCATGGAGAAATAATCTTTAAGGAGATGCAGATGTGAAGTGTAAACTTTTGATGGAAATACTTGATATCATGGAGAAGAGAGATGATCATACATATGATCATCATATTCTGAAATGCATCCTTCCACAGGGTTTTCTTTCCATGTAGAAGGAAAAATAATTAATCCAATGATGAATTTGCGAATTTGCTCACTTACCAAGAAATGAAGTCTCTAATTTAATGGTATTTTCATTTTGATGGAGAGGGACAGAATAGAAACCACATTTTCAGAAAAACACTTTATGTAAAAGTTATAAACTGATTTGCAAGCCACTGAGCAAACTAAGTTTTCCATCTCTAAATAAAATATGACTTAGTAGTTGGTGGAAAAACTCTTATTGGTGAGCACAGCTGTAAGATGTTTCTTGTATTTGGTCTCCAGGTTTGCACAAATCTCAGGAGGGATTTGGCCCACTCTTCTGTACAGAAACTCCCTAAATCCTTTAATCTGTGACGGTTCTCAGTCATCCAGGTCATCGTAGTCTAAGGAGCTTGGAAAGAGAAGCATCTGGACTTCTTTAGGTTCCTAGAAGATCTTTCACCTCTCATCTGAGAAGCTTCTTCAGTTCTAAGAGCAACTGGTGAAGAGTCACAGATTAAGCCCTATGGGAGTGTCCCCAACAGGGTCATGGACCACACCAAGCCACACCTTCACACCTTAAGTAGAGGTGATTAGGTAGAGGATCAATAGGGGGTCCATGACCCTCCTGGGGACACTCCCATAGGACTTAATCTGTGACTCTTCACCAGTTGCTCTTAGAACTGAAGAAGCTTCTCAGATGAGAGGTGAAACATCTTGAAGAAACCTAAAGAAATCCAGACGCTTGTCTTTCCAAGCTAAATCCTTTCTTACCTGCCCCGTGGCAGCTTGAACCATCAGCTCCCTCCACAGACTTTGTATAAGTCTGAGTCTGTCTAGGCCACTACATGAACATAATGTGCTTCTTCTTTAGCCGCTCCTTTATTGCCTTGGTGGTATGTTTTTGGTTGTCGTCATGCTGATAGACCCACCCATGACACATCTTCAGTGTTCTGGCTGACAGAAGGAGGTTCTCTTCCAAGATTTTACAGTACACAGCTCCATCCATTGGGCCTCAATGTAGTGAAGTTGTCCTGCACCCTTATGAGATAAGATTTTGGTGAATGTGGTCCAAACTGCCTTCAGATCATTAACAAGCTCCTCCTGTGTAGTTCTAGATGATCCACCACCTTTCTCCTGATCATCCTCATCCCATGAGGCAAAATCTTGCACTGATGATCAATTTATATTTGTTCCATTTCCCAATGATCACACCGATGTCACCAAGGACTGTTCATTTCTTTGCAATTGAGCAAACATACAAATTCAGCAAGGAATCAGATAATTATTTCCCCCACTGTACTCTAAACTAGACAACAGTCAGCCAGGCTGTGCTCGAGGCTTCCACAGAGGTAAATCAGAAAACACCTAAGAGGCAATTACCTAACACTATCACTACCTCACCAAACAGAGGGACTCGTCGAGGAAATCCATCACGCTGAATGAGTCCTAAATGTGTCCCAGTTTTATAAAAGGTAAACGTCAGTATAATTGGATGTTTGTGATGAAGCGGCACTGACAGTTTGCAACACAACTGGAGGCAAAGATTAAGCACTGACGTATTTCTCCTGACTAACTCTACAGTGTCAACAATTTCACAGATAGATAACCATTAGTCATAAAAGCATTGAGACTCAGAAAGAAAACAAAAGGCAAACAGAAGTAGAACAGACAAAGTTTTTTTTTTCTCTTTTTGATGCATGTTAAGACACTGTTTAACCAGTAAAGAGCTACACAAGTAATTTTCATATGAACAAGGTTGACTCTTTAAAAGCAAGGGCAACTGTTTAATATGTTACACCATGTAAAATTAAGAAAAAATGCTTTCTAAGTGACTACAAGGTGCAGTGGATTTTATGCACTTGATGCGATTGCTTCCCATTAAGTTCATGAGACATAAATTTGGGATTTTGTAACCTCGTTTCTTTTTATGTTTCTCTGCGTCATTTATTCTGTTATTAAAATACTGCACTTACAGATGCTGTGTTTGTGTTTGCAAAAAGACATCACAGTCTGACAGCTCTACAAGTGCTGGAATAAGCTCATCTCTCTGGGCTGTGGCTGAAAAGTTGTCATTAGGACACGTCAGACTCTCAGCCCCTTTAACTGCTGTCTCTTGCAAAATATCATTTAAGAACTTCATTGTTCAAATCTCTTAAAGGGGGTCTATTGTGCTCATTTGCAACTCCACGATTTTATTCTTTGACTCTACTAGAGGGCAGCGTGGTGGGACCATTAGCACTGTTGCCTCACAGCAAGAAGATCCTGGGTTCATCTCAACATCTGGTTAGGGTCTTTCTGTGTGGATGTGTTCTCCCCGTGTTTGTGTGGGTTCTCTCCGGGTACTCCAGCTTCCTCCCACAGTCCCAAGACATGGAGTTAGTGAGGGTTAGGTTAACTGGTGATTGCTAAATTGCTCATAGGTGTAAATTTCAGTGTGAATAGTTGTCTGTCTCTTTGTGTTCGCCCTCTGTCTGGCTGGCAAGTTGGGATAGGGATAGGGGGATAGCCCCCCTGTGACCCTGATATGGATAAGTGGAAGAGAATGGCTAGTATAAAATTGCTTTTGCATTCACAGTTCAGAATTAACCTTGTTTATTCTGTACTGATCCTCCTCTGTTCACCCACTCCGTGAGACAAGCTGTTTTAGCTCAGATTAAACTTAAACTTTCTCCTGATTGGCTGAAAAAAGGCCTGAACAGCAGGTCTGAGATGACCAAATTAACACTGTCCACTCACTGACATCACATGGAACCAAAAGAAAAAAAAGACCTGTGAAACTAAGTGTTTAGAGCAGTCTGCAGCTTTTTGAAACTTGTTTGATGTTTAATATGAGTATCCACTAAAAAATATACAGCATATACTGCATGACAGAAAAAAGGAAAAGCATAATATGCCCCTTTAAAGGAAAACCATTCCTACTCCCAGTAGGAATTCCTAGTAATTATGGCTGAATGAGAGGCATTATTCCCCACCAACAAACAGGAATCATCTTTGCTGTCAGCACATCTCTCCCCTTGGACACTCCACACATATAAACCCGACAGGTCCTTGCTACCTGAGAGCTAACGCTGCAGCACATTTTTTGATACAACAACAAATAATGCAACTTTGGGTAAAGGTGTGATTTTTTAAATACAATGCAGTTTTTTGTCTGGTATTTCACAACAAAGTGTAGGCACACATTGATAAGATGTGTGCCCACTCATCTGCAAGGACTGGGAGCTCTTATCACATTGATAAGAGCTTCCAGTCAATAATTGAGAAACAGGGAGTGCAAGGCAGGTTAACTGCTGAAATATTCATGCAGATTCAAGGCAATACTGGGAGACAGCGTGAAAGTGCTGCAAACTTGCTACTACTGTCCTTCCTCTCCTGTAAAGACACGAATTATAATTTCTTGGTGCTCATTTGGGAAACTGGATTTGGTGAAGTGGAGCTTTGAACTAGAGGTATGCTGCTCACTGGTTTGACTCCCTGGGCGAACTTTTAGAATGAGGTAAGATGATGAGTCATGGTCTCACCTCCTTCTGGAACCACCACTAAAACACTGCCAAGGCCATTTTTTAATGTACTAAAGCTGCATGATTACATCTTTACCAACCAAATGGATGCTATACCCTAAATATATTATTTTTATTACTATCATTGGGAAGTAAATGAAACTGAAACCATCAAAAAATGACATATTAAGTATTTCAGGGCTCACTTTGAAAAGAAACTCAAAACTTTTAACTGAGAAGAAAGACACAGGAGGGTTTAAAGATAGATAGACATAGAACAGATACGGGTAGACATGTTATCATCCCCTTTTTGCCCCTTGAAAAACAAGAAAAAGAAACAACACAGAGAAGCTAGAAGACAAATGTATTGTTTTTTTTCCTTGTCCATTCAGTATACTTTGATTGTTCAAACATTTAATTAAAAATAACCAGAAATGTATAAAACACAATTCATTTAAATACCTATTTTAAGTCAGCTGGTGTGATGAGACACTTGGACTTAGTGCATGAAGTACTTCTAAGGAGGATGACTGTGTATCAATGGGATGCTGCTGAGTTATTGATGTAGATATTAAAGACACTGGTCATATTATTACATTTGTAAAGTGGTTTTACTTCAAACTTATTTTCATCGCCTTTTCATTTTACTTCAGATGCTTTGGCTAAAGGTTATGTTTCTACTAGATTTTCAACAGTTGGCATATTATTAGTCCACAGACTCAGTCACATCTTTCTGGTCTTGAATATAAAGTAAAGTATAATTGAGTGATGAATGCTTTTGATCGAGATCAGTGGGTGTCATGATTATCAACTCAGGCATCTCTTCATCTTAACCCTTGTGTGGTGTTCATATTTTTGTTACTCAGCCAGTGTTCATGGGTCTGGTGGACCCGCTAGAGTTTTGGCTTTCCAAATTAACACTATCAAACAATTTTATGTTAAATTACTCAACAGATGTTTACTTCATCCCAATTACAAGACATATGAACAGCAAACATGGTTAATTTTTTCCCTTTACCTTTGTTAGATCACATTTATGAATTAATGTGCTTCTCGTTTTTGTTTTTTATAAAATGTTATAAAAAAAATTAATCAGTTATAATCAATTGGAGTGAGTGGAAAGACACAACACATTTACACGTGAAGCAATATGTTTCACAACTAAATGGGATCAGCTGCTCATCAATGGTGACATTAGGCCCAGGGTTGTAAAACAGGGGGAGGTGGTGCACCCCTTATCCCACACTGTCCTGATGGCAGCTAGCTTGTCTCTCTGCCGTCGAGCTAGTCTGTCGTCTCGGTTATCAAAACGGATAATCCTGGAAATTTTGTGGAAGTTTTCCAGAGACATTGATGCACGGAAAGGTTCTTGCCGGTTTCTGCATCCCACAGGGATCCTGTGGATTCCCCTTTGGACCTGAAAACTCCTGCAAGGATAAGAACCCCAAAGTAGGCCTTTGGGGTTCTTAGATGAATTTGGTCCATCTCCTTCCACCTCTCTCCAAAAAAACACCTTCCTTCTAGATTACTGCAATCCAGAATAATTTTCCGGATGGAATCTGGGATGAAAAGCTCAAATGAAGACTTGATGTCCTGCACATGAGTAACTGTCAGCCGTGTTGGCCCTGGCTTATCACAGTAACAGCTCTGCAGGGTGGCTCATTTCTTGGGCAAGAAGACCATTCAATGTCACCAGTTATTGACATCCATATTTCTTCACTTGCTGTCTGGTGGGCTTGTTCTGGTCCTGGAGCTGGCTTCAGATGGGGTACTTGTCTTTGTTTTGTTACTAAATGGTGCTCAACCTCATCCTCTTCTTCAAAGTCACTGTCAGACTCTGAATTTTCAGAAATGTGAAATATTCTGAAACCTCTTTGTCAACATCATCATCCGAAGCCCCTCTTCCAAAATCAATTGGATGGCCCTCGCAGCAGATAATCTTTTGCCATCTTGATCAGTTGTGATAAGGAACCACACTGGCAAAGTCTTATTTATAGTATTATGCCACTAATTTGCAGGTGGGACAGGGTATGAGAAAATAAAATTTGGATCCCTCAAGAAAGAGGGTAAAATGTGCGGGAATGTAAGAGCAGACGGTGTTGATAGTTGAATTTTCAACAATGTTGCAACTTTGTGCGGGAGCAGGAGGGGAAGAAAACACTATCAGCAGCACCAGAAAGGAGGAAGACAGAGTGTGGGAACACAGGACCTACACTTTCAACACTTTTATTAGACCTGGGTCCAGTGGACCCGAACACCTTGTATGTAATGTAAATGCGTGGGGGGAGGTACAGTATGAGGTCATTGAAAATTAGTTCGGATTTATGTTCTTCACAGAAAATAAGCCAAAGCCAATGAATTTCAGGTTGAAAAAATAATTAATTGTTTAATTTTTCTTTTGAAAAAAACTGAAAACGGGTCTCACAGACCCGAACACCATACAAGGGTTAAACCTATTCAGATGTATTCTTTAGTGTATACGTGCGTTCAAGCGGGTGGATGTAACACTCGGCTGCTGCAATGTTTTATTTTTCGGGTTTTTTCCTATGTATGTGGGAAGGATTGCAGGATTTTTTGTGCATACAAATGCGCTAACTGAGGTTGAAAATATAATTCCGTTGCAATCTGCTGAGGAAATCACGTGAGTCTAACACTGCTGCCCCACGGAACAGAATTAAAGCTGTGAAATTCCGTCTCTTGCGCTCATGTTTTCGTATATTTGGTAGAAGTAGCTGGCATTTTGAATTTTCTTCACAGTCAAGTTGTGTTATTCGTATTTTTTTTTTAAAAAGATCCCATGGGGCTCAGAAATGTTAACACTGGCATAGCTCCAGGCATCTTTTATTTTTTTTAACCTGTTAACATACGTGCTGTGCATCCCCCAGTGGTACTGCCAGATGTTCAAGTATAACGCACACCAGTGCATGCAGGTGTGTGTGTGTGTGTGTGTGAGGGGGTGGGGGTGGGGGGAGGGGCTCATGTAGCGTGGAGGTGTGTGTACGATGAGGTGAAACGCAGTAGACCTAGCAGCCTGCCTCTCAGCAATGAGCTCAGCTCCAAAATCCCAACTCTCACACTCCGCCTCCGTGATCTCCTCAAAACTGCTGCCACACACACACACACACACACACACACACACACACACACACACACACACACACACACACACACACACACACACACACACACACACACACACGGCGCTCCACAAATTAAATCCTGTCCGACTCTTGATCACACTTTCTTTTTCTTTTTTTCATTTCATCTCACACGGCCTGGCTGACTGTCTCTTCCCTTAACGGCCATAAACAACCTTTAGGACTCTGCAGCGGGGAAATAGTTGATGGTGATGAGTGCAGCAATACTGACCTCCAGTGAGTTGAGGTTTATTAAAGAGAAGAAGAAGTTTTTCAGGTTTTATAGACACTTAAAACTCAACCAGCACGTCAATATACAGAGTTCTCTCTCGCTCTCTTATCGACTTATACATTTTCAGATGTTATTAATACTATTTACATTAATATTTTTGCATCGGTTTGAGATCATGTGGACACAGCCTTATCACATTCCCACAATATGAAAATAATGTGTGCCGGGGGCGGGGCGGCAGTGGGTGAGTTTTATGAGAACAACACTTGGGGCATCATTAAGAGCGAGAGCGCACCATGCTGAAGGAAGGGGAGCTGCGGCTGGATGTCATTCAACTCCTGACGAACAGGAGCCGTGACAAAACTATACCAGGGGTGTCTTTCCAATTCAAGCAAGTTGTCTTGAGACACACCCGATCAACAGGCTGTAAGAGCCTCCAGAGACTTCGTTAACTGGGATTTTATTTTATTTTTTGCGTGCGCCCGTATCCATGTCGTCAGATTTGTAAATTAACCACGGAGGAACGCGTTTCTGATGGACTCTAATGACAGGAGCATTAGAGATCTGAAAAGAACTGACAAAATCCAACCAGGATATACACACACACGCAAATATATGTAACAATGGATTCGTTCAACGCCAGCGGAATGGATGCGTTCACGGTGATCCATTTAAATTCCTCCTGGACGCTGGACAGTGGATATTCTTTAGCAGCGATAGCTGGCATCGCCGCTCTCGTAAGTTTTCTCATTCTTTTTACCGTTGTTGGAAATATTCTTGTGGTTATCGCTGTGTTAACGAGCCGGGCACTGAAAGCCCCCCAAAACCTTTTCCTGGTGTCTCTGGCCACAGCGGACATCCTGGTCGCCACTCTCGTGATGCCGTTTTCTTTGGCAAATGAACTCATGGGTTACTGGTATTTTGGAAAAGTTTGGTGCGGTATTTATCTGGCTCTGGATGTTTTGTTTTGTACTTCATCTATTGTGCATCTGTGCGCAATAAGCCTGGACCGATACTGGTCCGTTACGCAGGCTGTAGAGTACAACCTGAAGCGGACTCCTAAACGCGTCAAGTGCATTATCCTGATCGTGTGGCTTATATCTGCGTTTATCTCCTCTCCGCCGCTCATATCTATCGACAGCAACAGTGAGATCAGCTCTCAGCCTCAGTGCGAGCTGAATGATGACACTTGGTACATCCTCTCCTCCAGCATCGCGTCCTTCTTCGCTCCCTGCTTAATCATGATCCTGGTCTATATCAGAATATACCAGGTGGCCAAAACCAGAACCAGAAGCATGTCGGGAAAAAAACCCGGGCCAGATGGCGTTACACAAACTGAGAATGGACTGAGCAAAGCCACCTCCCCTTTCCACGGCGAGAGGGAGAACGGTCACTGTCAGTGCCCGCCTACGCCCAGCCAACGCACCGTCACCGTCGGGCAACAGACTGAGGAGCCTGACATGGAGGAGAGCTCCTCGTCAGAGGGCAAAGGTCACAAGCCCCAGCTGCAGGAGTCCCAGAGAGCAAAGAGGATCAGCAACAAGAAAAGCTCGCTCTCCAAGCAATCCACTCGCATCAAGTCCATGGATCTGTTCACCTCCAGGAGGAAACGCCGTAAGAGCTCCCTAGCCAGGAAGAAGATCTCCCAAGCCAGGGAGAAGAGATTCACATTTGTCCTGGCTGTTGTCATGGGAGTGTTTGTTGTTTGCTGGTTTCCCTTTTTCTTTAGCTACAGCCTGTATGGTGTGTGCAGGGAACCCTGTAGGATTCCCGACCCCCTCTTTAAATTCTTCTTCTGGATTGGCTATTGCAACAGCTCCCTCAACCCTGCCATTTACACCATCTTCAACCGGGACTTCAGACATGCCTTCCACAAGATTCTCTGCAAGTCCTGGAAAAAGTCCTTTTAGCTGTGAAGCAGAGCTGCTGCATCACTGTGACAATCTTACATGAAATATCAAATTGAATTTATAAAAAACACAGGAAAAAAAGGGAAATCTGTTGTGTTTGTTATGCCTCACTTCTGTCTCATTGTCCTGCTTTTCCAGTCATGACAGCGTGCACCCTTCAAGGAGTCCCCTCAAGCTTCAGCATAGATGTTTTCATTACAGACTTCTCACAGGCTTTCCCAGTTTGATTAATGTGCACCACATTTCTCTTATTCTCTATGAACTGTGCTGTAATTCTGTATTAAAGGACCGATATTGATAAAGCCCCCTGTACATCCACAAAAGATGCACACATGGGTGATTTATGTGCCAGGACAAACCCCCAGTTCAGCTCAGTTTTTTCCATTCCATTAAACTTTTCTATTTTTTGAACACTAAGATCATTCTTCATATGCAGCCTACAAGCACAAAATGTCATAAAACCAGATCGTTGACAAGACAGAGTCTTAGTGTGGCATTTTGAGAAATATGCTCAATGGACTTTCCAACAGTTGGTTCAATTCAAATTTATTTATATAGCACCAAATCTCAACAGTCACCTCAAGGAGCTTTATACTGTAGAGTAAGGATCCCAGAATATTAGAAAGAAAACCCCAACAATGAAAATTTGATGACAGTAGAAAGGAAAAACTCCCTTTTCACAGGAAGAAACCTCGGGCAGAACCAGGGTCAGGCAGATATCTTCAGAAACTGGTTAGCAGTGAGGAAAGAGAAAAGTTAATGCTCTTTTTAATGGACAACATAAGAGAAGATAAGAAGAAAAGATGTCTGTAAATATGTAGCATGTTTGTTCATAAGCACTACCTTGACACAGAAATGTAACAAATTCTCACTGAAAGTAGCGCATTATATAAGTTTTGTTAGTTAGTAAAAAAGAAGGCTTTCTATTTGCTGGTCTTCAATGCACATAACAAGTGGAAAATAGAGAAAGTTAGTATTGCCATAAAACTGCCCCCCATCATTAAAAAGATATATGTGTTTGATTTAGATATAGCAAGTGTAGCTAAGCTTAGCTAAGCTGATACAATATAACTACTGCAGAGAAATTAAAGTGATACTGATCTTCTCATCCAAGCCAGCAACAAGTCAAAGAATATTTCTCAAAATGTCAAACTATTCTTTAAAATGTTATTTAAAAAACAAAACAAAAGAAAAACAAAACTGTTAGTGTTAATGCCTGTGTGGTCAGTGCTGCACTTAATCTGTAAAGAAAAAGAAAAAGAAAAAAAAAACAAAACAGTAGCACAAAACAGTTCATCCCCACTGTGCCTGAAACTTTCTGGCTCCCTGAAATGATGAAGCCTTTTGGAGGCTGCCCACCTGGCCCAGGTTAAGAATCCTCATACACTCATGCACCTGTGGTTTCCAACCTTGTTTCATCGCCCTGCAAACATCGCCCTTCTGCTTATATGTTTGTTTTGAAGTGAAACCAAAACAAGTCTCCTTTCTTATCTGCCTTTTTAAAGGACATATTTACTGTTTTAAGGCAATGAGGGCTACCGTGGAAAAGTCTGAAGTGATATTTATGTACAAACATGTTTGAATCTTTGACCTTTTTGAGAAAGGCAAGCAGGTTGGACGCCATTAGCTTAAATTCAACTATTTGGTTTGTTTGTCTGTTCAGCTTCCTTGATGCTGTTAGCCGTGTTTTCTTTGACAGTTTTTGAACATCGCTGCTGAAAACAGACTCTAAACTGAACTCTTTTTGTGTCACTGTAGGGTCTTTACCTCACAATACAAAGCGCTGTGAGCCAACTGTTGTTGTGATTTTGCGCTATCCTGGGTTTGGTTGTCATCATGATAATTCACAAGTCACACTGAGATATATTAAAGGACAACAGCAGGATAAATCACGGCAGATTACAGATGACTGGGTTTGACATTAAAAAATGGTTCCATGCAAAAGGGTAATTATTTTCACAGCAGCCCTAAATGACTGAGCATTTCAGATTCAATGCATTCATTCTGCATTTATTTTCCAAGAAACTACCTCTGTTTATTTGCTGCTGATTTTGGAGTGACATCTTGCAAAGTGCATATTTTCCTCTGCTTAAGCTGTCTGATGTTGTGCAAAAATAAAAGATGACGAAGTCACCTGGTGTTGTGATTTTGCAACACGGAGTCTCATTAATGGTCAAAAACATGGGGAGAAACAGTTAAGAAGCTATCACGAAATGATAAATGTTATTGCATTTTTTTTAATATATATAAATATTTATATTCTAATCAGATGACCACTTTTGGATTAAACTTACTGACAACATCACAATAGTAAATCATGATAGTCTTTCTATCTATAAATGCATCCTTTGATCAGATTCAAATTCAGCAAAAGTTGATCCATCCGAGAAGTTTAATTTCCATCCGACAAAGAAAATCCCCATTTATGCAAAGCCGGCGAGATCCAGGGTTTTGTTTGACTGTGTTGTACAGCATTCGTGTAAACAGACTCCTAATTAGGTGGAACAGTTGCACGATCCAGAACAAATTGGTGACTCCAAAACTGCTCATTATCATTATTTACCCAGAGAATTTAGCCCCAACGTGTTCAATCAAACTTCTGCAAATCCACATATCGTTCAGCAGCTTGAAATCCCTGAACATGGCAACGGGTGGGTGTCATAAAAAGTGTTCAGTCCCTCTGATGGACTGAGGCCATGTTCATTTCAGCGTGTTGGTGACCTTTCTGCACAATAGGTTTGATGTTGGTTCTGGCAGTGTCATAATCTAATACTCCCCAAAGACCCTGTGGGCAAGACTGAGGTGAAACTGAATTCTCCACACACCAAAGTCCTGTTTTCCTGCTGCTTTTGTGCCGTGGCTGAGTGTGCACAGCCAAAAGCCATTTGTAAAGGGTTACGAGCCCATCTGCTGTTTGCAGTCACGAGAGATTTATGTCCGAAAAAACACAACAAGAAAGCAGTTTCCCAGCCTGTATAATTGTTTCAATACAGAGGATACGCAAGGAGGTGCAGAGTGGTTGATGAAAGACAGCAGTCAAATATATCACCAGATGGACGTACTGGTGCCAAGCAAAAAAAGGAAGTCTTTTTTGCATTAATGCCACCATAGCAGGAGTACAGGCAATATCTGACTAAACTGCTCTTGTAGCAAAGACACCCTTTTTATTACTTTTGAAAAAGGCTGGGAGTGGGTTTACAGAACTTTTTCTTCATATTTCTACCAAATCTTAAGAAAGTGAGTGAACAAATATATAAAAAGCTGATCTAAAATATCAGGTTTATGAATAAGTAGTGCAATAAACTGAGAAGCATAGCTGTGAACTTCACCAATAGCTGTGTGAAGTGATGCAAGAAATTAACGAACAAGCCATATTTAATCTGTTGATGTCCAGCTGACATGATCATTGACTGGACTGTTTGTAATTACCAGGAATCTTTTACCTTCCTCCAAACTGTATTTAAGTGGGATGGGGAAGCCAAAGCAAGTTTCTTTATATGAATTATGAAGAAATATTTGAATTTGTTACATAGAAAAGGAAAGTTTTATGCAAATAATAAATGGAACATTATGTATCACCCATTATCTAGGGTTGGGACACAAACGGTAGAGTATTCAGCTTTTGTGGGATATGATATGCATATCATTTACATAATATGTTTAGTCGAAAGACAAGAATGGACAAAGGAGCAAACCTCTGTGAGGACCTGCAATGGCACCATGCTAATCTTTTTTTTTTTTTATATATATAAAACGTAGTTAGTGGGTTTCCTCATAAAGAACTCCATTGGTGTTGTTCTGTCTGTGTTTTATGGGTTTGGTAAGTACACTGCTTTCCTACCTAAGATAAATAAAATGTGTCCTCAAGAGTCAAGAGCAAAGTGGCTTAATGGGGTGTGTGATTGATTTTAGTGATTTATTGTTGCTTTAGAAGTCAACAGTTAAAAAGAAACTGATTTGTGAAAGGAAAATGTGATTTGTTTCTTCTGTGGTTTGTAATTTGTATGAAGGTTTAGGTATCTCAAACATGTTAAACTGCATTTTAAATACATTTTATGGTTACATTGTGAGAAAATAATCAGCAGAACACAAAGCAACTGAACCGATTCTACAATGAACCCGTCAGATTGAACAGTGCTCACATGTCTTTAATAGCCGGTCCCATTTACAACCAAAAATAACAACCAGCAGACAAACATCAACATTAGCAATCAATTGGAGTTTATATTCTGGCCACATAATGAATGTAAGTCCAATATTCATCCTCCTGAGGGAAACATCTCAGCCTTTAGCTGAAGGTCGTTCCATTATGCTCACCAGATAGTCAATAGACATTGGCTGCTTGGTGTTTTGTAGGTAGTTTACAGTCATTTTTATCATAGTATTAAAAGGGAAACAGTAAGGCTGGCGTTCATGGTGGGAAAGAAGCAGACAGTAAAGCTGTGGGTCATAAAATCAAAACAAGGAGCTAAAAGACACTAAAACGCTTATAAGAAGTGACGGGAAATACAGAGTTATGAGGTACTTTTGTCAGAGTTTCTCAGAGTTTGTCATGAAAAGCAACAACCTTCATATTGGTCCACAGTGAAGAAAACCAAATTAGTCCTGTGACTCATTTTTTTAAAAGTCTTTTTAGATGCATACCCAAGCCTGCTGATATATTTTTGCTTTCAATAAATCTGCTTCCCATTGTTTCCACTCAGTAACTACACCTCCACAGACGCACTGTCAAAACTGTGAGGTTCTGAAAAAGCTCCTTTCTAAAGGAGATACTCACTCTGTAGAGAATAATGCAAAGATTCTATGTGGTGAAATAATGACATTTGTCTTTATTATTATTAGATTATGTATTTCCGTTTGCCAAGACATGCATATTTTAAACTTTAAAATATAAAGGATCCTGGCACTGCTTTATATGCACAGTACTGCATCTGTGGTAGATATGAAAACGAGTTCATCTGGTGGATGTTAGGATCGGCAGATGTCTCATCTCTCTTGGCTGTAGCGGACAGTTTTGCGGTACTTAGTTTGTACCAGATTTTGTTCAAATTTCCGTTTTATGGCTCCATAAAAGTGAAAAGTGAATTAAAAAAAGACAGCTACAGACTTAAATAAGATGAAAAAGATAGATGCCAAACACGTGACGTACAGATAAATATTTATTTCAGATCAATGTACATTTTTTTTTGGTGAACTCCGTTTCTCCTTTTTTCCTTGTTAATATTCTCCATCTTGTAATCGAGCTTCTGAGCGAGAGTTTTGAGTGTTACAGCATCTTTACTCAGTCAGATGTCAGCATCCAGTGTTGTGTGGAAACTACAAAGACATTAAATTTAAATTTTACAGCTGACAGCTCACACAAAAATCCATAAACCCAAGAATGTGGACACGCATTTGTTAGCGCTTTAACAAATACCGCATAATGCAAGATGTGAAAAGACTACAGCCATGAAAATAAATTTTAAACACATGAAGATATCTACTCTGAGCGATTAGCATATCGAGTGGTTTTCGGCTGATTTATGGGTACATTTGCTGAGAAAGAGACTTAAGATAAAGCAGACAGGGTTTCTCGTGTCATCTTTAAACCTGGCAAATTTTGTGGAAGATGAAAGGCCTCAGTCTTGTGGATATGATGTCGCCACACCTGACCGGCTTCAATTTTCTGCCAGACATCAGACCCCAGCAGTGAGAAAACATGGGCAGGCTATCACGAGATTGCAAGAGCACACCTTTCCCAAAACCCTTTTTGGTGACTGAAAAAGAAAAAAGGAAAAAAGAAAAAAGGAAACCTGTTTCAACAAAATTTATGTTTACCTTTAAAAAAAGTTTCCTACTTTCTGACTCTCTGAACAGCAAATGCATAAATGCTCAGTTCACTTAAGAATCTCTCGGCAGCTGCAGAAACTGAAGACACGTCTCACAATCTTCTAATAAGTCTTTACACCGTCGCTATTTAGTGTTTACCACGCACTGACTCCTCCGTGAGATTTATAAGATGCTGCATAATACAGTGTTTGACGTTAGATTATTATTTGATGTAAGACGGTGGGGTTTGCTTACCAGCAGCAGAACGTTCGGAACTTAAATCCACATTTCAGTGTGATGAATTAGCCTGTTTCATTATGGCCAATAATGCATCACATTGCAGCTGTCATATATAATGATGGAGAACACCTCAGACGGCGTTCACTAACTCCCTCACAGCTGAGCTCACAATTCGCTGCCTGCGCAGAAAGCTGTCCTGTCAAACAGCTCTGATATGTAAATGACTCAGCTGGAAACAGACTCGACTGATTTTCTGTTCAGTGGAAATTATTGTTTGAGGCTTTAAATGACAAACCTCTCCAAGAATCTAATACCTCAGCTGTGCATTGCACTTTAAATAATTACAGCTAAGGATGAACACAGAGCCAGTGCTTTTAATATTCTGACAACTGGAACCAAAAACCCTGTTTTTTCCTTACCTTATGAACACTTCATTTCCAGTTTTCTCTACATTTACTGTGTTGATGACTCCTGTTCGTTTGGAACAACAGGGCCCCTGAGGAAGGTGCTTTAAACACACCTTAAGTTACTTTTGGCTTTTTGTTTACGCCTGTAAGCTCGTCCAGCCTCAGGGAAGGGAGTGAAAACAAACAACATGGCTGACACTGACTCTTTTGCATCTGTGAGTTTAGTACCAAAGCAGTTATAGCTGTGGCAGTAGTTATAACAGAGTGGCAAAACAGGTTCAAAAGGAAAAATTATTTACATGATTATGGGTGTTGTGCTGTGTACTGTAAAACTATGTTCACAAACTCCACATAGAAAGCAATACCATCCTGTAAATGTATTGCCCTTCTCTCTGCTGATTGATATGACATGAGTTATAGCTTAGGGAGCATGGATAAGGTTAGGGTTAGGTGCTAGGAGTTTAGCTCTACAGCAGTAACAAAATGAATACAAATTAAGAGGCAATGGCACGACTCGGCAGGATCTATACTGGTTTTCTATCATATGTGCTATAAAACCAGTTTTGGAATACATCAGTAAATACAAATGGAGCAGTTCAGCTATAGTCTTTGGATAACCAGCGTGTTCACTTATTGTTTTTGAAAGCAGATCTGGATTGCGAACTTTTTACAGTGAAACTTATAAAAGTTTCAATATTTAGCACTTATTCCAGATCTTATACCTTCTCTGGCTGAAGTTTTGGCCCAGTAAAAACAGTAAAAACAAGACAATGAAAAATGCATATCGCTTGACAAACATGGCAGTAACTTTATCTCCCAGGTCAAACCTAGCCTGGTATGTCTGCAAAAACTCAAAAACTACCCCACTGGATGCTTAAAGGTGTTGTTGACAATATTTCAATGTCGGCCAGTCAGACTGTCTCTTACAAAGTGTGGCAGCGAGAGAGAAACAGCGATGACACACACCCACACACGATGGTGGTGGTGGTGACTGAGAGCTCTGAAGCTTCAAGATTACAAGGGAAATCCCAACTACGCCGATCTGGGAATTTCCCCCAGGAAATATCCCATTCACAACTGTACCAATCACCAAAAAGGCATTCAGGACCTTTATTCCTGAAGACAAAGATGTAGTTCAAGTCATAAAGGATTGAAGATTGGTTAATATTACCAAAGCCTGCTTACATTTACATTCATCTAAATGTAAATTGCATCTGATGAGATGGATTAGATGGATGTTGTATTTCTCTGGATCATTAGAATCAGTGCGGCTTGCTCCTGATCTCAACTTTGATTGGAACAGTTCAGTGTGTGCTCAGTTAGATCAGCAGGATGAGTACTGGCCTAAAGTTGTTTGACTCACATTTGTGTTATGTGGTTTTGTTAATATAGAATAATATTAAATAATTCTTTGACCCCAGGTTTCTGCTGCTAGAAAGTCTAAAAAGCACATCCAGGCAACGTTTGAGAAGAATACCTGCTGACCCTGAACTTACGCCTCTGATGTTTTATGCACTTTTATTCAGTTTTAAAAATTATATAAATTTTTAATTTACTTTAATTTTGGAACTACTTTTCAACCAAGGCTAGCAGTCCAAGTGTCAGAGCCATCAGCCAATAGTTATTCAATGTTGAAATGTGTGTCATGCTTAACTGCAATCAATGCCCAAAGACTAGACTCAGAGAACTGATCAGTTTGACAATGATTATTGAGAAGGAGGACTGAGCAATCAGAGAACTGGGAAGTGGCTCAGGAGGGAGTTTTCACTACTGAAGCATGGCTGGAGTTTCTGTCGAAGAGGCGAGCAGGTGTTAACAGCAGCCAAGATGAGACAGGTAAGATCCTGCAAAGTTTGTAATATGACTCTGAGGCAGTAGTTGTTGTTTCCAGCGAGGAAACAAAGGATTCGGTGGAGAGGCAGGTGAGCTGCAGGTAAGTCTTTGGTTTTATAGTTGCAGTGGCTAATGATTGTTTGGTTCAGAGAAGTTAAAGTTGTTATGCTTTTTAAGCTCCTCTGGTTAATCCGGGTCAGTATATTTGAAAGTTTCACACAACCAGAGAACAAATGAAAGCTTGATGAACCACACAAGAATTTAATAAGTCACAAAGCCTATTTACCACTATGATTGAGACAATAACCTGCCAGAGAGTAGCAGCATCAGCTGATCCTTAAACATCATGAGCTGTTTAGCCAGTGAACAGCAGGTGTGGGAGAGAAAGAGAAAAGCCAACTGTGAGGAAGAGCTGGCCCATATCTGAGAGCAAGAGCGAAAGGAGACAAAAACAGAGACCGAGAGAGGGAGAAGACAGAAAACATCAAAACAAAATAATCCCGTCCAGACCATAAAACGTTTGTTAGATATCCTTGTAGCTTATAAAGTAAAACTGGCACTTTGGGGGAATTTGTGTTTCTGGATTTTTAATTTAAAAAAAAAATCTGATGTCCTCCAGGTTCTAGCCACTCTCAGGTTTGAGTCTAATTACCATTTACAATAAAATACAAATGCAAATTCATTAACTCATTTTAAGAGAGATTTTAATTGTTTATTCCAACAGAAAAACCACCATAAACCCCAAATCCCAACCCCTAGAGACTGCATCTGCTCCCACACCAAAAGCATAAACAAAATATCACAAAAAACCTAAAAATTTAAAAAATATAACAGTTTGAATGAGCAAAACAGTTAAATTCTAACTATTAAACCTGGCCACTATCTATTAAGTCCTCGTTACTATATAGCTTAATAACTGATTAAACTATTGATTTATTTTGCCTTTCAGTTGCATCAGGATGAATAAAACTTCTTCCCCGCTCGCCCCTGCAGGCAGTCTATCCTTCAAGCTCTATCAGAGGCCTGGGAGCTTGAGGGTCCTGCGCAGTATCTTAGCTGTTCCCAGGACTGTGCTCTTTTGGACAGAGATCTCCGATTGTGTTTCTGGGATCTGCTGGAGCCACTGGACTAGTTTGGGAGTCACCGGACCTAGTGCTCCGATTACCACTGGGACCACCGTTACCTTCACCCTCCACATCTTCTCCAGCTCTTCTCTGAGCCCTTGGTATTTCTGGAGCTTCTCGTGTTTCTTCTTCCTGTTTTGGCTCGAGTTGGAAAGAGTCTCTGTTTATCTATACATGTCAGGACTTCTGTGTTGTGATTTAAGAATAAAAACTAACCTGTTAAGACCTTCAACACAGTGTTCATTAGTTAGAGAGGCTATGCTTGGATTTTTCTCCCAAGGTCACAGAGTTGCTTTGGTACAAGTGGGAAAGAACAGAAAATGAGTCACATTTCTACATGGACCAAAAAGGTCAGTCAGACACTATAACTGTGAAAGCTTGTAGCCAGGTTACAAGCACAAACTGCTGCAATTCATCAGCCATGTCTATACAGAAATAAAACCAAACTTTATTAAAGAAAAAAAGGAAAAGAAAAACTGAAAAAAAGATTCAATTGTAAGGAAAATAACAAAAGCAGCAACAAAATGACTTTAAAAGCCATGGCGATAAGCAAGGCCGTAACCATGGAGTCAACACTGGGACAAGTACGCAAGATTTTGATTATTTACTTATTTTACAATAAATTTTTATCCCTTTGTGTTACATGTTTGCCCCTTTCCTTTCATTGTAAGTACTATTAATCATTAATATTTATTCATTCATTTCTCTCACTCACTTCCATGTCGTTTTCTGTCCGTGTCCACTTGGCCTCTTAAAGCCGAGTGTTATTAAGAAATGTAAAGTCATCTCTTTCACTGTTATATATATATAATTGATGTTAGTTGGTATGTTCTTGTTTTCTTTTCTTTTTTCTGTAGTTGCCCATAAAAATCAGAGGATATTACAGCTTCTGTCCTCTTGCTTATAATGGCTCTCCCAAAATAAAGGCAAAAATATAATAAAAAAGACAAATGGATGAAGAGATGTTGTGAGCAGCTTTATTGCTGAAAAGATGCAGACAAAATACAGGATTTTTTTTATCATCCCAATGATCCATTCATTGTAAATCACAATCATTCCCCACCTTTAATAAAAATGTTTACTATGTTCAGTTATCAGAGTCTTGAAATTCAAAATAACTTCAAGCATCAACAGAAGAAAATCGATTATTTTGAACAGGGTGACACAGATACTCAAACTTTAAAACTGGGATAATGCAGCAGAACTTTGTTATGGTATAAATGTATATCCACGAAATCCATGGTATAAAAATGTAAGCTGTAAAAATGTATTTGGGCTTCAAGTATGTGTTTCATACTAAAATAGGAAGCATTTAGAGCTTGATGTTGATGTTGGGGGGAAACGTTGTGATAAACACTGCAGTACATGAATATCCCTATCATAAAGTGGTTGTGCTGGTGGAAGTGGACTCATGACAGCCGTATTTCTGTAATCCCACCATAAGCAATCCTGTATTAGTGGTGGAAAGTTGTGTGCAACCTGTCACCCGCACAGAGGATGGAGTCTTATCCTTTCTCGGCTGACTTAGTCATTAATTTAACTGCGGCACGCGATGTTTGCAGTTTGATCGCTGGATTTGTTTCAGCACCTGCAGATCCACCGCTGTAGCGATGGTTTCCTGCCTTATGCCTCCAATCCAATAAACAACAAAGCTTCTTTCTGACAAGCAGCAGAAAGCACGATAACTTGTTTGTCAGATTTCAGTCTAATCAAATTTCCCTGAAACTTAATGAATATTAAAGCAACTCATCTCAAACTAATGAGACGAGTTGATTCAAACTCATCTCATTAGTCTGAGTCAGCTGCTGACTTTTGTGCACAGGATCATTTCCAACATGTCTTTTCTTTTTTTTTATCTGAGAAAATTTGTTGACTCAAGCCTTTGCATTTAATTTTCTCACAACGGGCAAGCAAATTACAAATGACTGTAGAAGACAGAGGAGGTTGGAAATAGGAGCACAGAAGAATTATTGATATCGCTCCACATCCACTGATTTCTGCACTAAGGGGGGAGTCAGCCCAGGGGCCTGGTCTGGGAATTTAAGTTAATTGAGTGCCACATACCTCTTCCAAAACCACACAGGGCGAGTGTTCATCTTCCATTAAGAATTATTGCTGCTGAAACATCTGCTTCCCCCCCAAAGTGAATATCAGACAGTATATTAAAGGCTGGATCATCGGGGAAATCAGCTGAGCATTGAAGTATATCCGTGGGTTTTCTGGGTTGAAGGCTAAAGTCAGAAATAATCCTTTTCAAACTAGTTTAACCGTACTTGCATTTTGTTTTTGTTTTTCTTCAAAAAAATCCTTAATATTCCAACAGCAGTATAAACACTACAGCAGCGCTAATGGAAGAAAATGACCCAACCACCATCACCTGTTATTTGACTGCTTTTCATGAATATTTATCTCCCAAACACGGCCATTCAATCTTCACAGGTTCGCTCTTTAACGATACAAAACAGACTTTAACTGAAACTGCTGTCTGGTTTAACATATGTACAGTTAGGTCCATGATTTATTGGATTATGACATTTTTTTAGGTGATTTTTACCTTTGTACACCACCATGGATGGAAAGGCTCCTGTGATTCAAGGGGCTTCACAAAAACTTTTCATTAACTCTTTAGGAATTACAGCCTTTTTTCTACTTAGTCCCTCATACTGAGAGGCTCGTGATTGGATAACTGACTGATGACAGGTGTCATTGCCAGGTTAGGGCCTGTTTTCTTCTTATTTTATGACATGAAGAAGGGACGGCTGTAGCTCAGGAGGTAGAGCAGGTCACCTACTGATTGAAAGGTTGGTGGTTCAGTCCCTGGCTTCTCTAGTCTGCTTGTCAAGTATCCTTGGGCAAGATACTAACCTCAAGTTGCTCTCCGATGCATCCATCGGAGTATGAACGTGTGTGAATGTAGTTAGAAAGCACTCAGTATAGAGATAGCGCTTGCGAGAATGGGTGTGATTGGGTGAATGTGGCGTGTTGTATAGAGCGCTTTGAGTACTTCGGGAGAGTAGAAAAGCGATATATAAGAATCAGTATATTTACCAAACAATATATGAAGTTGATCCAGTTCAAGAGATTTAGTATTTTATAGCTTTAATTTGAAACATGAGGCCCAGAGAGATGAGAATGCAAGTGAAGCAGCTGAAAAAACAACAACATAAACTTGCAAAGTCCTTGAAGTTCTTTAAAATTCAAACATCATTTTTGTGGCTGAGAAAATGCCCATTTACAGTATAAAAGCTGGGGTGACAAGGCTGAAAGCTGCTGAGCAAGTAAATAAGTGAACCATTTGTCAAGCTGGTCATTCAACGCTATTAGTACTACTAAAAAAGAACGAGAGAGAGAGTGAGTGAGAGAGAGAAAAGCAAAAGAATAAAGGGGCCCAGAAAGGTCCTTGTTTTACCTACAAGAAAACAAGAAGTTCTCAAGCATCAGTTACTGAAAAACAATGAACGTGAATGAACACAGGTGTCAGTGGAGTCATTACAAAATCAAAGGGAGTTTTTTCCTTGATTACACTTTAAAGTGTGTCGGGAAAGAAACACAAAGCTTTTGATTTCTG
The DNA here is from genome assembly GCF_965226115.1 of Aulonocara stuartgranti. NCBI lineage: Eukaryota > Metazoa > Chordata > Actinopteri > Cichliformes > Cichlidae > Aulonocara > Aulonocara stuartgranti. The sequence goes on from NC_138941.1 coordinate 36,466,585, forward strand.
TTTAACACTTTAATATGTTTGGAACCAACCTTGGACTTTAAAAAATAATAAGAGAACAACGATGTGGGAGACTGAAAGTAAAGTGCATGGAGGTTTGTAAAAATTCTCTCGCAAGTTTTAATGTTTTCGAGTGAAAACTGTCGTTATGTTATTGATTATATTGTTACTAATGTTCAGTCTTTAATGCAGCTTTTTGCATATTAAACAAGGATCTGCATGAAAGAAACCAGACAGAAGCAAAACACAAGCAAAGATGGATAATATCATTATTCACACTGGTATTCAGCTGTTTCATACATCTATTTTATTATGTTAATAATTTTAATATTCTTTTTATTGCACTTACTAATGTTGTGTTTACAGCAATTTGAATATCCCCTGGGATTTATTAGGGCTAACATAACTATAGCTCTTTCATACTGAGCTCCATATTGCAGTGTGCATATTTTCACATTTTAATATTGAATAATAAAAAGAAATCCAGGCTCTCCCCCAAAGACCCCGTATCTGTTGTAATTCTGTGCTTAGCATTTCCTCATTTCTCCCACGCTGCAGCAGAAGGCAGCAAAGATAATAATTGTATTTCTGAATCTCTGAGAAGAAAGACAACTTTCTCTTGCTTTTGAATGCCATTTGTGGACTTCTGATGAGCTGTCAGTCAGCGAAGAATTCAAGGGGTCCCCTGCTGCGTCTCTTCAATGCAAATCTATCGAGAAATTTGTGGTCCCAGTCTTAAAAGTTTGGGCACCTCCATCCAATCTTCTTGCATATTCACACTGCACCTGCTCACTAAGATGAATCGCTCAACGGCGTGCCAAACTTCCAAGTTTGTGACACCTGTGTTCATTGCAGGAGCCTTTTGATGTCCAAAAACTCATTATTTACACAAATTCAGTCAAAGCCGAGCTGATCAAAATGGCTAAAACTCCTGATTTGATTAAAAGTGACTTCTCTTGATATTTTTGTGGCAAATGTATTGCAAGATTGGAAAAAAAACAACAAAACTAAACCACGCCCTCTGTGTTCCTCTAATGAGATGTTAAATTTGATGCAGCCATATCAGGTAATAATTATAGTGCTGCTTTTACTTTTAGACCAGTCCTTAAAGGATAATTACAACATCAGTTGCGATTTACATGAGGACTCCCATAAAGGAAGTAACAAGTCATCAAGCATGAACGTACATATGGAAGGCATTGGCTACGTTGTAAATGGATGCATGAAAGTAAGAGGGAAAACCCCCGAGGCCATCCAGTGCTCCACGGCTCCTTAATTACTTGGAAGGCTGAAACTTAGCAGACGGAGTGAGACAAATGAATCTCTTAATCAAGACCTACAAAGCTCTGTTTATCTGTAAAGAAGCTCGCCGACAGTGATGCTGGAAGCAACACGGTCCCGTTCAAGAAATGGGAAATGGTTTACTTAATATTTTAATGCGATGGAGTTTTTATCACAGGGTGTTTGAGTTGTTTAGCAGCTGTGCTTTCATGCTTTTATTTGTGTGGACTTCTGATGGTGAGCAAAGGTTCTGTAGCTAGTCTCTCGCAACACAGCTGCGCATTGAGTCAAAGATGTGATTTGTCACTGATGATAATCTGAAAATGCTGGCTGAGTGTGTACCTGTTTAATTTACCTGTTTCATTAAAGTGGACATGACAGGAGTTCCCATTGCCACCATCAAACCTTTCTATATGCTAAAGGAGTTATTAAAAAAACGTCTTTGCACATCACTCTAATGCCTCTACATCACACTTGTTTCCCAGAAGTAAGAGGAAACTTATCTTTTCAGATGGTGTTTACTTGCAATGTTTCCATACTACATAACTGATCCCAGAGCAGTGAAAGCAGAGCATAGAAATGCTACTTGTGTGTGAAACCTTAATTTTATTTATTTGTTTAAGATCAGGTTTGATTGGTGATTCTACACGTGTATTATTCGTGTTCTGGTGACCACTTAAGTTGAAGTTTGACAAACAAGTAACCCAGGTAGTTAAATCTAGTTTCTACCAACTGCGTCAAATCTCCAAGGCCAAGCACTACATAGAAACTTATCCATGCTTTTGTGACCTCTAGATTAGACTACAGTAATTCCCTTTACTTTGGTCTCCACTCCGCCCTTCTGAATAGATTGCAGCTTGTCCAGAATGCTGTGGCACGCCTTTTGACTGGAACTGGAAGGTTTGCCTCTATTACCCCAGTCCTTGCTGACCTGCATTGGCTCCCTGTCAAATACTGCATTGAGTTTAAAATTCTGTTGCTTACCTTTAAAATCATAAATAATACTGCACCGTGCTACCTCATTGAACTCCTTAGTCCGCATATCCCCAGGAGAGCCCTAAGATCATCAGGACAATTACTCTTAGTGCAGCCTTGACCCCTCTAAAGACCAGAGGTGACCGTACTTTTGCAGCCCCTAGTATCTGTATTGTATTGTATTGAAGTTATAGTTGCAGCAGAGTGGCGAGCCTCGCCTCCAAAAGGACTTGCATTTATAAGAAATGTCTGTTACTGCACCTGGATTTTTTCATTTCAAATCTCCTATGGTGCACAGAGAAAAAAGAAAACAGGGAGGAAACTGTACATAGTATGGAGAAACAACACTGCCAACATCCTGAATAAATAAAAACTAATTAACTAATTTAATTGATTACTGTTCAATCTCAATTTTGAGCCAATGAGCACACAAAGTTGCGGCAGTAAGAAAACCTTGTAATAATGCTGGTGTGTCCTTCCTTTACATTTATAAAGCTTAAGACAATGTTAAGGCTTGCTTGAGTAACTTCATGTGTCTGAACCACACTGACGATTCCTTTTATTTTGGATATATAGCACAGTTACAGTCAAAGGTGATGGCCCGCTGCAGTATAGAAGAGGCATCTTCGAAAGAAATCATTTACATTAAATACTTTTTCACGCTGGGATACTTAATTTTGCACCAAATGCGAAAGTTTACACACAAAAATAGATACACAAATGGGGTGCTACTTCAAGAAACAGATGTGAGAGACAAAAAATGTTTAAATCACACACGCTCTCCTAGTAATTACCCTGCTGAGTGCATGTATGTGTACGACGGATCATGAATAGCTTGGTCCTGCCCTGAGGTGAGAGTGGTTTTAGTCAAAGTTAAATCAAGACCTTGGGAGTCTTTCTGGCACGGCTGATGATAAAGTACAGGTCAGGCACTGAACAAAGCGGGAGCAACGAATGAACAGCCTTGATATTACCTGGAATAGCGAGTGAAATTACATTTTCCTCCTTTAAAACCTTTCTGACGGCGTCTCCAGTTACCGCTCCCGTAAACCATTACATCGCAATAATTCACATAAAAATTGACGGGACCATAAACAGCAAAGAAAACACCGGCTATTGTGTTACACGCTGAGAGCAGAGCATGAAGGAAACCCACCCCAGAGGTGGTGAACACTCAACGGCATCCGGTGGCTCAGCAGCTCCTGCTTCGATAACACAGTTACTTCTGGGGAAACATAATATCAGTTATATAATACAAAGAGAATCACCGTGTTCAGTGTGTCTCTTTCACTATTCGGAGGATCTGTGAGGACAGTCTGACTCAGTTTACAGCTCCATTCTTTGATTTATGACACCCTGTCAGCTGGAATGAATTGTCTTCATTAGAGTTTCAATGCGGCTGCTGATGGCGGCATGTTGTTCCTGCTATCGTTGATGTTATCAGGTAATTGTGCTGTTTTTCAGAGTCAATAAAATGAATGTCAATTTGTGGTGTCTGCAAGCTGATTCAGGTGAAGACGACGCTAAAACAGAGAATGGGTGCCGCTGATGATTTCCTACAGTTTCTCATGACAACATTAAGAGCCAAGAGGCCTCAGCCGACTCCTTTTTGATGATTCATTTGGATAATTAGGCTCAGACTTTAGCATCACGGCTCTCTAAACCTTTCAGTTTCTTAGTGAGGTGATTTAGTCGTCTTTTTGCGTATGCTCCTTAAATCAAAGTCCTCCTAGTTCTTAGGAAAGGACAGCCTCTCTTTAAGAGCTGTGTTCCTGTTCAGTGCAGCAGTAAAAGAAAAAAAAGTCTATTGTCAGGGATTTCATTTTGTTCATAGCCTCTGGAGAACAGCTATTATTCCTGCACCTGCATCAGATGTGGATGTTATCTCTGAACTCCTCACTGAGTGCTTCCTGCTAAGGTCAAATAAGGAGGATGGGGTTAGTTTAACAAAAAAAAAAAGATATGATAGATGATAGAAGGTATGGAGTCCAGATTAGAGGCAAAAATTCATTTGCCACACTTTTTTGTTTTTTTGTGCTCTGCAATTTGAAGCACTTGATTCTGGTGCCATTTTTCCCCACACTGCCTTCATTTCTCAAAGAAAACCAATTTCTTTACCTCATGCATAATATAATCCCTACACTCACACAGGCAGTGTCAGGATAGGAGGGCAGTGGTGAATAATTTAGCAGCATGGATAAGAACAAGTCAAGGTCTCGGCAGGGATGGACTGATTGAGTGGATGGCAAAAAAAAAAAAAGATAATCTGCCAAAATGCTACTATTATGCATTAAAATGATCTATCACTGATATGGATTTTGCAGATTTTCTACAGATTTAAACTGCAAATGCAGCATAATTATAATTGAAAAATTACAAAATGCTTTAGTCAGCAGAAATCAAGACACTTTTAAATTATTATATTCGGTCTTTAATGTGAAGGAAATGTTAATGACAAGCATTAAATTAACATGTTCAGAGCACAGCTTGAAATGATGTTCAATGGCAGGAAGAGTTACACGAAGTCTACAACAATAGAAGAGGTAAACATCGGGCTCTTAATATCGTGCAAACAGAACAAAGTCATCTCTGTCTAGACTCGCCATTTGTGCACAATCACACTGTACAGACTACTCGAGAGAAGAAACGCACACATACCAACGTCTCTGCTAACAGGAGGAGACTCAGAAGTGCAACAATGCCACGAGATACAGGATTTGAATTTTAAGCGAGGGAACGAGCTTCTCAAATGTTTCCTACAAAGAAAAAGAGGTCACTGAGTGTGATAAGAGATGTCAGTACCCGGAGTACAAATTGAAAACAGAAAAACTTCTTCCAACCAATCAAGATGACATACAGTAATGTTAAAGCAGCGAGTGAGGGAGTTTACCTACATCATTAATCAAAATGGTATTTTCTGCTCTTTAATCGTGGATGAATTGTCCTCCATACCAACACACACACAGAGACACAGACATTGCAGTCAATGCTGCTCCAGGCAGAGTGGAAAGCGAAGACTTAGTGTGAGCCTGTGATTAACTTTTAGGTCTGCGACAGGTACGCTGGCCACCTGAGGCCTCCGTGCTCTGTCAGAGCCAGGTGGAGGGTTGGGGAGGCGGGGATAAGCGGGGGTGCGCATCTGCAGCTGGCAGAGCGAGTACCTCAATAAAGAGCCGGGCAAAGCGAGGAGACGGCGCACAGTCAGGTGGCGAGTCTCTGCACCATCTGGGGAGCTGATAAGGTGGGAAAATCCATTGTTGTATATGTTCCCTGAAGCCAGAGAGTGTAGGAAGGTGCTGTGATGCAATGTGAGAAGCTCCCAATTTAGCTGCACAGACAAGCAAATAATGCACAGGGATGAATTATGACAAAGGTGCTGGTCTTCTTTCAATCTTTCAGACCCTTAAGGAGAATATTTGACAAATTTGTCATATCTTATGTAATAAAAAGTAAAGAAAAAGGAATTAAAACATTAAAGCATCCTTCCATCCATCCTGCCACTTATCTGTGTCCAGGTTGGGGGCAGCACTCTAAGCACAGACCCTCAGACCTCCCTCTCTACTACAGCATCCCCAAACCAGCCAAGGCATGTGATCTCTCCTGCATGTCCTGGGTCTGCTCCAGGAGGCCTCCAGGTAGGACATGCCCACCTCAGAGGTGCCCTGAAGCATCTCAACTCTCCTTTCAATATGAAGGAGCAGCAGCAGCTCCACACTGAGCTCCTCGCCAAAGTCGCCGCTGTGCCCAGCAAAAACACAAAGAGTGACAGAGATCAAGGATTCCCACATTATACAACGGGAGATGCTGTGATTTAGTTGCTTCCGGTTTTCTTTCCTTCTACAAATATAATTCTTATGCAGAATTTTTACCTGAGTGGCAACATTTGCTTTTTAGAAAACAACTGCAGTAAGTCCAGGTCACCCTAAAGTACTAGCATAAACAGTGAAGGGTCGTGGGAACACCATAGTTGGGCATGCGATACAGTCAATGCTGTAACTGCAAACTAGACTGATGAGGGAGAGAGGAAGGGGGAAGAAAGGCAGGAGAAACTAGAAACATAAATCCTAAAACATTAATGTGCATTATTGAGTCTTTTTGTTAAGAAGTTTTTTCATAACCTGCAGATTCTAATCATCAAAAATCAGTTTTATCAGCTGTCACTTCAGTAGTTTTCAGAGTGGATACTCAGTAGTACAGCGCATACAGTGTGCCACTGCAGAAAAGTGACAACAGCTCATGTATCAAGGCCAGAAAATCTGCAGAGTTTGTGTTGGTCTGTGTCTGCTTAGAGAGTAAAAAAAAGATTTTCTTATGCATGGTGGTGCTCAGACTGCTGGAGAAAAAAGGCAGATGGAGGTAATGCAAATGACCGAGTCTTACTGGAGTCTTAGGAAATGCCCAGCACAGCCGATCCCACCCGCACACTGATTTAAAAAAAAGAAAGAAAGAAAAAGAACTTGTTGATATGAAAACCCAGTAACACTAATTTGCATTACGATGGAAGTGTTTTATTCCTACAAGGCTTCTTGCACTTACTTATTTTTTCTCCCTCTCTGTCTCTCTCTTCCTCTCTGTGCACGAGACCCTAATGACAGGAGAGATTCCCCGCCCGAGCTCTTCTGAAGGACTAATTTGATTTGATAGGCTGTGGAGACAAAAGATGGGCTGCGTGCATGCGAAGGAGCTCTCTGTCTCCTTGTAATGAATTAAGCTGCACATCATGCACAGCAGCCTAAACACAGCCTCGGTGTCAGACATTCGCTCTCCTTTCCTCCAGACGGCCGTGCATAATTGCCACAGGCTCATGTTCGTCTTAATTTTTAGCCCAGGTACTTGTGATTCAGCTGAGGAAAAAAGGCGTTCAAACTGCTCTATTTGCCTTTGCCTGGTGATTTCAGTGAGAGCTCACTTTATTGTGCCACGGAGCAGCTGGGTAACTCTCACCGGTTCAAGATGTCAAGTGATGGATTATTCAGATATGAGACTCCAAAATCTCCAACTCTAAAGCAATTTACTTTCTGAAATAATGATTTAAAATGTGATAACAAAAAAGAACCTTGGTGATTTACATCCTGTATAATATATTAAAGGCAATGATCTTAACTCAGCAGTGCTCATTCCCTGTAAATGCTACATAGCAACAATCTATCCTCTGCAGTTTGCAGACTGACTTCCAAAAAAGACACCTGAAAGTCCCTGTTACCATGTTCACCATTAGGAGATTGAGAAGATTATCTGAGCATTTGTCCTGTCTCATGCAATACACCTGGATCACATTTGCCACACACAGGCACAGCGGTCTCAGGTAACAGATGATAATGTTACTTTGGTGGCTCAGACAAACATTGTGAGCGATGAGGCTCCCCCATCATCTTCTAGTAAATGAACCATTATGGAGCTTCCCACTGATTGACTCTTGGATGGCAGCGGGGCTTTATAGCCTCTCAGTGGGTCATTTCTTATCTCAGCACATAAGAAATGACCCACATCCAGATGTAAGTACAGACCTAAATATAGAACTGTGCATGCTAATGGTGGAATACAGGGTCATAGGTTTAAAATTTATAGAAGGAAGTCCTTTGTTGCTTTCTCATTCTGAATAAAATATTTTACATTTCACTAAATTTATTGTGCTGCTGTGTTAATCACACATTTAAACACCTTTAGATCTTCTTGTTGCTTTATGAACTGTAGTTAAAATAAAAATCCTACATGTGTTTTAATTATTTACTTTGTATTTTAATGCCGTAATAAAGAGTGAATCTATGCTAATCCAAGTTTAAACACCACTTCCAAATTTTTCAAAAGCCAATCACTGACCTCTCTCTCACTGTGCATTTATTATGGATGTTAGTCTGCCGAGGGGCACAGCAAGAAAAAGTTAGTCTAGTCACCAACGTGCTGTTTCGTTTATGTTCCACCTTTAAATTGTGTTCAAAAGTCAAGGTTTTTTTTCTTTTATAAACAAGCACTTAATACGTTTTTGCCTAAATATGCACAATTGCCATAACTGGCATCGCTAAAAATTTTATGTTACAGCATTTAAAGTATGTCATTTGTTGAAATAAGAGCAGAAACAGACTGGTATTGCTCAGTAGTGAAAACCCCATCCATCGATTTTCTTACCTCTTCATGAGCTTTCGATGCTGTCTGTCTCTCTGTGATAGCCAGGATACACGCTACCCCGGGATAACACAACCATTCACACCTACAGCCAGTCTAACACACACGCCTTCAGACTGTAATAATACAAAAGCTGATTGGATAGTCAGTCAAGTAATAATAAAAGACTGTGTGTGCACAGCCTCTCAATTTAAAATAGTTTCTCATTATAGTTTAGCAGTAACATATTTTAAACATTATGCAGTTTGACCAGGAGCTGTGACTTAGTAAGTGTCACACTGCCATCTTGCGACATAAGACTGGTATTACAAACCTGAACTCGGCTCATCGTCTGGATGAATCGGTGGAGTACTGTCCTGCACTCTGCTTCGAGATTGATCTTTGCTGTAAAGATCACGAGCAGCATCTTTGTCCTTTAAATAGATCTCTAAATGTATTGAAATGAAATAACTGAGCATGAAAGACAGACAGCTGAGGTCAGCCTAACTGCAAAAGGAAAATCTATCCTATCCTGATCGCTCATTAACCCATCCACAGGGTTCTCTGATGGATGTAAATCATATGACATGATCTCTGACTGGACTGGATGTTAGAAGTTGCTTTCCCCCCATCTTCACTAAAACGCCAACATCTCTTTGAGAAAAATGCTGGTCATCCAATCAGCTCGGGCAGTCTGTACCAAAAAGCTGCTCAAGCAGCACATGTTGCTTTTTTCCCCTTTATTTTTTCACACGTGCAGTTCCTATCATGTGTCGGTTTAAAAAAAAAAAGGATTGAGTAGTAAAATTTAGAGCGCATTCAAATTTTATTTGAGAAAAAGAAAGATAAACAATAAACATTGAGAATTTCAATCGCTCTCTTCTATTATCCTTATTTTATAATCTAATTTGTATTTTATAATCTAATTGTTTTCCCACATTCACGTCACACTGAGCTTTACTGCCCTCATCCGGCAGACAGCGGTACTGTCAAGAAGACAACAATGCAATCGTTTCTTTATTGCACTTTCCCCCCACTTGTTTCGTTGTTTAGTGCAGTGCAGGGGCGGAGCGTGGGGGTGGCTTACGGGGCTTAAGCCCGGGTTGTTTTGTCAGAAGCCCGGGGTATTTTGGAGTGTAATTTTTTCATAGTTAGATGCCTGGCTGACAACTGTATAAAACAAAAAGTACACACAATATTCGAAGCACATAGTGCACACTGTGGGAATTTACGACTGTGCGTGAATCCCCCCCTGATATTGGTATGATCCAAGCTCAGGCACTAAGCGACTGAGCGAGGGGGCGGGGCAGCTGCTGCCCGTGAGTGCGCTGTTGGAGAGACGGAGCCAGCCATACTAAGGAGAGCTTAAGTTTGACCAGGTACCAAAGCAAATCATTCGTACTGTACAAATAATGTAAATATGACGGTGCATCACGAAAGATTGATATGAAACTGATCACTTGACCAATATTACGTTACTTGCTCTTCAAGTGAATCAACAAATGGCAAAATGAAAAGCCGAACAAATGCTATTTTTTTTAGAGTCTTAGCTTACGTGTGTTTATTTCATATTTTCAGTTCTTACCCTCCCCGACTAAATCGGTTTCAGTTATGTACTGAAACATAAGAATGGACATTAGAGGGTTCTTTCAAAGAAAAAACTCAGGTAAATGTTATTTTATATATTATGCTTTGTATGTTGTTCAGTATATTTCTATGCAAAACAAGAGGGATTTCAGTACACAGCAGGATATTCACATTTGTAACCAGATATTTACATACACTTTAGGGAGAAAACATAAAACATTTTTACTGTACAACATCAATTTAGAGTAAATTTTTGTTTTAGATAAATATTGAAATATATTTTGAATTAGTTAAATTTCAGAATAAAGAGAGACAGAGCTATTTTTATCACTTTCATCAAATTTAGGAGTACATGTACACTAAATTTATTGTTAATTAATAAGAAAACTCCAGACGATTCCATTCTGAGCTGAAGAAGCTTCTGATAGGTTAGTAGAGTCCATGAACAGAACTGTGGAGCTCCATAAGTGTGGCTCAAGTTTGAATACAATTTGGTGCCATTTGCAATTAAGAAATACAGACAGTTTCTCTCTTTACTCTTAAAGTTAACAAATATGTTTTTATATTTATCAATCTAAAAAAAATAAACATTTAGTCTGATTTGATGTTACAATTAAAAAAGTGTTTTTATCTGAAGAGTAAATATCTGGTTTCAACTGTATATTTGATGATTGTCAGCACAAAGAGGGAGAGAGAGGAGAACGAGGACAGAACAGATGAACAAGAGCAGGTGAGACACACATGTTAGTCAAATGGTTGTTTACCAAAAGTATCACCGTATCATAGGTCCTCATGTATCTCGTACCTAGTGTTTCTTTTTAGGTTTGTTATTTTTCAAATTCTGTATTTATTAAGTTCTGCAGGCTTGTTTGCACAACAAGGCTGAATAATTATATAAACTTTTCTCAATCTAAATATTGTACTTTGGTAGAATTAAAAAAATAAGTGTAGTGCAGGTCTATGAAGATTTTTAGTGCTATCATCTAGTTCTGATTCTGGTTCTGTCTTGGTTAAGTCCTCAGTAGTCCTGATTTTGAACTGTTGTAGTCCTGTTTTTAATTCTGGATCAGTTCTGGGTCTGGTTGAATTGGGGTTTAGTCCTCGTGTCTTGATGCAGCCCTGACCTTGTTCTGCCTTGCTGCTTAATTAAAAAACTAGTTTAAGGTGTCCTGCACATGTGATATATATTTTTCCCTATATGAAGTCATTCTTTTTTGAACAGAGCCTATTAATCTTTCAGTCATTTCTACACCCCCCCCCCCCAAAAAAAAAAAAAAAAAAAAAAAATCCCACATGCATACTACTCTTTGGGCTAAGCCCCGGGTGTTTCAAATGTCTGGCTCCGCCTCTGGTGCAGTGTAATACGATGCTTGGACAGTTACTTATCTGTTTGTTTCAATGAAAGCTTTTGAGCTATAGTTGTGTTTCTTTGCCCCCCCCCCCCCCCCCACACACACACACACACCTTTTTCATTACAATCAGCACTCACTGTGCTGACACCACTTACACTAGTCAAACTGAACTCTGCAGCCAAGCAAGGTTCGGGTTGCGTGATCAGGATTTTCTGTTTCCCTTCAACTCGTGAAGTGACACAAACCAGAATAGCTTTCTGCTGAAGGCGTCTCTTTTCTTTTCCCACTGCACTGCGGAATAACCCGAAACAGCAGATTACAGTAAGATTTCGGCCTCCCAGCCTTGAGAAGGCTCCAGGCGGTGTAGCAACCTCCCTCGCTAACTCCCTCTGAAACAGCCTCAAATTAGCCCATTTCTTTCATGTCCCAGAATCCAAATTATTAGCACAGATTCCCAAAGTGAAGGTGTTGGCCTCATCGATTTCTGTAAGGAGGAACACATGAACACATGCTAAATAAGCGCTTTTGTTCAGCTGCGATTAACTTTGCGACTTGGTCTGTTTGCTGTGTTTGTGGGGACAGAAAAACAAGTTCTGAAAAACTTTTAAAAACACAGTTGGACTGTCGATGAGATTCATAATAATTTTCCCATCTGTCAAATATGTTGGGAATTCATTCAAACAACATGAAACACTGATGTGCTCACAGCTTTTCTTCACAACCTGGTGTTGAGCGCTGACGGTGTGAGGGAGCATTAGAAACGCCCACGTCTCTCTGAGCGGTCCAAAAAATATTAACCACAAGTTTAAACATTTATTTTAAATTTTAAAGTGAACTAGAAGAGGATTTCAGATTCCTTGTAGTTTTATTATAATAATAATTATTATTTTAATTTATGTGCAATTATATTCTTTCTACATAGTACTATAAAATCAGTATTTAAGATAAGACTGGAGAAAAGCATTGGGGGCTTTGTTTGGTTTTTTTTTGTGTGTGTTTCTGTTTGTGGGGGGAATAAATTAGGGTAAATTGTTCCGTATAAAACTAACAGAAACACATAAAATACGAGGCAAAAAATGCAGAAAAGCCCAATAATGTAAATAAATAAAAAGTCTGATCTCGATTCTTTTGTCGGTGTGTTTGTCTTGTTTCAAAAGGTACATAAATAATAATAATAATAATAATAATAATAATAATAATAATAATAATAATTATTATTATTATTATTATTATTATTATTTGCTTGCTAGTTTCTTTGTTTTTCTTTTGTTTATTTTATATTACTTTCTTTTTTCCTCACGGATTTCATATCACCTATTATTTTTGTAAGTCTTAAAAAAATCTTAATGTTGTTCTTGTCAAATTAAAAATCTCCCCTTTCGAGTACTTGTGAATATTTATTTAATAATTTATTTTCTAGGATCAAAGAGATTGTGTGTTGCTTTTTCAGCTACAATGTTTCCAGTTTAGCCAATCAGAGTCTACAAACCAATCCGCTGCTCACTGTTCACTACAGTGAAATTAGTAAGTGCTGTGCTGTATTGTGTAAAAATGCTGACCTGCTCTGCTTCACTTCACTTGTAATTTTGCGTCTGAGTGACTTGAACAATAAACGGTACATAAAAATAAAAATCTTTCCCATGGAACAAATTAAATTATTATTATTATTATTATTATATATGTAGCAGTTTGATGCTGGCCTTATAACCTGTAGGGTCACGCAAAGGCCAACACACAAACATTTAAGACACGCAAACTCTTGCAGGACAAATCAAACCTAAAAGTAATCAGCGTTTGTAAATGGTTAAATTCTGCCACCTCTGCTCTTTGCTTCTTTGCTCCTCAGTTCAACTTGTTGTTTGTTGGGCCTTGATGACACTGTGAGTGTTACACTGATAAATTAGTTTTTTTGCGGAGGAAAAAAACCCTCTTACTAACCAAAAACAGAGAAATAAAATAAATAAATTAGCCTCCGTCGTCATGTTTGGGCGGTGACTGGAGTCCAGGTTGTGGGTTTGATTCCCCGGGCAGCAGCAGTGAGGTCACCAAGAGGACTTGCGTGATAAGAGGAGCAAAAACGAGACTTTCTGTGGAAATCTGTCCTGTAGACACGCATTATGGACTTCTTTCATCTTTCATACCGCTTCTGGTTTTTCTTGCTGTGCCCCTCGGCATGTATGTTTAATCAGACGTCCGTCAGACTGCGAGGAGACCTAGCTCGACCCCAATTTTAGAGAAACAGACAGTGGACTTGAATTGCTACTTTATTTATTTTGAAAGGGAAAAAAATAACTATTATTATTATTATTTTTAATGTATTTATTTATTTATTTACTTTAAAGTTTGTAGGATATGTCTATAACTAGTGTTTCCCGTTATAACTGTATAACTACCTATCCAAATACTGTCATCTCTGTCAGTTTGCTCTTTTAATGATCGTGATTTAAATTCATTTTAATTTGCATTACATGAAAAAGCCATAAAATCACTGGAAACATTTGAACATTTTAATAAAAGTTCATAGTTCTATTAAAATCTGGCACTCACAGTAAGCTTCCTCATTAGGTGTAATTCCGCGGTGTGTGGTTTAGGGATCCCCGGCAGGCAGCACTGACTGCAGCTCTAATAGCCTGAGCACTCCCAGCTATCCTTCAGGGCCATGATTTATTGAAAAATATGGACCCTGTGTATAAGCTAATATGACAGAAGTGCTTTGACCTCGGGGGGCAGTGCACTCTCCACGGCAGTCAGCTGCTACCTTGAGCGCGCTCAGCGTCTTTCTCACGCGATTTCTCTGTTTGAAGGTTTTCATCTTCGGGTCTTTTCCCCTTGCTTTTATAACAGATTTATTAAAGTTTGCATGTGAAAACAAAGCTCAGACCCCAGGGTCACATCGAGTGCAACCAGGGCACTGCTCAAAAAGGGCACACAAGCATGGACAGAAAGCTCTATTTTCAGGATCCTTTTAAAAGTATTTATATTTGAGCGTTTTCAACAAGTCTTCCTTGATTGTCCTTTTCAGGAAACAGAGGACGATTTAATTTTCTGTCTTCGTAAAACTTTAGAGGTCCCTTTTATGCGTTTTACCGATTTCCTAACTATGAAAAACTAAACACAGTCTTTTTTTATTCTATTTATATTTTATTTTTCTTATGGTTTTTCTTAAGGTTAATGCGTTATTCGCTCATTTTTGCACTTTTTTCTCCACTTCCGCGATTTTTATGAAACAAAGATAAGTACCAAGTGTCAGGAAACTGTCAACATCTATTTTCAAACAGAGTGCCTAAATCAGGCTGTGTATGGATGAGCCTGCACTGACATCACATACTGTCTCCTCCAATAAAAGCTCAGACTGAGCAGTAGTAACCTACTTTCTAAATTACTCAGCCTCCCAGAAAGGTCCATCATCACCACTCAGTTAAGTGTGCCAAACACAGGCTCTGTTTCAACACACTGGTGCAACCAAGTCAGTGGGGATTTGATTTTGTTTCTACTTAAGTAGAAGTACAGATACTTGTGTAAAAAAGTTGTGATTCTACATTTTTACTCAAGTAAAAATAAAAAGTGGAGGAAATTTACCTTCTGGAGTGTTTCCAAAGCATATACATGAAAAACTAAATCTTCTACAAGCGATTTTATGCCAAGTTAACTGAACCAGAACTTTCCATATTATTATAATAATAAAAACAATATTATTAAAAGGGAAAGTAAATTTTATTTCAACCGAAATTCTAATTTTAGTTAAATCACAAAGCTTGAACATCTGTTACATAGAACACAAGCAAAGAAAAACAAAAGGGAATAAAAATATTAGCTCTACCTTTCTACACTGGTGATTCTGCTTTCCCACCCAAAAACATGAAATTGCACAGTCAGGGCTTTTAAATAGGAATCGGGGGTGGAGGAAATCTAAGATGGGTTACAACTGGTGCAGTGTGAGGAATAAGAAGCACTTAGAAACAAGCCTCACACATTTCTGTTGTGAGCTCCAACAGATTTTGTGTACAAGCTGTGATGAGACGAGCTGTGCTGCTGCTCCTTGTGGATTTAGCTAGCTGTTTTCAACAGGATAGCAGATGTTACATGAGCTATCATGGGTGGTACAAAGGTGGACTTCAGTGAGCGAAGCTAATCAGCTTAAATTTAAATCGATGTCTGCTACCCTTGATGTAACCTCACACTGACCATGAACACCACGGCCACTCTGCACCAGTCCATTATAGTGTATTATGGAGCAGGTAGCTTTAAATTTATCAAACTAGAAAGTTAAATCTAACGGTCCTTACATTTAAAAATACGCCTTCTTCTTCTTCTACCGTCTCTTGTCTTTCTTACATCTTTCTCCAAGCTGAAGTTAGCTCTTGTTCTTTTCTCTCCCTGAGAAATATAGCAGCTGTAGCTTCAGCTAGCATCACAATGCATAGTGGTTTAAATGATGCATAATTACAGCTTTTTGTCTATGTCCTCTCATCACGTAAGATTATTAGGGATTCACTTTCTTGGATGATTGAGAATGCATCAATAGGATTATTAGTTTTTATGTGTTTTTTATGTTGTTGTTCTCTCTGTGTAAGTTCAAACCAGTTTGATGAGTGGAAGGTGCACAGTGATGTGAAATAATCAAAACGATGAGCCTTTCTTTGAAACGCAAGATGTAGAACCTAAAAACGTTTGTTTTAAAATATTCGGGAATAAAAGTAAAAATTTGTGAGAAAAAAATAAATATTCAATTATAGCACAGGATACTTGAAAATTTTATTACAGTTTAAAAAAAGTATTTGTACTTTATTACTTTATTACTAACACTGAAGATAAAGATATAAACATTTACTAATCAGGTATAAACCACTGGCGTAAACATGTCTTATTACAACTAAAGACATTAGTGGTGTTACAGTTAAGCTGATGTTTTCTCATTGATCTAATGGCCCATCAGCTGATATACTTGTACTCCACAAGAAGTGCTCGGTTGATTTTCACCCCAGCCCAGAGGGATGAAACACGTCTCCAGTGGCTGAATTTATCTTAGGTTACTTTATGTTGCGCAGGAAATGTGTGGATAGTCCCTGAATGTGTCATGTCTGAGCACAAACAAACCTCTCAGACAGTCTTGATGGGCATTTTTTCTGAAGGTTTTATGTGTTTATATTTGCACTGATGGGTGGGGATATGTGGCAATAGCCCACAATGTGCTTAAAATATCAAGCGTTTCGCTCCTTTGTGCTGAACTGACAAGCTGGCTCTAACAGGGGTTAATTTGCCGTCCAAGGGTTAAACAAACAGGCATCACTAGTTTATTTCTACCGAGTCTTGGATTTGTTTTGCTTTCAGGCTTCTGCCAAGTAAAATTCAAACAAGCAAAACTAAAGACAGCAAACTCATTTTTCCTAACAGATTTTTTTGTGAGAGCGTAAAAGCTTTTGCAATAAAACAAACAACTCCCAGAATGCCTTTTGGTTCGTTCCAATGAATCGGGCTCAGGGTGCAGTGAGGTGAAGGCTAATAGGGATTAAGCAGGAGAAGTATGTGTCAGTTTCGATGGTTGTAATCTGGAGTGTTCTTTTTGGAGTTTCTGAACAGGTATAAAACGCAGATTAGGAAGCATTTCTGATAAGTGACAGCGGGAGCCTGGAAGTCTGTTTTCATGCAGGGCCCAGCGCTGACCCATTTGACACAAACTGCCAGAGAAACGGCATGCTTTAAATCTCCTCTGATTGGTAGAAATGTGGTTCTTGAAAAGAAAGAAAGATGAAAAAACGAAGGTGAAATAAATCAACAGTCGACGGCGATTGCTGCAGGAGAGCCTGAAAGACCAGACAACGTCGTCAATAACTCTACGCTCATTGTGGCATAAAGGGGCCTTCTGGTTGACTGGCTCTTTTAAGACCGACCTAAGATGTCTGGACCTTACTGACCTCATATACACTCCTGCATTCTGGGCCATGGCTTTGACCTCAACAGTTTGCATTGACACAGTGGCCCATTACAGTGCCAGAAATAATGATGTGGAGGATCCCCCAGCAGCAGACTATTAATGCACTGATTCTGATGATGTATACTGAAAGACAAACGTAACTAGCAGTACAGATACAGGATTGGAATATCATCTGAATACGCTTTATGATGATTTATTTCTGGACAGGCTGTGGTGGGGAAATCAAAGCAATCTTGAGGACTGGATTTCTTATTGTTTAATTGAAAACTTGCTCAAGCAGCAAAAGGCCATTGGTTTGAAAAAAAAGAGAGAGAAAAAGTGGCAAAGTGCAGCCCCTGAGTGCAGTTTAAGGGGATTTGGGTGCTTATATTTCACGCCAGATAAATGCTAAGCTTATATTTTTTTCTGTACTTGGCTACATTTATCAGGCAGCTTTTGTCACTTTTAAGACTTCATATAAAAAAAGCAATGGACTTGTAAAATATTGGCACCACAAGCTGTCAGACAGAAAGAAGGAAATGCTAATTAACATAGGCTATGTTAAATATGTTTACAAAATAGGGACCCTTCACCACAATACTTCTGATATGTCAACCTCATTGTTAACAGTTTTCTTTTGTAAAATTATTTGTACAGGACATGAAATCACACATCTTTAAATTATAGTATTAAATCTTTTGGGTGTCTTCTCACACTGCAAATAATAGTCTAATAAATTTCCACAATCTTAAATTAATGAATTCAAAATGTTACTTTAGGAAGCAGAAAAAGGAGTTGTTTATCTGCATTAGTACAGAATGTAATCTAGAGGTTGGGTTCTTCATTGCATAATCTGTACCTTATGCCAGCCATAATTAAGTGATCTTGAACGTACCTCTGTGCTGTTCCTCAAAATAGGGCGAGACAGGACAGGAAGTGTTATGTTAATGTTCCAGCGAGGGGTCATTTTTCAAGCTGGCCCAAAAGCACCTGGCTGAATCATTGTTGGGGAAAAACTGCAGAGGTACCCAGATATGTCGACTCCTCCCGTAGACTCAAGCATCAGCACAATTACTTGGGCCCTCCATATTTTCATAGCTCAGGAAGGAGGTCAAGAACAATGGGATGAAGGCAGATTATGCTCTCTGACAAGCCTCCACGTGTGCTTTTGAACTACTGACCTATAAGTTCATATAGAAACAGCATCTTTCTAAATTACCTAATGTGAACGGCAAAGCCGCACTATTAAGGGTCCTCATGAAAACAAGACGAGGGATAAGATCTCGTCACTCATTTGTCAAGTGCAAAGTAAGTAAAATGTCATAAATAAATAACTAAATGAATTCATGCATGAAAAGGGTGGAGATAAGTAGAAAAGTAGTTTCTGTTAAATGTACATAAAATCTTCTTATTTGTTGAATATGTTATTTATTAGTAATGAATATTTGAGGTTAAAAGGATATTGAAATGGAAAACATACCAACTGGTTACAGTGAAAACAACTTTCCAGCTTGGTAGACGTGAATGGGTCCCACGTGAGCGTCACATTTTCTGTGACTGTTGTAAAAGTTTTCGTTATTTCACACAGTTGGTTCCTTTCTCATTTCTTGTGTTTTTGTCACTGCTCGAAGTGGGCTGGACCTCATTAGAACTTCATGATGTCATGCTCCTGTGGACCAATCAGAATCCAATTCAGCAACATTTGAATGAGAAGGTGGCAACATTTGTGAGGGTTTTGGTTATTTAAATGAAATGTTATAAAAACAAAGTCCTCATTAATATATATATTTATATATATATATTTTCAGAATTTTATAGAGATTGAAATCCTAAAAGTTGGATACTGGTGTTTTAAACCCTCCCATTAACAAAGAAATATGAATGTTTTCATACTGTTGGACATTTTTCATTTTAAAACTAAGATGTATTTAAGAACAACAGTTTCAAACTGTGAACAAAATTGTGAGATTTGACATGTTACCATCACAACTGCAAGCAGTACATGAACATCATCACACCTTACAGAAAGCCAAATGCATTTCTGGCATTCTGTTACATTAATTTAATCACATTTTTTAAACTGTAAATTGGTAATTAAGTTCATACTTCGTGCAAATTAAGATGCAACTTCATAACATTTACCAGAATTTATGGTTTACCTTTTGCCCTAAATATACTTATCAGTTCCTGATGATATGTAAAATGTAAGAAGGACCAAATAAATAATAACTGGGAGTTTAAAAAGGACATATATATAAAATTAAACTGTATTTTTTCCATTGGTGTTTACCTACACAGTATATTTAAATGAAGGAGACACAAATAAATCAATGAATTAATAAATAAATAATATATTTTTTAAATTTAATGAGTACCTTCCAGATACATTTTTGGGTGATAGCTGGAGAATACGCTTTGCCACTGTACTCTTCTATTACACAAAAAAGAAGGATAGGGGAGAGCGGGGTAAGTTGTCACACTCTTCACACTGACTAACTTTTACTGAGCACCATACATCACAACGTAATAAATGTTTCACCAAATGAAAGACGGAAGTCTCGGGCACATATGATGTATTGATTACATTTTCATATCTTATCTCATTACGGAGTTGTAGACTGTTGAAAGGAGAATGTGCACTTGTGACAATTTGCCCCATCGGCAGGTAAGTTGTCACACTAGATTATCTTAAAATATGAACACAAATACTTAATTATGATTATTGATTTTAATTGTTGAATTCAAACCAAAACTGGAAATTTGAACAATTATGCCAAGAGAATTTGGAAAAAAACAATTATTTCAATCCAATACACATTTTAATCAAAACATTAAGTAGAAAGAAAACTTTAGTTTGAACTTTAAACTCAAATGTTCTCTGGCTTGCACATAAATCCATCATCCATGAATGGAATGCTGCAAATAACTTGCTTTACTTAACATGTTTATCCTCTGAACAAAACAGATGCCTTATTTCTGATTAATCAGACTCAACTTCATAGTCACAATTCTGGCACACATAAATTGCCTGGCCTGAGGTGCAAGCATCATGGGCCCATTTGTTGCATTTTACGCATTTTACCCAGGTCTCTTTTGGACGACTGTTTGAAAATGGCTCCACACAGACAAGGCAGAAGCACTCTTCATCATCTGATGATGACTCTTGAATTATTTTTCTTCTTTTAGCTGCGTTGTTCTTCATAGGTCCAGATGTTTTCCCCCCTCGCGTCCCTCTCTTTTGAAACAGCTTTTTGCTAGATTCAGCCTTATTCTTTTCTTTTTCTAGTTGCTGCTTCACTGGCGTGTCGGTTAGAATTGCTGATTTGCGTCGTTTTCTTCCTTTGCTGGATGGTTTTCGGCGGCCAGCTTTTGGATATGGCTGGATGTCCTCTGGAGTTGGTAGTCCGCTGTCAGTAATTGCAGTGCGGTAATTTATGTCAAAATCCTTTGCTGTACTTGTGATTGATTTGTTCTGCATCTTTACCTGCCTGACTGCCTTTAACATAATGTCAGGTGGTGTTCTGCCACGCTCTGTCTTTCGTTGATAATTTCGAACCATCTTACTTTCTTCCTTCCTTCCTTAATTCCTGCCTCTCCTTCCTTTCTTCAAAAACCTTATTACAAATACAAATGAATTACAATATCACAATTTTTTGGAGCATTTATTTGTACTGGGGCAAGTTGTCACATGTGACGACTTGCCCCAAAGTTAAGGAGACAACTTGCCCCAAACTGACATTTATGCTAATTTTGGCTAAATGTCAGGGTTAGCTCAACATAGCACATCAGCTGAAGTATCAAAAGACACGTTAATGTCTCCTCTATTTTGTGTAAAATAATAATCTGTAACATCTATACCTAACAAAGTTGTACTGAAGAAAATTTAAAGTGATTTATTTTTCCTTTTAGGTCAAAAAAATAAAAAAGATGTGCTCACCTCAGATTAGAGCAGTCTTGACCACATGTGAACAGGAGGTTGACTATAGAAGAAGAAGTCACACAAAGTGGCTATTTCATTTTTGAGATAGAGCCTCTAGTGTTGGAGTTATGAACAGTGTGACAACTTACCCGTGTGACAACTTACCCCGCTCTCCCCTACTCTAGTGCAGCCAGCACCCCCGATTGCAAAAGTGTAATTACAAGGTAAGAACAGGAAACATGGCTTGTCCTGGCCTTAAAAACACCCCATTATTAAATGAAAAATACTTATATTTGTTTAAGTAAGAACCACTAAGTATTTTAGATACTTATTTTATTTTAGATAGATGTACTAAAATCAAAAGCATTACATGGTAAATGTGGGAAATTGTACCATAAGTAGTGGGCTGTATTATGAAGATTTAAAAATGTTGGTGGGGGTGTTGCACACTTTTCTCTGAGAAGTGTTTGTTGCTCTTTGCTTCTCTTCTCTAAAGTCTGATCATAGATTTGAAGATTTGTTTCCATTTCTATGTTCACATTCTTTCTTTCTGTTTCTGAATACATGCTGTATTCTGATGTGATTCTTTCAAATGCAAAAATATGTAGAAAATAAGGGTAAGTATGACAAAGTTGATCAGCTCGCAGCCTGAAAAAAATCCTGCAGCCTGGAATGTTCTGAGCATTAGTTCAAGGCTACTTACAGATGAAAGTAAGCTTTTCTCAGTGTTTAAATCCTATTACAACTCCAAACACGGCTGTGTTTGACTCCGCTGTTCATAGTTTCATAGCTGACTAAGTATTTTCCACTTTCAGCATTAATTAACTCATTTTAAGTTACAGCACACAGCCAGTCCATCTATGGGCACCCAAGGTGATGCAGGGCTTCTCTCAATAAAAGATACATTATTTCTCCTTGAATAGTCGAATGTTCATAGGATTTGGAAAGAGTTCTTAACCGTGGTCAAATACTTCTGCCTTATCCTAATTTTTGCCATGTTTGAAATTCTCTTGTTATTGAACTTGATATAAAGCTACTCACTGATCTGACTTTTAACCCTCTGAGGCAGGAAACTGGGACTGTTGTCAAAGGCCGCATGAATAAGCTGAACTCAATTCTGCTCAATACTAATTTGTTCTCATTATAAGTGTATTGGTGCAGCCCTCCACAACAGTCCCAGTTTTTCATGTAACCAAATGGGAAAATGCGTTGCCCACCAATCAAAGTCATCACCAGTAATGCCCCAAATGTAACCAAAACTCTAACCCAGTGCAAGCAGAATATGTCACTTTTTTACAAAATGTAAATTGTTCTCTGAAGTTATACTTCAGATCAAACTGCACTGAGAAATACAGAAATCAGTTTTTCTTATTGTTACTTTGCTTCAGTTTTTAAGGTTCACTGAGTTTGACATTGAAACGTTGATTTTACATTATACCCATATTTTGAAGACTGGATGTTTCCTGTGCTTACCTTAAGCTGAGGTTAAAAGATGGGCTTGTAAAACTTTGTCTCATTACAACTTTCTAACTTGCCAGCAACACTTTATAAGGTTACACATCTCACTGGTGTTACAACACACACAAAATTAATTTTCAAAAAAGCAGGCTGCTTCTTGTGTCCAGTAGGTGCTTTGTCTTTTTTTGTGACAAACGTTTTTGTATCCATAGATGCTGAAGTTTTGAATGAGGATGTCTTGGGGAAAGCAGTTTTTTTTCTTTTGTTTTTATTTTTAAAAGGGGAAATGACCCGCAAACCTACTGAGAACTGATTTAAACAAGCAATCTAATTTAAGATAAACCAAACTTTTCACTTGAAGTACACGGTTAATTGAGCGCAGTAAGAGTTTTTTTTTCCCACTGATGCACGTTGTTGATTTTCCATGAATGCCACATCAGCAGCATCTGCTTTTTATTAGCATTAGCGCACAATGATACAATTATGATTCATACTCCTCCTATAACAGTGTCCATACATTATACATCATGCTTAGTCTTGGGTTTTTCTGCTATTTTAAGAAGAAAAAGAAATGTTTTACTACGGTTTATTTATGTTTATTATCCCTGTTTTATCTAAAGGCAAATAACTGGACGTTAGTAACCAATGAAATGAAATATAAAAATAGCATTTCTGTGGGAAACGTTTGCTTTGCTGTGTCATTATGGACAAGAAAGTGAAACCTGAGTGTAACAGAGTTATTTTGTGAATAGTAAATATAAAGTGTGCATGGACAAAAGTAACCAATAGGCGGTACTGTGCACTGTGCCATTCTTCATGGAGCTTTCTCCATCTCCAGCCCTGAGGACAACAACGTATCTCTGCCTTGGTTTGCTCCGTAATTGACCTAAATACAGCATCTCTGCGGTCCCTCAAGGCAGACTATCGCACAGCCCACACGAGAGCATACAAACTACGAGACCGTGTCCGGGTATTTCCTGGAGTAATTCCTATTCGCCTTTTGCCCTCAGCTCAAACCCGAAACGAATTTGCTTTGTGTATCTCTCGTAACTGTAGCAGGCTGTCCTCACATGGACTGCGTCGGGATGGTCTGCGCGCAGAAGACTCGTCTGGCCCGAGATAAGACGCCTTCCCAGGAATGACAGTATAAAAATTTACGTGTGGTGGATTTTAAAAGGGTGTTTTTTTTTTGTAACTGGCGGAGTCATAAAGTCATCATGCTGGATGATAAAACACCGCGACTGAAATCCGGTCCTCCATCGAGAGGTTCATCTTTTTACATTGAGAATTTGCTGGGAACTACAGGAAGACGTTCTTCAGCCGAGGAGCGAGCGGAGACTCCGAGCTTCAAACTTACTGGTCACGACCCGGGGATGTGTCCGGGTCTGAAAACGAGACGTCTGAGCGACACTGACAGGTCGGACGGGAGCGGAACATTTGCAAACACAGCGAATGGCTGCTCGAGAAGTGAGTTTGCTCCTGACCGTCCTTTTCGTCCCATCGAAAAGGTTACTGAAAATAACAAATGTTCGTTTTTGTTTCGACGATTTGTTCCTTGTTTGTCGCTTACAAGAGTCGGGTTAAAATATATAACTCATTTTATTATTGATAAACAAACATCACACAAACCCCCACATCTAACATTTATGATTTATGCATCTCGCTTTGGGGTCTCAATGGGGCAAAAGTGGACATGACGCATGGTCAGGGTTCACTCTCCGATTATCAGCCGTGTAGAAGCCAACAGCATTTGGCATCCACACAACGATCTCACAACAATCTCCCTCTTGTTCTTTAAATAGACCCGCAGCGAAGAGCTGATGCGTATTTATAATCTTGGAGAGGACAGACAGCATGAATGCGAGCAATTCCCCGCTGTGCACAAATCTGACAGTGTGTAGGATGATTTAAAGTAACTTTTTTTTTCTTTTTTCACGACATCCTTTGCAGGGCTTCTTTGCAAAACCAGCCGCTCGCACGAACACGTAGACCCCGTGCTAAACAGCGAACGGGATTCCCCAACTTTAACGGGAAAGGCGGGGGAGAATGACAAACCGGCCGAGAAGGAAGGCGACGGTCTGACAGATGAGAAGGAAGAGGAAGACACGCGCTCCTCTTGCGTCTCTCTAGGGGACAGCTGTGACACAGGTGAGCTCAAAGTACACGTAATTCATTAAAAAGACACACAAAAAACCCAAATAGTCTTGTGCTCTGCTATAAGCACGCATGCGCCGTTCTAGTACACACTCACTCAAGCGGAATTTTTTTTTTTCGATTTTAAAAAAGCAGCATTTGCAGAGCTTCTTGGTTAGGTGCATTTTCTTTCCGATAAGGTGCATTGACAGCAGCAGTGACCCAAGTTTTCAAAAGTTCGCATTAGAGAGCAGGGGTGCAGTTAGCATTTCTTGGGTCTGAGGGCCATACCCTGCTCTGCCAGTTACAGCAGAAGAGGGCAACATGTTTTATTTGATTAGATTTTTATTTTGTTGTAGAAATTAGATAAAAGCAAAGGATGATACATTTAGTAACTGAATGGAGACATTACATAACGGGTTAAAATACAAATATTAAACTTTATATTTAAATGCTATATGAACATTAAATTAGCTTAAATATTGCAAATTGCTTAATAGCACCGCATAGTTCGTTGTATTACATAGCAGTACTGCCTATTTGGAGATATTCACCTGGAGACTTGTTAGCATGAATTTGATCAATTAACAGCTACATGGTCTGTAAATGCAACACTAGAAATATACATAAAATGTTTACTGTTGCGATGTGTGCTAAGAAACTTTTAAATGAAGACACTGCTTCTTCTTGGCCTCAGGTGACATCACAGTGGTGCGAAAGAAGAAGACGCGCACTGTGTTCAGCCGAAGCCAGGTGTTCCAGCTGGAGTCCACCTTCGACCTGAAGCGTTACCTGAGCAGCTCGGAGCGAGCTGGGCTGGCTGCGTCGCTGCAGCTCACCGAGACCCAAGTAAAGATCTGGTTCCAAAATCGCAGGAACAAGTGGAAACGACAGATCACGGCAGATATAGAAGCCAGCAGCACCACTGCACCGTACGCCGCCCAGAGGGTGGTTAGAGTTCCCGTGTTGTATCGCGAGAGCGTCACTACCCCGCTGACACTGACAAACCTGCCCCACGTGTCACATCCAGTAGTTGGCTTCTCTAACTCTGTTAACTATCCGCTGTCTGGCCACTTCACCCATCCGGTGTCATTCATAACGCCACAGATGACCGGGCTGGTGTGACTTAAAGAGTGGAAGAGATCTCGTATACCTGTGACTCACATGAATCAAATAATGATGCTGCAAAATGTTCATGTTAGAATATTCAGTAAAGTTCATCCCTGCAGTGCACTGAGCATTGTCATCCTCTGTTGAAATGTTTCCTTTGGATGTTTTCTGGAAGTACATTTAGATCAAGGTGCCCGTGTCTACTTTCAGCATTAAACTTCCTCATCATTAGCAGAACCTTTATCAATTTATTGTAAGCAAAGGTCATTTTTTAAGATTTAGTACCAAATTTAGCACTACCAGGAATAAATTAGTATTACTAGAAATATGGAAATTGTGATGGATATTTTTGGACCATTCAAGCTGCCCACCATCCTCCTTTGTGCTTTACTGAGGACATTTCACACACATAGTCACACAGTTTCCAACTAAAGCTTTATTTTGCGATGATTTCTGTCACTGGAAAATATAGGGGTCCACGTACTTGGAAGAGTCAATATGTTTATGGTGTGTAAAGCGATGTAAAAAAAATTAAAACAAAGAAAAAGATACTTTGGGAATTCATTAATTTGTAAATGTATAAGAAAAATCTGGAAATGAAAACACAAATTACTGTAAACAATCAGGTTACACATAGAAAAATCATCTGAGGACAAAAATCAGGACCAAAAGTTCATTTTTGTATATTTTTTTCTATACTTTATGCTTTCAACTTATATTCACATGCTACAGAAAAAGTTTTTCTTTGCACTGCTGAGTTTCCCATCACACTCATCTTCTCACGTGGCTTTAGACTGTTCAATTCTTTCTGAAATTTGAACCCACACACGTGACCTATGAGTGCTAAAATGTAGCTCATTTATGAAATAAAAGCCAGTATGGTGTTTGTGATATTGTGACTTTTGATAGCTGTTAGCAGGGGTAGGCTATTAGCAACACTGATTGACTGACACTTTTGTTTTTTGTTGTTAATTTAAGATTATTTTAATACAGAGTTTTGTACACTTCTATGTTCACATGTGAATAAAATTTTATGCACAAGGCGTTTCGTGGTTTCTTTCCTGTTTCTTGGCCATCAGCTGTTTATTTGGCATCTTTATTTGGAATTTAGGTTGTATGTGGGTTTCAAAATGTAAAAAAAACCCAACTTATGCCCAAGGGGCAATTAAGAAAGAAAAGAGGGCATCACATGAGATGAATAGTTTTTGATAGTGTGAGTAACATTTTCAAAGAAAATAAAAAAGAACAATGAGGTTAAGCTGAGATATGCAATGTTGGAGGCGAGATTAGAACAGCTTATTGTGTTAAACTTGGCTATGTTATGCGCCCCCTTAACCCATTGTCGGGTTACATAATTCTCATGCTGCCAGTAGTTAAAATGCTGTCAAAATGACATGTTAATGTTCTTTACAGAGATACTTTAAAAAGTATTTAGTATCTAAAATAAATAAATACATAAATAATAAATAAATAAAACAACTGGTAAGGTTTCCAAACTCTTAGTTTTTGCACACTTCCTGGGAAAGCAGGCTGCAAGAAAGCGCACAAACCTCCAATATGGCAGCCAGACGTAAATCTGCATCCCGCCCTCATCTGCCCCCTCAACCTCGCCAATCAAAAGCTGCTAAACCGCAGTCTTCCGGGTCGTTGATTTACTGCGCACCGGCTCCTCTGTGCTCTAGTGGCAGCCGAGGAGCAATGGTGCTCGGAGCGTCCAGAGACGTCGGTGTTTCGGGTTTCTCGGAGGAGCAAATGAAATGCCGGGGAATATGAGCAAAGAGGATGCCCCCAGTCGGAGCACTTGTTTGACCTTCACAATTGACAACATCCTCAACCTGAGGCCGCAAGAAAGTGGAGATTTGGACTGTTCAAACGGGCAGAAAGACGGTGGATGTAAGAATGTTTTGGAGGAGCGATGTGAGGATGTGTGGGACGTCCGAAGGACAGAGGAGACAGGTAACTCTGACGGATATACCTAAATACCATATCTGTAAATTTCATAGAATTAAAGGGAAATTTTAGGCTAATTAATCTGTTTAGAAGCACAACGATAAAGATCAAAATATTTTTTTAAAAAACGCTCAAAGTTCATATTATTTGTGCGAAAATGCAGAAGCGCTTACAGGACGCCGGTTTGTGTCTGCTTTACTGGAATGTTGCTGAGCTTGTTCGCAGGTGTTTTTACGTTTGCCTTTACCGCTGCACCAAAGCACATCTTGTCGCTCCGTTCACAGTGAAGCCCAGAGTTCAGCGCGGGGGAAACACACCGCCGCTCACCGCTGGATCCTGTCCGCAAAATGAGTGCAGCGCTGAGGAGCCACAGCAGCAGCACCACCACCAACAACAACAGCAGCAGCAGACTGTGGACTCCAAAGCCATGGTAAAGAAGAAAACGCGCACCATCTTCTCCAAGCGACAGATATTTCAACTCGAGGCGACTTTTGACATGAAGCGCTATCTGAGCAGCTCGGAGAGAGCGTGCCTCGCGAGCTCCCTGCAGCTCACGGAGACCCAGGTGAAAATCTGGTTCCAGAACCGCCGCAACAAGCTCAAGAGACAGCTGTCCACGGACATGGAGGGCCCGCTGGCCGCCGATCACTTTACAGAGGCAGGAAAAAACGTGCAATTACCAACTTTTTACAAAGACAGCAGCGTGCTGGGCGGATGTTTGTTACCCATACCGTTCCCTGTCGTGTACCCGACGGCAAACGCCGCGCCTTACATTTACTTCTCTAACACTGGCAAATACTTTGGCCTCTTTGATGCAGACTGTTGAGTTGTCTCTTGGGTGCGTGGACACTCCGACTTACAGTCAGCCCAAATTTTTTTTGCATGATACGTCTGATCCTTTTTTCATTTTTAACTTTTTTTTTAAATGAGTTGTCAACATATCAACTAATTCAACGTGCATGCGCCACTTTTTGGTTTATCACTATTATTATTATTATTATTATTATTATTATTATTATTATTATTATTGAATTTTATATACAGAGTTTATCATCTTGAATTGTGCATGCGTTCAAATCCTCGGAGCAGTTTTCCTTTGCGCAGTAATGTCATCTGAAAGAATGTACCATACGTTAAACTCCTGATGCTGCATCAGCCTTACTACCCTGCAATAATACTTTCTGTTTGTGTGTGTTCATTGTTTTTCCTGTGGAGCAACACTTGGTTTGTATTTATATGGCCTTATCATTGTTTAGTTTTTTTTTAAAAAACAACTTTTATCTTTTGTTTTCACTTTTATAAGACTGTTAAACTGTGAAGACGGTTATTCTACGACGATCATATTTTGCAATAAAACGTGTAACATTTGCAGTTTTAAATGTGTGTTGACTTGTATCAGGAACAGCAACACAAAAACCCCCAAAACAAACAACAACAAAACCCAACAGATAACACCAAAACACGCCCAGATTGCATTTTTAATAATCCTTTATTTATTTATTAACTCATACTCCTACTTTTCCTTTCACTTTGTAAGAGTCGTTTCGCATTATTTATTCAGCGTTAGATCGTATTTAAAGATTATAGTAGACTGTCAGGACTTTATCACTGCAGGGAGAAAAATAAAGTTCAATAACGGAGAGCTGAGAAATCCGGGGCACACTATTTGCTTTACAGTGAACGAATTTTAAATTTAGTAGTTAAACCAACTTATGATTATACATTTTGAACCGAATTAACTAATGTACCACAAAAAAAAAGAAGAAAAGAATCGTCTGTTTTTCTTGCTCATTAAGTAAATTAGCTGGTTAGTGTTTCCTTTGCTATCCCTAATATTAAAAGCAGAGACCATAAGCTGAATAATGATCACCATTTATCACCTCTGTGTTGACGTGCTGCTAAAAGTATTTTAAAATCTGCAGAAGCTTTACAGTCTCTGTTAGTGCCTTCTTGTGTGTTCATTCCCCCTGTTATTCCGCAGAGCTGTCAGGAAGCTCATTTTGTCTCTCAGAAATGTGTTTAAACAGATGACAACTTCTTGGTGTTTAATTAAAAGCTCTGTAACAACTCTCCATTGAAAAATCCAAATCCTAAATATATAAAAAATATTTATATAAATTGAATGATTTATTAGTTAGAAGAAAATTTAAAGTTGTAGAAGCCTGTCAACCTTCAAATAAATTGTCTTAATTTAGACTGATATGCTACAGAAAGTAACCAAGGAAGAGAAGTTTATTTAGAAAGCACTTTCCAGAGACAAAGTTGAACAGTGTTTGACACCAAATATAAATAAATAAATGCCTGTAATAGCTGTAATGCAGATTTTGTAAGTTCTGAAGTTAAGCGATGAATGAATATTATCAAATTCATATTTGAATAAATCACTTTCAGCATAAGACACAGTATTAGTAAATATTACAAATCGCTGAGATGAGTAAAGACCTGTTTCTGGTAAGAATAAGCAACTTTTTCTGTTCAGTTTCAGCACAGATGTGAAAAAAAAAAGAGGAAACAAAAAGAGAATATTCAAAATGCTCACAGAGATATCTTATGTGTTGAGCCTATTTTCTTTCGTTTTATTATTCTGAAATTAATTTACCATCAAATGAAAACACTGAATTAGAAAAAACAATTGCAAACAACGTAAGTAAGCATATAAAAATTGCAGGATTTTTTATTAAACCAAAGAGTTGTTTATTTTAAAAAAAACCTTAAAAAGTTTACTTAGAAAATCTATCTATCTATCTATCTATCTAGAGCCTACAGTGATGTACAGTTAGGTGTGAATAAGGAACAGTCCATTCGTACGGCAAGTTTGACCAAATCTGTGAGTTTTATAAAGTTTTCTTAATTTTGTAACAAAGTTAAAGATTTTTCTCATACAGAAGATGTAAGTTTATGAATTATGTATTTCATGGAAAATAAAAAAAAAGAGAAAGTTTGTAAGTGAATGAGCAAATCAAAAGACTAAAAAGTGATTATTAAGACTTGGCTCCTGCACAGTTACGCCCTGCAGCACTTGTTGCCGATCAATTTTCCAGCTCGCTGCAGCAACACACATATTTTCAGACCACACGAGTTAATCTGGGCCAAATCCTTTCATAAAAAACAAACACACCACGATTTAGGTGGCCTGGAGTAAGATGCCACCCTGATATGTTCCCATTGCATCCGCAGTGTTATAATGCCACATAATACCGCCACAGACTGTAAAGTTCAACAAGAAAGAAGCTCTTTTTATTCTTTACAACGGAGAAAGAAAGATTTATTTTGAAGTCTTGAGCATTTGCTTAACTTTTTTGGGAGGTTTATAAGTGACAAGCAGTGGCTCCACTATCTGTACAGCAGAGCAAAGCATCTGTGCATAAACAGTGAGAGAAATGTGTGTTTAGGTAGACTTGCATCACTGCTTCTAGAGATATTTTTCCTAAAGGGTCCAGCAAGCTGCACTTACTCACCGTTTCCGGGTCACTTCCCCCTTCAGAGATGGAGCCTCTTGCTGCTTTCTCCCTGTCACAGCCATTCAAGGCCCCATCGCTGTTAACCTGTTCATTCACCCTTTTAGTCTGCCTGCAAATCTGCTGTTTTCTCTGCTAAATTCCTGTCTACGATTACTGTGTATGTTGAGTTGTACTGTAGCTCATAACTGTTGCTCTGATGTCAAGTTAAAGTACCCAAATGCACCTTTGTGTATTTAAACTAAAGTAAATGATGCTTGTGTAAAATGCATTCACTACACTGCAATTTTACAATTTCCTTTATAATTTAAATTCTTAACATATTTAGAAGTGACAGTGAAAAAATGCTTCTCAGATTCCACACAGTTGGATTTAATTTAGCAACTAACCAGCTATTAAGAACATTTTATAACATATAATAATATATCTCAGGCAACTTTTACAGAGATCCCATAATCTGAATAATTAAGGATCTATGCAATGATATGGCAGTGCAGTCAGTATACAGTAAGCTTTTATGTTAATGAAATAAAGAAGAGATTTTAAACATGGAAGAATTCCCCTTTAAAAGTTAAAAAGAGCAAAAAAAAACCTCACAAAAACTCAAAGCTTTCTAAATTTTTTATGCAATATTAAACCTCACGTCAGAGTGTATTTTTTTTTTTTTAAACAGATTGATAGACACCTTTACTTTTAAATGAATCACACAATGAAAATTAAACGTGGTGATATTCCACCCACGGCTCCACTTTACTGTATGTCAAACCAAGTGTTAGCCCTAAAATGAGGGAATATAGATGGTGTTACTCGTGTGTTTAGAAATGAGTCTATAGAGTTTGTAGATTAGCTCAACAGATGCAAATGCACAACTGTGCAGTGCTAAACGTTAGATGAGATATTCCATAATTTTAATTATATGTCTAGTGTCTCGGTTTAAAAATCCAACATAAATCAAAGGTACATTTTCACATATGATGGAAAACATTAGTTTCTGTGTGCTTCTTAAGTGATTAAATCAAAACAAAGGCTCATTTAACTCAATTGTTTTCGTATAATAATAATAATAGTTTTGTATTTCTTATCGTTGTGTCTGTTTTTCGGCGGTGGATTAACGGTTTTGACTCCGCTTGAATGACAGATTGTGTGCAGGCGTGACCACTGCTTTAGATCAGTGTAAATTTGGGGGTGAAATATGTGGCTGCTATGGTTAAAAATTAGTGAAAGGCACAAATGTCCTCATAAGTATGGTAGCACAGACTTGTTTATGCAGAAGTGCCCGCTTGGCGTGTCTTCGTGCGTATCTGAGAGATGGGTGTGTGGGTGGTGGTGTCGGTGGTGGGGGGATCGGGTGGGGTTTACAGTCGCCAGACTTCCTGACTCTCCCACTGTCGGACACTTGTGAGCGCAGTGTTGGCTCTTTGTGTCTCAGCACTCTGCTCTGCAACCACAAGGTTCAAATGACCCCACCGGCTGCACGCAGTCTGCCCTGAGCCCTGAGACGAAACCCCACAGCCTCGCCTGTCAGAAGTGAAAAAAAACCCCACTCAAATCTCAAAGTGATCACAAAGAATGACAAAGTTAAGACTCCATATGCACACACTTAAGAGCTATCAATGACTGGCGAGCATTGGCGGGTACTCTAATACATGCGATTGACTAACTGCCAACAGTGGCAACAAAGACTGTTTTTCGATAAAGAAGCAGAGCTGCGAGTTTGGTAGAGTTACCCAGGGCTGATGTGCACCTCAAGGCCTTCTTGAGCTGTCAGCACATTTCTCCAGTGTGACCATCAGTAACCCGCACAGCACATGGTTTCAATTCTGTGCTAAATCTATGAATGCCGAGTGCTATTGTTTGAAATCCTTGATCGTGAATTGCAAGTGATCATGTGGTTCCAGAGGATGATTGTGGTGGGAGTTTCTCTCATGCCATCTAGCATGCAAATCTGGAGATGTGACCCGACTGCTATGGCTTCATTTTACCGTCAGCGCTGCTTTTAAACAAGCCTGTTACATTTGTTAGAGTCATTTTAAATCACATCCAAAGCACAGAAAGAGTAGATGACGACCAAAGTTTGTACAGACTGTGATCATATTAGCACTATCCTTTTCTTCAGTGTGTGTTAGCTGAATGATCATCATCTTTTTCCGCTCTCAGAGAGGATGGTGTGTCGTATCTGGTTTCATCTTTTTTACACAGAGTGGCAACTTTGATTGAAATTTCCATTTCAAACATTTAACATTGTCCTTGTTTGTAACTGGACCCGAATGCCCCAAATAGTTGTTTGATACTGTAGGCCTGGTATTGAGCCATCAGTGGCCTCACTGTGTTGAAAAACAGGCCTCTTGCAGTCAGCATTCTTTGTGCATTCTCAGATGGGGTTTATAATGACTACTAATTATGTTAAAGCTGCCTTAAGATAAACTAGATCTGATGAAACCACTAACTGTGATAGCTGAGTTTAATTTGTAAAATAAATAAATAAATACCATTAGAATCAGCAGAATTCGAGCAACAAGTTCACACAACTGTAGTTCCCCTGAATGTCGACTTTAGGCTGACAGTTACAGCTTCCTTTAATGGCAACTCTACAGAGGTGAATATATAACAAACCTGTTTCAATTTTAAGGGCATAACCACTTATGATTGTTGGGTGAGAGGCTTCTCATCTTGTGCCGCAATCAGTTGTACTAAAATACTCACTGGGGCTCAGTTTCTTAGATATTGCTTTAAGCCTCCTGACCAATGTCAGCATCCACGTTTCACAGTCAATCAAAGCTGGAGGCAGTGATGATCAGGCACAACTTTGTGCACTTCAACATGTGCGTACATGTGTTGTTCGTGACACATGGAGCAAATGAAGATGGAAAAAGTAACATTGCATTTGCAGAGGGGATAGTGAATCTGAAAATCCAAAAGAGTTGAGATTGATAATAAATGTTTTTCAAAAACATAATTATGTATGTGTGTATGTGCAAAAAGACTGGCCAACCTGTTAAGGAGGACACAGGGCACATACACATGTATACATGTATAAATATACAAAGGCTATGATCAGTGTAGTAAGATAAGATATAAATAGGTGCAGTGATATACTGTAACATGGAAATACAGTATATAAGGCAAAAACAGACTTTTGCACAATTCTAATAAGCTTGAAAGTCAATATTTGGTATGAGCAGAGATGGGCAGTAATGTGTTAAAAGTAACGATTTACTGTAATCCCATTACTTTTTTCAAGTAATGAGCGAAATAAGGGATTACTATTGAAAAAAATGTAATTAGATTACTGTTACTTTCCCGTAAGCATGCTGCGTTGATGCGTTTCTAAACCATTACTAAACAATGACGTATGAGCATTCTTTGTTTTCTTTGTTTCAGGTTTGACTTCTCCTCTATACCAGTACCTGTCTATCCAGGAGAGTACTTCACCGAGTACTTCCACTCTCAGTGCTTTGATAAATGGTATAGAGCTGTGGTGATGTTACTGTGCACAACATGTACAATGTGATCGTATAATATGCCTCTTAATGTGCTATTGAAGAAATTGTTACCAGTACTTATATTTATCTATCAAATTAAATCAATCAAATCTTTATTTTGAAAACTTGAGTAACAAATGTTAAAACACACACAAAAAAATAAGCACCAGATCATTGAAAGCCATCATATTTACATGTAAAAGGAACAAAAATGGATATGATCCATTTTTATATATCAGTTATAATCTAATAAAGAGAGGATTTTTTTCTTTTTATCAAGTTCACCAGCTTCTCATGGAAACTTGGCCAGGACCTTTTGATGTATAATTGAATGCACCAGGTCAGTTTTAAATATGCAATGTAAAAACTGTAAAATTTACAGTTAACAAAGCAGTTTTGGCTTACAGCTTGTTCACGCAAGGGCAAGAACAACAATTATAAAGTGCACGTATGATCTTCCTCAGACAGTGGTTTGTTCAAAGGACTCAGTGACGTTGCACTTTACAACATAAACAACATCCCATTCATTATGACTTGTAATTTGATAGCGACCTGTGGGATCTGGATCCTCCTCCAGGCTTTCAGAGGGCTTATTGATCCATTAATTTCGTCGACTTTAGTGGTCTACAGTGACAGAGTGCCTCTGTAAATTGAATGGGGGCTGAGGGATTACAATGACCGTATCTGATGAAAAGGTCTCGCGCGAGTGCCAACGACATAAATAAAGCCAAAGGTCATATCTCTCTCTCTCTCTCTCTCTCAGGAACTGCTATACTGTGTCAAAGAGCATCTTAAGATCCCCTCTGGTGGCAAATATGTCACAGCAGTGGAGAGCAGCCAGCAAGTGTTGGCATATGCTCTTCACACTTTGGAAATGCTGGACGCACAGTGGGGGGGAGGGGGGGGGGTAGTGGAGTGGAGGTCAAGGCGTTGTAGAGCAAGCTACATTTCTATTTACGTTTGTTGCTTTGATTTAAGATCAATGTCCCGAAACATCTGTTGCTACACGTGAAACTACTGATAGTGTCATTTGTTTTAAATTATTCTGAACATCTTACTCTGCGTCATATTTGGCACGGTTGATGTTACCAGTGAGTCATCTGCACATATTTTTTCTAAGGAATTATTTTTTCTGTAACTTCAGGATTTTAAATAGCTTCTGCAGAGCTGTTCTAGAGCTTTTTATTGTACCTCACAGTCTTCATTGGTAAAAGTTGCCTTTTTCTCCTGAGTACTTAAAAGACAATAAAGACTGTTGATACAAGTAACCCAAGATAGTTTTGTAAACTATTGTTAGATATTGGATGTGCTTATCTGTTTGGGAACTGCTTAAAGAAACTGCTAAAATCTCACAGATTTCTGAGAGATTTCAGAAGATTGGTAAGATTTAAAATGTATCATACTGAATGCAAAATCTTAACCTGAAAGAACGGTAGGTTATTTTATTTTGAAACTCAGAGAAGTATTTAAAAAAGCAAAACCCCAAGTCAAAATTTTAATCAAGTATTGTTCCTGGAAGAGGGAAAAAAGACACATTTTCCACTGTTTTACTGTGTAAAAACTGGTAAAAACGGAATAACAGTTTTTTATTCCTTAATGGTTGTAAAGAAACACGAGTCTGATGCTTGCTCCACCGTGCTTTATAATTGGGATAAATGGGGATATTTTGAGCATCCAGGTGGTGTTTTGCATGCTTGCCATGTGCTGCAATGAAGTACTGCTGATCGTGAAATGCATTTCTGTTACCTGCGTAACTTTATGTATCTCTACAGCTCATTTTCTAAGGTCCTGTGAAGGTTGTTGGAATAAAAATTCACACCAACCAGACTTTCCTTTCATCACCTGAACTTCTAATCTCTGATCTCCTTGATAGAAACACCTGATTCTAAGGAGTACACAGGGGGGCTCACTCATTCTCTCCAGTATGAGCTCTAAATATCAGAAGAGCAGGTTATTTAATGGAGAACTAGCAATAAATGTAACCCCCCCCCCCTCCAATAAAACTGTATAATACCACATCCACTTTGTCTTCTCTCAGTAGGACAGATACTCATGGACCAAACCAGCATTACACTTTTTAATTAACAGATGTTGGTAAGTATTTAAAAAGGAAAACATGTCTCCTGAGACATGAGGCCATATTGTCCTTCTTTTTTGCTGTGATATCCGTCTGTGTATGACAACAGGTCATGTCTTTGTGACCTCTGAGATGAAAAGCCTTGACCTTTAAGGGCACTGGTCTAGCCTGTCAGCCTGACCCAGGATCAGATTACTGCTGAACAGGATCCACAAGCAGTGACCAAAGCAAAAGCACCATTTAGACAGAGAGATAGAGAGAGTGGTTATGAAATCATTTAGTAAGTAGAATATAAAGAAAATATGATGTCCGAGTGACAGAGTCTACCAGTGTATGAAGCTGTCCCTGTCATAAAGATGCGAGTACATGCTCTGAACAAAAGACATTCTGAAATCAATAATACAAGTTGGAGGAAACAGATACTTGAGACTAATGGACATTGGAAATTGCTGCTGATGGGTGCAAAGGGATGAAAATCATATTGATACGGACATCACAGGCCAGTGGGCTCCAAGAGGGCGAGAGGAGGTCACAGTTTGCTCTGATAGCCTACCCCCTCTTAATGGAAGCCTATCGACTGAATTGGAAAGAAGCTACAGTGACTAACATGAAACAGGGAGGCAGAGAGTCTGTGAATTCTTGCCCTGAAACAAATGTGTCTGTATGGGTGCTTATACATGTGCATCTTTTATGTGTGTGATATCAGTTTCTTAGCAGTCCTGAGAGATTCTTTTCTAATCGATAGCTAGTCATTAATTCAATAACACCTTCTGCTGTTAAAGACTAGAATCGTGCATATGTGAAATATGGAATAAAAACTGATATTCTTTTTTTTTTTTAATTCTCTGAGCCTTTCAGATATTGGTGTGTTGTTTTCACAATGATTTCTCCCCTAAGTATGTCACAGCTGTGGTGTCGAGACTTGGCATCAATCAGAATGAAGGCAAAAAGAAACGGAGAATCTAAATGTAAAAATAATAATGCCAAGCCTTTTTACTATTAGGAACCTCCAGAGACTCCATTATATCATATTATCACGATTCTTCACTCCTGAGGCACCATTATTGCAATTTGTGCTGAGTTTTGCATTAACACATATTGTGATTTATCTTCTTTTTCAACTGCAGATTATTTATCCAAAGGTAAACTTTGTCAATATCTGGTTTGTTTCTAATAAGATAAAAATCTCCATCTGTTTGTCTCATTTCATTTGCTTTTTCTTTGCTGCAAAAAAGGACTTTTAATCAGACAGACTGACCAACACTGTCATTAAAACCTGTCATAAATGTTGCATGCACCTGACAGACCGAGCTTACCGGAAAAACGAATTGCATTTATAGTTATTATTCTTTCATGAGCCATTCATTACCTAAAAACATGTCAAACTTATGTAATCACAGCCTATTTTGACCAAAGGTTGGAACTCAGCGACATTACTAACTCCCAGTGTCAGAAAAAAGACATAGCAATCTGATGAAACAAATATCTGCGATGTGCACATATATCCAAAGTGCTGACTCAACAGATGACAGTGGTGTCAAAGTGACAATTAATTGACAGCTGGTGTATTTCCTGTTGATTTACCCGTCTCTTCCAGGCAATTGGCAACAGGATGATAACCTGACCTACATCTCTCATGCCAAAAATATAATAATCTGCACTGCAACCGTTATGCCTCCATCTAAATTAGCAGCATGTGCTCACTCGACTCTCCCTCAGGCCTGAGCAGCTGCGCTTCGCTCAGCTCATCCAGTGTGACAGCTCGAAATCACAAGTGCAACCGCCCAGTTATGGGAATTCATCATCTGTAAACACACAATATCACTGAGCAATCAGTGACTAAGTGGAACACAAGTCGAGCTGCAGTTGTGAAAAGGACAACTACTCCCCAAACAGAGATCATTGGATTGTGGGCTAATAGCCCGAATGGCAGCCTGCCAGGTAGAGGCACCTGCGGCTCTTTAACAGCCTGTGTCATCACTACAGTTAAACCATTAAACATGGCTTCAGAGTACCAAAGTGCCATTATCTAAAAGCTGCTGAAACAACTGTTACACTCAAAGGCCCAAATGCAGTTTTTACTGGAGGAGCCAAAGCAATATGAGACCGTTGCAGCATTACATTGAGTGTGGAAAAACTACAGGATGCTATTTCTGCTGTCACCCACACTTTCACAAGATACGTTAAGTCACATGAATCTAAGTCAACACCATCTCAATATGTAATTTAACCAAAAAATTGT
This sequence comes from Aulonocara stuartgranti, assembly GCF_965226115.1. Classification (NCBI taxonomy): domain Eukaryota; kingdom Metazoa; phylum Chordata; class Actinopteri; order Cichliformes; family Cichlidae; genus Aulonocara; species Aulonocara stuartgranti. The sequence continues at coordinate 36,505,623 of NC_138941.1, forward strand.
GTAAAAATCACTTAATTCATTTAAAACTTAAAAACCAGCGATCACATATCCTAAACTGTCTTTTCACATTCCTTTACTCTCCTTTTAGCTCTGTTTTGGTCTCCACCACAACAAAGATCCCTGAAGGACATATCTGACCCTTCAGTTGTTTTATTATATTTTAGAGCTATGTACTAATATGCTTACTACTTGCTAATGGAAACAATGCAGATGAGTTCAGGAGAAGGGAATCAAACAGCAGAGTGCAGTAAAAGCAAACGTCATAAACAAAGTTCTGTACAATTGCTTAAATGCTTAACTGGGATGGTGTAAACAGCACAGCTTGTCCCCAGTTTGAACAATATTAGTGGTTCTTTTCATACAGTAACACGTCAGTAACACATACAGTATAATCTACTCATTCAGTTTAAAAGAGTAAAAGTGAAAATGCAGCTTTAAATGACTGGATGAACAGTCTCAGAGGTGGGGTATTGAAAGAACATGTTGCATTTGGTTTACCATAAAATAGAAGTTGTATATTTTAGGAGGCAGTGCTGATTATCTTTGTTTTAACTTAATGTGGATTTTATGGTTTTTAAATGCTAAAAGCATCTTCGTTAGAGAAGAAGAAGAAACAAATGACTTTGTTGTGACACAGACATTCTAAATCTGCCACACAATGATGACTATTTTCGGAGTCACATTACTCCACTTGATCTCTAAGAAGGGATTTTTGAAACAGCGGCAGTCACGCCAAAGCTGAACATTGATACCGCCGCAGAGCTCTGACCTGTTCACCAGCTCTTTGGCCTTCGGTGGACTCCCAAGTGAAACACAATTTGTAACAGTGCAGCTATTTCTGCTCAAACCATTCGTCCGAAACTAATTCAGTGACTCAGTGATAAACAGATACAGATGGTGCAACAACACTAAGTGTTCAGTTAATAACTGCATGACTGACAGTCACCTGTCTGGATATGCAGCTTTTCAAAAGAGACTGCCTCTACTGAAATAATTATTATTATGAAAGTGTCAAGAAGTCACAATCTCAGCCCAAAAAAGATATAACATCTTTAAAAAAAAAGATTTTATCAGGCAATCTGCTCAAAACTGTCATCAAGGCTTACAGATCCTCTCTGCGGCAGATTTCAATCGAGCATCGCGACAGCCACCTGAGGTTAAAATCTCATCATCATAAACTGATCCTCAAAAGACCCTCACACATCCCATCATCTGCAATCCAAACTACTATTAACGGAGCTGTCGACATTACTCATCAGCTGAAATGAATGATTTGCTGCTGGGGCCGCAGTTCACAGCCACTTCAGTCTGTCAACAAATGTCTGCATCACTTCAGCTGTCTGTCAGAAAGCGCTGAACGTCATGTACACTCTACTAAACATTTCACTATTTGTTAACCTGTTTTTAGCAAATACTGAAGGTGTTTCTGTCTCTGCATGTGTTTATTTTATTTCTTTATTTAATTCATTTTCTTTTATCAGAGATTCTCTTTCTACAGAAAAATTGGGACAAAATCACTTTTCATATTGCTGCATAATATATCCGTACAGACAAATGTGCAAATGTATTGGAGCATGAGCAATGTCAGAGAATCGTATGTGATTGATCATGTCCCGATATTTGTGAATACAGTTGAATATTGTAAATGCTGATCCCTTTGAGGAAAGAATATTTACACCGAGCATCTGTAAAATCTCACGGCATTGTTTTAGGGTTTTGTCTTGTTGTCATTTTTCAGTTAATGAATTGTGTGCTAAAATGTTTTATATGACTGTGCAGTGCAAAGACAACCATTTCTCATAGAAAAGAAAGACAAATAACAAATAAATGAATTCGGGACACACGGGGGAATATGACGATTGGTTTGTAGTATTCAAATGTTCCAAGGTAATCTGTTACTCTAATCACTTTATATTTTTCAGTAACACATTACTCCACTAAAATCAGTAATTACATTACATGTACAGGTATGTTATTACTTCATATACAAAGGTTCTTCGATTATCTGCACAAAGAGCTGATATGAAGACAAAAACATTGTCTTTTTCCTACACTTGTGCTAAGATCATCTGACTTCAGTTGCTGGTGGTAGAGCAGCCAATAGCTTTTTGAGGAGTGCAGACATCGACACATCTACACATTAATTTTATTGCATGATTGGACAAGAGCATGAACAGGACAGAAACAACTAGCTGCACAGACAACATGCTCACACAAAGCTAATGAAAAAGTGAGTGAACTTCCTCAAGGAACAAAAGCAGTGATGTGGCAGCTTTGTGTTTATATGTAAAAACTGTAAAAAGAAAGATCTTTTGTGTCCTCGTTAGGATGTGGAACTGCAGCCTGTGGTTTGTATTAATAACTGATAAGTATCTGCAAAGGCATTTCAGGCCATATTATGCATAACAGCAAAGTAATGTTGTATAATGATTCGCTTTCTTCAGTGAGTAATTAGGGAAAAGTAATAAGTAATTTGTAATACATTACTTTTATAATAATGAGTGAAATACTGTTTAAATACATGTACTGTTTATAGAGATTAGAGTACTAAAATGACAATATAATGGGAAAGAAAAAGCTGACATAATTATACTGTAAAGCTCATATTCTGTACAGCACAGACCTGTTATTACTCATAGTAATGATAGTTTGTATTACAGCATTCAAACGTAAAACAAGAGGTTCATGCTAGCTGCCAGTACTTCTGTGTAATTTGACATCTGCATTTGTTACAGTGTCATTTTCTATAAGTAATGTCTAAGTAGAGACGTGGGGCAGAGTAGGCTACTTTTTTTATTTTATGTTAGTGACAGTGACTGACAATTTTTTCAGCGCATGGATCATGGCAGACTACACAACCTGCTTTCTTTCGCAAGCAATTCTTCTGAAAAACAACGTAAGCAGTAACTGAAACATGCTACTTCACCCACACAGCTTCATTCCTTTTTGGCTTTTTCATGTTTCCAGGTGCAAACAGCAAAGAAACGAACTCTTAACAGATGCCAGAGAGCTCTATCTACATATTGACCAACATACAGAAAGTGTAATATGCTAATATGCTAATCTTTCTATTGGAAGGTTGTGTCCAAGATGCATTATGACACAATGACCATGACCAATTCTGTCTTTATTATTTAGTAGGATACTTTTTAAACTGAAGGCACTTGTGACAAGCTAAATGGTAATAAATAATCAGCGCAAATTAATAGGGTGTCTTTGGTAAAATCTGCCTGGCAAATCAGACTCTTCAATCTTTTTCTTTCTATTTTGAGGTCTTTAACCTGAGACGGCGATGACACCAGCCTTTTTCTCAGTTGACAAAACTGCATACTATACACTCAGTGCAACTGGTTAACTCAGCTAACGTAATGCATATTTAATTGCAATTTAAAAAAAATGCAGTGCTTTAAAACTCTAAGCAGAGCCCTAATGCTTCCGTAGGAATTAAGAAGGTAAGTAGAAGCCAGGTGCTGCTAATCAAACTTGATCATCAGCAAGTGTGAGCACCTCTGTAAAAGCAGCTGCTCCAAGGCAACAGCCCTACCAGGAGTGGATTCCCAGCAAGTTCACCCAAGGTCAGACTGTGGAGTGCTCAGAGAAACTGCAACAAAACCCAACAGCTACATCTCAGACTCTACAGGCCTCGGTTAGCATGTTAAATGTTAAAGTTGATGACAGTACAATTAGAAAAAGACTGAACAAGTGAGTCTTGTTTGAAGGGTTCCCAAGGGAGAAAGTCTCTTCTCTATAAAAAGAACAAGGCAGCACAGCTTAGATTTGCAAAATTGCAGCCGAACAAACCACAAGACGTCTGGAGAAATGTTGTTTGAACAGAGGAGACCGACGTGGAGATGTTAGGCTATAATGCACAGCTCCATGTTTGGAGAAAACCAAAAAGCATATCAGCAGAAACCCTTCATACCAGGTGTCAAGGACATTGATCGAAGGTGATGATTAGGTTTGTTTGTTTGCTTTGCAAACCTGGAAACCTTGCAGTCATTGAGTGAATTGTGAAATCCTCTGTATATCAAAGCACTATACAGCAAATGTGAGGTCATATGTTGGACAACTGCAGCTTGGTTAATGTGACAGGGCAAATCTGCAACAGAATAGCAGAAAAGGATGTCCAGCCCTCAGCCTGACTGCTGAGGGACCTTAGAAGAGCTGTTAAAAACAACAGAAACAACACTGTAAAGCACAGCGGGACAAAATTACTTGATAATATGAACAATATTGTAAATTTAATTACATTATCAAAATTAAGAAGTCGATCTCTCATCTTCAGCAGGAATTAAAGTGAAAAACTTCAAAGCAAAAAGAGGCAGTTTTGTAAGTTGGCATGCATGTGTGCTGTTTTGTCAGCAATAGAAAGTGCTCTTTAAACCAGGTGAGAGCTGAGGTGAATGGATAACATCTGTTTGTACTGAAATCAAACAACACTTCACAAATATCTGTGCTTCCCTGCCTTTAGATCCCCTGGTGTCCAAGAGATGATGCAGCTGAGAGAAACAGATGCTTTCAGCCATGTATTATTCAGCACCTTAATTCCACAACCCCACAAAAGTGAAAACACAGAGTTTGTGTTTATTTTATTTATCTGGTAAATCCACAAATAGATAGCTGCAAAATGTTCCTGGTTAAAAATTTATTGTGGGCATCAAACTGTTAGCCTGAAAGGTTTATGACAGTATTAGCTTTTTCTTTTTATCAGAAGCAGAACAGCTGGGTTTGAAGTGGGTGTGTGTGGACGGGTGGGTGGGTGGCCTGGGGGGGATTCTAAATTAAGAGAAAACCTAAAATTAATTATCTATTGTATTCTACTATTTCAGTTGAAGTAACATATGATTGTATTGACTTCAGCTACTGTATTTTCCACACTCTATGGCGCACTTAAAATCCTTTAATTTTCTCAAAAACCAACAGTGCACCTTATGATCCAGCGTGCCTTATGTATGAATTCTGGTTGTGCTTACTGACCTCAAACCAATTTTATGTGGTACACGGCGCTCAAAATCTGTCCCAAATGTTTTAGTACGACTTGGGTAAGTTACGAAGCTGCACCGCTTGATGGATTGTCGGAGCATTACGGCTACCGTATGCTCAGGAGCCTCGCGGAGTAATCTGAGTCCAAAACTCCGTCCGCTTCAGGTCCCAAAGTCAAACGAACACTGCAGCATCACTGAAAGTTAAAACTGTCTAAATTATTTCATCTTTAATAAAGTGATCAGCGTTGCTGCTTTACCAGGTGTAACAATTGCGTTTAACATCCAGGCATCCACGAAAATTTATAAAATTTAATGAAGTTAGCAGGAAGTTAGCTCGCTAGCTTCCACCTAAACATGATATAGCATGTTCTGACAGAGATTTCTGAAAAAATTAAAACGTACAGCTCTGCTATCACTTCCAACATAAATGAAGACAGAAAACTAAACAGCAGTGACTTTTGTAGGGTTACTGAAGTTGGGCTAGCTGGTATATAATGATGTGCTTACGTGATTGCTAGCGACACAGCTATGTTAGCATAACATTAGCACAGTGAAGCTGGAGGATGAACGCTAACCTTTTTCCACTCGATAAAAGTTAACGCGAGGATTCCCAATGGTTAGGGACAAATGCAATCGCTTGGCAGGATGCTGTAAACGGACCAAACTTCAGTCAGGAGAACAACTGAGATAATCCATCCACAATACGAGGTTAGTCATTAATATACTGCAACAACATGGGAATAGAGCAGCTGTGAGAGAATTCAACATTAATGAATCAATGGTACAGAAGTGGAGGAAGCAAGAAGAATGAGTTGAGTAAAGTTTGATTTATCTGACTGTTTTGTTTTGCTTAATGCGCCTTATAATCCGGCGCCTTATGTATGAAAACAGACCCGTTCGTCGACAGTGTGCCTTATAATCTGGTGCGCTTTATGGTCCGAAAAATACGGTATTAACCTCAAGTGGCCATTGGAGGAACTGCAGTGTTTGAAGGTTTCATTTTTAAACCCTGGATATTGCAATTAGTTCTGAGGTAGCGGGGCATAAATATCCCTGTTTCATGGATATTCAACATCTGGCTCTGCTCAGTTGACTACCATACAAATAATAAAGTGCTCACCTCCAAATCTTTAAATGACTTATAGGTTGACGGTGTTCTCTATCTTTTCTGTACTCAATCGAAAAGAACGCACCAATCTATGAAAATGGTCTGTTCTGATTTTCACAATCAACTCCAGTGTAAAAAAAACCCACAAACACAAACACAAACATATCGTTATTATTAGCCCATTCTGTGACACCAGAACAGAGCTAATCTTCTCATCTTTTACCAGCTTACAAATATGTTTAGAATACAAAGCTCACATGCTATTATAGAAATCCTCTCACTGATCAAAGACTCCTGCTCCTCGCATCCTGTTGTGAATTATTTTTGTCTGTCAGGATTTTTTATGGCTCAGACGCAAAACACAAGCAAAAAAATAAATAACAGCCATCACCGTCGAGTTGGTCAAAGCTGTGTTTCAAACTCAATTGTGTTGAAACTCAGTCATACTGAGAGATTTTTCCATCCCGTCCTATTCTGTAGACTGAAGCACTCTCCCAAAATGCTTGGAGATTTGGAGGGAAGTGGCTGAACAGATTGTTATGTCACCATTAGGGAGCTGTAATAAAGTCATATTTCTTTTGCATTTTGCATGACTGGAGGGCCCTCCACTCTCGCCTGTCTGCTCCTTTCACATCAGCCTCCTTTAAGTGGAGCAGTTCTGGGCTGCAGGTTTTGCCTTGTTGCCGCCAGAGTGTGTCTGTGCCAGATGCATTGCATGATTACACTCAACAGTGCACAATTTTGTAGACAGCGTTATAGGAGGAGAATGAAGCATCTTAGGCCCCATTAAATGCTCACACATTTGGAAATTAGAAACCAGTTGTTCAACATTGGAAAATTAAAAGGAGGTATCAAGATTAAGTTATTTATATGCTGAAAGGGAGTGGGCTGCTTAATGAAAAGGCTGTTTCCAGCAATTACCCGTGAATCAATAGTGAATGAACAAATTAAACCGGGCGACAAAAAAGCACATTCTGGTTTTGCTTGGCCGTTTTCTGGATCCCTCACTGCTGCCCAGATTTATAAGCATTGATGACATGGATCATACTTTTTGGGCTAAATTAAAAAAAAACAAATGTGATCGTGATAAAGAGTGACAATAAAGTGCTTAAACAACATTGTGTTTCCTCTGAGCTGAAGAACACTAAAGCTATCCTGACAGATTTTTTTTTTTTTTTTTTTGCCAAGAGCCAGTGCAAAAAGAAGAATAATGCTTTCTGCTGTATATGTGATTCCACTGTAAAAGAAAATGTTGTTATGTGAGCACATTATGTGAGGCCCAGATGTGACCTGGCTGCCTCTGAAAACTTTACAACTTATTAAATTAATAAAAACTGGTCAACAGCTGTTTTTTGTTTGTTTGTTTTTTGATATCTCGCACACATAAGTAACAGCACTTACCAGGCAACTCATTTATAGTATAACAGGGCTACTGCTCTTATTCTCATTCTGGTGTCTTTAGTCCCATTGCTACAGGTGTATAAAATCAAGCACCCAGTTATGCACTGTCCCTTTGCAAACAAAGAATGGGTTGCTCTAAAGCAAGGTTGTCAAACAAAAGGCCCAGCAGCCAGAATCAGCCTGGCAAAGACCCCTGTCAGGCCCACTTGACAGCTTTAGAAAATTTGATGGAGCTTTTGGACTTTAAACTGTATTTTCATAGGTTTCATAGGTAATTAAGCAACAGATCCATCCATCCATTCTATTAGTCTTGTCCTTATCAGAGTCGCAGGGAGGGCTGGAGCCTATCCCATCTGTCATCGTGCAAGAGGCGGCGTACACCCTGGCCTGTCTTTATGTACCCCACGTAAAGACAGACAAGTCTTCACAACTGTGTGCAATATCAAATAATCAATTAACCAAACCCCACTAACCTCATGTCTTTGGACTGCGAGAGAAAGCCAGAGCAGCCAGAGAGAACCCCAACATAAAGGCCCCAATCTAATGGTGGAGTCGAACTCAGTACCACAATGAGGCAACGGTTCTATCCACTGTTCCACTGTGCTGCTATCAGTTAATTTCACATTTAATCTTGGCACATATAAAAAGATCACGTCCACCAGTGTGGAGCAGCAGTAACCACAAACAGTCGTAGCAGCCACTGACTGCATGTACAGGTATCTCACTCAATTTCATGCATACATTGTCAGTGCTCGAGAGTTGTCATTCACACTGGACATGGTCGCTAGCAGATTGTCATGTTTGAGTGTAGTTTGCATGGAAAACACAGAGTGGTCTGTAAACACTAACTAACTACCAGCTGAAAGGTAGAAAATGGGAAACAGAGAAGAAGAAAGTGCTGCAGCAAACGTTTAAACGTTGCCACTTTTACTTTGAAAGCAAAAGGCCTCAGCTTCAGTTTGTGTTGCACTGTTTCATTACTGCTGTTTAAAGAGCAGCTGGTGTGTGTTTGAAGATAACTTTCTAAGAAAACAAGAGGCGAGTGTATTAATCTGCTAGCAACTACAGAAATCACAACAAGATTTTTGCCAACTAGTGGGAAAACTAGTGACCACTCGTTGGTTGTCAGGTGGTCACAGACCAGTCTCGAGGCCTGTGTGACTGGGACCGTTTTCATTTAACCCTACACTTGTACCATTGTGGAAAGGTAAACATGTGGATAGCAGTCACATGTTTGCAGAAACTTAATAAAAGATGGACTTGGCTAACGTGATGGCAACTTGGGGTTTCTGGCATTTTGAAGCCTCAACAAGAGGTGATATTTGGACCGGAGGGTGGAGTGCTAAGCTGACACATATATCTTTAAGAAACAGCAAAAACAAAAGTGTAGCACATAATTTAAGGTAGGTTTTACCACATTGCATCATGTATTATTTTTCAAAAAATTCAATAGAAAAAATCTCTTGTAGGCAACAAAAATAAAGTCAAGCATTAGCAGAGGCAAGGTGCTAGCAGACAGCAACTACAGCTGATTTTGATGTCACACCATTTACAACTAAAGTACCCAGTTGACTTTAACCTTGATAAGCTGTAAAAAAAAAAAGTGAAATAAATTATCCATGTGTGGAAAACAAAGATTGGAGTCTGTGGGGAGTGACTTGTGGAGCCAGCTCTAATGGAGTTGGTTTCATTTTCGGCAGCTGTCACTTGGTACTGGCTAGCCAGCAATTTACTGCATCTTATTTATTCATTTATTCAGTTATGCGTTGTTATTATTTTGGCATGTTACCAGATAGTTACTGATTATATATTTCCTTCTTTTAAAATATCAGTCATCGCTAATGCTAGTTTGTTTTACTAGCGATAGTTTAAAACTTGTGAGGCTACTAACTACTCACAGTAAGTTATCTTTAAAGCTTCTTTTTCCTGCTGTTTGAGTAATAACAGACTGTACCTGGTAGCCTTTAAATATTAAAACATTAAAAAAAATACACATTTTAGTAGGTACTGTTTGTTAAATAGCTCGACAAGAGTAATATATGAAATACAAAGATGGCTCACTGAAAACACTTTGCAGATGCATGACCCCTCATATTCAGCATATTCACACTATATTTCAGGATGAAGTAAACATTTACAAATCCTCTGTTAAGACAGTGGTTTTTAGGTTTCACCTTTCTGTCATATCAAAGATTCCTTAATGTTTTTAGTTTGTGATGAAAAAGGCGTGTGTTTGGAGAGTCAGGCCCATGATACCAACTCTGTGAGCCCAAACAAAGTTGTTGAAGGATTACATTACCAGCTTTTCTTAACTGGGCAGGCCTGCTGCCTGGCTCTTCCTCATGTCTCTCTGGGTTTGATTTGAGCCAAAAGAGCCACAGGATACAGCTCTCAAGGCGTTCTCAGCAGTCACCAGGCAAAATTTCAAATCACACTAAATTAAAGTGACAGGATGCTTAAACTACAGTACATGGGGGTAAAAAACAAGCGCCTCCTGCTAACTACAAACACATTATGTAAGGAACAACGATGGGCTCATGGCTTTTCATCTGGAGAAGTCGGTTTCTTACAGTGTTTCCCAACACTATAGTGTTACACCTCCTGGGTATGAAGATGCTAATGCCTTTTAAGCACAGCAGCTTTATGATGTGGTTCAATAAAATTTGGATTGCGTGATAAAATTGGCCGAAGAGTCTAACTCATTGTGCGAGTGTTTTGTTTTGTCTAAACACAGAGACGAAGCAAAAACAAATGAACCAGCAGTGTTAAACTAAACGTCCATCAAAATGTGTCTCATGATGAAAGACTGTAAAAACTGGCCAATAGTTTTATTTTGAAAGTCTATAACTGTGTTTATTGGGTGTTAATCTAGTTCTACATTTTGATACATTTATGTATTATTTTCCATGTTCCAGTTTCAGTTAGTTAGTTGTTTTTAAAGTCCCCAACTACCATTATATTTTTTATTTAGGTCTCCATATCCCTAAAAATGTCCAAATCCAGGTTTTTCAGATTTTTATTCATGTTATCTGCCTGTCATGGAGCCTATGTAGCTGTTATAAGGACGAGAAAGTGGATCTCAAGTCAAGCTTGTTTCTTTTCCTTTTAGGTTCATTTAAAAGAAAAACACAACAAACAAAATCCTATTTTGAATCTTTTTTTAGTGTATTAGTCATTTACTGTTTTTCTGGACTCTGATTATTTGGCTACATCAAAGTCCACTGAGAGGATTATTGCTCCATTGTCGAAAACTGTTGAACATTTTTCACGATTGAGTGTAATCACATTAAAACTAGTAAAGAAGAAAACAAAAAAAAACTTTGGACGGGGAAATTACCCGGACCATTATGTCTGGAATTGCTCTTCAGTTCCTCTCTGATGTTCGATTACGGCGTCTTATGCCTGCTGATGGAAACGCTAAAAGGTTTGGCAAAAATGTTGAGTGGATTCAGCTTTTCGAGTATGAGTTGCATGATAAGGTTCAGCGGTCCTAACCGCACGATCCACAACATCCATTCATAACACTTTCAAACATCCTGTGTACATGCAGAGACAGTTGAAAACAGAGCCCCTGACTGACTCCACTGGTGAGAGTAATTATTGTAATTACCCCAGGGTGAAACCTTTGAAGACCCAGTTTGTGTTGTGACTGAAACAATGATGATTAGGGCTTGTTCGGTTGTCAATACAATTAGGAAGGTGGCCACATTAAAAAAGCAGATCTTTAAACACGGAAATTTGTATACCCTTCATTAAATATGGGACTGAAAGCACTACCTAATTCAGCTTTATGAAACTTATGATATAGACATTGTCTGTATTTGTCCTTTTTTAAGAATATCATGATCAACTATTCAAATGGGACATGAGTGTACCTTCTGATGTGCAGGACGGCTTCACTGACAAAGTTGAGGTCTAAAAGAGCAGTACATGGACCACATGATATAGATTAAGGAAATCTGGGGGACTATTAACAACACTGTTTGATCTTGGTGGCACAAATTGATCCAAGGTGAAGAAATTGTTGTGTAATTATGATTGATGATGACAAGAAGGGGAAATGATTTGTGCCTTTAAATTCTCAGTGAAAAAGCTGTTGCTTACTTAAAGCTACACAGTAGGAGCTTTAAAGGAAGCTGGAGAAAATGTAATGACCCAGCAGTATCAGTAGCTTCAACCAAGAGACACTGTCCAAAGTTTTTGATTATTTAGCAACAAATAATCTTTAATAAGATGTGATAACTCATGCCAGATTTCTGAAGACCGTACAGTGTTTGTTAGTATTTTTGAACATCATTACTGCATTCATCATCTCAGTTAGACGTGGAGTCAATCCATGGAAAGCTTGCTCACTTCCCTTCAATCATACTGAAACTGGCTGCTGTTTGTGTTTGTGAAATTGATATTTTCTCACAGGAAAGGCAGTTTTGCCCATAAAACACAAGCATTCAGCTCATTTTTGTCAAATGGTTAGTTAAGGATGTATGAATTGTGATGGGAGCTCCTCCCACTGCAGCACTCAGAAGTTTGATTAATTCAAAATTAAAGCTTCGCATGTGCATATATGAACAGGAAGTTATTGTTATTGATGCTGGAAACTCTGCTAGAATTTCCCTGCTGCTCTTTTGATGTGTGAAGTCAAAATATAATTCCTATAAAGCAACTCCTGCTGTGCCGTCCCTAACACACAAAGGTCATCAGCTATTACAAGTTACTGTCACAATTTCTAGAATAATAAAAAATTGCTGCAATTGCCCATAGTTTACATGGAAAATGCCAGTCTGTCTGCACACACTAACCAAGTACTTGCAAACCAGAAACCGAAACCATTTACCATCAAAGTAAAAACTGTATATTTTTGTGTTTCATGCAGGAGCAACTTTTACTTTGAAGTTGGATGTTTTCCATTTACAGTTTGTGTCACATTTCTTCAAGTTTCACTCCAGCTTGTGGACTAAATGGTATGTTTGCAGACAAATCATAGTTAATATTAACCAATGGGCCAGCGACCAAAGCAATCCCAAGGAGGTTTTTGGTACACGATCCTCTTTGCAACCAATTTCACCAAGTGACAGCCAGCATCCTACAGCAACTACCCGGTCCAGGCAGAAAATACACATTTCTCCATCTTAGCCTGTGTGATTAAAGCCTAAGAATAAAATATAACAAGCATTAAGTGAAAAACTGTGTGCTCTGGAGTTAATATTCTGCAGTGGTGTTTTATATGAAAGTTTTTTTTGGCTCTACTGGGCTGCACAATCATTTTACTTAAAAGAGAAACACGAGTTAATTCTGCAACTTATTATGAGTTCTACTACACACAGAGGGTGATGTGAAGTGGCGCAGACTCTACAGGATGCACTGTTTCTGCAGAAAATCAACAATATGGAACACATTACACTCAGCACATCGGGAACACGTTAATGTAAGTGCATTTAAGTGTGTGGCCACAGCTCCAGGCCAAACATTAGTGTTAAGAGGACCTCATTTCATAAAGCATCCTGCCTGTTGATGTTAAACCTCCCACTTCACACTCGTTTTATTTTTAATGTTAAAAGAAAAAAGTAAGTAAGTGTTCATCCTGATAGTCTAGGGTGAGGTGGGGTGTAATGTCAGCCGTTCATATCTGTGACACGCAGTATTTACAATTTTAAAAGAAAACATGACTGAAATGAATAAAAATACATGATTGTTTTTCCATGCATCCCCACAGAGAGCCAAGCCTCCAACATTTTCTTTCAACAATCTCAATTGAGCAGGAAGGATTTTCACAATGGTGGGGCATCTGTGGCTCAGTGTCAAGAATAACTCTCTAAATAAAGTATAAAAGCAATCTGCTCTTGTTTCACTCACTGCACCTCTTCCTTCCCTGTTGCCAGGGGGATGACCAAATGCATTTCATATGCAAGTGCTGCGCTTCACTGCCTCCTGAGCCCAGGACAGAATCATGTTCCACTTTAAAAACGTTAATTTTACATTTTTAATGACTGTCTGATGGCTTGAGTAAGTGAGCACAGCTTACGAGTGAGGATGTGATGTTCTAGAAATCTTCTTCCACACACCTTCTACCTCCTTGTTCTGGATTAAATGATCTCTCCTGGTGGCTGAAGTGCAGTAGTTGAATAAAAGTGCATGTCCAAAAGGAATGTTTGACACATGGAACATCTATGCAGCAGACATTAACAGCCCAGTTTCACAGCTCCTTAAAATTGCATTGCTTATGTCCCTGAAGTCACCGCCAATTTTTGTAAACACCTTTGTTTAAATTCTGCACGGTTAAGTTCCTCGGTGCTATCTACCTGCCCAGCACTGGGAGGAGAGGTTTCAGCACAGCTTAGCTGTGAGCTAAGTGGTTTACAGCACAAGTTCTGCTCCTTTTTTAAGGTAATTAGCTTGTGCTCAATGCTGTCATCTCCATAAGTGCAGCTGCTTTTGAAAAAAACAGGGCACGAAAACAAGAGGCCAGGCCTCCCCAGGGTCAGTGCCCACCACAGCCTGGATTATGGCACCAAAGGAATCCTGGGAAGCGTGTATTGATTTGGCCTGACATTTGCTGCCACATTTAGCTTAGCTGCTGCTGACTTGCAAAGGCTTCAAGCAGTTATCTGCCATATCCTCTACTATCTTTAAAGAGCACAGAGAAATTACCCCATGCAATAGGAGATTCAACACATAATTAGCTCAGTGCACCTTACAACAGATCTCTTTTGACCACTAATACAAGCTTAAAGTTCATGTGCAGAGGACTATGCCTAATTAACTTGTTAGCATGAGCATGATGCGACAGAAACATTGGCCTTTATGGACTGCATTTGTTTTACAAATTGTCAGGCTGCTGCACTTTACTAGTGGCTAAAGTGTGCTGCATGACACAAAAAAAGGGTGTGATACATCAGAGAAAAATAAATATTATATATTCAATACAGTTGCATTAAGAGGAAGTGTTTCTTCTTGGTAAGACTTGAGTATTCATCAAAGACAGATTCATAGAATTCTTCAGAGTTTGCATCACAGAACTAACTTAAGTATGGGATGGTCTCGTGGTCAACACCAGGCTGTCCAGGTCTTCGTAACTTCATAACTCTGGACCCTTGCTGTTGCTGGACCACAAGAGGCCCTTGCCGGACCCCTTGCTGAAAAAACTCCATCTGATAAAACACACAAAATCAACAGAAATTAATGTTTTTGGTCATTCCAATGGTGTAGTAGGCTATTGAGGTTTAGCATGATCTCTAACAACATTTGAGTGATCCTTACAACGTAGGATCAAGTGAATAAGGCCCCAGTCACACAGTCCTAGAGACAAGTCAGTGATCATCAACAACTACCAGTCATGAGAAAAAGAAAAAAGAGCATTTCGTGACCAGTTAACAAAAACTTATTTGTGGTTGATTTAGTTGCTAACACATTGCTGCAGTCGCTAATAGTTTGCATGGAACATGCTAGCTTGTCTGCAAATCATATCCGGCTAATCTCCGAAGAGTAGTGAAACTGTGAAAAATGAGTCACAGACTGGAAATGGACTGCCTTTAAAGTTAAAACTGTGCTTCGCCACTGAAGCCAACACATTTAAAAAGTCAAATGCATTGCTTTTTCAGTTTCCATCACACTGAAGGTTTCCTACTGTTCAGCTAGTGGTTAGCCAGTTTGCAGACGGGCCAGCATGTTTCTTGAAAACAACAGTGCAACTATCCAATTGCTGCTTTTGTTGTGTCAGCTAATGTAGCATTATATGTTAGCACAAGATTTGCTAACATTTATGCTTAATCTTGCTTAAATGCCCAAATGAGCCTTACACAAAACAAAGATGGGCTTAGAAAGATGCTCAGTTGCCGTCAGCTTAAGATGTGTTGGACAGGCAGCCATTTTTAGACCACACATGCTGCCAAAGTGGAATTTGTAATGTATAGTGGCATTTTTTTGCAGTGTTATGAGTAAGTTTGACTTTTAGTGTGCTCGGTGTTAACATTTCTACTCAGCTGTAAACATCTCATCACCAGTGTTGTTGCTCTGCATGATTCCAGGCAACTACTTTGTGCAAAGAGCAATTCTTGGCAAATATAAGATTGGAATCAACCATCGTTTTACCCTTTGGACCAGCCGTTGGCTTTAAGTGGCCAAATGCCATCGTGTTTTATTTATGCTACTGCACTTTTGCACCCTTTAGTCTTACACTCTCTTCCAGCAAAAGCAAGGCTCCAGCCCCCTTTTTTCTTCCACTACAGTCCACCAGATCTTATTTCTCTTTTAAATGATTTACTTTTGATTTAATTCTCTGGGAAACATTTGTAACATCATGAAGCATCTTCTTCTGCATTTGTGTCAGCTACAAATGCAGTTGTGGGACCACGCTGGATGAAATGGGCAAAGACAGCTTCACAATTGCCAGGGGTGTTATTCTAAGATCAGGCTGGAATCAGAAGTTTTGTCGGTTTTGGTTAACCAGGGCGCTGCTAAATGGCTTAAGCCAAGCATCAGTGCACCCAGAGAAGACTCTGAGATATTGCTGCATGACAGCTAAAGTAGCTGGGTGCATCACGGACATGTACCCAGCCTAAAGAGCCCTCAGGCTTTCTCTTCCTCATGACTGAATTTTAAGTGTTTTATCCCTGGGACACAGCGATAATGTGCATTAAGATCAAGAACACTTATTTCAATTGTGCTTTATGTTTTATTCGGCCCTTAAATTTAGCAGTGTCTAGACTGAGCTTTGCTCAGAATAGCTCAAATGGGAGAATCTCCTGCTGTTGCAGGAAAGTTGACTCTAAGGATGTAACATTAGAAAATTGTCAGGGTTTTTCTTTGTTTTGCCAAGAAGGACTTCTTTCTTTCCCAAAGCAAAAACAGTCTTTGTTAATTACATGACTATAGACAAGAATTGTTCATCAGTGTCTAACTACATGTATGTTTGTTTTTTTGTCAAACCCAAATGGAGGACACTGAAACGGTCAGATACTAAGGCAACCCAAGGTGAGTTTAAATAATAAAAAGTGATACCAAAAGATCAAAGAGAGCAAACTTAAACTTTTTTTTCCAAGAAAATCCAAAGTATAGCAGCAAAACAAGCTTTCTATCTAGGGTGTCTGGTCTCGCTCTTAGAGGCAGGGTGAGGAGATTCATCTTTCATGAGGGACTCACTATAGTCACTTCTTCTCCGCAGAGGTGCCAGTTGGGGTGGTTCAGCAATTTGACGAGGCTGCCTCCTGGATGCCTCCTAGCTGAGTTGAGTTGGGCATGTCCCCCAGATGGAAACTTTGGTGCCAACTCAAGAAAACCTGAAGAGATTATGTCTCTCATCTGGCTTGGGAAAACCTCGATATCCCCCTAGGTGAGCTTTAGAAGATGGTTGAGGATGGAGTGGAGGGTGAGAGCTTTGCTTAAACTTCAGCCTTTTGACCCAGACCTGGATAAGTGGTAGGAAATGGATGGAAGGACTTTTTTTAGGGGGGTGGGGGGGGCACAAACCAAGAAAACAGGATGTCAGAGAAACGATATCAAGAAACAAAAGCTGGAAATACTGATTGGCATTAGGATATCAGGGTGGAGAAATCAAATGAAATATTTGGGAAAGAAGCAAAGACTTAAAAAAATAACAACAGCAAAGACACTGATCAGCTTCTTTGAACTGGTCCAGCATGAAACACATTCATAGTGAGCCAAAATACTTTTTAATACATCAAACTGACCAAAGAAATCCACAAACTGGTAAACTGGTGACTGCAATGAACAACCAAAATGATTTAAAATGTATCTGTGTGAAACTCTCACCTGACCTTTCATCAAAATGAACGAAACAAGTCATAGCAAACCACTCTCTGTGCCTCAGTTCGATACAATGTATGCTAAACTCTATAATCGCTAATATGCAAGAAATAAGCATGCTTTATTGTTTTGTTTATGCAGCATTTACCACTGGCAGCTCATTAAGCTACACTTCTAACAGATGGAGTTTCACAGTGTTTCAGGTATAGTGTCATTTTTCTTGTGCAGAGATTACTGAGACAGTGCAATAATAAGAAACACAAGTTCAAGGGCCGCAAGACCAAATGAGACATAGAATATGAGAGCTGTGTAATGCAACCCCTTAAAACGTGCCAAAATATTCCTTCTCTCTGACACAATGAATTTAAGTCCATGTGAAAGTCTGTTTATTCATATTCATACATTGGAAAGGCTCCAGGTACTGTCATTACCTACGCACACACCCAGTTTCACAGCCTGGGAACCAAGAGATTTCAAAACTTAATACAGAAACATGCTGTTTGATGCTTTCATCATAGAAAAGTAAAATATCGTTTATTCGTCTCGAACATACACAATCATTTAGCCTGACACCAAACCACAATTTATTTTTCGTAGCATCCAGGCAGTGACAGAGCAGCTCAACAAAGCAGTAGAACACAATGACATCCACACAGACTCCTGCGCTTGTTAGCACTAAGAAAATCACCCATGATGGCGAAATATGAGGAAACTTTCTGTAACAAAACAAAGATGAAGGACTGTGAAGTGAGACAGGACAGGACAACTTATCTGGATAAAATCTTCCTGTTTTCCTGGAACACTCACTTCCTGGCCAGGTCGAAATAAACATAAACTTCTAACAATGAAGCGCTTACGTATTTTTCATAAACTCCAAATTTTTATCCTGTAAGTCAAACTTACTGTGCAAAAGTCATTAGTGACCTTTCATTTCTTTATATTCTGCTGGGAAAATAGGAAGTAGATGCAGTCATTTATGAAAATGTGCAAGCATACATGAAAATGCAGTTCATAAGGTAAAAACTGAGTTTGCACAAATCTGACTTGAAAGCTTGAAGGTAAATATTTGGCATAAGCACCTTTATTCTTCAACACAGGCAGAAGTCTCTGAGGCGAGCTTTCTTACCATTCGTTGCTATAGTCCTCCAGGATTCTTGAAGGACTGAAGAAAAGCTCTTCTTTAGATGTTTGCTGCATTTTTATCTGTTCTCTGTCAAGATAATCCCACACTGCTTCAATAATGCCGAGGTTCTGGCTCTGGGGAGGCCAATCCATGACTAATATTGATACTGTGATACTTATAATGTGTGTTTTTCTG
This sequence comes from Aulonocara stuartgranti, assembly GCF_965226115.1. Classification (NCBI taxonomy): domain Eukaryota; kingdom Metazoa; phylum Chordata; class Actinopteri; order Cichliformes; family Cichlidae; genus Aulonocara; species Aulonocara stuartgranti. The sequence goes on from NC_138941.1 coordinate 36,524,197, forward strand.
TCCAGGTATGCTTTTACTGCACTGCATCTTCTAGTCAGTGTCCTATCTTGTATGTTGCATGATAATAAAGGCAATTCAATTCAACTCAATTCAACACCACTGGCTGAAATGCGGCCCCAAAACCATGACCGAGCCTCCACAGACGGCTGTAGACACTCAGGGTTGTGTCTCTCTGTTGACCTCTGTACGTATTGACCTTGAACCATTGAAACTTCTAATTTGGATTCATCACACCATAAGACCAGCTGCCACTGATTTTCAGTCCAGTTTCTGTGTAATTTGGCATGCTTCAACCTTTTCTACCCGTTTCCCTTCCCTTCAGTCCAAGACCTGGACTGAAAATGAGTGACAAAGAAGCCAATGTTCATGAAAAACTTTGAAAAAGCTTCAGAAGACTTGAAGAACTATTGCACAAGATCACTTTGTCTAGTGCTCAACACTTTTACACAGCACTGTAAAGTTCAAATAATTTCCAGTTAATATTTTTGCTGCTTCAAATTGCTTCTTCAGAAACGACGTCGCAGTAATTATGCTCTGCAAGCCTAAGGAGAAACAACTGTTGGGACAATGAATGTGGTCTCATCATCATCAGTGTGCATTTTAAACACAGTGTTTACACTGATTTGCCAATGGGCAGCAAAAGACAAATAGAATATATAATAGATATAATGTAAAATGACATTATTTGTATGGCACTGATATTCATGCTTGGAACTGTAGTTTGTGAAGAACTCCACACAGAATAATGTCCAGTGCAATTACTCTCTGCTAAAGCCACATATTCCTAAATTTAGACATGAAAAATTTAGTGTCATGGCAAATTTTTGTTTATCCCCATTGTCCAGATTTTGTTACTCTCATGTTTCAGTAGCTGTCAGAATGCATTTCTATTGCGTGAACTCGGTCTGTTTCTGTTCAGTCTGGGAGAATTAGGCTTGACAGAGTGGTGAATTTAAACCTTGCAATAAATCACTGTCACGTTAACCACAGCTAATAGATCATCTTGTCTTTTTTTTTTTACTTAAACAGTTTTTATTCATTATCAAGAAAAGCATAAAACATAACAAGCAAACAAAAAAGAAAGAAAAGAAAGAAAAGAAAAAAAAACCCAAAGGGAATATATGAAAGTCATTATACACCTGTACAAATACACATATGGGGTAAAGAGGAGAGAGAGAGAAAAAAACAAAAAACAAAAAAACAAAAAAAACACACACACACACACACACACACACAAAAACATATTTTCACTCAATTACCCACAGATTTAGAAAGAGAAAAAGATAAACTCCAAGAATGAATTGTTGTCCTTTACACTTACTTCCTATTTAACTGAGAACATCTTAATCGCACCCCCCCCCCCCCCCTCCCCTCAACAGTTGGGACAAATCATTTGGCAAATAAGAAAGCAAAGGGGACCAAACATTAAGAAAGAGACCCTCATTTCCTCCTAAAATAGCAGCAGTTCTTTCGTGAGGAATAACTTTAAATAATTCTCTGTACCACAAAGTCACAGAGGGGGGTTTATCCTTAACCCAATTAATGAGAATACATTTCCTAGCTACCAGCAATAGTTTGTCACATAATTGTGACAAACTATTGCAAGTGATTCAATGTTACTTCTTTTGAGGGTAGGCCAAGAAGAAAATACCCGGGGTCCCTTTGAATCAGATTGTTAAAAATATTACTTAGTTCTTGAGATATGAAGCTCCAAAGTCTTTTGATTAATTTACATTCCCAAAAGTAATGAAAAAAAGTGCCAGTTTCTTTTTGACATTTACTACAAAAATGGGAAATATGAGGTGCAATCTTATGCAAGACATATAAAGGCGATGTATGATTTTGTATTGGGTTTCTCGCAAGCGGTTGCAAGTAAAAGTGGAACTACCCATGTTAATGGCTCCTTTCCACTCCTCTTCGGTATATTGATTATTAAGATCTGTCTCCCATTTATGAATAGCGCTCAATGTGTTGCTACCGAGAGTATATAGGAGAGAATAAAAAGCTGAGATAAAATGAGTTCTGTCTTTTCACTTAATAAGAAATGTCTCAATATCATCATATATAACTATTTCTGAAGACTGTGGAATTTTAGAATGAACAAAGTTACGAACCTGGAGAAAGCCAAAAAATGGTCTCTAGGAATATTAAAATTTGACTGCAATTGCTCAAAGTTCATCAGTGTGTTGTTTAGATACAAATCGCCAATTACCCTTAATCCCTTTTTGTGCCACTTATCGAACATACTGCAAGACATTCCTGGAACAAAAGATCATCTTGTCTGACAGGGAAGACGTGCTTGATACTACAGAGTATACAGGATCTGAAAATACTGATTACACAAATAATAGTTCACACGGTGCGTTTAAATCTTTAGAAGAGATGGCTGGTTTAAAGAAACGTTGAGTTATTTACTAAAGTTAGTACCACTAGAAGTTATATTGTTTATCTGGAGGAAGTGTTTACTTTGCTGCTGGGTATTTGTGCTGAATAATGTGAAACTGTCCCAGTACTTCTTTCAAAAGAAAGTAGATTGCACCAAAGAGTTCACAAACCCTTGATTAGTTGGTTTTGGCCACATGTTTTTGTTTACATGTAGGCTCTCTTTCTGCATTGAATTTGGTATTCATCTTTTTTTTTTAGCCCTGCAATAGACTGACAACCCGTCCAGGGTGTACCACCACCCCTATAACAGCTGGGATAGGCTCCAATCCAACTGCAACCCCGATAAGCAGATGGATGGATGGATGGATTTAATGGATGGATGGATGGATGGATGGATGGATGGATGGATGGATGGATTGGATGGATGGATGGATGGATGGATGGATGGATTGGATCGATAGATGGATGGATGCATGAATGGATGGATGGATGGATGGATGGATGATGGATGGATGGATGGATGGATGGATGGATTGGATGGATGGATGGATGGATTGGATGGATGGATGGATGGATGCATGGATGGATGGATTGATGGATGGATTGGATCGATGGATGGATGGATGCATGAATGGATGGATGGATCGATGGATGGATGGATGCATGGATGGATTGGATGGATGAATGAATGGATGGATGGATGGATGGATGGATGGATGGATGGATGGATGGATGGATGGATGGATGGATTGGATGGATGAATGGATGGATGGATGGATGGATGGATGGATGGATGGATGGATGGATTGGATGGATGGATGGATGGATGGATGGATGGATGGATGGGTATTTCCTTTGTCAGCCCTAATGTAGAAGGCTAACAATACTTTAGCCATACTAGCAACGTGATTCTGTCCATCATGCATCTGTAGCTCACATAACTTTTTTTTTCTTTTTGTATGGCTTATTCAAAGATATTTCTTACCCAACAATGAATAAAAATTTATTTAACTTTGAAAAAAAATCTCTTTTTTTTTTTTTTTTTTTTTTTCGCCTGTCCCATTTGGTTCTTTAGCCATCAGAATTGTTGTCTGAAGACCAACAAGGATGCCCAATGGATTTACTTTGCCAAATGGATCATCGTGGCATTGCCGTATTGGTCCATTTGGTCGATCTTTGTTTTTATTATTTATTATATTTTATTTTCAGATGTTACCGACGGGACAGACATGAGTGAGAGATAGGAAAGGGAGAAAGAAAGAGGAAGGAAAGGAAAAACAGAAGGGGAGACGGACAGTGAGAAAGGGGGGGAGAAAAAAAATAAAAATCTCCTGGATCACCTGTTGAGAGAAGAATAGAAAACAAGCAAAAAAAAAGACAAAAAAAACAAAAACAAAGCAACATACTAAACACAACACCATCGCATTAATCTAGCTAAGTGTAAACAGCAGTAAATACTAAATATTCAATGTTGTTGTGCAGCACGCAGGACAGATGTGCTTCGAAGTAGCAGCCAAGAAAGGTGTAATTTGGGTCTACGAGCAGTGAACACCCGTGTGCATACCTGTGTGGATCAGCGCACTTGTATTCCAAAGGTTTCTCCATGTAACGATCTGCTAGGGAGTGTGGGGGGGCCACAGCCCCGTCCTCCAGGGTGTGAAGCAGGTATGGAGGAGATCAAAACTCCAGACATCCAGAGGCCCCCAGAACACAAGAGACCAAGGAAGACCAACAGAGGGGCAGCCGCGCCACTGTCCCAGTAAGAGCTGAGGAGAGTCCCAGATGAGGGTTCACTCAGCAGCCGCGGAGCAGAAGCCAGGGGGAGTTGCAGTGACGCGCCCGTGAGCTCCGCCGGCCGCCAGCTGTGCCTGAGTGACCGAGCCCCAGGCCGAGAGGCCGGGGGCACCCCACCCCCGAAGGGGCCCGAGCGAGCCCCAGGCTCCAGGCCCCGATAAGCGACCGCCAAGGAGTGAGCCGGTGTGTACCTGGACGCCCACCCCCAGACACAAAGAACCACCAACGCACCGACACCTGAGGGAGTCCGCCACTGGCAGGGGAAGTGGTGGTAGGTGGAGATAGGCCTCCAAACCTTGGAGGGCCTGAGGTGTCCCCAGAGAGGTGGCGTCTGGTACCCAGCCTGACATATAGACACAGACATACAGGCACACACAGACACAAACATCCATTCCCACCCTCATGCTCTCATATGCACTCACTCCACACTCAACCAACGTGGAGACAGACATAAAGAGACGCTGTACACACGATCACACTCCCCAAGCGTACTCTACAAACCGGGTCTAGGTACCCTTGCCCCTGGAGGGGGGAACTGCACCCAGACCCAGGTGGTGTTACCCTTTTCCCTGCGGTGGGGAGAGGCAGACCACCCCGACTCCGTAGCAGCAGGGAGGCCCCACACCCCAGACCGCAGTCGGACGGCCAACTCCACCTAGCCCTCCCGCTCCAGCAGGCCGCAGAGAATGGGGGTGGGAGAAGACTCCAAACCTCCCTCCACCCGCTCATTGTAGTGTTGATGCATATGTGTTCTAAGGTGTAATTAAAACCCAGGAGGGCATGGAGCTACCTGCCAAGGAGCAGCAGGTAAGCGCATAGTCCCTCCTGATAGCCCTCAATGTCTAAGTGTATTTAAAATTGAGAGGTGGGCAACGACGCCAGGGGTGAGGTGTACACCCTGATGGTAATTTGGACTCCGTGATTGTGCCCACCCCCAAGATCCTATATGTATGTGTAATGAGAGTGTGAATAATGTGAATGTCTAAGTTGTGGGATAAAATTGAGGCAGAGGCAGCCAGAAGGGGACAGAGGGGGGGGGGGGGGGGGGGGGGGTAGCCTCCTCTCCTTTTTATGTATTAAAATTGCTACTCCCCGTTGTCTAGAATTATAACAGGCTGCAAACACGTTAGGAAACTCAGGTGTTTTAAGTTCGTTTAAACCTGTGACAGGTCTGTGAGTTTCTTGTAATAAAACAACATCTGCCTGTAGTTTTTTAAGCTGGTTAAATATCTTTAACCTCTTTCCTCTGGAGCCAGCTCCATTTACATTCCATGTGACAAACCTCAGCATGCCCATAATTGTGTGTGTATGTCTAATGAAGTATGCTGGGTGTTTCGTTTAGACAGGTGGAGAGAGTGTGGAAACATCCCTTGTTTGTAAATAGAAAGAGAAAAAGAATTGTGGTGAGAGGCTCCATAAGTCAGACTATGTGTGTGGATATTCACTAATATGAACAAGCGTGGCTTGCTTATGTGTCCTGCAAGTCTGTGCGTGCTGTGAGGCTGTTGTGAATGTGCTGCCGTTGAGCTGATGTGTTTGCGTGATCGTGGTGTGAAAATATGGAGAAATAGAGGGTGTTGTTTGTAGGTGAGTGGGGAAGTAGGTGATCACAGCAGTGAAAGACAAGAGAAAGAAAGAAACCACATGAACTGTGAGCAACAACAACAAAAAAGAAACGAAACGGAAACATTCCAATTAAAGCAATGACGGAGGGTGACGGTGTTATATCTGCTATGACATCATAGGTTAAACCCATGTTAAAAGAGAAAGTGTGAATGAATAAGAAAAGAGTGTAGCGGGTTCTTATCTGGAGTGCAGTCAATATAACCACGGTGTGGTGCCGGGGTCGCGGTAGAGCTGTCCGTCCACGTAGAGCCGGTCCACGGCGATGACAGCACGGGAGCCTTTCTGGATGAAGCTACGTCGAACTGGGAACAGGACCTTGCGTCGTTCCAGGATCTCTTTGGGGAACTGGTCGTTCACGCTGAAGTCCGTTCCTTTCAGTTCTCTGCCGCGACTCTTCACCTGTTCCTTCTGTTTGAATTGACCGAATTTGACCGAATTCATCTTTTTTTTTAGCCCTGCAATAGACTGACAACCCGTCCAGGGTGTACCACCACCCCTATAACAGCTGGGATAGGCTCCAATCCAACTGCAACCCCGATAAGCAGATGGATGGATGGATGGATTTAATGGATGGATGGATGGATGGATGGATGATGGATGGATGGATGGATGGATGGATGGATGGATGGATGGATGAATGAATGGATGGATGGATGGATGGATTGGATCGATGGATGGATGGATGGATGGATGGATGGATGGATGGATGGATGGATGGATGGATGGATGGATTGGATGGATGCATTTACTTTTGCTACAACAAAATGATTTGACAGATTCAGTTAAAATGAAATGGTCTGCACTGCTCCTGTGCCAACAGGCAAAGCCCTGTAACTGAACCAGAACACAAGATCCTCACTTTGATCCCCCTCTATAAGAGAGTATCAGAGCGTTGCAGAAATAAATCAAAATAAATGAACACAATGGGAACATGTCAACAAACATGATTCTTCATCTGAGCCTGCAGGTCACTCTGGAGCCTGTGTGGCTTTGATGGACAATGACCTCTGACTGTCACGCTGAAGGAGAAACCCCAAACAAACCAACAGAAGAAGTCCACAAAGAAACTCTCAGATTCGCAGCGTACCTCCCAAGTTCATATACATAAGCAGCTAGTCAACCCGGACGCAGCCTCTTATTCCCAAAAGTAAGTGACTTCCACAAACGAGCAGCTGTATGTTCTATTGTTATGTGGTGTTGTGGCTGCGGATCCCAGCACTATTAAAGTGGAATCACCTTAACCCAGTTGGACCTGCTTTTGTCATAGCTGAGGGGTTTTCTACAAGAATGATTGGTGGGGTTTTGTATACACTCTCGCTCGACTGGTCGCATTATCTTTGCTTCACGTGTTCCCCTACGAGTTTGTTCAGGGTCTGTAACAAAGAAAGTGGCTTATTATCACCCACTGGAGGAGTTGTCTGCACATGTACCATTCAGTAATTGCTGCCGCTTAACAAGCGGACGGAATTGGACTTGACATTGAGCCATTATTAGGAAATGAAATGCTGTTTTTCCAATTATGGGAGTTTGGCAGGGCCCAGTGACTCTCCCCTGTAAGGATTATGAAAAGAGAGTTACAGTCACGGAGAGGCAGTGGCAGTCTGACGTCGGAGGCATGATTTTCACTGTAAGCAACACAACTGGTTGAAAGTTATGAATGAAAGTTGAGTTTGACATCCACTAAACTCTATTTCTCCCTGGTATTAGTACTTCCTGTGGTGAGTAGATTTTCTATGGCTACCCCTCAATGACTAGACTTGATGTGGTTCCATACAGCTATACAGCAGTGCTTGTATTGCAAGACGTGCTCACATTTCAAAAGCACACACCTATTACAGAGGAGTCAGTTCTTGTTCCTGTCATGAAGAAACAAACAAAAAGGTGAGACCTTGACATCATGCCAGGGATGTCCAACTCCAGGCCTTGAGGGCCGATGACCTGCAGGTTTTACACATCACCCTGGGTCGACACACCTGAATCAAATGATTAGTTAGTCTGGAGAACTTCAGGGCATGTTGAGGAGGTCATTTAGCCATTTAAATCAGCTGTGTTGGATCAAGGACACATCTAAAACCTGCAGGACACCGTCCCTCGAGGTCTGGAATTGGACACCCCTGCATTACACACTAACTGTAAATTCGAAAAAAGGCTCAGGAAAGGGAACACTTCACCTCGATTGTGTCTTTGACCTCTAATACCACTCAACTTATTGTACCATTAAAAAAAACCCCAAAAGAACAAATAAACAAAACAAGAAGTGAAAGAAGCTACTAATACATTTACTTATTTTCTGTCCAGTTATCACCATTTCACTAGCTGGGCCCACGTCCTCATTTTAGGTTTGACGGCGTTTTAGTAGGTAAAGGTAAATGCTTGGACATGAATTGAGCTGCAGTTTGGGGAAGGCCTCGAAGGGGACTGGTGGCAGATCCCCGTGTACTAAATAGAAGTGAAGAAGTTAAAGATTTGAGAACAAGGAGGGAGGGAGGGTGGGGCACGTAAACAAGAATGAACAGCTTGCAGGAGTGGGGGAACCTATATAGATGAGAACCGGAAGGAGCGTGTTTGGAGGCGTGGTCCTGCTCCTGAAATTCCGATACATAATCTCCAATTCAAACCTTCTCTGCTCTCTTTGGCAAACTCTTTGCAACAGCATTGTTTGAGTTCACTGACATTTGCAAGCATTCAAGGATATTTCAATCAGGTTGAGATCTGGACTAGATTTGCTGCTGTGCCTGGGATCATTGTCCTGTAGAGTGAACTAATTTCAACCAATCTGTTAGACAGACATATTTGACTCTAGAATACTGTGTTAAACAGAGGAGTTCATGGTCTATTCAGTTACTGTAATGTGCACAAGTCCTGTGGCTGCAAAACAAGCCCAAATCATCACCCCTCCATCACCATGCCTCACAGTTGAGGTGAGGTGTTTGTGCTGATATGCTGTACTTGGTTTTCGTCAATTATGGTTCTGCACATTATGGCCAAACATCAACACTTTGGCCTTGTCTGTGCAAAAGGACAGTCTTTTGTACTATTGTGAACCTTAACATTTAACATGACAACTGAGGCCTGTAGAGTCTGAGATGTAGCTCTTGTGCATGGTCTGACCATAGGATGAATTTTCTGGGAAGATTGTGTGATTATGTTAGCACACACCTGAACACTCCAGACCTGCAAACTGCCAAAACCTTTGCGTCTTAATTCATTTGGTATCAGTAGCGGTGTGTTTTGTTTTTCACACACCATTTCTGCTTTTTGATTTAGCTTTTGTTCAATTTCATAATGACGCTGTGTAAAAAAGTCAAGTTTTGTGGTTCATTATAGGTTGTGCTTATTTAAATTTAGACCTGCTAAGGATGGGTAATTGTTACAATATTCTAAACATAAAACCTCAGAATTTAATGTGGGTGTACTTTCTTTTCACCATGGTGGATGGCATTTCCAATTTTTGTTGTAACTTCTAATGTCCTAGAACATTTTCTCAAATGATATATGAAAGAAATGTTTAACCAATAATTAACCCACAAATAAAAGCACCTAGCCTATTGTGAAGTTATATATTATATATATATATTGCAATTTACCTATTGCTTCTTATTACTCTCTCTGTCTCAATCATCACAATTTATTCTTTTTTAAGAGGCTTCTGTTTTGAAAAGCGCAGCATGATAAAAGTATGTCTGCGTATTATATTAATATACATTTACACAGATAACAGCACTTTGTCTGACGTGCAGCAGACTTGTCAGTCTCATACTAAAATGAGTTAATGAGAGTATTAAATGAAAGTACCCCCTGCTTCAATGCTGGCACCTTGTGGCACTGTATCCACATGGTGGACTAAGCATTCATAAATAGTCATAGTTAACAAACTGGTCTCGAGGTGGGACATAAGCGTATTAAAAGTCCTCTGAGAAAAGAGAGCAGGTTCACTGAACTGAAATGAGGCGTTACTTACCTACTTGCCAGCAGCATGATGCTAACACAACATGGCAGCTCAGGGCAGCTCTTTGCAACTTTCTCAGCCTTACCAAGTAATTGGTGACCTGGCACCCCACCTGACATCGTAGGCTCAAGGAAGCGGGCTCAGAAAAGCAAACGGGTTCAATTCTGCATTTTGCACATTTTGCAGAAGATTGCAGCGCCATTAAATCAAGGACATTTGTCGATAAAATATCTAAAGTTTCTTATATTACATTCTCATGTTGATATGTCTGGTGTTTTAACTGTAATTTCCAAGAACTGCAAAGTGAAGTAAAAAACAGTTTGAATGGCACATGGTTTAAATAAAACAAAAATTAAAAAGAAACTAAAAAACAAGTGAAAATTGATCAGCTCATTCATAAAACAGGAAAAAAGGGCAAATAGAGACGAAAAAGGAAAAATTATTATACACTATCCTTAAAACCCAGCCAGCAGTAACATATGGAAAAAAGTACTGGACCACCTACACATTAAACCTACAGGAGCTGCTCAGGTATTGATCCCCATCCCATGAAGCTCCCAGTGGACAGGATTTGTGCTGATGTTAATGCCAGAGGATGTTAGGATTTCTGTAGTTACATGGTCTGCGACTGGCGGCTGGGTCGCTGTGGTTCCTAAATGCTTCCACTTTGTAATAATACCACTAAGAATATCTAAGTCAGGGCTGCCCAATCCCGGTCCTCGAGAGCTACCGTCCTGCAGCTTTTAGATGCATCCCTACTCCAACACAGCTGAATCAAATGGTTTGATTACCTCTTCAGCATGCCATCGTGTTTGGCAAAGGCCTGATAACAAGCCATTCATTTGATTCAGCTGTGTTGGAGTAGGGATGCATCTAAAAGCTGCAGGATAGTAGCTCTCGAGGACTGGAATTGGGCAGCCCTGATCTAAGTGGACAGTAATTTTATAAACTGACTCGTTGCAATGGTGATATCCTGTTACCAACCACCAAACCTGAATTCAGTGGGCTCATTAGAACGACTCATTCTTTCGCAAAAAGCAGACTGCATGACTAGATGCTTGATTTTATATACCTGTGGGCCTGAAAACACCTGAATTCAAAGAATTAAGAGGTGTGGCCTAATGCCTTGCTGTATACAAGGTCAGTCTATAAATACTAGAGTGAAAAAAGTCACATAATGGACATATCCCTTAGATTCATCAATGGATGATGGATCATTGGATAAACAGTTGGATTTTGTATGCCACACTGTCAGTTATTGTACTTAAAATGTCACACAATGTCAAATTTCCATTGAGACCTTTTAAACCTTACCTGCGGTGTTCACCTGTAGAGCTACTTTATCTCAGTCAAGCTTGAACTTTCACTCTTGACCTTGTCAACCTAAGATCCACTTATTAGCTTCCGCAGCTTTCGGTCTAATGCGACAAGTGATGACAGTTAAGTGATTGTAAAGGTCACATGATAACACTCTTAACCATCTTCGCCACAACTGAACAACTGACGGCCAAAAGATTGTAATTAAAGCTGCTGAAACAGTGAGTGAACCTTGTTATGACAAGTTTGCAGCTTCATTAGCTCCTCAGATTTATGGTATGTTAGTGTAGCAGCTTCATATATGTTTACTTGACAAAACAAAGGCCACCATAGTGAATGAGCAAAATAATGGGACTGAAGAAGTCAGACAGAAATACTCATCCACATTCAGGAGATGAATAAAAAAGAATAAGAAAGGGAGAAAGGAATAAGTTATTTAGTCCTGGTAGACACCACCCCATCCCCCTACTTCCACCCCAAACCCTGAGTAGGAAACGTTATCAATGCTTGCAGCTTAAAGCCCACTACTTTGATATATGTGACCATGAATATGGTGGTATAGATGTTGCTGCAGGTACCATTGCAATATCACTGTAAACAATACCGTTAGAGGTACTGCAGTGCCAGTGCAGTACATAATGAAATCCAGTATTTGTAACATCCTGCATGGACCTGCAGGCATCCTGATGCCCTCTGACAGTGTGCTGAAAGCCCTGCACACAGGGTTATGTGATCCTGGGAGAGTGTGGAGTATTTTCCTATTCTCCTGTAGATGGAGATCTCTGTTGTTTGGCTGACCGAGTTTGGTGCCAAATCATGTGTTTGTGTTTTATAAATCCCCTGAGAAGCCCGGTGTTTTTTTCACTGACTTGTCATGGGTCAAGTAGTTCTCTAAGCAGACTTTTCACTATGATTTTATAATACTATTCCTCGACCTTTATCTGGGGGTAATTTGCTTTTCCCATGCTTCTTTCATGACCTTTCATAAAAAAATTCTTAAGAGCTGTTTTGTTTATAGGATTTGGGACTTCACTGGACCCCAGGGCTGCCAATGCGAATGCATGCCTTACTCTGGTTGGGCTACTTTTCATTATTGGGATCTAGTGTCCATTTGGTGGTTTTCTCTGTGAAATTCTGTTGTTGAGGATGTTTTGTTTTTTCTTTAACTGTAACAAATTTGCCTTCTAAGAAGATAAAGACATAGCTTTATCTTCTTAGCACTTCTTGCTTATTCCTCCATTGTTGTTTGTAGACAAGTCTACGTAATGCACTTGTCTGCCACTATTTATGGACTCCAAAAGAAATGAGGTCTAATTTGACCGAACGCTCGTCCTCTAAAGAAGGTCGACATGCAATACACCCTAAACACTGACAGACGTTTCAACTGATTACCCCGGGCTTGGTTGTAAATAAACTATACAAGAGGTCAGGATCCCTCCAAGAAGTTTGGTTTATTTTCTGTGGGAAAAGTGGAGAATATAACTTCATCAAGTGTCTAACAATTATTCAGCAATGAAGGCCAGTCACTCTTTGGTGGAACGACATACAGATTATTGCAGGACAGCATGTCTACACGTGGAGGGGTTTTAGGTTAAGAATGCATTTTAGGAGTAATACAGTAATAATATAATTATAAAATATTATATTTTATAATTGACCTGCTCAGTGATATACTGATGCTTTCATGTTTATGTTTGTTTGATGTTCTGTTGGTGTGTTTTTAATTGCCTCTTGGGGAATAAATAAAGTGTTTTTTGAATTTGAATCATGACTCATGAAATCTAAATAGCATAAAAAAATGATAAAAGTTGAAAACTACTATTCTGCGCTGCCTATGAGAACACTTTCAGAATCCTGGACACATGAGAGTTGTGTATAATGAGTAAATTGTTGTTTTATAGTCAATGTAAAACCTTTAACTTCTTTTTATAATCGCTTAAATAACAGATTATATCACAAACCAAATTCTTCCTTACGCTCACTAATGAGAGAAATGAATGCAGAACTATTTATTCTCAATGACATGTCTATTTACTCCAATTTCACAAATTGCACACTGTGTTGAGGAGCAACCACCGTTTGGAGCAACTTCAGCCAGATGTTGGTTTAGCTTGCCCCCTAGTGGCCATCAGAAACCTTGTGTTTGGTAATTGTAAGTAGTCAGGGGTCAGGTCTAAATACGCCAATAATTCATGAAAAATATCGACAGTTCAGGTGAAATAGTGCTATAAAACTGCAGGTCAAATCTTTTAACGTGTTTTTTATTCAATCGTGGCCATTAACTAAAGTTATGTTACTGTCCAGGCAAAAGCTTGTAAGGCGCTTACATTATAATTCAGGTGTGGGCTTCGGACCAGACACAGCACATAAAGGCAAAATTGTGAAGCAGAAGTAGCATCAGTAAAAAGTAACACTTCCATGTTTTTCTGCATAATGTAGAAAGACAGACTCATTTCTTGCTTCTCTTGTTAAAGCTCTAATATTGCTTCAGCAGCCAGGTGGGGGAAGGTACTCCAGGCAAAGCAAAGTAATTCCACCACCAGGGCTTCTCTGCTCTCTCCTCTTGGTTCTGGCTCAAATCAGCCATCTGGGTGTAGTGCTGGTACTGGTTGTAAGGGTCAAACTTGTCGTAGGATGAGAAGTCCTCTTCCTCCGGGTCAAAGTTCACAGGCGCTTTCGGCAACACAAAGTCCACCCGGCCTGCAGTCTTCATGCGAGAGGGCACCTGGATTCTCTTGGTGGCTCTGGTGTAGCCTTGCGCAGAGGCGGAGACTATGTGGATGCCAGGAGTGAGGAGGCGCCAGTAGTCTCCATTTTCAGCTAGGGCAGGGAGAGAAAGGCTGAGTATTTGGGCTTTTAATTATAATCAACTTATAATCAACATGAATACACAGTACATGAGTACGAATATATTTGTAGAGAAATGTTCATTTTACACATCAAGATGGGTTTACACAACTTGCAGAAACCCTGTAATACAAACTGTGGGAGTAGGTGTTTGGTAGAACTGCAATGACCTTAATAACTTTAGTTGAAGTAAGATATTGATTTGGTTTCCAGGTACTTCCACCTCGAGAACCTAGATAGGATTTTTAATACAGACACCAGTGCCGATATTTGGCAATATGAAAAAAAACCCATATATATCAGAAATTGTTTACCTTTCTCAACACAAGAAATAAACTAAAATAAACAGATTACTCAGACAATATGACAAAAAAGTTGAGATTTGTCAATTATTATACGTTTTGTGCTGCTGTTAGTGACTACTTGATGCTGAATCTTGTTTTACTGTCACAACAAGGTGTTTACATACGATGCTTCTCAGATTCTCACTTGGTTATTGAATTTGTGGCCAAACGCATCTCACCTTAAGGAAAGTTGTAGAGTGCCTTACTGTGCAACAGTAACACTCATAACATGGTTGAAGGGTGGTTGGAAGGTTGTGATCAGAATAAACAATGATGTTATTGAGCTTTGTTATGAGCTTAATATAGGTTTTATGAAGAACCTGACACAGGAAGTTGTACTTATACTGGACAACTACCTCAAAATGCCTTTTTTGCCTTTATAGCTCATATCTTTTTAATATTTAAGATGCTACATATCTGAATTACTGAATAAAAATCATGTTGGCCATAAAGAGCTTAAGAATTGACTAAGAGACAAAACTAATGTCATAACTAAATGAAATTTTGTAAAGGCGTATGTTTTGTTAGCAGGTGATAGTTATTACCTGTTGTAATGTCGTGCTGTATCCCTCTGACAGATATCCTGGCACCTTTTATAGCATTTCCCTTTTCATCTTTTACAATCCCTTTGATGCCACGATGGGCCTGAGGACCAACACCCAAGAAAGTTGTTTACAAATAGATCATTTCATTCATCGCACTTGAGATTCAGTATGCTATTGCTAACATGTGCTGAACTGCCATGCCAACAAAAATCAGGATATCTGCTAAAAGAGTCTTACTGTCTCCATAAATGAGAGCAAAGATTCTTGGTTTTCATGCCAGGCAAAGGCCAGTTCCTCTTCAGGGGGAAATCTATCACATCCCACATTCACAGTCACCTCAAAGCAGTTGGTGTGGAGATAGTTGAAGTCTTGCATTCCTGACCACAAAAAAACAAAAATCCAAAAAACACACTCACAGGTTCATAACTGGTCTTACAGCACCCTCTAGCAGACTCAGCAGACAACAGCACTTTCCTTCCTGACTCAGAAATCTATTTTGCTTCTCTGGATTTGTGCCCCCCCCCCCCCCCAAACTCACCGCCTGCCAAGCTGGACCACTGAGCTGCATTAACGATCCCTTTCTGGCTCTGAGTACGAGACGATCCACAGCGTGCGTTTTCATTGGACATGGTTCCGTGGGCATTTGCATAAGTTGCTGCGATAAATTTGAAAACCTGCAAAATGTAAAACTGGTTAATTGTTTCTCCCTTTGTTCAGATGAAAAAATAACCACTGATTTAAACCACATGTTCACAGGGTTTTACTGGGGCAACAAGCATAAATAAAAAATCAGAGTCTGCTGATCTTAATAATGTTTTGTCCTATTTTTTTGCCATCTGTTTTCTGTTGTTAGCAATGACTCATTGCTTCCTACCTTCCCTCAAAGAGCAGTAAACAGGCATGTCACTGCATTAAGTGTTTTATGGGAGCACACTGCAAATAATATTCAATATTACACCTTACTTACCAGTCCCGTTACAGTTGTAGTAGCTGTAGTCTAAACCATCATGGGTCCTTCACTTTATAGCCTTTAACTCATTAAAACATGACTGATATATTGCATAAAGTAAGAATATAAGGGTGTAGAAGGTTTTCAGAACTGACCAGTGACTGTAGGAAAAAGCATAGAGCAGTGTGCACTCCTGGAGGATGCACACTCGGTCACAAAGGATGCACTGGTGTATCTTTTGTGTTTATATTTATCATACAGTCATGTCAGGTATCATTTAATTAACACTGCTTTAAAAAGGCTTTCTCCTTTTTTTTAAAAATCCCCATTGCCCCGGCTCCTCGCTCCAAGGGAATCCTCACCTCTTTTATTTGCTTGTGAGTTGGGAGGCCTAGGATGCAATGGGAGGAGTCAAGTAGGGCTGCCACGATTAGTCGACTAGTCACGATTACGTCGACTATCAAAATCATCGACGACTAATTTAATAGTCGGCGCATTGTTTGAAGCTTTGTAAGATCCCAAAAGACGCAGGAATAAGTAGTAGGATTTAAGAGTGTAATAACGGACTGAAACAGAAGATGGCAGCACTGCATGTACAAGGATGCCAGCTGCCGTTAAACCCCGAAGAAGAAGAAGCTGTGTCCCAGAATTCATAGCGCGGACCAGCACAGTTGCCAACAATGGCGGCAGCTAGTTAGTTTTAATATTACTCTTATTATTCTTTCTGGGTCACAAAATAAACGTTTAACATATTTTCAGGCGAGAATGTAGCTGTGGAAACTTCAAATATCTGCTCAGTTTATCAAGACACCGCATATTTTCAAAAGTGCTCCAACGTTTTCGGAGACGTCTGTTACCCACTAGCTCGATAGCTAGCCGGGGGCAAAGCTCACTAGAGTCCGTGAGAACACCGGACTCCCGGCAAATCATTTTCAAACCCACCGCAGTCTTTCGCTACTCAGGTTAAACATATATAAGTCACTTAGATAACTTACAAATGTTATTGTTTGGCTTTTTTAGTATTTTATTTGTTCCTGAGTAAATCGGTTTGGCTGAGAAATAAAGTTATAGTTTTTACACAGCTGAATAAACGACAACTGATTATCAGAAATGTGAGATGCTCGAGAATATACTCCGGTGTCCTGTTATATTTTAGATAGCAAGGAGCAGACGAGACTGAGTTTATTAAACTCCAACGAAACAATCTGCAGATTTCATTAAACTTTAATAAACTATCATCTTGTCTTTATTTTTAGTTAAAATATACCTTAAACACTTCAAGCTGTAAGCTAATGATAGTTATATAAGAGCAAATACGTGCTGGTGCAATAAGCTGTACGTTTTACGTCCAATGGATGCATGATCTGATTAGTCGACTAATCCAAAAAATAATCGGTGACCAGTCGACTATCAAAATCGTTTGTGGCAGCCCTAGAGTCAAGGATGCCCAATTTTGCATGAGAAAGAGGGGAATATATACACTGAGAACTGGATTAAACATGCAATTAAATTATGGTTAGGTTCACATCTAACACGTCCAACCATTTATGTGAAACTAATACGTTTAAGAGACGCGCTCTTCATCTTGTAGTTTATGCTTGTTTAGCATTGGTTGACCCACCATTTACCTGGTAGATGTTAAAAGATTAAAAAGGCAAATCAAATAACCAGAATGTCTGTGGTTACAGTCAACAGTCTATTCTTTTTCCAGCTTCCTCTAAACATATACTACATGTTCATACCTGTACTGATGACAGTAATAATTGAGGTCCTTTATATTTTCTGGTTTTTAGGGTTTGTTTAGGTTTCACTTTGTTTTTGATTATTACAAACTATCCTTTAACTCTATAAGTTTCCCAAAGAACCCTTTTTACCTTATCATCTGGGGTTGGGCAGAACATTTCATGTCCCAATGGGTGTTTGGACAGATCATAAGGGTAAGACACCACCAAGTCTCCACCATGGAAGTTAGCGGAGAGCACAAACGGGATGGAGCGGACCCACTTCATGACAGCGTAGGTCTCTGGTGCAACCTGGATTTCAGCATTAACACTTCTTATTGGTCTAACTGATTAAGTCAGTTTATTGTAAAGAGGCAAACTTTGCAACAGCACAGCTCGTTATTTCATAAAGTATGTGCAGTGTCATTCATTATATATGGATAAGGATTTATACTGTACCTTACCAAACCAGTAATAGTCTGGGATTAGGATGTGGTCGGTGCGGTAGCCCTTTTGTCTGCGTCTTCTGTAAACGATGGACGTCAGGTCGGGGAAGTTTCTGTTCAGGTCGATGTTTTGGGCGTTATTTCGGCCGATGTTCCAAGAATCATATCTTTGATCCTCCTGAGGAATAAGTATTATTGCCTTATTAATAATATGTGTTTTAGATAGTAGCAGTATGAGTCATCCAGAAATTGCCATTCAACTATAACAGACTACAATATATTCTGTAAGGTGAGCGTTTGGCTTCGTGCTCATGGGCATCAATTTAAAGAGCTGATGTTCTGCTGCACTGTGCAGGGAATCATGCATTACTAATTACTTAACTATTGACTCAAACTGCACATCAATATATTTACTGCTTGTAACTGTAAATAGCTCACCTGCTCAAAATCGTAGTTATTGTCACTGACTCCGGAAACAGCCAACTCATACCCATCGGGGTTCATGGAGGGCAGAATGTGGATGCGGGTGGTGTTGATTAGAGTCTGAATCCGCTCGTTGCCAAGCAAATACTCTGAGCACAAGTGCTGAGCCAAGTAGATGAGTAGTTGGCGGCCAAGGACTTCATTTCCATGCATGTTCCCAATATACTTTACCTCCGGCTCAACTGTATGTAGAGAGCCACGTTTAAGTTTTACCTACATTTGTAAGAGAAAAGAAAGCAGACCTTATGAAGACTGAGGAGCCTGACTTACGTAGTTCATGCTCTCCGGGATTGTTAGAGAACTCGATCACAAGCAGCTCTCTGCCCTCCATACTGCGGCCTATGCTGTAGGTCCGGGCTATGCCGGAGCACTGCTCCTCAGTCTTCTTTAAGACACTGATCAGGTCAGTGTTGGAATGATAGGTGAACTGCAAAGTGTCAGGAGAGTCCGCAGTGAGTAGAATATCCAGGCCATCAGCAGCTTCTTCTTCCTCCTGCCCTGTAGAGACAAGCATAGTTACTGGAAATCTGCAAGCTGCTCTGCAAGCTGCTTTGCAACCCTTCACCACTCCAGCTCATCTTTTTAATCAATGCCAGTTCTGTTGCTCATCCCACAACCAGCTTTTTATGTATGCACACAGAGTAAGGTCCCTACAACTGTAGCTGCCTCCACCAGCGTGTGAATGAATAGTGGTATTGTAAAGTGCTTTGGGTGCCTAGAAAAAGCGCTATATAAATCCAATCCATTATTATTATATTATCACAGTGGGTTTTAACACCCTCTTTTTAGGGGCTGTTAGGTGAAGCTGGCTTAACAATGACTTGTTCTATCTCACCTACCTCAAATGGAAGTACTATCCTTATTTGTGTAAGGTTTTCCAGGGTATAAATATTGCAGTTTACAACAGAAATCTAAAGGAGAAAAAGTTGAAGCACTTCAAATCTATAATTAGTTAGAAGTGTTTATTTCAACTGCCACCCCGCCCCTCCCCCAAAGTCTGTACAAGTCTGCCCTGATTTTAGGATTCACACTTATTTCTGACACCAGCTGAGACCAGACCTAGAAAGGCTGTAAAACCTTTCGCTGCTGGTTTAAAAAACATGATTTATGCAGTGTAAAACTGTATTATACAAAAACTTTAACATCTATGACTGCAACACAGAGCTGCTGGCTACATTATAAGCTACAGATGGTTTATGTAAACACTTCCTGCGCGTCATATTGTGGAGAAATCATCCCAAATGGTACGTGCACTCACACCTCTGAGGCCCTTTCTTTTTCCCTAATATGTCTTTGCATAGATACAATTTAAAGGGTGGAAAACACAGAGTAGCACAAGACAATCATATAACAAAAAATCATAGTACAAAGAAAAACAACCCAAGACCAACTGCATGTTTTATAAATATATTGATAATTGACACTACTGTATTGATAATTTATCTCAATAGAAAGTGGAAGATTACATAGTGTATGCTTGGCCAATATGGAAATTTTAAATTTTAAGACTGATGCAGATATTTAGTGATTTCAAAAACCCAAACAGATTCCCATCATGTTTGTTATCTGTAGTTATTTAAGAATCCTTGTTGACAATGAAGTCTTCTTTCATTCTTTCATTCAATCTGAAGAAGATGCACCTCTGTGTATAAATAGTATGACCTCCACTGTGTTTGAGCCTCTGATGAAGGTCGGCGAAATAAATTAGTAGAGTTGAGGTTTGCGAATTATTTCGCTTAAGTTTCGTGCTAGCACTACCTAATGCTTCTGCTTGGATCAGCTTGTTGTTGCATTTGAGTGCCCTCTGGTGGATAAATTATGTAACATCATGTTGTGGTTGATTGTTTCTCTCGTTTCCACTTTTTCAAAATTTTTATTTATCGGCCTTTATAAATACTGATATGAGCCAATATCGGTCCCTAGTATACCGCACCCGAATTATGTTTTTACATTTATGTAATGTGAAGATTTAATATTATCAGGATTTTTTAAATGCCACATGAGGAAATCAACCCATCACATTGCGCCACAAACACTGACCCAGTCTGCCTACAAACATTAAGTTTTATTGTGCTGAGTGATAGAAGTGAAGTTAGCTTCACTGCTGCAAAATAAAGGAGTAAGACGATGTCAGGCAGCGGACCAAAGAACTGAGAGGCCCGTGAGGGGAGTCCAAACTTAAGAATGCATTGTAGTATCTGCTACAGCTTGTTGTTTTATTATTTAAGATGATATAGTTATGTTTATAAGGGTGCATTCAGGAGAACACTGTTAACGCAGGCCTTTAATCGCCCTCGTGAGTGTTACTGTCCTAATATGATACACAGTGAAAGAAGAACAGCTGGAGTTCTTACACTGATATCAGGCTAACCTGCTACCAGACTGTGCATCATGAAAGTTTTGGAACAATTTAAAAAGCACTACCTGCATACACTTCATGAAATGTACACATTATACTGTCTATAAATGTTGAAATGACACAACTTAACTACTCAAATTGGTTCCATGTGTCTGTGCAGAAGTTGCTGCTGTTCACGCGCTCATCTGGTTCACACATGGAGATGCAACGAGTGGTAGCAAAATACATATTTGGGTCTGTTATTGTTTTTGTGTTTTGTTTTTTACTATAAAGACTTTTCAGCTATTTGGGCAAGATATGATTTAGCAATGTGTGCCTTTCTGTGGTTCATTGTGGGTTGTTTATAAAGCCACTGCCAATAAAAACACCAGAAGATAACCACAGGATCAAGGATTAGTGACAGTTTATAGGGGAAGTAAGACGTTCCAGTTAGGCTATATCTTAAAGTGAGCCACATAAGCATCTCTGCAAACCAGATGCCTTCAGAATGTGTTTAGGAGAAGGAGTGCACTGCTGAAATTTTCATGCCTGCTTTTTATTTGAGTTGCTCTTTTTTTCAGGTGGAAAAAAGAAGCTAATGTCAGTATTTAAAACATTTACACGGATGTCATCAGCCACAGCCAAGACTAAGGCCAATTCAGGTCAACAAAGGTCAACATAATGACAGTATGCTGTGATTATATCTCACCTCTGAGGCCCTCCAGGGGGTCATAACATCCCTCTTGGTCGCTGACAAAGAAGCGATCGCAGTCGAGGAAGTAGGGCCAGGCCATCTGTATCTTGTCAAACGTGCGACTGCATCTTCTGCGCACGGCTTCACACGTGCTGCGGCACGGCTTCAGCACCTTCTCCTTCTCACAACGTGGGGCCAACACCGAGCAGCCCAGCATGCGAATCTCTGGGTTACAATCTCCGCCCAGCAGAGATTCAGCCACGCTGATGAGGAGGTACTCAGCGCCAGCTTCAGCATCCTCACGAGTCTTGTGACCGAGGATGTTTGGGAACATGGTTTGAGCGTAGGGCATGTCATCGCAGTAGTACAGCATTAGATCTGTGCATTTGGCTGAGTAGAAAAATTCCACAATGAAGACAGATCAGGGATCAGCTTAGAAAGTAACAGATCAAGACGTGTATCTCCATCTGTTGCAGCGCTTAATCATGAGCTTCACTGTGCCGTCCTCAATCATCTAGTCCTAAATATTTCTATTATCTCTGGAAATTAGAATTTGAATATTTCATGCTGCCATCGATCATCTAAAAATACTCAATGATTTTATGGCTTTGGGGACAGATTCCACTAAAACTACACCCACTATCATTTATAATCTCCTCCTGTTTGTTGTGAAAAACAGTCCTGTTGCAGTCACTTGGCATATTAGGGGGGGGAGAAGGGGGACTTTGAGGCTTGGTTTTTTCCAGTGTTAGAGGCACAAAAAACTGATTGGTTAGAAATTAGAAAGTGTACAGAAAAGCAAGATAGCAAACAGCACATGCATGACACTTTTCTTGCTTTAAGCCCATGGGTACTTACGTTTTTCTTCTATTATTGGCTTGCACTGTCCTGCAAGACATACCAGCATGCCATTAGCTGACACTGAGTAGACACTAGATGGCAGGGTGGTTTTTGTAAATGCTACAGTGGGGCCTACAGAACACTGCTCGCTTCAACAACTCTCTATAAAGCCAGTCAGTGTACAAAGAATCATTAAGTCCCTCGAGGATCACATTTTCCACGACTATAAATCGTATTCATTAAACTTGCTTCCATCTAAAACATTAACACCATCTGTCAGACTTTAGATCTGTCACCATCTAATTCAGCTCACTCATCCTGTAGCTTTAGGTTTTTTTAGAGTTATATACAAGAATTTTTCACAAGTCTAATTGAACAAAAATGAGCTTCTGAATCAAGAATAGTCCACAGCCTGCACGTGACGTCCTGTCCAGTTTTTGCGCGGCCGGTCCAGATGCGCACATCAGCATAAAGTTTGTTATCGCAAAAAGTGCAGAAAGTTTACCTCGAAACTTCGGGTCGCATCGCGGAGGAGCACAAGACGCAAAAACCAACAACTGCAGCAGGATCAGCAGCATGATGCGCACTTTCCGACACTTATGTTCCGTTTCGATGTGGCACCTCACACACTGAGCCAGAGGGCGTGAGTGTGCGCGTTGGAGTGTCCCAAGTCTGCAAAACTTTCCTCCGAGCAACTCTGTGAGCCACTTTATTACAAGCATTACGGTTTCCTATCGAGTTACAGAGGAAATGGCTCTGAGGTAAAACGGGGATAAGTGCATGAAAGGATGGGCAAATTTTCGCTCACATTTTGCTGCGTCTTCGTTTTTCAGTACGGCTGGTGGCTGTTTCACGGGCCTGCTGCTGGGTTTAACTCGAAACTCAAAACTGGCTCTGCGTATTTAGACTAGTAACCTCACATTTTCACTTCACATGAATCCTCATTCTGAAGAATAATAATTTATAGTTTGTGTCGGTGCTTCTTCTTGCTTTAAACTGACTGTAAAATTATAACATCATATTAAATGTCAGTGTGAGCTTGCTTTTAGTCATGAAGCCACAGATTATCTTTTTGTTTGTTTGTTTGTTTGTTTTGCCTGTCCCGTTTGGCTCTTTTGCCGTCAGAATTACTGTCTAAAGGCGAAGAAAGATGCCCAACGGATTTACTTTACCAAATAGACCATCCCAGCCTCTCCGTAATGGTCTATTTGATTCACCTTTTATTGTTTATTTTATTTTATTTTTACTTGTTAAATACGGGACAGACTGGGGAAAAGAAAGGGGAGAAAGAAGAGGGACGGGGATAAAGGGCAAAAAACAAAAACCAACAGAATAAGCAGAAAAAAAATACATATATAAGCCACAGATTATCATTTCATTCTGTATCCCCCTTCCTGTGGGAAGCTTTGTGCTACGTTTAAACACAATATTCTAGTTTTATTTGTCTGTTCTATACACTTAAAGCGGTCTAATCCACAAAAATCCCCCCAAACCAGTCACGTGCCCGCAGAGAAAGAGAGTACAAGCACCTAATGCTGCTTTCAGTGTGTGAGTAAGTCACAGTCAGAACTTACATATAATAATAATAATAATAATAATAATAATAATAATAATAATAATAATAATAATAACGTATGTTGCAAGTACTTAGTACCAGAGTTGCTAGTTTTAGTGAAGTCTTTACGTGACTTGTGTTTTTATTTTTCCTGTATTGGTCAATTTGTGTATTGAAAGGTTATAAAGGTTTCTCAGCCTTTGTTTTTTGCCTCTCTCTTGCTGCTACTGCCCATCTGCCCATCATTAGCCCATCTGCTTCAAGGTTCAACATGTGCATTCAGAGATGCTCTTCTCCTGGTTACCAGAGTTATTGTTGCATTCCTGTGAGCTCAATGCAGTCTGGCTATTCTCCTCTGACCTCTGACATCAACAAGGCATTTTAATCCAGAGAACTGCTGCTTATTGGATATTTTCTCTTTTTCAGAACAGTCTCTGTAAACCCCAGAGATGGATGTGTGTGAAAATCCAGCAGATCAGCAGGTTCTGAAATACACAGACAATGTAACACCAACAGCCATGCTGCATTCAAAGTCACCTTTCCTTTTTATTCTGATACTCAGTTTGAACTTCAGACTGTAGACGGTGTCTACATACCTAAATGCATCAAATTGCTGCCATGTGACTGGCTGATTGGACACTTGCATTAATGGGCAGGTGACGTGTTGTACCTAACAAAGTGGCCAGCACACCTGATAACACACCTGATGTAGCTGTACATCTGGCAAATACTTAGAGTACTTAATATCTTTTGATCTATTCTTGCCTTCTCTCTTTGGTGTCAGTTTTGCTTTGGACAACATGTCATTTTAAATTAAGCTTTTTAAGACTTTTTAAGAATATTTGTAAGCCTGAGTCCAACTCACAAGGTTGGAGCAACAACCAGTTGGCTGTGATTAAATAAACCTAGCAACCAAGAAACATTTACAATTTATAATCCTCAAACTTGCTGCCAATCAAAGTGGATGCGTAGCAGCTTTTACGGTGATGTTCAGAAGGCTAAATCACATAAAATACTGCAGAAATCTTAATCATTATTAGACAAAAAAATATTATTAGTAGTAAATACCATTTTGAAGGTGATCTGTTTTTCTTATTGAGCCAGTATTAGAGTCCTTTCTTCTTCAAGCTTGGCAGAGTTGAATTTGCATAACCGGAAGCCTGGGTATTCATCATGCAGGCAGGTGGAGGATGGTGTGGAGGTAAAGTAAAAATACTACTATATCCTTCAGCTAAACCAGGAATATTGATTAGATCCTTAACACGTTCATGTATTATGGAAATTACTACATGCCCCAGAAACTGAATGGAAAAGGAGCCTCGTGGGAGACGTGACCCTCTATGGAAAACACGCACAAACTTGTAAATTGTGATTTTGATCAAGTGTCTCTGTGGGAAACTGCTGGAGAAAAAAAGGGGTGGATCTGTAGCAACGGACAAGTGTTTTAAAGTGTTTCGAACAGCTTTTAATGAACAAACTATATATATGTATATATATATATATATATATATATATATATATATATATATATATATATATACATACAAATATATGTGCGTGCTCACTCCCAATGAAAATCTGAGCATCTTCAGCTCGGCCTCCTTCTGTCAGTGCCACCGCCTCCAAACCATACATCACAGCAGGTCTCACTACCATCTTGTAAACCTTCCCTTTCACTCTTGCTGTTATCCTTCTCTCACAAATCACTCCTGACACTCATCCCCACCCACTCCACCCTGCCTGCACTCTTATCTTCACCTCTCTTGTGCGGTGTGGATGGTTCACCACCTTCACTACCTCTGCTCCCTGCAGCTTCACTGTCCCTCTTATTCCCACACATATATTCTATCTTTCGTTCCTCTTCTCTTCAGAGCATACCTCCACCTCTCCAGGCTCTCCTCCACCTGTTCCCCGCTCTCCCTACACACCACAAAGTCTTCTGCAAACGTCATAGCCCACAAAGACTCCTGCCTGACCTTTGCGAACAAGAAGATGTTCACAGCCGATGTAGTCCCACTCCCACATTGAACCCATCTATCACGCCTGCTGCACGCCTCAACCCTGCCTCACTGTCCTCATACATGTCTCTGCCGCTCCTGACTTCCTCATGCAGCACCACAGTGGCGCCCTCTCCTATGACCTCCTGACCTTCTCCTTCCTTCTCCATCAACACTCTATAATAATAACAGAAAACAAGCTGCTTATATGGAAATCAGACTCTTCTAATTCAGTTTATCTTGGATTTTTTTCTTCCTTATTTTAATTACAAGCTTATCATTTCGTCTACTTTATCACCATATGTAGGTGGACTGAAGTGTGGAAGGAGGTTAAGATATTTACCACTGATGCAGACAATGCTGCTGTCTTTAAATCCTCCTCAGGCTGCTCTAGAGTGTGAGAGGAGTCATGTATTAATAGCCATGTAGAAAGCATATTTTCAAGAGAGGCCTGACAGTCTGCAAACCCGCTCAGTCGATTCCGTACTTTTAAACTCGAGCAG
Organism: Aulonocara stuartgranti; assembly: GCF_965226115.1. NCBI lineage: Eukaryota > Metazoa > Chordata > Actinopteri > Cichliformes > Cichlidae > Aulonocara > Aulonocara stuartgranti. Next base: position 36,550,530 of record NC_138941.1, read on the forward strand.
CTGTGACACATATTGTGCCATGCATACATTTTCCATTTGAGCAGTTTTAATTACCAGTTTCTCTTTTATCAGGTTCTGGTGATTGGGGTTAATTAAGAGGTGCAAAAATAGCCGAGCACTGGCTTCTGCACAAGCCTGAGCTGCTTTAAGCGTTAACTGCCTGTGAATTCAGAGGTGCCGGTGGTTGAGCGAGCCACCAAAAATGGGGATTTCTAATTTTAATGTTGCCAGTAATTACTGCTGGTCTGTTTCCACGCATCAGATTAAAAGAGATTCATTACTGAGTTTGAATATATTAATTGACAAAGATGAACTCCTCTCTTTAATTATACTTGCCGATATTGCAAGAGAAGTTCTCCATGTGACACCAGAGTCATTTTTTATGTTGCATGCTATCTGCGCCACAATCAGGGCTGTGAGGCAGAAACAGGTGCGACCCGGAAAGCTTTTTATTATTCAGAGAATAACTTCCCCGTGTAAGCCTTTTCAAATGCATCTGTTTATTCTTTATTTATTTAAGACTGTAAAATCTGAAATTAATGAGTCCAAATTTAAATAAAAGACATGCTATTTGTCTTTCAGTGTGCCGGCCTGTCGTGTCCATGGGCTGAATTCAATATAAAAACTGGCAAATCAAATCTGGAGATGAAATATGATGTAATTAAAGGACATTTGTGTACGTTCAGCAACGTTGCAGTGAAAACATTCATATTCGTATTTTATAATTGACAGCTTTTTATTATTGCACATATTCCACTAATAGCTAATCACACTGCCAAAGAACAGCAAGTGGCTCACAGGAGGAAAAAATACATGTGAGTAAAATACATCCAAATAACCAGATTTTTATTTTAGTAATAATAATAACTGTTATTATAATGAAGCAGCTATTCTGGTTCTTGTGTGGAACAGCTGGAAAAAAAATCACATATTTAAATCTTGCACAAACACAGAGCAGTGTGTTTTAAAGCACTTTGAAAACACTCCTATGCTACATCACGTTGCTCCCCATTTATCTAGACAAAAAGTTGTTCCTGTACAGTGCAAAATATGTAATATCATTATGTAAATATCCATAGAAACGACTTCTCCAGTCAGCTGGCAAAACAGAACACAATTATACAAACGCGTTTCAGTTAAAAGTGGGTGATCAGGTACATTCAGTTAAAAACTCTAACTTAAAAGTATAAATCTGGTAATTTGCCATATTTTTTCTTACTGTCAACAAATATACAAAATGAAAAAAAAAATAAAAAGTGTTCTCCCTCCTCTTATTAACTCTCCAAGCTAAAATGGCATTCCAAAATTATGGACTGGTGATATGCCCACACAACCTAGCTTTATTCAACCTGCAGACTGGTGCTTATTTAATTAGATAATGACTCAAATGCACACTAACATAATATTTGGGAAAACCAAGAAAGCCAAGTATTCAGTGATGGATGTTTTGTGGTCAAGTAGTTTTTTATCTTCTTTCTGCCGTCTACAAGTGTGTCCTGACAGCTGCAATATTGTGAAAAGGTTCATTTATTTTCAATTTATTTGAAATATTCATTGCATTCATTGTATTCATTGCATGCAATGTGAAATATGTCTGACAAGTTTTTTTCTGTAACTTTGATGATAGGTCATGAAAATCAGAAATCCGGTATCTCGTTATCTTATGATTTCATTCTCAGTTTGAGTAAATTACTATTCACACGTCATAAATACTGTATTTCTCTGAGTCTATTTAAGGCCTCGTAACCACGATCAACAGGAAGACTGCTGACTTGACGACTGTCCAGATGTCACCAACACCCTCCACAAACAGAGTGAACCACCGACAGTCTCAACTGAAAAGACTGGCTGTTTTCACTGAGAGCTGAATTGAAGCATATTAATGGACAGTTGACTTGAAGGGAAACGTGTGGTAGGATAAGTGCATGAGCAACAGGAATAATTGTAGCCTTTAGAGGACTGCCAAAAAGTCGATTCAAGAATTCAAGAGCTTCACAAGAAGTGGACTGAGGCTGGTGACTTAGCATCAAGGGCCACCGCGTGCAAATGTCAGCTGGTCGTGGCCAGAAGGTTAGTGATTTGATCCTTGGCTGCTCTGGTCTGTGTGCAAGTGTGCAAGTATCCTTGGGCAAAATACTGAACCCCAAGTTGCTCTCCAATGTATCCATCAGAGTGTGAATGTATGTGAATGTTACACAGAAAGCACTTAGGTGTAGAAAAAAAGCGCTTGTATGAATGGGTGTGAATGGTTGAATTAGGCATGTTAGATCAGAGAGCTTTGAGTGTTCAAGTCGAGTAGAATAGTGCTGTACAAGAACCAGTCCATTAGCATTTACCACTTTGATTCCTAATATCAAGCCACTTCTGAACCAGAGATGTCAGAAGTATCTTACCTGGGAAAGAAATGTCCCAAAATTTTATATGTTATTTGAAAGTCTCAGTCCTAGTGCCTGGAGGAGAGTGGAGCGGAGTGTTTAAAGTCCAGTGTGAAGCTTCTGCAGTCCTTGATGAACTGGGTTGCTGTTATTAACGGTTGGTCCACTGTGTTTCATGAAGTCCAAAGTAAAAGGAGCATCTACCAGGAGGTTTCAGAGCACATCAAGCTTTCATCTGCTGGCGAGCCTTACGGAGATCCTGATTTCTTTTTCCTGCACCTGCCCCGCTTCAATAACAACCTCAGCAGAGCCACAGATCACCTCTGCATACTTTTAAAAAGTCGGGCATCTCTCCTTCATAAATAATTCTATGATTGACGTTAGTGAATGTTGTACTGGATGTGTGATTTTCATGAGCTATAAAACATACCGGTAATTAGAAAAACTAAAACAAACAAAGCCTTGGCATATTTCATTGTACGTGTGATGTATACAAAATATAACTTTCAATTTTTAAAAAATAAATAAATAAAGCTTTTAAAGACTGACCTGTGTATTAATGGAAATAGTCTAAACATGCACATTAATTGTTGTCTATACTTGAGAAATTCAAAGAACAGGGATGCTTGGGAAGTTGGAAAATACTGAGAAACCGACCAACTAATTGATTTTGGTGACAGTAACAAAGAATAAAGCCTCTCACCAGACTCATCCTTTAAGATTAGGGTGTAAATGTCAAATGCCTTTGGCTCCTTTAGGTATAGCATCTCTGAGAGAATTAGACAAAGTGCATCAATATTAAGTGACTGACATGACACTGCAAAGTAGTCTAACACAGTCAATACAGAACATGGCAATAATGTGCAGCAGCTGAGCCTCCACATTTAGGTCTGCATCCATTCACTGACAGGACATTATACAGAAGCAGGAGCAACAAAAGTCTTTCCCTCTTTGCCCGTCGTCGCTCGGCTGCTTATCGACCACCAGCCTCCGTGTGTGCGATGTTAAGTGGGGCAAGAACAGGTTTGAAATGATTCTAAAGTTGTTGGAGTAGAGGAAGGCCACCTTTTACATGTCGCTCAGAGTGAAGAAGGGACCTCATCTCCAGCTGTGCGTCCCCTCAGCTTTAGATGAGCCAATGACTTATTCAGTGAAATAGACTGGCTGTGTGGTTTCTGGGGAATGCTGTTCCTGATGAATCACAGATCCCTTGTTTGCCGTCACTCCCCAACGTCTCCACCCTATCTGTCGTCTTACCCATCTCTTCTTTATCTTTTTGCCCATTCATCCTCCCCCACATCGCCACCTTTTCATTCCTGTCCGCCCACCGTCTTCCTTATGGTTTTTTTTTTTTTTGCTCTCTTCTTCACCTTCCACCCACTTCCTTGTCCCATCTTTCGACTCTCTTTTCTCTTTCTAACAATAACCTGTCCTCTCTTTCTCTCTCCTGTTCTTTTTTTCTCTCCACCCACCTTTTTTTTCTGCAAGAGGCAACCTTTATTTTTGGCCTGCACTGTAGCGTGTGCATATGTCACGTCCTGCATTTGCCATTAACTGATCCTCTGGAGACAGTAGTCGTTCTCTGTGTCTAAAGAGCTGTTATGGCCAGACGAAGGGTACAGGTCACGTCGGAGTAGCCTGTTGACGACGGTGACCAGGACTTTCTTGTACTGCTGACGTAGGAGAGAGTAGGCAAAGGGGTCAGACGCAGCCTTGCTATATGTCAGGCACTTACTGATGATTCCCCAGTGGCGGTTGACGTCCACGAACGGGAGAAGCTCAGCCAACCTGAAGGGGCGTCAGGAGAAACATGACTAAACAGAGTGCATTTTAGTGAAGGTGCCGCTCAGAGATTTGTCCTGATGTCATGTCAGATGATTAGGTAAGACTGACCATAAAACCTTTAACACGTTAGGTACTCTATAATGATCATAAAAGAGGCTTGGAAATGCAATTGTGTGCTCTTTTTCTTTTTCTTTTGCAATGGTAGGTGTAACGTGGTGAAATTGTTTTTATAACTCTGCCCTTTCAAAAGAAGGAGATCTTTTATCATTTTTTCACCTCGGATTTTTATGTTCAGACCACTCGTGTTATTAATGATCAAAAGGAACTGTGTGGCAGATTTTTAAATGCCTAAATGAAAAACAAACCAAACAAAGAACTCCATTTCGACCAAAGTTGGGAGGCTGTGTGAAACGTTAACAAAAACTAATAATCAAAAGCTATTTTTAACTAAAAAACAGCACACAGACTAAATATTAGCTGATGAAACTGATCATTTTTCTTGTTTTCTTTCAATTAAATCTGACTTTTTTTTAAATCACAGATGCTGTGTCCTCTGGATTAAAGAAGACCTGCTGTGGTCCCTGACCTTGGCCCTGTTTTCAGTTTGCTTAGTAAAAGTATCTAGATTTGAATTTTCCCTGTAAAGTCCGATTCAGATTTTTTGTTATTGTATTTTTTGTTCCTGTTTTTGGTTGGAGCTTTTGCTATTTCTTTCTTTTTTCTTTGAAACATGTCTCCTGTATCTGAACTTTACTCCCTCCCTCTGGTTGTCTTGATTGTTTTCACCTGTTTCATTTCATCCAGCTGTTTCCACGTCCCTGTTTACCCCATGTGTATAAATAGCCCTCTCCTTCCACTGAGCCTCAGTTTATGTATATTTGTGTCTTTAAGTCTCAGAACTATGACAGGATCATTGCTTTCTGTTATCAGAGCGCACTTCAAAAGCTGTCGTCTCTGACAGTGTGAAGGTGCATTAGTGCACACTACATGAGTACTATGCACATTTATGATGACCCACTAATGCTGAATAATGCATGCAAGTTTCAAAGTGACATATGCTGCCACACAGACAATGTCCTTTTCAGGGAAAGTGCAACCTATTATAACACCAAGACAACACCAAAATTGTGTTGTGTGTGTAATCTAACAGTATGACTCTGCAGTAAAGGGGTCCTGATGATAGATTGGCTACCCTGCAGACCAACCACCCTTTATTTTTATGATTAAAGTTTTTTAAAAAAAAGCCAAAATGTTAATGTTACTATAAATTTTGATAGAACTAAGTTTCCTAAGTAAAGAAAGAAAACGTCAGTAGGCTTATTTACTGTGGCGTATTTGTCATATTATACCAAGAATAACCTTCCAATTGCTCCAGTTGTTAAGCTGTCCTCCTACTGAATGCATTTTTATATTTTACTTTCTAATAACCTAAAATTCAGCTTTTTTGGCTGAAGAGGCCAGTAAACAAAAGCAAAATATAGATAGATACCCAAAAAAGGCCATGAAGACTCTCATCGTGTTTAAGGAATTGTGAGGTTTAACTCTCACAGGAGAGACTTGATCAAGGATACTCTGCTGAGCAGGTGAAAAAATACATTTGAAAACTTCAGCATGTAGAAGAAACTCTGAAGCAGCACAGGGACAGACGTGTCCCTGTCTCACCAGTTAATGTTTTTTTTAAACATATTGATCCCATCAAATTAAAAATGAACAGATAGATTTCAAAACATGGTCTCATTTGACACATGTTTTTTTTTTTTTTTTAAAGGGGTTATATAGTTGTCTAAGGAGCTTAAAAAAGAAGATGCCTGGTCTCATCTAAGAATCTTCTTCAATTAAACAAGTCCCATCACCTTCTTTTCAAGCTCCTTAGACTACTATGACCCGGATTGCTGAGAACCTGCACAGATATTTAGATAGTTTCCACATCTTTATGTTGGTTACTGAATTAAATGCTAAAGCATTTTCAGTGCCACGTTAACATCAAATCAAAACATTAAAAAAGGTGGAGAAATTATCATTTTTAAAGGCATTACATATGACCATAGATATTGTGTAGATTTTATTAAGGCGCTTCAAATTATCCAATAAAGAAGTTTTTTCTGTCCAGTGGAGATTACATTTTCTTATTTATTTATTTACTTACTTACTATACTATCAGTTAAAGTATTTGAAACACAGCGTAGGGTTTTGCCTTTTTCAACTTAAACCACACAGCTGAGCGCCTCTCCACATTTCTAACACAGTCTCCTGTATTCTTCTGGTCAGGGGGGATGTGGAACAGTGAAATCAAACACGACCATCAAAATACCACAGAGGCAAAGACTACTTTACAAGTACAAAAGATAAAATATGCGTATGAATTATCATAATTGGATGCTTAGGTGCCAACTGCCACACTAGACACTTCCTGTGGGCAGGCACGGTCAGTGGGGGGTTACTCCACCTCAAACGCTGCTCTTTGCTAATTTGTCCTCCTTCTTCCCTTCCATATGAGCACACCACAAATGTCAAATTGATGGATCATCAGCACCGCATCTGGGCGATTTGTGGCCCACTGAAGCATTTCCACGCTTCTCTGGGAGCCTCTTTGGTTGTTTGAACTGTATCTATTGTCCTAGACTCTAATGCGTGTCTTTCACTGGAAGTAGCCTGCCATGTTTATGTACAGCGCAGCACAGGTGGCTAATGAGCCATATCACAGTTTAAGGAAATGATCATTGAAATTATGAGCGGTGTGCTGTCAGCTTGGAATAAACTGTTTGCTTGTATCTGATCGGACATTGTGAGTTTGTACTGCATTAGCATGTGAAGAAAACAGGTCTGCAAAGCTGATCAGCGTGGATGCAGATCTCAACATGCTGGCTAAATGTATTTTTTACTTAGTCAAATGCCGTCGAAGATGTATTATTTTACAAATGTGTGGGGTCAGTTATTTCTTAAGCAGTTGTTTTGCAGTAAGTTGAATTATGTATGAGTTGACTCACCTTGTGATTACATAAGGAGCAAAGCAGATGATAAATGAGCCGATGAAGATGCTGATCTTCTTCGTGGCTCTCTGCTTTCTCCTCTTTTGCTCTGCTAAGCATCTTTGTTTCACGCTGAAAACAGCAAAGAACATTTAGACTTTTTTGCCACAAGGCCACTGTCAAAACAGACCGGGAGAAATCATGCTCACAATACACGAGGTGAACTACCTTGGGTGAATATCGACTAGCAGGAACAGAGTCTGCATGGTGATAATGTCAATCCTCTTGCAGTGAAACCTAGCGACCTTCAACACCTTCAAATAGGTGAAACACAAGATGAGCAGGGACAGAATGAAACTGGTGGCGTGGAAAACGATAGTGAAGATTGTAAACTTAATCCTGTCGCTGCCTTCCTCGCTCGGCTGCAAGGTGCAGGACGCGTAAACGTCGCTGTAGTCGACCCAGGAGAAGAGCAGCGCCGTCAGGGAGAAGGTAAAGGAGTGCAGCCAGGAGTAGCACACCATGATCAGTGCGTCCTTGTAGCGCATTTTGGTGGAGTAACTGAGCGGGAAGACGACCGCTATCCACCGATCTATGCTGAGAGCCGCCATGCTCAGCATGGTGTTTGCGGTGAGAAAAGTCTCCAGAAAGCTCACCGTGTGGCAAACGCAATCTCCAAAGGGCTGCTGCTTTCTGATAATCCCCACCAGAGTGGCCGGCATGTTCAAAACAGTGATGAGTATGTTGCAGAAAGACAAGTTCATGGTGAAAACACCGGGCACCTGTCGGCGTATCTCGGTGCTGTGGACGAAACATAGCAGCACCAACAAGTTGGACAACAGCGAGACGATCGCGACCACGACGATGAACAAAGCGAAAATGATTTCAGCAAAGTCCATGTCTCACTCCAGAAAGTCCACTCGCACGTTACCTGCGCCTGTTGTTGCAAACGAGAACTTCAAATCCACCATGGTCGCTCATCTCTCCGGCGGCTCCACGCACTCGTTTCACTTAGATCCTCGTGCGTCCGCGCGCCGCCGCCGCCGTACTTTCCAAATTCCTCGAGCGCTATCCAGCGTGCTGAACCCAGCAGTCACCATCTCTCTCTCCCCCTCTCGCTCTATAAGCTCACCGACCGCTTCCCACTTACATCCGACAGGTGCGCGTGTGGCGCTCTGCGATGCGCGGGGGTCACGTCTTTCAGCAGCCACGACAGTTTGAACAACACGCGAACGGAACAGCCATCAGGCAGAGAGCGATCTGTGGGGCACCGAGAAAAGCAAGTTGATGAATGACTGAACAAAAACCTGTTCACAGAAAAAATGAACCCAAGCTTCACCTCGTTTCCTACATGTTTTGTCGATGCCTCGTTCGGCTCACCTTGAGCAAACTTGAGCACAAACACAAGTCGTCACGCTTCAGTTATTCACCGTCGAGTTTTGCACTGATCGCCCTTTGCTCCCAATCAGCGTGGATGTGGAGGCAAAGGGCGCAGATAAACTCCGGCATGTGTTTCTGAATAATGGGAAACGGCTCAGCCGTCATCAAATGGCACAAGGTGCACACGCCCCCCTTTTGCTCATATGAATTATTTATTACGCGCGTAGATTTGGCGTGTCATATTTTCTGTAGATGCAAAAATAAACAAATAGTTTGAAGGAAGGACTGTTAGAATGTCACTTTTTAACGGGATTTTCGCCTAAAATTTGACTTAAATATACGAAGATACAATTATTTGCCACGAATTGCTGCAGTAACAGTAAAACATCTTTTTCTTTACACAATTTTATCTTAATATGTTTAATATGTTCATGTTATGCGGCTTTTTGCTTTTACTCCATAGTACAAAGTTTTCTTTTCTATGTTATAAGATGCAGTTATTGCACTTTGTATTCCATACTATTAATTTTAAAATAGTTACTTGTTTGTATGACAGCTCAAGCTAACCAGCAGTACATAAGTACTTAAAAACATCAATAGGTGCAAAATTCAAGAGAGAAAATATACACATATTAATCATCAGACATAGTACCGTCATGCATATGATACATACAATATCAAGGGGGAGCAGGCTTGGGGTACATCCCAAAGGCCCAGGTCAGCAGGGCACAGGGAAAGGAGAGACACCAGCTACTCCAGGAAGAGGTCCGAGCAGGTGTGGAGGAGGAGCGAGTAAGCAGAGCTGTAGGCCTTAAGCGGCAGGGAGCATGGACAAGGTGGGAGAGCACCTTGCAGCGCAAGGTCACCTGGGCAAACATCATGCAGGCAGACTTCCACCGGATCCGATTCCTAGTGCAGGCAGTATACGACACTCTGCCAAGCCCAGCAAACCTCCATTTGTGGGGAAAGAGCGAGACACCTGCCTGTCCCCTGTGCTCTGGAAGAGGGACCCTAGAACACCTCCTTAGCAGCTGCCCAAGGGCCCTGGCCGATGGTCGGTATCGTTGGCGGCACGACCAGGTGCTCAGAGTAGTTGCTGAAAAGATTGCCTCAGCAATCAGCATCAGCAAGCATCATCATGCTCCGAGGAAGGCAATCTCTTTTATTAAGGCTGGAGAGAAACCCCAGGGGCGCCCACATTTGACAACTGGCCTTCTCCACACAGCCTCTGATTGGCAGCTACAGGCTGACCTGGGTAAACAACTAAAGTTTCCTCAGAACATTGCAGAAACATCACTCCGGCCAGACTTGATAATTATTTCTGAGGCCTCAAAACAGCTGATCATGCTGGAACTCACAGTGCCCTGGGAAGAGCGGATTGAGGAGGCTAATGAAAGGAAACGAGGAAAGTACCAGGAACTAGTGCAAGAGTGCAGGGGAAGGGGCTGGAAGACTTTCTATGAGCCCATAGAAGTGGGTTGTAGGGGCTTTGCAGGACGATCACTCTGCAAAGTTCTAGGCCGGCTGGGCGTGGCTGGGGCAGCCAAGAAGAGGGCCATCCAGGCTGTGAGTGAAGCGGCAGAGAAAGCCACAAGGTGGCTGTGGATTAAGAGGGCTGATCCGTGGGTAGCTACTGGTACGCAAGTCGGGGCCTGATCACCCCCGGCTGGGTCGCCTGGGCGAGGGTGTATGATGTTGTGAGACCCGAAACACCTGATGACCCTAGGATACATCACTGAAGATGCGTACCAGTGCATCCAGGAGATGTGTCTTTATAGTATAGTATAGTCATGCATCACATAATGCCTGCACTTACTTTAGACACTTTAAATATATTTTAAATATATTTTGATTACACAACCCGTGGACTGTTAAGCTACACAGAATAAGAAAAATGAACGTTTACTTTTGTCATTTGTTTTTTAAAAAATCCTAAATAAAGATATGTGTAAATTCTTATACAGCACCAATTTTCACACAATCAAACCTCTAACTGAGCCTGAAAACTGTGTTTTTTATTTTTGTTTAAACCTGCTGTGTTTTTGGTCCCACTCTCCCACCGACTTGGAAAGACTCACTGAAATGCCCTTGCTTTGCAGATCAAACACCAGCTGTCTCTCGGGAGTCCATGTGGTTATATCCTTTTATTAATTTGGCAATAATCTTGTTAATAACGTATGTAACTCAAAGTTAAATAATCCTGGATCTACTGACTTCTAATCGGCCACAGAAGCAATAGGTCTTTAATTAAGAAAATGAGTTCTTCCCCCTCTGTCAGCCTTCTGTCAGTTCGCAAACCTTTCAATGGATGCAGATAGTGTTATAATCCATTTTAGCTAGTTATTTTGGTCGCACTGAAGTTGTTCATGTTAATGACTTTGGAAGGTGGAGCTTTAAATCATTAGTAAGTGAAACATTTGCTATATATACAGCCATAAGTCTTTCTTAATGTCAAGGTACAAGGGGGGTTTCCTTAAACCTCAGTACGACAGTGCTCTGTTTAATAAAGCGATTAGTTATAAATTATAGTATTTTATAAATGCTTACAGGGTTAAATGTTATGTCAAAGGATGTAACTTTTGGAACATTTCACTGCCTGACAATTTAAAAACTGGTGTTAATAAAACAAAGTTTGGGTTCACAACCATTATTAATCATTTAAACAAGAATAAAATGTTAATCAAATTAAGTTTGAATCAGTTTACATCATGTTGTTAGTTAAATACCAGTCTGTTTTTATATGAATTCAGACTTTATAATTGCCCATAAATTGGTCAATAACCATAGTAGTTTACTAACCATTAACAAAGTTGTTTCTGCCTTAAAAACTCTTAAAGTGTAAATTGATTAAGTGCAAGGGGACATGCCGTGGTCACCCCGTCTCCACAACATTCTGCAATTTTCGGTGTTTTTGTAACATCTCAGTGAGGCATTTTTGTCTAAAGGAAAAAGGGAATTGCACTTCAAAAAGCAAAAACTGTACAAGCGGCACTCTGTGTTCCAATAAATGAGATAAAACCCCAGGTAAGGTAGCCAGCAATAGAAGTGCACTTCACTAATGTTCGTGCTTGTTACTGAGTCATGCTCAGTTCTGCAGAAGCTCGCGTAGACAGTGACTCACCGGGGTCAGACACAGCCTGCAGGGGTTTTGTGTATCTTTTTTCGTTTTCACTCGCTTCATACTCCCACATGTTATGAGGCTTGTGCCCGAATCCCCTTCCCCTCCAATTAAGAGCAGCAGTTTATTTATTAAAGAGTGATGCTGTATCTGAGAATTGACTTTACTCTGTGCCCACGGCTTTGTTCGCAGCAGTCGTAGTTGAGTCTTAAGCGATTAAGTGAGTCATCAGTAAGTGTAGTAGCGTAGTTTAGGGAAACCCTGAGGCAAACTATCTGCCCTCAAAGGCATCATCATCATCATCACAGCAGCTGATGAAGGTCTCCATGAGCACTGTATTCAAGCTATAAGTAAGCTACAGCGTTTTGTATGCGTGTGTATGTGTGCGTGTGTTTATATGCAGGAGTCAGAAAGTCAGTGAGAAAAAGGCAGAAGTGGGTGATGTCAGTTCACTACAAACAAGTGATCAAATGCCTGGGAGAGCGCTAGCTGAGCTCCTGGGGGGAAAGTGCAAAGCTATTTATAGCCCTGATGGGAGTCACCTCCAATATAACTCTCTGCACCGCTGTACTACACAACTGATGCATCATAGTGGAAGCCCTGAACAGCTTCAGAGCCTCAAATGACATTCCTTTGAGAAGATGCATTTATGTACATGAAGCAATCATCCACTGCTGTTTTGTTGTCCCCTCCTCCATAATGCCTCAAGGCCTTTTAGCAGTTTAGAAGAAGGCATTCAAACAGTGCGAAAAAAATCTTCTAATTATCCACCATCGACTGTAAAACAAATCCAACTTCACAATAAAAAAGGACGCTGGTCCCCGAGAGTTTAGACAACATTCAGTAAATTTTCATTTCTGAATGTGTGAGTCAGAATGAGCCACAAGGTAAATGTAAGGGAGCAGATGGGATGGGCTGGATATGCACTGTTGCTTCCAGATACAACAATAAGTAAACACACAATAAAAAAAAAACACACAATATTTTTGTTTGATAGGATGATCACCCTGTTAGCTTAGGCTACTGCAGTCATAAATTCTTAGTGTGACTCAGCTGAGACACATAACAGGCTGTGGACTGGTCACCTACGCCGCTGTCTTTCGCAACCTGCTACAGAAGGAGGTGCCAGGCATCGGCTACTGGAAACAAGGATCTATGCAAACAGTGGCTCTGTGTGATGCTCGCTGTCAAATAATCAGAAAATAGAAAAAGCAGAGGTAAAATGAGAAAAACACCCGAGGACATGTAGGTGGGTTGAATCAAGAGGACAGGATTGGTCCTTTAGCTTATTTTTCACTTCTGTGTAGTGAGTGGGAGGGTATTCTGTGCTTCTGATGTTCAGCGTGGGCGGGTAAAAGTTTCCAGTCTGAGGGTCAGGACATCGTGAGGCATCACCTGCTTCATTACATGGGATAAAACATTCGACTGATTACCAGAGGAGGTGCGAGTGACATTAAAAGAGTCGAATTTATTTAGAAAAACGGTCGATGCATCTCCGTGAGGAATTGCTCCAACAGCTTTCACACAGCTGAGATGTAAGTTATCCCCAAAGTGAAGTGTTTTCAATATGAAGAAAGTTTTGAACATGTGCATCAGTCTTACTGAAACACATCTCAGCTAGGGTTTTACAACTTGAAGGAAATAAGGCTATTGTGGCAGAAACCACCACTTGCACTCATCAGCCACTTTATTAGATATAGCCTTAATTCTTTACTGAACAAGTTCAACAAGGTGCTGGAAACATTCCTCACAGATTTTGGTCCATATTGTCAGGATAGCATTAAACAATAGCTGCAGATTGGTCAGCTGCACATCCATGATGTAAATCTGCTGTTCTACCACAACCCAAAGGTGCTCTATTAGACTGGGATCTGGTGACTGCGGAGGACATTTGAATACAGTGAACTCAAGTTATGTTTAAGAAACCAGTTTAGAGTGATCTGAGCTTTGTGACATGCTCTGTAATCCTGCTAGAAGCAGACATCAGAAGATATGTACATTGTGATCATAAAAGGATTGGTTGGCTGTATCTCGGTTGTAAGGTGTGGTTATTTTAGTTACCTTTGCCTTCCTCTCAGTTCAAAGCAATCTGTCCATTCTCCTCTGAAATCACCAGTAAGGTATTTTAACCATTACTGGATATTTTCCAGTTTCAGACCATTTTCTTTAAACCCTAGAGATGGTTGTGTGGGACCAGCCCTGCTCAGTTTGAACCTTAGCGGGTCACCTTCATTGTGTCTACATAACTAACTGCTTTGAATTACTGAAAGGTGATTTGCTGATTAGATATTTATATTAAGGAGCAGTTAAACGTGTAACCAATAAAGTGTCCAGTGAGTGCATACTGTAAGTAGGTTACATCCACAAACAAGTGTCTGACTGTTGGGACCCATTGCGAGATGGTTTCTCGTTCATATTTTTCTTTTGCATGAAAGAAATTGATTAATTGAAAAAAATGTGCAGATTAAAGATATGATGTCAAATCAAATCTGGACAAAACAGCCTCATATCAAATAAGTAATACTGCTGTTTGGTACATGTGGTGTTTAAAGGCTTAAATTACACCAAGATGGGCTTTCAGTGCCGATATAGAACAACACAATGAATATTTTCGCAGCGTAGGCAAGACTGAAAGTGAGCTCACTGAGAGCAAAATTGGTTCTTTGTGAGCATGTCACAGCCTCAGCCTCATAACAAAAAGCTCTCTGAGAGCTCTTCAGATTTCCATTAACCAATGATCTTATGCAACATTGTCTGACGTTCATAAAGGCCTATATCACGATCACCTCAAGCCAGTAGAAGTGCTCATGTTCAGAAAAAGTGTGATCTCAGTGCAGTCATGAAATCCCCCTGCAGCCCTACAAGTACCTGATGTCACTTGGATCCAGCAGCTGTGCTGCGCCTTTTTAAATACGCTGCCTTTACAGCGTCCCCAGAGCACAGAGCAGCGCCTGAGGACAGGAAGGAAGAGGGGGAGGATCTCAGGTCATGCGTTAGGTAACTCAGCAGTCGGTATGTCTTGTCTTGGAGGCACAGCACAAGATACAGTAGAGGGTAACACGATGCTTTTGGACAGGTACATGGAATAAAGAGGATCAAGCAGTCCACAGATCCTTACTGTGTTCCACTGAACCGCTAAAATATTCACAGATTGAACTGGTTGTTGCTCTCATGTTAACCATACTAAAAAAAACTGAATTTCTTTGTACAACAATCATAAACTTTAAAGATACGTCCTGTTTTTTTCCTCACAGCTACTTTGATTAGACAGAACAGTGAGTAAACTTTTGGTCAGTTTTGGTATTATTAAAAATGGGAACACACGGCTTCATTCATAGCCAAAATAATAAACTGTTATTGTAGCATTTGTGCTGATAAGGTTTATGAGGCAGTGAGCTTGGGACGGAGTGCAAATATAAACTGAAAACCTTGTTTTAATGTTTTAATCTAGTTGGAAATAAGAGCAGTTTGACTCTGCCAGGGCTGAAAAGTCCCTTCAGATAGTGGAAATCTTGGCCCGGGGATAACATCAAGTGATTGCCTGGATTTTTCTTATTGCTCTTTGATATGCGTTTGTGAAGATGGGATGCAAAATTGTCCAATTTTGTTTAGTTGTTATAACCATGTCATAACTTTCGCAATAAACGTTCTTGGACCTAGATTAACTCCTAACATCTGATTAAAAACTAATCCTGGAAAACCAACCACAAGTTTTTGAGTAATCCTAATCAATAAAAATCTATAACATCCTTGAAGGAGGCATTGAAACCATGTTAATATTTTAACATTGGATGTGCAGTTCTTGGTTGCAGGACTTGAACGCACCATTAAACTCTAATCTTGCTCAGAACAGTTCCTGCTAGCAGTTGCAATCCATAGCTAACTATAACAAATCAATGTTAGTTACTAGAAGTGATGAATTGTTTTTTGCATAGTATAATGTGCAGTGAATCTAAATGATAGCGACACTGAATGGTTATCAATCTAAAATCTTTTTTTAACAGCTTGGAAAATGGACTTGCATAACTACGTGATTGGTCCTAATTTCATACACACCTATTCAGCATCTGCGTGTGTATACAGTAAATTGATATAACATCAGTATAAATAAATATCCAGCTAATTGTTTGTGTTCATATTAACTATAGGTCAGCTGGTTAGAAACAAGGTCAGAAGTTATTAACCTTTAAAGGAAGATCACGCTCATACTCCAATGATTCATTATGTACAAATGAATTTCATGTTGAGGTTTGCATTTATTTATTTTTTCATGCCTCCAACAGCTCATTAATCTTTACACACACTATGACTTTCACTTCTTACAGCTTCTGCAAACCACAGTTTGTTCAACGTTGTATATGTAACGTAGAATTGTTTATGTTTGGGGGAGTTTTTATTTTTACCTTCATGGGCGCTGCCTGCCTGAGAAGTAACCAGTGAGAATAAAAGAGCGTGGGCGTGCAGTGAATGACAGCTCGGGATTTTTGTTTACAGGGTTAGTAGTGCTGTGACAGATGGGCCACCTCCACACTTCTCAGTGTATGACAACATACCTGAAGCGCCACACAGAAACAAAACCGAACTCAAACATCTGCCATGCGTGCGTTCATTTCTGTGCTACATCTAATGGTGACAAGCACCAGCGTTTGCAGTTTGTCTGTTAGACAGTGTGTTGCACCTTCAGAAAAGATGTTATAAAAAGTGACATTAAAACTTTTGTTCTATTGTCATTATTGTTGGAATAATATTCTTATCTTTATGTCTTTTTATATATTCATTTTGTAACTTTACCTGCTGGAGTAGTTTGCATGAAATATAGCTTCAATTATATATACCAAAAAAATCATATTTATCTAATTTAATTATGCTAAGTTGATATTTATATTTTTGACATATTTATCAGCTTAGCAGTTGCAGTGGAAGAAACATACCTCTTTATTTTGCCTTAAAATGCAGTTTATATCTCCACAATACAAATAATCCAAACTTAAAATAAGCTGTAAAGACTTTACTTAAATAGACACTTGGTTTACTTGACAGCAGGCCAGTGGCAATTTGATAAACAAAGCAGCAATATTGATCAGAAAACAAATATTTAGAAAAAAAGAAAAGAAAGAAAAAAACATAGACTGTAAAAAAGGATGGGAGTAGACAACCTGACATCACCCACTGGATTCTAGATCAGACATTTATATTTTGGGTAGTTCCAGGCTGCTATGGAAACATGTTTGGACCAGACAATGGAGCGCTAATTTATCAGCTGATGATAGCAAGCTTGGTTAGCATATATTAGCATACATATATTGTATCCGGTTGTTCAGTGATGACGTGACGAATCCTACTTCCGGGCCTAAAGTAGTCTGCGTTTAATATGGCTTTTGTGTTGTTAACATGTTTAATGTTATGTATTTTCTTCTATTTAATCTCAAAAAGCTCCTAAAACAGTCAGTGATCACTGTTGACCTCCCTCGGCTTTTATTACCGCTAATCATTTATTTAAGCTCAGTTTTTAAAACCTTAGGATGTAACTACAGCCCAGCCCATGCAGTAGTATATGAATGACTAACCTCGTATTGTGGATGGATTATCTCAGTTGTTCTCCTGGCTGAAGTTTGGTCCTTTTACAGCATCCTGCCTCATGACTAATTTTCCTTTGAAATTATTCAAAAATTACGTGATTTATTAACTGCATTCACACGTAGGTGTATATGACATAAATCTTTGTCTTATATTTTACTCCATTCAGCAACTGCAAAGCTCCTATTACATCAGCCCATTAACCAATACATTAAGATCACTGATCAAGATCAGTGCTCATGTCATATGATCATCAAGTTACACAAATTTATGTCAAACATCAATATAAAAACCACTTTGAAAGGTTCAGGTTCACGTTACTTTATTCGTTCCTGTATGTAGCTTTGGTCTGCAGCAGATGAGTCATCCATCCTCACGAGTACATTTCCAAAACAAACGCAGTTACAATAGAAAACAGAATAGATAGAATACAATATGATAAAGAATTTACACTGTAACATGTAACAAAAATAATTTGTTCATCTGAGTTTTGGCTGATGGAACGATGCAGTTTTGTATGTTGTTGTGCACTTTGTGAAGTCTTTAAGAAACTCACTCTGCAAAGGCTGAAAACTGTCTGGTAGAATTGAACCATATATATTAAAAAAAAAAAAAAAAAAAAAATTACACATAACATATAATGTAATTACAAGGAGGTATTTCTGTAGTCTATTGATACTAGATAGTGGAAAAGGGGTGGGATTAAATAAGCTTATGCTTCTTCCTGCTCCTTTTTGAACATGGACGTTATTTGGAGTTGTGGTTGCTCGTTTTCCTTTTGTTTGCTTTGTTCATTTGTCTCTTTTAATTCTATTTTTTTTTTTTATACTTTTTCAACATGTTCAAAATAAAGATTCAATCAATCAATCAATCAATCAACCAGCCAACCTCTGTAACTGTGTGATATACAGAGATGCTGGGTTTAGCTATTGCTCACCGCTGAGTGAGTTTCTGTTGTTCACGGGTAAGTATTAAAACCATGACACCAAGTAAAAGGACAATAAAATAGAAATCATTGCGGTTTTGTCAGTCTGAAAATAAATAAATACGTTTCTTCAAACTTCAGACACTTTTGCCTTCAGGCTTCTTTTTTTTTCTTACACACAACTTGGCTCAAAGTTCAACTTTAAATTAATAACAGCTCCAAGATATTTATAAGACTGATCAGATCCTTAAATGGAAGTCACATCTTTGGTCTCAGATTTGTAATTGAAGATAGAAGTCATCACACCATTTAACAAAGTTGCAGAGGAATGGACCATGGCTAACAGAACAATAATAGATCTGCAAACTTTAAAATGATCCTATTTTCATAACTGCTGTTACATGTATTTGGCTAGTGGATAAACAACGACGACGAGAGCACGCTTTCTTGTTGGGAGCCAGTCGAGGAGCAGACTCTATTGCATGGGAGTCCGTTAATCTGGATTTTGTGAGTCCTGTTCATTAAAAATCCATTATTCAGGCTGAAATGTTCTGTTTAAAAGATGAGGCTCAGTTTTGCTGAAGGCTGAAGAAAAATCAGCAAACAGTAATCGAACACGAGCAACTTTTCCCTTAAAGTGTTTGACAATCAGGCTCAAAAAGATCACTGTGGCACCTTCTGCTCCTCTATGTGGTCTAGAAGCTAACTGCATGGGTTCAGGCACATGCTCCGTTTGTCCTCATCAGTTTCACTGTCCCTGATCTAAGGGTGGCTGGCCTGAAATCAATTAGAGTTTTACCTGGATTTAAGTACAGAGACCACCACAGCATCTTTCCATACCTGAGGTACATGGCGTGCCTGTAAGGAGTCATTAAAAGGCAGCAGAACACAGAACTCAACCTCTGAGCACAAGACCTGACTAATCAAGCACAGATATTTTCAGCTTCATGGGACTCGCTTGGTCTTACAGAGCAGAAGGTCATTTTCAGATCCCGTAGTTTAAATAGGTTAAAAATAGTGATTATTTCCAAGCTTGCACCGTAATTCCTGAACCTCATTACTGATTCAAAATTAACAAAACAATCATAAAAACAATTAAGAACAAGTAATTAACTCCGAGTCCAACTGGAAGCCATCTAGTCAATCAGTCATCATGTCCTCTAAGCCAGATTTGTATTTATGTTTAACATTTCTATTTTCAGCTCCTTAGTAGCTAAATAAAAGTCAGATGCTGTACTAGACTCCTCACAGAGTTTGAGATCGTTGCTAGGGTAGACTTTGACTGATTCAGAAGAAATGATCACGTCTCTACAAAACGCAGCACCAAAGCGAACGCAGGAAAATGTCGGTTTCTTCAGCCCCTCGTTACACAATCAGGGATGTCGTCATCATCGTTTGATTGCCTGATTATAAAACAATCGCAGCCTCGCTCTAAAGTCAGTAAAACATGTTCAGAAGGGGAAAAAACAAACTTGCGAGAGTAGCCTTTTTTTAGACACCCGAGTCTCACTGTGTTTTCGCAGACATCTGATAATGATACGTTATTGCTGGTTGGCAAACAAAAGGAGCATGAAATAGCTTTCATGAGTGCTGTGCAGCTGCCACAGGTAAGGCAGGAAGACTTGTGGTGAGTCATATTCCCATAGCAACGCCTCATTCAAAGAAGTTATCGCACCATCTCTGGCAGCACATGCTCTCGTTGTGGATGTAAATATCTTTTACGTGGAGGCTGCTGTTGTCATTAATGGAGATTACGAGGTCTCCATGAGGTCTCCATTGTCTGCTGCTGCTTTTTTTTGTTTGTTTTTTAATTGCATATCAAAGGACGCATGTACAGCTGATAGACTTCCTAACGTGTAGGCACAGTGGCCTCCCCCACCATCACGCAGTCCCCGTTTTATCGAACCTGAGCGCACAGAACGGTTTGATCCGCTGCAGGTGCCCAAAGCTCTGTCAAAGCAGTTGCTTTGTTCACAATGAGCCCTCTTTTATCTGGAGACCTAAAGGAGATAGCAGGGGTGAGGACGAAGCATAAATAGATTGCTTTGACCCAATGAGGACAGACCACACAAAGCCACTTTTGAAAGGACTCCTTTAGTGGTTTATTAATGACCCAGCAGGAAATGGCCTACTCGTGTATTGATGTCTTTATCAATCCTTTTTTACGTGGTTAAAGATTTTCTTTGTGGAACTGTATATATTCCATATGATCCACAGGCATCCTGGATGGTGTCGCAAGGATCTGTGGAAGAATAACGCAGCGAGTTCAGCTCTGTTTCTAACTGCTGGCCGGAGTGTTTGTCTTGGATTTAAAAAGGCATTCCTTTGGTACGGACCAGGGTAACAAACACATTGTTATGGCAGAGGGTTCGTGACCAGAGATTCAGCGCAGCCAACAGGCTGCTGAACCAGGAAAACTGACTTTCTTGGCAGCTTCTCTTGCATGGGGAGCAGAGCAACGGCAAACTGTAACCTGAGTCTGACTGGAATGGATTAACAGTGAGCTCGCAAGCACAGCGAGCAGACACACTGCATTCATTACCATTAGGCGACAGCAGCGCTTTGAAGCCAGTGGGCAGGCAGACCAGGCCAGCAGGCACGTGTTGGTGCATTACAGCTTCTGCAGCCAACTATGAAAAGAGCCTCTTAAAACATGCCAGCCCACTGATGAAGAAAACACTGCTTTGTACAGGCAGGCTTTAATGAACAGCCTTTAGAAATAATGATGTGCAGGCACCAGAACTGCTCTCTAAGATTCATGTGCCACTGCATGTGAAAGCTTTCACTTTAACAGTGACATACAGTGGACACGCATTTAAGCTGATTTGATAGCTGTGTGAAAATAATTTGAAAAGAGAGAAAGGTGCTAAGAAAAAGCTTCTCTCAAAAGTAATCTGTGATATTGGTTTGTTCCTGCTAATCTTTGAAATTGGGGCATTTGTTTTTAATTTTTAAAACCTATTTCAGAGGATTTGTCATCACTTTTTGCTGTCGTAACATTACCTATTAAACACGATCAAAGCGCCCTCTGTCATTTCATGAAAACTGAGCTCTTTAAGGAGGCTGTGAGTTATTTCTGAACAAAACAAATAATTGGATTTTCGCTTAAGAAAATACACAAAAATCTCAAAAGCCTTCTCAGTCTTGACATGTACTTTAATTAAAAAGCACTAAATTGATAATTTGGCACAACCTTCAAGCACATCTCTCATTTTCTTGTCAAACATGATCATACTTTCATGCGTCCTAATGCATTCCTGGATCAGGTTAAAATTGGAATAAATTCTGGAGTTTTACTTTTTAGAAGAAACTTTAAAATGAATATAAAGCAATGCAGGTGGAAAATGTCAATTTGGTTTAAATAAGGACAGGAACAGGTCTGAAACTGCAGTTCCTCTAGTGACCACTTGAGGCTGAATAAAATGGCCAAGTTCAGCCATAACACTCTTGTGTTTATAAGTGCATATAAGAAAATAGTCTTAATCTCTTCAGATATTTTCCTCCATCATAACAACTGAACCTTTTGGCAAGACTGAAAATTGGGTGCATGGCTGCAGATGTGCCGACATAGGTTACTGCACTGGAGCTCTCTGCAGTGTGTGAGCTTTTAAATGGAATTGTGAGCTGTTATTTTATTAGCCAGGCACTTAGCACTAATTACCAGTTATCCATCTCAGTACACATAAAATTGGGTGGTGCTTACTCCTGATGACATCTTCACCCTTTTGTTCAAATATTGTCACCTGTGGTTCCACAATGGCAGCAGCCATAAAGCTAAAGTTCAGGCTTCCAAAGGTGGAGTTCAGATTTTCCATGATGGGCGACATCAAGATGCCTTTTCCATTTTTTACAGTCTTGAGTAAGAATAGTGGATATAAAAAGTCTGCACATGCCTCACTAAAATGTGTTTTAAAGAAATTAGTCCCAGATAAATCATTTTAGAACTTGGTTTGTGTTAATCCGCCATTGTCGTGCTTAAATGTGGAATTCCTCTTCATCTTCAACTTTCTAGTAGATCCCTGAAGGTTTGTGTCTAAATTGATAAGTCTTTGGAACTGCTGATCATTTCTTCCACCTTAAACAAAAATCCAGCACCAGGTGAAGAAACTCATGCCAGGATGCTGCCACCACCATGCTTCACCATGAGTACTGTATGCAGTTCTGTTTTTGTGACAAACATCTCTGTAGGTGTTATGACTAAGAAGCTGAAACTCAGTCTCACAGGACAGAACAAATTTACCCACTTGCTTTCAGGAGGGTTGATGTGCAGTATGTTGTTGTATGTTGGTGCTAATTTAGCCCTTTTTTAACTCCCCCATAGCCATGTAGTAAACAGTAACTGTGTGAATTCCTGGAGCTCCTTAATGATACAGTGGGACTGTTGCAGCCTCCATGATGAGGTTTCTTTGTGTTTTTTCAGCAATTTTAGAGGGACATCCAGTTCTTGGTGATGCCACTCTTGTGCCATATTTACTGGCTACACTGTGTTCCACAGGACATTTAATGCCCTTTTGTACCCTTCTCCTGACTGAGACCTTTTGATGCTTTGTAAACTCTTTGCTGTAAGATGCAACTTAGTATGGAGGTTCGCCACATAATACACACTTTGCTCACAATTTCCCTGCCATATCGGATGTAATACAACCACTGGTTGCTAGGGAAACGTGTAAAGTGATGGACTTGAGTGCAAACACTGTCCAGCTACTCTCCGAGCTGTCATGAAACTGTGAAAAGTGCAACACAATCTGGAAATGAAGACAATTCACCTTTAAAGTAGCATGTTGGCAGCACTGCAGCCAACATGATTCATTAAGCACATCTTTTACTTTGTGATTGAACCGTTGCCTTTTCCAGTTTGTGTTGGACTTCACAGTTTCACAACAACTCAGAGAGCAGCTGGACTGTGTTTGCACTCAAGTCCATCAATATGGACAGCAATATGCTAGCGGCTAAAAGAATCACAAGGAGGTTTTTCCCAACAGGCTAGGGAATGCATATTTTTTCCCCTAGCGACAGGTGGTGGCCAGGAGTCACTGACCCTCTGTATCCTTGTGCGACTGGGACTTTAGCAAACTTCCATCAATCCATCAATCAATTTATGTTTTTGCCTCAAAACCAGTGGTTGCCAGATGGTCTCTAGGCTTGTGTAACTGAGGCCTTATTCACTCGACCCTGCACTGTCACCATGACGGTCACACATCCGAAATGGCCGACAGCCTAATGTCACAGAGTCAGCAGTTTTGCGTCTGCAAAGCCTCAATAGGAAGGTATGTACACATTGAAATGTGCAGGTTATAGTTACATCACAGTCAACACAGCACTGCCTCTGCACTACAGCTGCTACATTCACAGTCTGGCTGAGGCAGACTGTATGGAGTGAAGAAGAGGACCCAAATGCAGACAAGCAAAACGAAAATTGGACTTTTAACACAAAGCGGTATTTTTATTGTGGATGATGAATAAGTACAAAACAAAAGGCGAAATCAACGGCAATGCTAAACAAAACTCTAAACTGCGAGGAAACTAGAAAATAACATGAAAAAAACCCTAAACATGGAAACCTGACAAGAATACGTAAATACCTGGAAACATGACGTGAACTTAGCAGACGACCTGACGACGAATGACTGGAAACACACAGAGTAAATGCACACATGAGGTGATCAGGGGGAAACAGATGATCTGAATGAACGACGTCACAGGGGGGAGAGTAAAACCAAACACACTGAACGTAGGAACGCAAGAACTCTTCAAAATAAAACAGGAAACATAGTGAGAGGCAGACATGAAACACATGAAGGGCGAGGGAGACTTAACACAGGGGTTGAGGACACAAGGGGAATCTAATAACAAAGAACTATAGGCATAATAGAAATGAACTTAGAAAACCTGAAGGACTCAAAACACCCAGGATCGTGACAGCTACAGTCCATTTAATACTCTATATTTTTTTATTCTATTCTTTTTTATAAATATATATCTTCTTTATTTATACAGTTTTTTTTTTCATCTAAGTGCAATTTTACCTTTCATTGTTCAAGATTGAGGAGACACTGAGCCTAAGAATTTCATTGCAGGTAGTAATGAGCCATTGTTACCTGTATATGACAAATAAAAACTTGAAACCTGGATTTTTGCACTTTTACAGGTATTAAAAACGTTTCATATCCACTTTACATGGTAAAAATTGATTTCAATTACTGGCTCATCACTAAAAATATTTAGATATTATTATTAAAAAGAAAGCTAAACTATACTGAGAGGGCCAGGGCTTGGTGAATGCACAACTGGGCTAAGGAGGGACTCGCTGCGGCCTTCACTATCAAATATCACAACATAATGCTGTTCAGGAGCTTCCTGATCATCCAAGAGTAAAGCAAAAATCATCTTTGCACATTGAGCTTTGCTTTCATAGCTCGTGGAAACCAACAGCTACCGCAGCAAGAGGCTTCTGGAGATTTTACATTTTCTGCACAGCAAGTGAATATATTATGAGATCTATAATTTCACCAGCTGTCTCCTTGTGGTCCAGCCTTTTGTTATACACACAGTCCAAGCACTGACTCACTCGTTTCTGTGCCCATTTTCTTCTCTCTCCCTGCACACACCAAGATCCAAAGCCGAGTCCTCGGTTCTTACTCATCCTCACCTAACCTTTACTTCAGCCCATTGGCCGTAAGGACAAGACGCCCCCAGAACAGGCTGCTCCAAGGTATTTTCTAGGCTTGAGTGATCTGAAAAGGTGTGGACTCCAGTACACATGACTCATCTAAATAAGTTGCATGAGTCACTACACACCAAGCTTAAGGTCAGGACATCCACCTTACACTTCCTGTCACAGCAGAGGTACACTGAGATGTGATATTTGGAGTGGAGGCTAAACAGGTTTACAGGAGTGGACAGCAATAACTTCAAAGTTATAGGAGACTCTGTCTAGCACCGCTAAAAGGAAATGTGCTTCCCTTTTCCAAAAACGACTGTGACTGCACCGGTGAGCAGGCTTCACGGCTCGCTTGCCACAAGTACAAGATTGTATTTGTACCAGGTGGCTCCCAAGTGGGTGTATGTGTGCAATTTTTCCTTGCTCAACAACTACTCCCACTGGCTGGGTTCATGAATAAGACTGTTTTTTAATAAAGCTGAAGATGAAGATGCCAATCTAGGTGAAGGAAGATTATATAATTTTTCATTAAAGCCTACTGTGCGGGGGGGGGGGGGGTTTAACCTCTTTTTTTTTTTAGATGCCATGGAGAAAGTTGGGGAGAAGGGATGCTTAAAAAAGTGTTATTGCCTTAATTCAGGCACCTCTTTTGGGTTAAAAAAAAAAGCAAAGTCTTGCCTGTAACACACACACACACCAAAACAATATACATCTGGAAGGACTGATAACCACAACACATGTATAAAGACAGCCTAGAGTAAAAGCTGGAGGACTTTGAAGACCTCGCATTTATGACAGAGAGACTGTTGGAGATGAGAAGAAAGCAAACAGAGAAAAGCATTGAGAATCCTGTACTCTCTACAACTTATTATAGTTAATAGCCATGCTAATCTCCTCTGCTTTCTCATGAAGCAACTTTTATTCCATTTATCCACCTGATGACCCGAGGAGAGCAGCAGACATGGGTGAAGTTTACGGTTGAGTAATTGCTTGGGCTCTGCCTAAAGGAGGATATGATAAGCTCCAGCTGCTCCTCGCTGAAATGAAGTCATCTATATTTTAATGCAAAACTGTAGAAAAAGTGCATTTTGCAAAATCTATTAAAAACCATAGTCCAAGCTCCAAGCTCGGCCTGCATTATTTATGCTGTAAAATAGTCATTATCTGCAATCTAATCGGGCGACATAGATCCATAAAAGATCCTTTCAGCTTTATGTCATGGTGCTTGTTTCGTGAAGCCAAAATCCTGACAGACAATCACAGGTGAGCAAGGATATATGTAGTAACAAATTGAGTTTTAAGAAGGAAGCAGCAGGGCCAGAGGCTGTAGGAGCTGAGCCGAGTCGTGCTTGAGGAAATGGCAGAGCAGGTCAGAGGCTGTGCCACTTCCCTACTGTTCTGGCACTGGCAGGAGTCGGGCAGGGGGAGGAAGAGCTCGCAGATGCAAAGCAGAGTAGGCAAAAAGCGCTAACAAGCAACGATGTTCAAAGAATGGCTAGAACAAGGCTAACTGTGAATCCCAGTCTATGATGTGGCAGTGTGGTTTATGGCAGAGATGATTGGAGATGATTGGCAGCCGGCTGCTCATCTCCTGTGCACCTGATCCCACTCGTATAATCAGGACACGACACAGACAGACAAACAAGGAGAGGGAGCGAGGGGGACGCTCCGGGTCAGGAGGGAGTCGAGGCAGAAGTGGTGGGTGAGACACGTCAGATCAAATCCAGACAAACAATCATTCTGTCACATTTTTCATAGAAAATGGTTTTGTCGGTTGTTTTATTTATTTATTTTTGCCTCATTTCTGCACAGTTTTTGTCAAAGGCAAAGTAAAGCGGAAAAACGTTAAGGATACAAAGGGGAGTGTGGCAGCCAGCACCCCATTACACCTAATCGCCATTCAGGATTCTTGTATAAAAATGAGATTTGGGGGGAAGTTGCATAGCTGGGGCCAGATAAACACCAACTAATGGATGCTGTATTTGCCTTAAGTTTAGCAAGATGGAGGAGCTGTGATTTTGATTTTGGCTTCAGCTACCTCTGGATCATCTCCCCCTTGTTTGTCATCTGCTGCATAAATTGGATATATTACAGCTGACCAAACTCAGATTGTCTGAAACCCTAACCCTTAAAGGTTGGGGTCTAACTAGCTAGCTCAGCTTTTTTTTCTTTTTAGCTCCGCTTAAAAATCTGAGACTCTCCACCAGTTGCTCTTAGAACTAAAGAAGATTCTAGGATGAGAGGTGAAACGTCTTCAAACCTAAAGAAGTCCAGATGCTTTTCTTTTCAAGCTTCTTAGACTACGATGACCTCGATGACTGAGAACCTTCACAGACATAGCTAGCTCTGACTATAAAAGACTAGCCTAGCCACCGTTAAGTCAACCAAAAGTTCAAGGTCTACTACTCTTAATCTTAATCTCTGTAACCATCTAACAATCACCATTGGTTTTTGTGTTTTTTTTTTGTTTGTTTGTTTTTTGTTCAGATATTCAGAAACTTTATTGTCATTGTCATGAGAACAACGAAATTAAGAATGGTCCCCGATCATTGCATCATCCCTAGCAATATCAAAATATAAATAAAACAATAAAATTCAATAAATAAAATAGATAGAATACTTAAAATACTAATAAGATATAACAGTAAAACATTCACATACATTCCCACACACATGCTTCAGACCGTGCATAGATTAACACAAGAGTGGCGTGATGGACATTTTTTTGTAGTATTCAGATGTGTTATTGCAGTTGGATAACAGCTGTGTTTGAGTCTATTAGTCCTTGCTCTGATTGCCCTGTACCGTCTGCCTGAGGGCAACAGTTCGAACAGGGAGTGGCCAGGATGTGAGGTGTCTTTTATGATGTTTTGGGCCTTTTTAAAACAGTGGGCGTTGTGTAGAACTTCCAGTGTGGGGAGAGGGCAGCCAGTGATCTTTTGGGCGGTGTTAATGATCCCTTGGAGTGCTTTCCTCTGAGCCCCTGTGCAGCTAGTGTACCAGATGCATATGCAGTAAGTTAGAACACTCTCAATGGTGGCTCTGTAGAAGGACACCAGCAGTCTCTGTGTGATGTTATTCCTCCTGAGAATTCTCAGGAAGTACAGTCTCTGTTGGGCCTTTTTCAGCAGCTCGGAGGTGTTCACACTCCAGGAAAGGTTCTCCTCTATATTGACTCCCAGGAAGCGGAAGCTTGCCACCCTTTCTACACAGTCCCCATTTATGAATAGTGGTTGGATCTCTGCCTTTTTCCTTCTGAAGTCTATTATGAGTTCTTTGGTTTTTGAAGTGTTGAGGAGGAGGTTATTGGCCTTACACCATGACGTCAGCTGCTCCACCTCGTCTCTGTACGTAGACTCGTCTCCCTTGGAAATGAGCCCCACCACTGTGGTGTCATCTGCAAATTTCACAAAGATGTTGCTGTGGTGGCGAGGAGTGCAGTCGTGTGTGTAGAGAGTAGAGCAGTGGACTGAGCACACAGCCCTGGGGTGAGCCAGTGCTGAGACTCAGGGCTGAGGATGTGTGATGGCCAACTCTGACTCTCTGTCTACGGCCCGAGAGGAAGCTGTTGATCCACATGCAGGTGCTGTATGGAAGCCCCAGGTCTTGTAGCTTGGCCACCAGTTTGTGTGGAAGGATGGTGTTAAAAGCTGAGCAGTAATCCACGAAGAGCATCCGCACATAGCTACCATGCTCTTCCAGGTGAGCTAATGCAGCATGGAGTGCTGTGGCTACAGCGTCTTCCGTGGATCGGTTTGCTCTGTAGGCAAACTGGTGTGGATCCAGGCTGCGGGGCATGGCTGCTGTGATGTGTCTGCGGACCAGCTTCTCAAAGCATTTCATTACCACTGGGGTGAGTGCCACCGGTCTGTAGTCATTCAGGCCGGTGATGTGGGGCTTCTTAGGCAAGGGGACTATGGTGGAGGACTTCAGGCAGAGTGGGACAGTCGCCTGTGCGAGGGATTTGTTGAAAATCCTGGTGAAGATCCCAGCCAGCTGTCCTGCACAATCCCTCAATATTCGACCTGGCACACCATCAGGACCCGCCGCCTTCCTCGGGTTAACAGCCTGCAGCATGCGCCTCACCTCGTGCTGTTGTTGTTGTTGTTGTTTTAATTGGATAAACTTAAATCAATGACCTGAAGAGTTATCAGCTAATGGCCAGCTGCTAAATTAAAATTTACTTACCAGAAGAAAATGACCAAAAACAAAATGCTACCACCTGTCGTTGAACTGTAAATAACGTTCTCTGGTATGTACTGTCCCAAAAAAGTTCCACTATTTTCTTTACATTTTGATTCTATAGAGTGATTTTTGAAAGTGGTCGGTGTCAGGCCCAAGAAACTATCTACAGCAGATGAACAGCATCAGAAAGCCATGGCCTTAAACAAAATCCAGCAAAGACAAAGGACCTCAGAGATGCATCTGGCCCTTCAGCTGATCCATCTACTGTTCACTGAAGCCTCATCAGAAATGGCCTCACTGGAGCGTAGCTGTCAAGAAAACTTTCTTAAAGAAGGAAACAGACTGGATTGTAAATCAGTAGCAACAGGTCTTATGAAGTAATAAATCTTATTTTGACATTTTTGGTTCAAATGGTCATCAGTATGTGCACAGAAGGAAAGCTGAAAAGTACAACAGGGGTTATATACAGACATCTCTAAAACATGTTGAGGGGTCTGCCATGTTTTCAGCCAGTGGTGTTGGAGAGGTTGTCAAAATTTATACAATTATGATTGCAGAAAAATACCACCAGATTTAGATCCACCAATCAGTGCCACCTGGAAAACATCTGACTGGCATCCTTCGTTGTTTGCTCTGATGCCCAAACTGCCAAAGCAGTAAAAGCATACCTGGATAGAGAAACACAATGGGGCAGAAGTCATGTATTCCCCGGAGTCCATGTATGTTTGCAGATTTTAATAAATTGATTCACTCACTTTTCAATTTTTCTAGCAAAATATAAAGGTTAACCTTTAACTTTTTTAGCAACTACTGTTTTCCATGAGAGGATTAAAATTGTTCTACTTTGGCTCTGGTACTAAATGACCGAAACTTGTGAGGAGATTTGAAGAATCCCCAAATACAAGACATGTAGATAAGTGAATAACTACAAGTATTTACACTGTGATGGGCAAATTGAATCAAGGCAGGACTTACACTGAAACAGACAGGAAGTTACAAGAATACACAAAGGCCAGCAACAACAAAATAAAACAGGAAACAGCTCGACAGGAAGCCAACATCACATCAACAGGTATTGTGTTGAAAACATACCACGTCTTCATGTTAACCGGTGAGGTGTTGGGGTCATTCTGTAGAGCAAGTTAGTCCATTTCTCAGCGCTTCAGACACATGACAAATTTAGGCCAGATCCTCGGGCATTCTCATGTCGGGTTCATTATTAATTCAGATACATTTTGCACAAATCAGGATGATTTAAGTGATTTAGCAGCTGTGAGCAGCAAATTAATACAAAACCTTTTGTGACCTGTCATCACAGGATTGATTTTGCCTCACTGGCATATGTCATCGCTTTTTTTAGTATGGCACATGCACTATTAACAAGTGTTACATAACCTTAATCAGAGAAGTAAAGTGAAGCTTTGAGAAACCTCCACGCCAGCAAGTACTTTCTCTTTAATCTTTAATTAAGCATAAGGTGCAGTGTTGATTCATCCTTTCTCAACGAGATCTATTTTTAGCCAGCGTCGCCCACTCCTCCCCTCTCTGGGGAGGTAGGGGAAGCCTTTAAAAGCGAAGAAGAGGCTACCCAACAGTCCTGTCAAAGAGTGATTGGATTGAGGAAGGCCACTTCAAAGCATATGTCTGTTTGGATTGTGACATGCATGCTGTAAAATAATCATGGTGTCGGCAGCATGTGACTTCTTGTGCTTGATATCATTCTAGAGAATCAGGGAATATGATTAGAGATGTGGCATATCGAAACAGGAAGCGTTCTTGATTCATAATTCATGTGCTTTGGCACTTGATGTTGGCCCTGCCATCAAGCTAACATTGTGCACTAAGAACCCAGAACAAGTGAAATGTCATTGCATATCAGCATTTCTCACTGTGACATGATGAAGACAATAATGAATAACCAATGAATATTTTAGGACTGTACATCACACCATGCCCATTTCAGCTGGAGCTGGTCTTACTTCAAGTAGCTGGAAGTCATCTCCTGGCCATTTTTATCACCAAATTTGCTACCATTTAGAAAATACTGAGTTTGCATCAGCTATAGGCTTATGGAATAATGCTAGTGGTATTATAAGATAAGATAAGATAAGATAAGATAAGATAAGATAAGATAAGATAAGATAAGATAAGATAACCTTTATTAGTCCCACACGTGGGAAATTTGTTTTGTCACAGCAGGAAGTGGACAGTGCAAAAGTTATGACGCAAAAATTAGAATACAATAAGAATAAATACAGTACACAGCTGTACAGAATAGAATAAAATAATATACTATATACAGTAGAATAAAATAGAATAAAAATATACAATAAGATAAAAATAGAATACGAATGCTATATACAACTGAGTAAAAATACAACGATGCCAGAAAAGATTATTGCACTTAGTGTTATTGCACATGTGTGGATGTGTGTGTTTGTTCAGTTAAAGTCTTTGTTGTGGAGTCTGACAGCAGTGGGGAGGAAAGACCTGCGAAATCTCTCCGTCCCACACCGTGGGTGCCGCAGTCTCCCACTGAAGGAGCTGCTCAGTGCTGTCACAGTCTGCTGCATGGGGTGGGAGACGTTGTCCAACAGGGATGACAGCTTAGCCGCCGTTCTCCTGTCACTCACCACCTCCACTGGGTCCAGAGGGCATCCTAGAACAGAGCTGGCCCTTCGGATCACCCTGTTCAGTCTCTTCCTGTCCCCAGCAGAGATGCTGCCGCCCCAGCAGACCACACCATAAAAGATAGCAGAAGCCACCACAGAGTCATAGAAGGTCTTCAGGAGTGGGCCCTCCACCCCAAACGACCTGAGTCTCCGCAGCAGGTACAACCTGCTCTGCCCTTTCCTGTAGAGGGCGTCTGAGTTATGAGTCCAGTCCAGTCTGTTGTTCAGATGAACACCAAGGTACCTGTAGCTGTCCACAGCCTCAATGTCCATACCCTGGATGTTCAGTGGTTGCAGTGGAGAATGCTTGTGCCTGCGGAAGTCTACCACCAGCTCCTTGGTTTTACTGGCGTTGATCTGGAGGTAGTTCAGCTGGCACCAGTCCACAAAGTCTTGAGTCAGTCCTCTGTACGCCTTGTCGTCCCCATCAGTGATGAGGCCGACTATTGCAGAGTCATCAGAGAACTTCTGCAGGAAGCACTGGGTGGAATTGTGGGAGAAGTCTGCAGTGTAGATGGTGAAGAGGAACGGAGCCAGAACCGTTCCCTGTGGGGCCCCCGTACTGCAGACGACCCTGTCCGACACACAGCCCTGAGTCCTCACATACTGTGGTCGGTCGGTGAGGTAGTCCAAAATCCAGGTAGTGAGGTGATGGTCCACTCCAGAGTTCTCCAGCTTGTCCTTCAGAACCGAGGGAAGAATAGTGTTGAAGGCACTGTAGAAATCAAAGAACATGATTCTCACAGTGCTTCCAGCGGTCTCCAGGTGTAAGCCCAATATCAAGCACCAGCATGGAGTGACCACTAAAGGATTGGCTGGGGGTTTTGGGAAATGGGCTTTCTAACCAAGAGTTAAATGAGAAGATCGATCTCAAATCAGTTCAATAAGTGAGGAGCAAGACTCGGGAGGCAGGTAATTTGGTTTAGCATACAGGCAGCAGAGGTAAGGAAGATGAACATGGCTCTACCCAAACATAAAGTGGATCTAATATGCTCTACATTTCCAATTAGGCACTCCATTAAGACAGCTGTGCATTATTCACAGTTAATAAATCCTTATTAAACCCTTTATTTAATATCACCTATTTTGCAGCACCTCGGTTGAGCATGTGCTTGAAAGAGGCCATATTACCTTCTGTCCTTTAAAGTTTCCCACTTCCCTACAAAGTCCACTTTCCTCTGATAGGTCAACTTCTGGAAACCTTGCTGAGGTGTAGCACCCAGTGAAAATGAGCTCCACTTTCTCTTCTCACCAGTGTGGAGGCTCAAAAACAGACAGCAGAGCTACTAAACCTACAAATGATAACTTCCTGAATCCAAAACTGATCTTGAACAAGCAGCCTGGGCAGCAACAGGAGTGCAGAAAATATGGCAAATATGTTTGCTTCTTGTTTGTTAGCTTTCAGTCACTAATCAATTTTGTTAAGCTACTTGTATGTGTATTTGTAGGAAATGTGCTAAAATTCAGACAGACTTAGGAGGTAAAGTATGTGGTAAAGCTATGTTGCCAAACATTCATATGATAGAATATGTTAAATGGCTGTTATACCACTCCAAGCTCAAGTATGTTTACTCAGTGAATTAACAGTTTCAGGAAATCAACAGCAAACTGTGGTGAGCAACTGCAGGGCGCTCTGTTGTTAGCCACAATAACTGTCAGTTTTACATTTTAAAAAGAAATGCATGAGTACAAAAAAGATTAATCCAATTAGTTGTTCCAGCTTTTTTATATAAATAACCTTCTATAAACAAGTACTTGGTGACAGGGGGAATCTGCACCAAAGGGTTGGGGGTGAGGGGAACGAGGAAAAGGAGAACAAAGGCAGACGGGAAGAAAATACTCACTGTAGGAGATGAGACACAATTTAGTGACATGCAATAGTAGCATTTAAACAAATGGCGAGTCAAAGCTTTAGAGAATTGACTTGTTTTGGTGCATAATCTTTATAGTTCCAGACAAAGACAAGCTACATATCTCCAGCTTATCCCAACTGCTACCTCTTGCAAATTAGCTTAAACCTGTAAAAGCACATGCTACGTTGGTCAGCTTTCATAAATTGAACAGGACAGCAGAAGTCTGTATTTTGACAATGTTTGCCTACCCTGAGAGACCCGTGGGATTTGATCACCTGTCGGCTTTTCCTCATTGGCTGCCAGGGCCACCTACCTTCAAGCAAACACATGAGCTGTATTTGAAAAGCTGTGACTGATGAAAGCACGCTACTGATGGGTTTCATTTATCTATTTAATTATTTTTGTCTAAAATCTTCATTTACTCATGGCTGTTGATTAAACTATTGACAGTCCATTATCCAGGAGCAGGAAATGAGTAAACAAGGATGCTGCCTTTCTCTTCACTCAGACGTGTGACCTTATTTGAAGTTGTGGATAATGTAGCATCGGTGGCTTTTCTAAATCACTGCAGACAGACTAGGTGTAGCTGTCACAGTGGTCCAATAGTCTCAGCTGCTTTTGTGCCATCTGGGTCACATAGGCCCGTCGCCCATGGTAACAACACCCCCTCCCTGGTCTGCCTCCGTGGTAACCCCATTTTCACTTCACATCAGAGCCGTTGCACTGCTCTTATGTTGGTCAGATGCATTTTCTTTTCTTTCCTTTTTTTTTCATTTTAGCAGGTTTGTGAAGACTTACCTAATGGATAGTGGATTTTCACAGCACTTTAACATCCTTCATGTGATCATCAGCTAAAGGTGTGATGTCAAACTAAAAGCAAAAGAATTGGGGGGGTTCTGATGGTGCATTGCATCATGTTTGCTGTAAATGAAAAGGAAAACTGGATGTGTGTTCATCCTGTGGGAATTGTTGCACTGCCACAGCAGAGGGTGGATGATCCAATACATTTTATTCTGATTAAAAGACTCAAGGGAAATTGATAAATTAACACAAATATGCTGAAGCTTGAACAGCATAAAACTAAATGCTAAAACTAAATAATTATTTATGGGCTTTTATCCATATTTAGATGGGGGGGCGTTGTGTCATGTGCAACAATGCATGCTATAAATCAAGTTTTCCAATTGTCACTTTGTATTTGGCAAAAGAGAATATTGTTAATTTATGATGAAACAAGAGGATTTCAATATAAGCAAAAAACTAAATTCATGATTCATATAGCACCAAATCACAACAACAGTCACCTCTGTGAGCTTTATATCGTAAGTTGTGCTGTCAGCGTTAATCTCGTTAACATGACGTTAACGCCATAACCGCATTAACACGGCAAATCTCCGTTAACGAGTTAACGCGGATCGCCCCGCGCATGGGGCTGGACGGCGCTAACGCATTAACGAGCTAACCGCGCTAACACGTTAACGAGATTAACGCTGACA
Organism: Aulonocara stuartgranti; assembly: GCF_965226115.1. Classification (NCBI taxonomy): domain Eukaryota; kingdom Metazoa; phylum Chordata; class Actinopteri; order Cichliformes; family Cichlidae; genus Aulonocara; species Aulonocara stuartgranti. The sequence continues at coordinate 36,585,526 of NC_138941.1, forward strand.
GCACTAATTGTAAGGTAAAGACGTACAATAATAAAGAGAGAACTCCAACAATCAGACAACCCCCAAACACTTCGCGACAGTGAGAAGGAAAAACTCCCTTTTAACAGGAAGAAACCATCCCTAACTATAAGGCTTTATGAGAAAGTATATTTCTGAGCCTGATCGTAAAAGTAGAGGGTACGGTGTATGTTTTATGTAATAATGATAATAATACATTTTATTTGAAAGAGCCTTTCAGAACACTCAAGGACACTGTACACAGTAGCAACATAAAAGCAAGCAGTTTACACAATCATAAAAGACATAAAACAAATTTAAAATAGCCGAGTGGAGAGTTTATGTGGGATAAGCTATTTTGAACAAGTGAGTTTTGAGTTGGGACTTAAAGAGAGAGAAGGAAGAGATATTTCTTAAATCAGGTAGGGATCTAAACTAAAAGTTGGTTCCATCCTAGAGAGACCTGAAAGCTGAAGGCTCTGCCTCCTATTCCTTGAAGTGATATTATGGTACTATGAGGCCTTTAAGAAAAGATAAGGCCTGTAGATTCAAAGCCTTGTTTGTGAGGAAAAGGATTTTAAATTAAATTCTGGATTTTTTTTACATGTATCTGTACCCATCTGCTGTCACCACTGACTTTAAAGCGGTGACTTTATTAAAAAATAAATAAATTTTAACCAAAAACCTGGAGACGCAGAACCTGTGGGCGTGTGACAACATGATGCATTCTGAGTGAAAGCAGCAGCAAGTCTCCGATTATTTAATCCTGGTGTTGTTGTTGTGACACTGAAGCTAAACCAGCAAAGAAACCATCTGACTGTCATGATGCCTTGGCCTGTTTCTTTTAATCGCTAAAAGATGTTTCAGTTGCACAAAATTAGGTGACTTAAATGCAATGTGGAAGCAAGAAAATGTATATTTTTATCTGATGAGTAGCGAAGGGAGAAGGAAAGGACCAAGAGAGTGGGAATTCACACTCTGTGAGGCTTCACATTTTGTGATGAAACCAGTATAAGCTTAACACTTCATCTAAAGTAATGCAATATATATTTATATTCTTCTTCTGTTCAGCAGTTTGGATGTGATAAATGTGATGAACTGATGGACTGATATGGATGGGATCCAGCAGCCTTGTATCTGCAGGGAAACAGTGTACTAATTTTAACTGCATGTTAATCTGAGTGAATTGGGTAGATGCCACTGCACAGCCCATGTGTCTATTGTGTATTTCCAGCTCCGCGTTGAGAAGAAGCGCCATCCGCGCTTGGCAGCTCTCCACTGGTGATGGCACGAAGCTAAACTTTTTGAATTTCAAATAAAGAACGTGTTGAATGTGGAAATATTACCAAACAAACCCTCCCTCCATATCTCTTTCTGTCTGTGGGGGTGCAGGAAAGTTTACACGATGCCAAACTGAGGAAGCACCAGGTATGAATTGGTAAGCCTCTGAGTGTGATGAGGATAATTGAGGCAGGTGGGAGTGTATCCTTCAGGTGTACAGCGACATCTGAGTCATCTACCGTGGCCATTCACTCAGTAGCTTTGAGATATTGATCGAGTGCCTGGATCAATTCATGAAAGCTCAAGTGGCAGAGATTTTGAGAGATTTCCTGTTGGAAAATCCTCCTAGGAACTTTTTTCTATACTAAACTTAAACAGGAAATGCTTCAGATTTTGGAATGTACTTTTTATTTGTACTTTCTACTCTGTTTGGACAAAGATAACATTTACAGAATATAGTGACAGAGGCCAGTTTATGGGAGTTAGACCCCCTTTTTTTTCCTCCGATGCTCCAAAGTATATAATTGGGTCTGTTTATAACTAAGGGTTGTTTGAGGGCCTGTTTGAATTGTTTTGTTTGATTGTGTTATCCTGTTGGAAGCAGCCATTAGAAGATGGGTACAAGCAAATATCCCCCACACAATTACACCAGCCTGAGCCACTGATTCTAAGCATGATTGATCCATGTTTTCCTGGTGTCTACACCAAAGACAACATCGAGACTCATCCAGACCAGGCAGCATTTTTCCATCTACTGATGTCCAGTTTTGCAGAGCCTGTGTGAATTGTAAGCCTCAGTTTCCTGTTCTGGCTGACACAAGTGCCACCCAGTGTGGTCTTTTACTGCTGTAGCTTATCAGCAGCAAGGTTTGACAAACAATTTCAAGGGGAATCAGACCTGTTGTTTGACTATGCTGTTTATTTTAACTCACCCCTCAGTGAATTTGCCAGTTTGCTTAGAATCAGTATCTAGAATCACTCGTCTAAAAGATGCTGAATTCAGAGAATCATTGGCTGGATGGTCATTAGTAATTTTGTTTTGCTCTGATGTTCTTTCTGGACTTGTCAAGATCTGCAGGCACAGATCGTCTGTTTGCAGAGAGGATCCAAAATTATTATTTTTTTAACAAAAAGCTAGCTGTTTATTAGGGCTGCATGGAAATGCAAAGCAAAAGCAAGAGGAGACTGGATGTTCATTTATAAGAAGCTAATCTGAAAATCTCAAACTAGCACAGAGAGAGCATGGAGGATGGAGACAAACAGAAGATCTGGCAAGGGACAAAGGGGAACAGACACAACATATACACATGAGGAGACATGCATGGAAAGTGGAGATGCATGAGAACACCGGAGGGACAAATCAGGCATAACATGACAGGGGAAGCAAAACTGGACACAATGCACATGAGACAAGGATGACAAAATAGAACGGGAAGTAACACAAACACGCGCACTGACACTAGGATGGGAATAAGCAAACACGACAGGTTGAGGAGGAACAAGGAAACAGGTAAGGGAGACACAAACAGGAAAGAAATGTGAGACAGAGAGGGAATAAACAGAGCAAATAAACACAGAGGACACGGCAGACTCTCACAGGAGAGACACAGGGATAAGACAAAGACAAGAAGCCACGAACCAGAAATACAAATAAACTCAAAGACATAAAGAGAACCGAAATCAAGACTTGAAGTTAAATCAACTTCAAAAGTAAAGGAAAAAACCATGACTTCAAAAATAAACTCAAAATGCTGCGTCAGAGACCGAGCACCCTGACAAGATCACAAACACAACCGGAAGAACTGAGAATGAAAGAACGTGGAGGAAAACACAACCGAACCATGAAAGCAGAGTGTGAAAAAATATCTTGTGGCATTCCTCGGTTTCAACACATTATTACACATGACATGACATCACCACAACGAATCACCCAGTGACTCACTGATATCTTGTTAATTTAAACTCACAAGTCTGCATTTTTCTTGGATGAGCGAGGCGACTTAGTCATCCAAGAAATTCAGTTTGAAAGAATATTAATGGAGCCACTCAACAAATAATAGCTTTAGATTTGATGTTTGTTTAATTCATTAAATCCATCCATTAAAGAAAAACAGGTGGGGTTGTAAGCTACTAGTAAAGCTTCTGTAAGGTGTAATACATAAAGAGCTGTAACACAAATAGAGTCTTCTCTAATGTAGGATGCACACATTAGTGTGTCACACGACTCATTTGTACAACCTACAGCAGTTATTATTGACTAAGAATTATTTCAAGGTTGTGGGTATTAAAAAGCTGTTTCTTTAACAAGACTAAAAGTAAGAGCTGCTGTTTGGAAAATATGAAACAAGTGCCTGTTGAAAAAGTCCAGGTGAAGCCAGATGTGTCTGAGACACGAAACAAAGTCAGGTAAAGCCTCAAATCAAAGAATAGCATTGTTGTATTCAGTGCAATTCATTAGTAAGTGAAAATTATGGTGAGTTTCAAAGTTTTACTAATATATATATGTGGTTTTGTGCATGTATAATGACAGTTTATCTGTTTAGATCCGCTTCTGGTAAAATGAAATATGCTTTTATTGTCACAATCTGTCGGACAGCGACTGCAGTCAGTCCAAATCAGAGCATGACTGTGTGGACATGGAAACAGCCAAACAGAGACTGAGAGGGCTGGATGCTCAATCGCTGGGAAACCAGTTACTTATCCAGCTACTTGAAATCACCAAAGCCAAAAATGCCATCGCCAGGCAACCACTGATTTATTTATTTTTTTCCTATTTTTACTCTAGTGTGACTGAGCCGTAAACAAGCTCACATATACTGACAAAATAATAGTATAAAAACACCTTCTATTTAAAAGAAAACTTGAAGAATAACATGTAGAAAGGTTTGTTTTCTTTCTAAAATGGAAACAGACACACAAAAGAAGTCATCGCCGTGACAGCTGTCAGCATCACAGTCCAATATGGTTCGCTTTTGCTTCTGTTCACTCTCAGAGATGTTGCATTACATCGAGTCCCACGATGCCACGATGAATAAAGCATGAGAGAAACACGGGGAAAGTTGTTGGCTTAGCCAAAGATATGCAGCCACTTCTCTCTGCCCTAGATTTCGGGCACTGCGAGTCATTTTATCTTATAATGTGTTCCCCTCTGTCCTGTCGTTTGCTTTCACCATGTCTAAGTTCATTAATCAGAGCTGATGGACGTCGTGCAAACTACTTTAGCTATAAGAAACATATAAATATGTGAAGTAGTAGAGTATCAGTTTTAGGCTTCAGCGTAACAAAGAAAGGCCGTTTGTTTACACATTTCACATAATTCACATAGTTCACCAGTGGAGCAACAACAGGATTAAGCTTTTCGGACCCTTGTATAAAGTGAGCAGTTTGAACATGTAAGGAAATAAAGAAATGCATTTTTGTTGTGTTTAGAAAATTTCTGTGTCATTATACAATTTATCTTCAGGGAACTTGTTCACCGTTAAACTGCTCTCCTACAGTACTAAACATGATTTTTCATGTACAGCTCAATAATAAGTTTTAATGCCTTCTGTTTTAATCATTACTTATATACAGACTATTTATGGATGGGTAAAGATTAAAAAAAAATTCAAACTTGTAGTGTGAAGAAAATAATTTCATGTTTCTGTGGTGAACGTAATTTAATCATGTAGGATCTGCATGAAAGTCAGCAACTTCATTTATTCGAGATGACGTGATACAATCTAGTAAGAGTAGTTAGTTGCATTTTTTTGAAGTCTAGATTGACAGCTCGGTGGCACAGTGGTTAGCACTGTTGCCTCGCAGCAAGAAGGTCTTGGGTTCAAATCTCCAATCTGGCCAAGTTTGCAGTGGGTTCTCTCTGGGTACTCTAAAAGTCATGCAGTAATTAGGGTTAGGTTAATTGGTGTTTCCAGAATATCTATGAGTGCCGTTGTCTGTCTCTCTGTGATAGACTGGCCACCTGTCCAGTGGCTCTCACCCTATCACATTTGGGATAGGCCCCTGCAACCCTGGTAAAGATAAGAGGATGAATATTGTGGAAGTTATTACAAATCCATGAACATTTTATGTTAACCAGACTCTAGACTTTGTTGAACACTCCAAAAAAAATAACTCTTTAAATAATCATGGAAAGGATTTCCACGTGGCTTTCTATTACGATTAAGCTTTTTTGTCGCACTAACGTAATTTGCATGGTTTGGATCAACTCAATTAAATTAAGTTGGACTCAACTGTAGTAAAACAGTTGATTCATCATTAATTAATCAAGTTAGTCCAACTCAAGCACATTAAGTTGGAATAACAGAATTGCATAATGCGAAAATAAAGCAATTTAATTACGTGGAATTATTTTTTTTATGTTCATTCAAAGAGTTGGGGTTTTTTTTAGCGCATTACATCCTCATTCATGGGTTCAGCTGCTCTTTTTTTTGTTGGCTGTTTTGTTTCTCTGAGGATTTGCCAGTGTGCTCCACAGTCTTTATCCTGTTGAAACGTGCTGGTATGATGGAGAATTTATTGTTGGATCAGTGACAGTAAGCTTTACACTTTTTGAGGCAGTGTTGTAAAAATCGGACATAAATTGAAGCGCGCACAACCAGGTTGTCTGCGTGAGTTTTATTTTTCTTTGCAAAGGGGTCAAACAACAGTACGGAGACTATGACAGCAGTCTGAATGCTTTTCTGACAAACAGGGACTGTAAACACAGATCGAATTATCTGTTGGCTATAGTCACAGAATAGATTCGTATCACTGTGTGCAAAAGATCATTTGTGCATCAACATGTGGTGTAGCTCAAAAATGACACAGTGAAGTAGCACAATCCTAAAAAATTCCCACCGCGTTTCTCATTTTGATAATCAGATTTACGACATAAACATCACTCCCCAAAACACTCATCCCAGTGTGTCATAGGGAAAGCACGCTAATGCCACTCCTTGCTGCGTAACAAGCAGTAATGAGACAAAACGTCCATTATTATACTAAAACTTGTGATTCTTCATCACGTCCTGGCTGAGGCGCACACTTAACCCACTCATCTGACAGGGAGTGATCAATATACCTTGGCAGCATCAGATTTACACACAGCACTACACAACAGAGAATATGACAAACACAATGAACACATATCTAGCTCGTGGCGGTGGTTGGGTTGAGATCCTCCTTCGTGTCTGCTGTTCTGTTGTCCCAGAACTGGACGGATGGCTGGAGCTCGGAGCAAAGCTTTCCTCTCTCACAACTGAAGCAACAAAGCTGAGGAGAGGCTTTTCCTTCCAAACCTGGTGTTTGCTGTAAGATAGCGCTTTACTTCTTCCCCTCTGTTTTTGTTAATTGTCAGACAAAACAACTCCTTTCCTGGAGTGGGAAGAGCATCCTTCACCTGCCTGTCAATTTGGGATAGCACAGAAGACAAAGTTCTGTGATGTGTCAGGCTGTCATTTCCACAGTGGTCAGGGAGAGGTGGTCTGTCTACACCTCACCCCATTTCGGGGGGTCTTCCCAAGCAGAATATCAAAGGTACTGAAAGATCAGGTTGAGTCGTTTTGCAGTTCCCCAGCAACAGGCAGCAAAATACCAGGATTTAAACAGTGCAGCCTTGGACGCTGATGTTTACTAAGCCAAGGAGATCTGCACTGTATTTGACCAAACGTGTTTGAAAGGACCCGAATCCTCCCGTCTGCCACTGTCACGCTTTGAGAGCGACACACGAGGAGTGGATTTGACGCATCAAACATGTTAACTGTGTGGCTGCTAGCTGCACATTTATGTTAGCACTGTTTCTACTGAGATGTTTCTATTTCAGTAAAATCGTAATTATCTAAAGGTCTTTTATTTTTATCAATATAAATCAGGAGTATTTGATATTTAAATTTAGTTTAGTTTTTTTATTATTACTGTATGGAGGTCACCCATTTAGACAAGATTGATTAAACTCAGTACAGGTATTACAATAAAAAACACATCAGATCACAGCTTGATGTCCCTGTGTGGCAACAGGTAGGCAGTAAAAATGAGGTTTGAGGTTAGATTTTCCACTGATTCATGATTACAGATTAGTAATAAAACAAGATTTTTTCTCACCACTTGTCCTGACGCCCTGACAGAGAAAACATAGCCGCCACTGACCTTTGAAGGACCTGGAAACTTACAATTTGTCTTCACAGTAGGAAATAGCTTGTGTGAAAAGCGTAAGTTATAAACTATCAGGTGTGTGCGCTGCACGTCTCTCCTGGGCCTCTCCTCCAGCCTCGCCGTGCTCGTCGTCAGCAGTGTTGATCACATGGAGACAGAATAAGATCATATGGAGCTTTTTCACTAAGTGAAGTCAACTTGACAAAGATATGTAGCAGAATCTTAAAGTTTTCCATTGCAGGCAGCAAAGAAACACTGACCCATAGTTCTTACTGTGCTATACAGCTGGTATCAGGTCATCCATGAAAGCTTTGATCTATGTTGAATGACTGCTGCCTTTGTCTCTGTGCATGCAATTTAATTCCAAAAAGATGCCCGCTCTTTGCGTAAGTGTTCAGTTTTTTCATGGCATACTTGTCTCTCATTGGAAATATATTTAACACACACACAAAAAACAACTATCTACAGATTAAGAAATTAAAAAAATATCTGTGGGCTGCCCTGAGGTAACAATCCAGGAAAAGCAGGCAGTCAATTCAAATCCACTTTTGGATGATTTTCTTTTAATGGGATGATTTATTTGAAATCATCTGCATCCCCTTACCAGACTCTGAGGCATCCACAACCTCTTTAGATGCTGGTGATGAGCGTGAGGCCGTGGCGGTTCAATGACACCGGTCAGGGTTCTACTTAGCACCCAACACTACAGTAAGAGATCCATCTCCTGTATTGGTCTCTGCGCTCCTGCGTGTTTGCTCCTCCTCTACTTTCTGTGTGGTTTGCAGTGTTTGACTGGGCTCTTCGTCTTTTCCGTCTTCATGACCTGGTCTTGACTGCTTAGTGAGTCAAGACCAGAAAGTTGCTCAACGTGTTCTAGCTCTAAATCTGCAATCTGTACTGTGATAGCCAAGCTACTTAAATACAACTAACCCAGCAGTTATGAGGCTAATGATAAACAATTTGTCCTGAATTTCATAATTCCAGTTTATGGCTGAATAAGAGGACGGAGGGCTGTTTAATTACATCACTGTTACTGTTCCTCTGTGCCTCTAATCACGAGTCCAAATGAGTTTTCATATTTCAATAAATGTGAACATTTTTACTATAATTAATACTAATGCTGCACCCACTGAGGAGCTCCCTGGAAACTGATTTTTTTAAAGTCAGAAGAGGTTTAAATAATTGGCTAAAAGGCCGGCTGTGAAACTTGACAATCCTTCAGCAATAATGGAAAGAGCATTTTAATAACCACATGTTTTAATATCGCTCAGGTTCCTAAAATGGCTTTATGTAACCTTGCTAATTGTTTTTCTTTGCTGAACTAGATGAAGTCTGGTTTTAACATTTAGTCCCAGACAGCGACTCGACCCACGTATGCACTGCATCTTTATTTAACCCCTAAACGTCTGGTGTATCCTATGAGTTTTTGAGACTCGCATATCATCAGTGCGATGCTGCACAGTACATTTTTAAGCAGTAATAATATAATAATAATTAATAATATAATTTTTTAGATTGTCAGAACATTCAATAAGCACTCAATTATCATGGTTTGGGGCTTTAAAGGGTTAAATCTATGCACGTGCATATGCATATTTTATTTTGTTTATATCCGTTTTTGCCTTTTGGCATACTGCAAATGAGTAGCCAGCAGACTTCCTGGACAGGGTGGGTCTGCTTTACTGATCTCCAGGGTAGCGGTGTGAAACAGACATAAACAGTCATTGTGTCAGTCAGGGCTGGGGCCAAAAGACCACAACAACAGCATCAGCAACAGTGTCGAGCTGGGATGGGTACGTAACCTCCTCCACTCCCCGGCCATGTCGCAGCAGTTAAATATAGGGCAGCGGGTCGATCAGATGATCTCTGCAGATGCAGAGCAGCAGGAGCATTTTCATCATTTCATTTCTTCCAAGAAACATAACAGAGTGGGGTGAATGGTGGGAGGGGGACAAGTGATTTAAACAGGTCATTAAAATCCACACATTGCTATACACGTTACGACTGAGCAGTTTATGTCCATCTCACAGCTGAAGCATCGGTTGTGTTTAAATGCTCTTTCATCTCTGAGGAAGTTTCTATTTACTGATCGCAGTTACTCAAAAACTCCAGAGAACTTTCTTCCTCGCTGTACTGAACCTTTGAACAGGCTGAGCAAACGATTGTGGATCCACATCAATATTCAGTGACGAAGCCGCTGAGCAGGGAGACGTGCGAGCACCCGGTCAGCTGTACGTAACCTCAAGATGTCCATTTCAACCACAGTATGGACTTTATGAGAGGCACTCGCCTTTTTAAGGAGCCACAGTGTGTCTTTTGTCCTGGCTTCCTCCCCTCACCCCCAACCGGTCACCGTAGATGGCTGCCCCACCCTGAGCCTGGTTCTGCTAGAAGTTTCACAAATGTTTCAGATCATCAAACAAATACACGATCTGTGACTTGACCTTAAAAATTCAGTTCATGCTGGAAAACCCTCCAACGTGGCTGAATTACAACACGGTGCTGTAGAAGACTCTCTCCCACAATCGATATGTGATCCATTGTTGATCTGCCCACAGCTGTTGTCACTAACAGCGCACTCGCTTACATCACTGTCCTGAGACATTCTCGCAAAAAAAATCACGGTTTTAGTAACGCAGTAACGCAGCGTTCCTACGGGAAAGTAACGGTAATATAATTACCGTTTTTGTAATAGTAATCCCTTACTTTACTCGTTACTTGAAAAAAGTAATCAGATTACAGTAACGCATTGCCACACACTGATTGTATAAACAATGTTTTTATTGTATCAGCGGTCTGGTTGTTGTCTGTCACATACACAAAACAAACCCCAGGGAGGCACTTCTCACTGCTCGGCTGCAGTCCCTCGGAGGGCCTTACCGTCTTTGACATTTGAGCCACAGGGTGATGGAAGCTGTGTTAGAAAGACGCAGCAGTGAGCGCCCATCCAGACGGGACAACACGCAGCTCAGCCCTCGACTCCTGCCAACAAATAATTCATACCGCTAACATTTACTTTGTTCAAACGCTGTCCGGCCTTTCTCCCCCGCCCTGTCTGTGAACCCCAAAGCACACGTCTGAGCTGAATGAAATGTCTAAGTGAAGCACGCAGTTAAAGACTGAAAGTTTACAGGAGCTTTTAGAGTTTTTATGCTGTGGGCGAGGAGAAGATCCACCACAGAGCTGATAATCTTTAAATAGAAATACAAAGACGTAGCTTGAAATCAGCTTTATAGTGAGTAAGTATACCTGAACTCGACAAAAGTCCAACAGTTAAATAAAAAGGAGACAGGATGCTTTGAAATTAAATTTCACAAGACAACATAACCCAGAGGTTTAGAGAGCTCCAGCAGTGAAGCCCCACCAGGAAGAAATGCATGTTGGCAGCCTTACAAAGACGAAAGAGGACTGTGAAATTTCAAGGCTTCAATTCCCAGAAATGATGTAACGTTGCCTCAATAAAACTCGCTGCTTGGACCTGAATCTTATCTTTGAGGCTACAGGGCTGGAAACTAGAGTTCAAACAACGATGTGCAGAGCTCTGCACAAATTAAAAATCCAAACAAAGTCAATGAAAAGTCGTGAAGAACGAGTCGATCAAAAGGCTTCATTCTTTATCTTCTTCAGCGGTCTCGTCGAGGGTCGGAGGTCATGTGCTCCGTGGGCGAAGGCGCAGCTTTCAGCCTGCAGGGGGCAGCCCTGAGGGTGGTGAGCGTGAAACCAGCAGAGGCGAGTTTTCAGGGCACCCGGGGTGACGGGCTTCCTTTTAACATCCGCCCTGAAGGGCATCTTCTCCCGCCAGTCTCTTATGTAGACACGCCCTCCTTCAACTAAAGAGTGACAAGAGGGAGACACAAAATCTATCAGACTCAAACGCTCCTCCCAAAAGATACAAATAAATATTTTCTTAAAAGACAGAAATTAGGAGAAGAACACAACATAGATGCCTGGCTGTCAGGGCACCGGGTAGAAAAAGTCATGTCTGCGCTGACCCCCACAGGTTATAAGCTTCTCACCTTTCGAGAGTCGTGCACATTTTTATCTATTATCAGAAAGAAATGTCAACTTTGTTTCTATCTCAAGTCTGACTTTGCTTGCACTCTAAGCAATTTCTGTAGGGGAGGGGATCCAATTTTCTCAAACTGATCCCTCGAGACCAACCAAATTCCAAATGACAATGGTAAAAGCGCTCATTTCCCCTCTTTTTCAATCAACAAAAGCCCAGTGTGATGCCATGACGCCAAGCAAATTAACTCTTTGCATTGGACGATTCAAGAGTTTTGGCAAGCACAAGTACGCTTAAATATGCTTTGATGTCAGTGTTGTGGTTACGGGGGGGGAAGAAAAGGAAGGCATACTTCTCACCCTGCTGTCTGACACTTTTAACCAGGAACAGCAGCAAAACACACTGCTTTACGGTCAACGACAGTACGACTTCCAGGACTGCATTTTAAAAAGTGTTTGTCCAGTTATGTTGAAAGAATTGTGGCCTGGATTGTTGTTTCCAAATTGTGGTTCTGAGCATGAGACGTTTTCGTGAGTGAATAAAATTTGGAAAAAAAAAGATGTTGCTGCCATGTTTATCTTTAGAAATAGTAGCTTTTAAAAGTCTTAAAAGCATACACTGTAGTTAAAAGATGTCAACATATGGGTAAAATTTTGCAACCTGGAACGAGGCCATCGCCACCTTATGGTTTTAAAGAAGTGCCCATACCAGGAGGTGGGACTAATGCTAGCTAGCAAGCTAGTATGAAAACAAACAAAATGTTCGTAATGGAAAAACTGGACAGCTGACTCCTCTGAGGGCTTTTTGTACTGACGAACACCGAACGAGCAAGGTGCAAGCAATAAAGCATGAACTGTATTCTAATTAAGACGTTCTTTTAAGGATCTATTAAAGAAGACTTGAAACCAAAATTACCAGTTTACTCAAGTCATAAATCAAACGAGAAGTAGGGTAACTTTGAAATATCCCCAGAAAGTAGGGTTAAGGCCTCCATCTTTTATATACAGTCTATGATTTAAATTGTTGGAAAATAAAAATTCAAACAAAATCTTTTTTTAAAAAGAAGCTAACAGTTTTTTATTTAACACCCTTTCTGTTACTCATATAACCTCCAGTATCTTTCTCACTGTCACTGGTTTCATTTAAGCACTATATTGTACTTAATGAACAGTCTAGTTCTCAACAATACAACTTTCAAATGAACCATCTACGAGAACGTAGAGAAGCGTGCAGAAAAGCTACCTCTAAATACTTGATGATTGTTCCTCAGAAGCGTCTGAAGACCTCCGCACTCTTTCTTCAGGAGCCGCAGGGTTTCCTGCCCCAACAGCCCCGCAACCTCGCTCACAGAAAGGCTGCCTGAAGGGCAGGGAAGAGGGACAAACAATGAAAGATGGGAGTTATACATGTGCAGGAAGAGGTCTATTGATTTTATAATCATCAATGCATTAACACAGTGCTTCAGCATGCACAGAGATCGTTTTTATCCAGCATTTCAGACAAAGAACCACTCGGCTTGAGTTGATGTTACCGGCTGTTCTATGACAAGAAAATGCGAGCAAAGCTATATATACACATAGTATATAAAGATTGGTTTACAGTAGAGAGTAGCTTGTCAGAGTGTTTGTCAGAGCTGTAAAGTATGCTCAGTTAAAGCCGTTCCAACAAGCTGTCGGGGCAGCTGGAACGCGTTTTGCCAGAGTAGCCATTTGAGAGCCTGAATCATTTTTGTCAACTCTCCACTGGGGCAGAGATTTTAGAAAGGAAAAGGAGAATATGTACAGTTTTAACCTCTAGGATTAGCATAGTATAGATGACAAACCCCTTTGTAGTCACACATACTTTCGCACTATGGTTATAAAGATCTTTTGGCATTTCTGGCCTTGTCCTTTTTACACCACAAGGGAATTCAATCTGAGCTGACCTTTGGTTTATACAAATGACAAACTTCCTCCTTTCTCTGACGTATTGGAGGGAGAGACACACCGCATGATTTCATAACTATATTTGACTTAAATCTGCATCTTCAGTGATATCTTCATCGTACTTCTGTGGTCACTCGCTGCAATCCCTGCTGGCTTAGAGATGATATGAATACTGAATATGAATGAAAAGCACCGTCTGACCCTCTGATCCAAAACTCAGTTTTCCGAAAACTGTTCAGTTTCAAACTCTTCTGCTTGTCAGGTCTCTGAACCTTGTCTTTCTGCCGTTGAAATTCATCGAAAAACATATTGTCCACCCAAATACATCCTAATTTTAGTTGGCCAAATTGCTGCGTTAATCCCTAAAATATGCGACACACTCCCACATTCACAGACACTAGCGCAGCCAAACCCAGTCGTATGCTACAGAGTGTGAAACTGGGCAGACTCTCATCCCACAGCTCTGACGCCAGGGAGCTCCAGGCCTTGATATAATATCAATACACCGTTTAGAGCTGCCCTTTACTGCCTACAATGTTAATGGGGATTAATGGGATAAGGACAGTATTGACAGAGTAGATTCAGCTTGGACTAAGACCAGGTGCAGATGAGAATTAATGACTTGGCTTAAAGTACAGTTGGACTTGCTTGTTTGAAACGATGCCTGTTGTGTAGGATTGCTTTTGTTGTGCTGAAGAAAAAAAGAAAAAAAAAAAAAAGAGAAAAGAGCTCAGCTGTGATTTCCATCTTTGCAAAAACTGCAACTCTCACAAGGCGTGTAAAGATGACAGGACATATTTCTGAGGGATTACATACTTTTAGGGTAATATTTGTCTTGATGAGCAGAGGAGGGGTAGTGGACATGGAGCTGCCCAGGCAGGAGGAATAGAGGGAGGCCACAGAGAAGATTCATGAATGTAGAGAAGGAGGACATGCAGAGGGTTGGGGTGACAGAAGAGGTTGGAGGCTGGTGATTTGTTGTGGTGACCCCTAAATGGAGAAGCCAAAAGAAGAAGAAGAAATCTATATACTTCTGGAGGAATCATAGGGTTTGGAGACAATGGAAATGCTATGATTCTGCAAACCATTTAACTTGAGCATAAAATGGTCACTCAGACAAACAACAACAGAAGTCTCGCTTTTTTCCATCACATTTGAGATCTCTTAATCGGTCTCTCTGTACACGGCTGCCCCACGTCTCTCTTTGCAACCTCACCGCTAGCTCACAGAGCAATAAACACAGCAGAGAGAGAGGAAAGGAGACAGGCTACTGCTGTGCCAGGAGAGCAAGATGTCCCTGCAATGCAAAGGAATAAGTACGCGAGCTTTTTGCTAAACCTTTAAAAAAAAAATCTATTTACGAGGTGATGAAAAGTTGGCAAATGATCTGGCAAAGGTGCAAAGCTAGTAACAATCAGGTGAACTGAAACATGAACTTGCTATAATATGATGCCACCGTGTTGCCTGGCAACCTAAAAAAAAAAAAAAAGGGACTACTGGCATTTATATAGTAATGCAGGACACTGACATGTACTAGAACCAATAATTACATTATTATTGCTAATAAACGTAAATATGCATGCTTGCTGAATCCTCTTATAGCACCCAATAAATAATATTTACACTCATCCTCATATATCTATGGCTCGAGCATGTGGCTTACACATTTCCCTGCCAAGCGAAAGATCCCCCGGTTCAGTCTGGGAGGAGACACAAATCCCTTTGGGGTTGTGTCAGGAAGTGCATCCAGCACATCCAGATCAAACGTGCGGAGCTACCTGCTGTGGTGACCCTTTGCGAATAAGGGAGCATCTGAAAGCAACTTTAAAACCGGCCTTTATATGAATGACATTTTGGAGACAAAAGCAAAAGTATACAAAAAACAAAAACAACCCAAAAAACTCCGTTTGGATTTTTTCAAACCAACAATCTGAAAAATATTTGGTTTAAACTGAAGGAAAGCAGAAAATGTTCCAGCATGTGAAAGAGTGAAGTGAAGCGTTCACTCATCAAAAACACACCGCGCCCTTCCACGCAGGCTGCTTCTACTCAGTACAATAGCGTGTTTACTGTCCCTCTGACATTTTACTGAGTTGACATTTAGTGTCGCTCGATGTACAGCTACACACAGATTTTCATTCTCGGCGTGATTACATAACTCTGTGACTCAGCACTACAGCCCGCATGAATTAGTAACTTGCTTCATATTTACAGTGTCTCAGAAGAGCTGTGAGATATTTTTAAGTTTAATGTACAGGAAGCACAATATATGCAACTGATATAAGCAGCAGAGACACTAAGATGTTTTAACTTGCTCAGTGCAAACCTTTTAAATAGAAGAACTTGTCCCAAATAAAAAAGGAAAGAGTCTGATTGATGTTAAATAGGAATTTTCATTTCAAAGAATTACTATAAATCACTGAGTATCAGTCTTATGATACAAACCCAACAATAGCTGGCCAAACAGGAAAAATACTGACTCTTATGCATAGTGAAAACCTGCTTATTTCTGACAGTTTCAGAGCTTAATGAGTATTATTTGTTTGTATTTACAGTAAAAGAGATAAAAAGAAAAGATAAAAGAACATCGTCTGACGTCGCACCAGAGCCATAAAGCCACAGAAACAAAATGATCATAAAATATCCGCTTAAGTGCCAAAAAGGGAAACATCACCATACTGAAAATGATTAGACTTTTTGAAGATGCATTAAAGAGCAGACAGAAACTAAACTCCAAAGCACTTTAAATGACTCCGAGACCCATCTGGATTTATTTAACATGCGCTGGCTCCCTCTGAATTTGGCCTTTGTTCGTACACAGCAGATAACTGGTAGGAATCCCTCAATACAAATGCGTGCTCATGCATAAATCATAGATGGTGGTGCATTATTCATGCAGTCATCTCCATACAGAGTTACACTCTCCCTTTATTCACTCTCCCTAAAATTTTCTACCTTTAATTCCACCGACACCCCGACAAGAAACGTTCTGTTTTAATAATAGCAGGCTTCGTGCCCTTATCTCGTTCATAACGTGTGACTGTGTGTGAGTGTGTGTGTCAGCGGGGCTGCAGAGGTGTTGACAAAGGTGATTGCGTGGGTGCTGTGAAAGTAAATGTGTGTGCGTGTCTGTGGGTGTTTGATACGGGCTGCGTGGTACGCAGCTGGCGGAGGGTGTGGCAGAGTTCAAAGAGGCGTCGCTCTGTGTCATCAGGTCTCACCGGCTGATGCTGAGGGGCAGGATTGTAATCAGCGAGGTGGGGGGGTCAGACGGGATGATGGACGAAGAATGAAATTCAAAGTTCAGGCAGTAGGTGCTGCGGATGTAATGGTGTAGCTGGTGAGTTTTAAAAAGTGCTGACGCCATATGTAACGATTGATTGTGACGGTGTCGTTTCAGAGGCATCGGGTTACATCTGCGCCGCACCATACGAGGTAAAAAGCACTCACTATGTAACTGATCAAAGGCATAGACTGTGTACAAAAGATGGAAGTAGCCTCGGGGGTTGAAAAGTGACCACAGTAGGGAAATGCCCCAAACCTGCATTCTTTGTAATGGACAGCAGAGGCACCAAAGCACAACAACAGTTGCCTCAATGTGCTTTATATTATAAGGTAAAGACTCTACAATAATAAAGACAAAACCTTAATCAGATGACCCCCTGTGAGCAAGCACTTGGTGACAGTGGGAAGGAAAAACTCCCTTTTAACAGGAAGAAACCCCCAGATGAACCAGGCTCAGGGAGGGGCGGCCATCTGTTGGGGGTGAGGGGAGGGAGACGGGGGAAAAGGCACACTGTGGAAATCCAGAGTGGTGCATAAAAACAAAGGGTGAACGAACAAGAAACACTCAACAAGCCCCTGGCAACCCAGCAGCGTAACTAAGGGAGCACTCAGGGTTACCTGATCTAGCCTTAACTATAATCGTTATCAAAAAAGGAAAGTTGAGAGCGTGTCTGTCTCCCACATTCAAATGCTTGCACGCTTCAATAAATCACTGGACCCGTTTCTCATTTTCCCAGCAAAATATAAAGAAACGAGGTGTGGCTGAAGACTTTAGCAGAGTGCTGTACACCAATGTGGTGAATACATTAGAGGCGACGAGATGTCCACTAATAGCCAACCATTAGCTTCGAAGCAAAGGGAGAGTAGTGAATCTGTATCCTGTATATGTGGACAAGGCTTAAATAGTGTGGTTCACAACAGCTGCTTATCCACAGACATTAACATCCACCTACCAGCCCTTATACAGCTTTCTTACATCATATACACTTTCAAGCTCATCTAACGTTCTTCTCACCTCTCCAGCAGAAAACACATTATAAAGTCATTTTGCCTTTAATTACAGGTTGATACACTTAATCACAGTGAGAGAAGTTAATAAAAAAATAGGGTGATAGATGTTTTTGATATGCTAAGACTGGGTCATTTACATAGCGCCAAATCACAACAGCGGTTGCCTTGAGATGCTTTTTTTTGGTAAAGACAATAATTAATAATAACTGTGTTATAATATAAAAACGTGACAATGTCTTTAAAAGCTGTTTTTGGTGCGAATAATTGGTCAATTTAGCCGACTGCTAGGTGGTAGTTAGGCAACATGATGACATCATAATATCTCATCTAGACAAGAACCTTCAGGGGCCTAAGATGCATCTGAGCGCCAGGTCTTGATGCTCAGACCGGGCACTCAGATGCATCACACAGAGAGTCTTTCTGTCCTACAGGCAAATAGGAACACCTCACAGATACTGATCCTATTCTGGATTTGATCTCAACCTGTGACTCAGTTCAGCAGCGACTCATGTCAATCGTTTTACCTCCTTGGTTCCAGTCACGGCAGGATCCTTCTCCATCGCCCGCGGTCATTCCCAGAAGAGCATTAGCAACCCGCAGAACAACACCGTCAACAAAGTCCCGCGGGAGAGCAGCACAATTTCGCACCGCTTCGACGCGATCTCGCGGCTGGAACCCGGCTCCCCAGGAGCTCCCGGGGGTGCCGTTACAGCTTCCGTCCCCATTGCAACAGTCCTCGTCATTACTGACGTCTGACCTCTGAACTGTGACCCCGGGAGCAGTGCAGCGGCTGTGGATGTAATGAGCCCTTTGTTGCTCTACCTCAGGTTCATCAGATAACTGATAGTTTCTTGACTTTCCTAAAAGACACACCTGTGGGAAAAAAAGAAAAAAAAAAAAAGAGAGCAGAGTGTGAGGGCGACTCCCTGTTTGGTTGTCTTTTCTTGTTATTAAGTTCAAAGAAATCATACTTTTTCTTTCCATTTGAAAATGTTCCCATGAAATAATTTTGTGGGAGAGCTTTTGCTGATATGAGCAAACTGAGTGTTACTGATGAGCAAACAGAAAAGCCCAGAAAATAATAGCTTGTTCTTTTTATGGCCACGAGTATATTGTAGCTATTAATGGCTACCCGCTAACAGATTTATTGTTCCCTCTGGGATTATAAAGACATCCTTGATTTATTGTACGTCTACACTAAACGAAGCCCAGGTGGAGAAAAGGCTGGGACGCACAGCTGTATGATTTACTTCAGCCATCCACTGATCATAGCGCTGAGAAGTGTTTCCACATAATCCCAGGATTGCAAAAACATGTAATGAAGTTACTGACTTCAAGCTAATCGCATGACAGCAGCTGGTCAAGACAACCTGATGAAGGTCCAAGCTGTTTCGAGCTGACAGGAAGGTAACAGTAACTTAAATAGCCACTCATTTCAACCGAGGTGCAGAAAGGCATCTCAGTGCACAACAGATCCAGCCTTGAAGCAGTTGGGCTACAGCAGCAGAAGACCCTACTAGCTGA
Source organism: Aulonocara stuartgranti (assembly GCF_965226115.1). NCBI lineage: Eukaryota > Metazoa > Chordata > Actinopteri > Cichliformes > Cichlidae > Aulonocara > Aulonocara stuartgranti. Next base: position 36,604,687 of record NC_138941.1, read on the forward strand.
CAGGAAGCTGAGGCTACAGTTCACACAGACTTTCCAAACACACAGCAGACTGGAAAACCATCGCCTGATCCCGTCTCAGTTTCTGTTGTGACATTCAGACGGAGTCAGTATATGGTGTAAACATGAAAGCATGGATCCTGCCTCGGATCAACAGGAAGTCTTGGCACACTCAGTACTAACCAAATGTTAAACACCCCAATCTGCATGTGTTTTGTTGTTGACCATGTCCATACATTCATGACCACAGTGTAACACTCCATGTCGCAAAGCTCAACGTGACAGCGAGTTCCCTGTACTCTAAAGTCCTCCACAGTCACCAGATCTCAACCCAACAGAGCAGCTTTGTGATGCGGTGAAACGGCAGATTCTCATCACGGATGTGCAGCAACTGTGATGCTGTCTTGGCAACGTAGCCCTTTTGTGCTATTCTGAAAGAAGAGTTATAACTTTCAGATCTGTGCAGGGGAGAGATGCAGTTGAGGTGCATTATGGGAAACGTCATAACTAAGGTGTGTTTTAATTTTCACAAACTTTTTTACAACCATTTCAAACCTGCACCTATTACAGAACCCCACCAAACGGATTTCTCTCTTTATTTCTTTCCCTCGCTGTCTTGTATTAATTATTTAATAGCTGACAGCAGAGCTGCGCGGTAGACGGGTGGAGAGAGAAGAAGAATTCACGAATTGCTGAACTAATACAATGTGATTTGTTCTGGAGCACAGACTGAAAGAAGAAGGAAAAAAAAAAACAGAGGCCAGGGTCAAACAAATGTTTACAACAAGTCAGATGGATTTGCTGTGAAGCCGCCTCCACTCTGTTTCTGTCAGCCTACCCGTTTAGTAGAAGGTATTCTCAAACAGTCTTCGTCAGTGTTGAAGCCACAGACTTGGCTGACCTCAGCAATGAAGTCGATGTATTCCTTGTACTGAGACTTCTTACACTGGCGTCTCTGGTATTTTCCACAGAAGTCGAAGAAACAGCAGGGGAGGACAAAGTAGCGGCAGGAATAAGACGACCTATAATTTGAAAAAGAAGGGACAAAATAAATCTACACAGTGCCGATCATTACTCTTTAATGCAGTCAGACTACAGAGGACTTGTTTTACTTAAGCATTTTTCCACCTTTACTCAAACTGTTCAGACAGGAAGCGACACACACAAGAAATCATCATCTGCAGTCTCAAACAAGGAGAAATCTGACTCCTCACGCTGAGGCTCAACATCGCCATCAGGTGGCCGTTTCAGTAAACACACACACACACACACTCTTCACACATCACCCCCTGCCCATAATGTTATTCCAAAACTGGAGAGATCAGCTGGCACTTGAGCTGCTGAGTGTGATTGTGTCTCCTGATGACTCGCCTGGCTGCTATAACGGGGATCCACGGTGTGAGCTCGTCCGAATGGTTCCCAATCAGCCAGTCTGTACCCGGGAATAAGAAGCTCTCGCTGGGAGTAATTGCCTTTTCCTGAAATAGCACAGACCCAAAGAGTACAAGAGGTCCTTAGAGCAGGAGGGATGCACACCGGTCTAATTTAATATCATTTAATAGAAATAAGTATTTTTATCTGCTTAGACTTTTATTTGAGATGCATTTAAAGTTTTGGTTTGGGTTTTTTTCTTAGTGGGCTCAAATATTTTTTATAATTGCAATTAGAAAACAACTACAAGATCCCAACAACTTTTTTTAGAGAGTTTATATAAATCCTTTCATATTTAACAGATGGCCCTGACACCAACATCACAAATGATGAGAGTTAAGAGCCTGTGAAGTCCAGAGAGCTTCCGAATAAAGGTTGAGGACTGAGTACAGCTGCCCCGGGGGCGCAGAGAGATTGTTCTACCACATCCGCTCCGCTAAAATCGGTCAATAATAGATGACCTGAAATGGAAGCAGTCAGCAGCTTGTTGTTAAATGAGCGACTGAGGACAGGAGGCAGACGGGAGAAAGCGGCGTTTTCAGGGCAGGTTTCTCTGGAAATGTGTGTGTCCACATGTGTATGCAAGCTTCTGTGGTAGTATTTTCTTTGTGCAGCTTATTACAATCATAAAAGCAAGAATCTCTTAAGTAAACTACAAGAAATGTACAGTGCTGTGAAAAACTATTAGTCCACAGAATATTGGAAAATATTCTGTGGACTGATGAGACAAAATTTGAACTTTTTGGAACGTTTGAGTCCCGTTACATCTGGCATAAATCGAACAAAGCAATTCATAAAAAGAACGTCACACATGGGACGACCGTCAAGTTATGCCCTAAATCTCAAGATCTGAAACACACCAGCAGGTCCGCCTCTAAGTAGCTCAGATAACGGCACTGTTGCCTCACCGTCGCACACGTCCAGGTTTGTAACCCACCATGTTGTCAGGCCTTTCTGTGTGGAGTCTGCATGCTCTCTCTGTGTGACCTAGTCAAAGTGTGGACCTGAATCCAATTGAGATGCTTTGGCGTGACTTTAAACAAGCAGTTCATGCTGGAAACACCTTAAATGTGGCTAAATTAAAACTATTCTGCAAAGATGAGTGGGGCTAAAATTCCTCCACGCTGATGTGAGACTCACTGCCAGTTATCACAATCACTTGATTGCAGTTTTTGCTGCCAAGGGTGGCAAAACCGCATTCATAGGTTTAGGAGGGCAATTACTTTTCCACACAGGGCCGTGTATGCTTGGATAGATTTTCGTTGCCCTGAATAAATTAAATCCTCATTTCAAAACTGCACTTTTTATTTATTCAGGTTGTCTTTTTCTAATTTCTAAACACATAAGAAAGAGGAAAAAGACTTTTTCACAGCACTGCAGGTGTAAAATTCTCCCTGATCATTACTTTTACATCTTTATGAATGCTTCATTGTACTTTTTAATTACAATAAATTGAAGCACAAAGTGAGGACACGGAGTCGAACGTTTCATGCTCGGCTCGCTCACCTCCAGCAGAGTCTGGGGGCCGTACATGTCCCAGATCTTCCTCCTGCGAACATCGATGCCCCTTCCAGGGTGCTGTAACACAAGATGCCTGATGGTCAGAGAGGCTAATCAACCTCAAACACATTCACACACTCAGCCAAGTCAGATCAAAAACATTAAAATTTAGAATGTACCCCTTAACGACAATGGCCGGCCGATATGTTTCTACTACCAGATCTGGACCTGCCCCGGCGTTTTCCCCTGTCTATAAAAGTCCACTGTTTACCTCAGCTGCTGAGTGAGAGATGTCCATCTTTATTTACGCTTTACTTTGTCAAAGGAGATCGATACGGGTTGAGCTGCTGTTTTTACCGCTGTTAGCTCCTGTTAGCCAACAAAGTTGGAATCAAACACTTACTGAATAAACTCGCATCCAATGTGAGATGCAATCAAACTGTTTATCAGAGGGAAAGTGTGACCTTTAAACTCTACGTTATACTAACTGCTGTTGTTGCCAGCTCATTGTCAGTTGCCTGGAGATACGAGGGTCGCATTTCTAATCTGTAGAAAATATGTAATTGGGACAATATCTGGAATAAATCAGCATAGTTATGAAAAGTTTTGTCTTCAGTTCAGGAAACAAGGTATGAGATGTTGGTTTGGAAAAATATTCAGCGATGCTTCATCTCCTGCTTTGCGTTTGTGTGGGAGCCCCGTCAAGAACCTGTCCATTATCCATTATGCTAGCAGTGTCCAAGCTTTCTTTTTTTTTTTTTCATACCGCACCTCCCCTGCAATGGCTCTGCGCCCCCCCTAGGGGGCGGGCCCCACACTTTGGGAAGCTCTGCACTAACTAACTCCTATACATTTTTAATGGATCCATTCTAAGTTTATATGAACATATCAGTTTGTTGAAAGAGACACTAATCTATGTATATTTATGAGTACAACACTCTTTTTTTTAAATCAAATAAACTAAAAGGAAATTACTGACTGTACCTTTAAGACAGCGCTTCTGGCTTTCCTAAAGTTAGTGTGAAATGTTTTATATGTGACCACCATATACAGGGTTATCAAATATGAAGAGTGTTCTCATACTGTGGATGATTTTGAGGACTTTGTGGGCTTTGGGTGAGAATGTAACCAGGAAGTAGCTGCTGTTTGATTTTCTTCTAAATTCAAACAGTGTTCAGTCACCAGTGTGCAGAACAAAAGCTGAGGATTCAGTCACTCATAACAAAGATCAAACACTCGGTCCAGCGTGACGATCTGGCCTAATAAACTGCTGCTTTTACATGAATTCATCAAGCACTGAACTCACCCCTTCATTGGTCAGAATGTGAACCAAGAGGCCATTTCCACAGCCGAGGTCCACAAAGGACTGCCTGGCAGTCAGACCTTTCTCTGCTCTCTCCTCGGCCCACAGCACCTGCAGCAGCACGGTGACACAGACTCATGGTTAGGGAGTGACAAATGCTGCTGATACTCGTAACCTACAAATGGATTCCTAAGGTCAAAGGTCATTTTTCACATTCAGGTTGATTGATTTAGCTTAAGTTGCATGACCCTCTGACACCTGACATAAGGTCATGTGAGTTATTAGCTGTTTTTACCTGCACACACAGTACCTGTATGGACGTATTTGTTAATTATTTCAAAGGCTAATTCAAGTATAATCGTGATAGGATCCACTCATTTGGTGAAAAGAAGATTATTGGAAGGTTTGAACTAACCAGGAGATACGTAGCAATAGCAACATCCTCATACACAAACTTTTCAGGATCTGTAACCTCAGGCCAAACCTGGAAACAGTGTGAGAAATATATATGAATATATCAACACAAGAGAATAGGACGTAAACAAAAGAATAAACAAGCCTCACATCATCCAGTCTCCTCACCTTCACCATGGCCTTGTACTTGTCCTTCAGCTGTTGGTACATGAGGCTGTACTTCTCCACTGGCAGCAGAGACAACGTGCTCCTGAACTCGCTACTCCTGCACTCGGTGGCCCAGCGCACCAGTTTAGGCAGCAGGTCAGAGGACAGCCAGGGCAGCTTGGGGTAGGCGACGCCATCAGAGAACCAGGAATCGACCGACAGCGCACACAACTCCAGGGACCTGCAGATAAAGCACAAGTCATCTACAGTGTTGTGCTCATTTTATGCTAACTATACTAACATGTATATTAACTGAGAGTTTGTGACGTCGCTGCTCCGAGTTCACTTATATCAATATCAGGAGGATTTTTAAATATGAAAAAATAATTTTAAATATTAATAAGAAAAAGGAGATAAACCCAAAACAAATTTAAAAAAAAACAGAGACAATGTAACAAAGTTTGAACAATAAGAATAACAACTCTAAATTATATTCTGTGGTTTAAATTTTCTTATTGCTGTTGACACTGAATGTCAGACCCATTTTTAAACATCAGTGGTGGACTACAAAAATAATAATACTAGATGGTGAAGACCCTCAAAAAAACCCTAATAACTTGTCTTTCATTCATACACCCACTGTTAGAAGAAATCAAGACTCAGACCAGACGAGATTTTCCAGTCTTTTCTTGTCCAGTGAAATGCAGCCTCAGTTTTAACAGGAGTGGCACCTGGATTGGTCTTCTGCTGTAGTAGACGATCCACTTAAATGTTTAATATGTTGTGCACTCAGAGATGCTCTTCGGCATATTTTTTGTTATAACAAGTGTCTATTTGAGTTACTTTTGGCTTCCTATCAGCTCGAAGAGGTCTGGACATACTCTGACCTCTGACAAAAAGAAGCAGAGCTGCAGCTCATTGGATATTTTTTCTTTTTCCACTCCATTCCCAGTAAACTCTAGAAATGCCAGCAGATCAGCAGTTTCTGAAATATTCCAACCTATACGTATGGCACCAACAACAATGCCATGCTCAAAGTCACTTAAATCACCTTTCTTCCTCATTCTGATGCTCAGTTTGAACATCAGGATTGTATAATCAACCAGTAAACTATCGTCCAAAACAAGGCATTTCGTCCTGTATGTTCTAATGTGCTGTAAAGATGATGACTGCAGACTCACCATTCCTCACAGTCCTGATTGCAGAGCTGAATCTGATAAATGTTGCCTTTCCTCAGAGACGCTTTTCCCTCTGCATCCTCTTCAAATGGAATAAAGGTCACTCGCTGTCTACCAAAGTCTGCAGAGAACAAGAGAGAAGGCATTAGAAAGAAATATAACTGATACAACAGTTTGCAGAAGTGAGAAGCTCTTACCTTTCAGGATAATTTCTTTATGCAGGTTTGTCCCATAACAGTTTACTTTGGGAATAAATGTCCTGACGCTGGAGGACCATGGTTTGTCGGCTTCGTGGGCAGCTGAGGCCCCAGTGATCATGAAGAGCAGCGCATCTGTGAAGAGTTCAGGATCATGCAGCAGGAGCCGTAGGTCGTCTTGGTCCACATCTTTGCTGTCTGTCTCTTTAACTCCACAAAGACGCTTGTTTACAACATGAGGTTTCTTTATCCACACGTCTACGGCTGACCAGAAGCCATCGGGGAGACTCTTACATCCTCCCGGGAACTTTATATCGAAGAGCTTTGGCATAACTGAGCAAGCGAAGCATGTGTGTTTACAATCACTGAATCAACTTCCGGACAGGAGGTTTTTTGTTGTTTTTTTTGGGGGGGGGGTGCACCGATATATGTTTCCAAGAACAATGAAATGAAAAACGGATCATTTACGATAAATCCTACTTTGGTCCAAAAACCTTTTAAGAGCTTTATTTAAAAGAAAAAGCGAGAGGCAGCTAGAAAAACGCACTACTATGTCGCTGAGTGATGACGTTTACACCAGCGACAAAACTCTATCATCTACGCGGCATGCCCAATAGAGGGTGCTGTTTATCTTTGTCTGTAATGACTCTGTAGTCATTCAGGGGTTTAGGGGGATGTTTTTGTTTTGTTTTTTGTTTTACTAAATAGCGAACAAGTCAAAAAGAAATGACTAAAACTATAAGAAGATTATTTGTAGCCTTCACTAAAGCTGTTTTTGTACTGTGATGAGCTCTGAAACCTGACTGAAACTCTTCAAATAAACCGAATAATAAACATCGGCAGATGATCAGTATGCTGTTTTACAAGGTTGGAGATTGGCCTAAGAAAGCTAGGTCAACTGATGGCTTTTTAAGCAACGATTTAACTTCTACCAGCTTGGATGTCTGTGGTATAAAGTAAAAGTAACGAACACAGTGTTGGAGTGTTGCACAGTATAGCAGATTAATGTGATTTTTAGCAGATGATGCTTAGATTCATTCACCGAATTCCTCCTTCGTACCAACTTTATAATATCTATTATACGTTAGTATGAACATTGTAGTGTCCGTGTAGAGGATGGATGCAGTAGCACAGATCAACTGATCACAGCTTGTGCATTAAGAAAATCTGCTGGCACTCTCTATAGAACCTATTCTGAGTTGTGAGTTCTGGCCCTTCCTGAACCATTTCAACTGATTTTAGGATTAGTCGACACTAATATATAGATTTCTTCATAAAATTAAGGCAAATCATTAAAATAATCTCAGCTCTTCATGTTTCTTCTCGCTGTCTTCAAGCTTGGACTCTTCCCTTTCTTCTCTTTCAGCATTTGTGCATTTCTTTGGCAGGCTTTATCAAACATTGTGTACGAGCCTTGATTTTTTTTCTTTCCATGTCTTGAAGCTTGCATTGTATCTCTTTATTTAAGCTTACAATTCTTGAATTTTGCACTTCATAAGTTGGTGTGCTGCCTCCTGCTGTTCTTTGTCTTTCAACAGTTGAGTATTTCATCTCACTGATTCTTCCAACATTACTTGCAGCCCTTCATTTTTCTTCTCTTCCACTTGAAGCTTGCACTTCATCACTTGGTGTATAGCTTCCATATTATGAATTTGCACTGCAAATGTTATTGTATTTCCTCCTGCTGTTCATTCTCATACAACATTTGTTTATTTCTTTGATGTGCTTCATCAATCATGTCTTGGATCTTGATCTCCATCTCAGTGCTTCTAGCTTCTCTTGTTTTCAGTTCAGCTTCCATATCTTGAAGCTTACATTGCTGTTGGTGTATTTCCTGCTGCTCCTCTTTCTCTTTCATCACACATTTTTTGCAGGCCTTTATTTTTGTTCTCCATGTCTTGGAGCTCTGACTACACTTCACGATACTTCTTGTCCACCTGAGTTTTTTCCACATGCCTTTCTTTAATCCTGTTCTCCAGGTGGAGTTTTTCCCTCACTACATTTATCAAATGCTTTTCTGAGTGCTACAAATCCACTCCTTTCAGGAGCGATGGGGTGAGCCTTTTTTCATGTTTTTTTTTTTTTTTAGTATCTCAATGCTACAATTCTTCTAAGAATCTGAATGTTTTCGAATTCTTCTTAGTTGATACTGAATGATTGATGGCTGTGAACATCAAAGCTGCAAACAAACAGACGCTTGGGCTGAAAATGGAACTTTACTCTGCCTACTTATAAGTTCAGACCAAAGAAAGGTGAATTTTATATCCTAAAAATCTCCCAAGGCTGCTGCTGAGGTCAACACTACATGTGCAAATTAGCTGGTCACATGACACTTTTGAATAGGAGGTTTTTTTTCTATTTTATTTTATTTTATTGGAAGAATTATAAATAAAGTTACAATCTCTGCAATTATTGTGACATTCATATTATTATTCACCGACTCATTAACATATTTATTTTCAGTGGTCATCACATATAGAAAACTGCACATATAGAATCAAAAGTCAAATCTAATAAGAACAGGTCAAATGTGACTTTGTGATTTTGCTAGCATTTCAAAGGGTTTTTCCTGCTGGACGTTATTATCCCGATTCCACAGTGTCCTCTCGATCTCCCTTTTTCCTGAATGAGTGTGTCAGGACACCTTCTTGCTGGGATGAGCTGTAGGAGCTTCTCCTCACCTGGCGCTGCTGACTCAAACTGGCACACAAACTGTCCATCATTAGTTACCTGCACGTGTACGAATCAGCTCTTCATCCACTCATGTCCAGCTCAGTGCTGCACTCAGTAACTAGTGCAGCTCTAGGAAATCATCTTCATTGGCTGTTTTTCTCCATCGCTCTTAGATCCCCTCTGCTGTGCCCGTCTAAAAGAAAACTAACTGTCTGGGAAAAACTTTGTTCACCTGCCTGCCTTTGGCTCAAACCTGTTCTCTTGTGTAATCAAACCTGGTTCCTCTCTCACCGTCTGCCTTTGGGTCCAAAACCCAGTGCCCATTTTGACTGTAACAATGAACTGAACTGAAATCTAACCTACAACACCAAAAACGGTGCACCATCTTTGTCCCATGGGAGACGTATTATGTCTCTGTTAAAAATACAAGTTGTGGACATTTTCGAAGGTTTGACCCTTTAAACTTTTTTTAAAAAGGAAGAAATTTGGGCGACACCATGTGTCCTCCAGCAAATATTTCCTCTGTGGTCCCATTAAAGATGGATTAAAACATGACCTTGAGTTCTCTGTTCCTTGGCCATAATGCACAGGATAAACAGCTCACTGTGTGAAGAAAGGTTGATTAAAGAAAAGAAGAAGAATCTTAAAAAGAAAGAAAGAAATAATGGCCCAGACTTCAGGAATCGCTAATCAAATATATAAAAGTTTTGATTCATTCATAAGCGTGATCACTCCTGGGCTATGGTTTAAATCTATGTTACAGCTATAAGCACTAAAAGAGATTTTAAAAAATAAATTTTCTGTTGTCTACATGGTCGCCTTTACCTCTACACCGAAACAGAAAATAAGAACAGTCAGGGGTTAAAGTGAGATTTGGCAAGTGGTACAGTGTGTACACACCACTGACACAAACGGTTTGAAATAACAAGATGTTGAATGAACTTGTCAAAGTCTCCATTCTTTAGCCGTCTTCCATATATCTTATTTCTCTTTATGAGGCTCTTTAAGATAATTAACATTTTCTGACAGGGTGAACCCAGCCCAGCCCAGAGGAAGCACTGGCTCCAAGTCTCTTATTTCTTTTATTTACTCTATAAATATGAGTCTGACTGTGTGTGAGTTACAGTGACAGTGAAGACTATTATATTTCTTTCTGCTTCTGGTCTTTTCAGTTCAGACGTGTCATTTTTCATTTTCACGGCAATGATTTGTCCGTGTAGAGTTGCAAAACACAAGAGCTTGTGAATGTGAGAACTTGTAAAAATTAACTAAAAAACATAAATATATGAGTCAAATATTTCTGTGTGTAAATAGCAGTCTACATATTACAAAATATTTTTTCTGTAACTCATTTCAAAAATACAAGTTCACATATACGAGCTCTCACACTGTTCAACATATTTATCTTCAATAAGTCATGTTTCCCCTTTATTTTTATTATCTGTCTCTTTTTCATCCCCTTTTGTTTGTTGTTCAGTGTTTTGGATGGATACTGCCTGTCTTGCTGTGATATGAGCTTCCAGCTAAGCTTGTGTCGTATAAATGAGAGTTATGCCCAGTGTAACAGAAAACCATCAGATTTAGGAGAACAGGAAACATCTCTCAAGATTCAAGATTCAAGAGCTTTATTGTCAATACAGTAGTATACACAGTATACAGTGTACCGAAATGCTGTTCCCCACCGGTACATTTATAAATATATAAGGGATATATCTACACACACTTCCTGTCAGCCTCTAGCCTCTCATCACTTGCTGGAAACAACACATTTCTGTCTAAATACATGTGTAATGGGTTATTATTGTCCTGCATGACTTAAGAAATTTGATGACACCATAATTTGTCATCTCATTATGTCGTAATGTTTCTATTGTTTGTCTGAAGCTAATGACAGAAAAAAAAAAACCAAACATATTCCTGAAAGAGGTCTAAGTCATCACAAGCCTGTTGTGACTGTTAAGCCGTAGCCGAGCTGGAAGCGCTTGAAAGAAGTGGTAACAGATTACTTTTAGGGCAATCATGTGTGCACGGTCCTATAGGCTGGTCCACTGTCAGGGTTGTATAACCGAGGCAGGCTGGCAGAGAGGAGTAAAGTAGGAGAGACTGTACCAGGAAGTGCAAAGTTCTATCTGTGCTGCCTGCTTTGCATTCAAATGCAACTTGAGAGGCTAAAAATCTCGTCCAACTGGTTCAGCAACAACAGGCATGGAGGAAAGGAAGACTGAAACGGAAAACCATCTGTGACACTTCATATGACTCAAACCTAATAGCAGGTTTAATCCATGCTCAGTCTTGAGAGTAACACAATGGTGCTAATTACACTGTGGTAACAGTTTGTACTCTAGTATTCATTAACTTAAATTAATCACAACACTATTCACGTGGAGTAGTGTTATGATTCAGTATGGTCATTTCCTGGTCAAGGCAAGTAATACATTCAGTAACACAGTCAGAGATTCAAACTAAAAGTAATTTAACGACATATTAATTAAACCTTCTAATCTTTTTGAAAGTTGTCTTTTTTATATTTTTATATTGTTTCCATTATCATTATAATAATTATTATTATTCATAGCAAACATCTAGCCTAGCAGTTTTTGCCAGGCCTATGGCGCTTTATCATGTATGGATAATTCATCTTGTGATTCTTAATATCCTCAGTATACAGTGACAAAAACTTGGTTGTTTACAAACTCTTTAACAAAAAAGTATATTTATCTTCTTTTCAAGCTATAGTCAATGTCTGATCAAAAGTAATCACATTACAAGCAGTACATGTATTAGTAAGACAACACACATCGAATGAACCAAATTCTGTCACATATGCAAGTTTTGAGAGAATTAAGTTACATACAACATATGTTCAATGTGGAATGATGATTATTATTATAATTATTACAATCAACATCAGCAACTTACACTTTTCTGAAACTTTAAGCAGTTTTAGCTGCCTAATGTTTATCTGCCAATAAATTGACCTACTCTTAAGTGCACATAAGCTAAGTGCACATAAGAAAAGCTATTAGCTTCAAAGCTAACGTTAAAATAAAATGAGCTAATATTTTAACTAAAATAAGACAGACTTTATTTTGCTTTATCAGCTTCACTAAACTGTCGACCCTTATATATTAGTTTTTATTTAGAGATCGTTTTATACAAATAAACTTAATGAAAACAGTTTTAGTTGAGCTCAAACCACTGTAGCAGACAAAATATTACAACTTAAGTCATTTTAATATAGTAGCTATATAATTACATTTTCTGTCTAAAAAATACTTACAAGTGATTTAATATTTATACTTAAACATGAAATCATATTGTTTAGTAAGTATTCATATAGCACGTTTAAATGTGCTATTGATTTATTTCTCTATTTATTTTTTTACAATAAAATTAACTAAAATAAAGAACTTCCCAACGATTGACACATTAATACATTTACATCACTCAGACCACATGGGGTGAAGCCTGACTTGGTTATGCTAACCCTTTCAGGTTTACTCTTGTGTTCAAAGCTCAGGTGAGAGGAGTGACGGAGGGGTGTGGTCTAGTGAGGTAAAGGAAAGAGGTGGGGGAGGAACCCGAAGACTTACAGGTAGATGACTTATCCACTTGTCTCCGGGAAACACAATAATATCGGGCAAACCTGTGAGTAAAAACACCCCGGATCTGTCACATGGTGATTTAAGAAGAGCGGGTTTCGGGCTCAGACAGAAGCTTTGATTTGAAGCGAAGCACCGTCGTCGACGTCGTTACAGGTTTCACCGCAAACATGGAGCACTTGTCTCGAAGCGTCTGTGGCTAAGAGAGAGCCACCAACCGGCGACTAAATCGTTTTAACAAGAACTCAATAATATAAGTAAGTTTGCAGAATTTTTTTTTAATTATCATCATTATTATTAAGAAATGTGAAACTGTGTTAAACGCACCTTTTGTAATCGACTGTCATTTCCTTTGTAGAATAATTAAGAACAAATTCTGAGAGTTAATGTCTTTGTTAGAGTACTGTGTAGTTTACTTACATGTTGCTTTTATGCTAGCGTGTTTCACTACATAAAATACGCCACTTTTTAGTAATTTTTTACATTTAATTGGCAGCTGTGTTTTCAATACAGCTACAAAATATATAATCATTGTATTAAAATAGATGCACGCAGCTTACTAATAATTAAACCGCCAAGCTATTTATATGGCAGATCCAGAAAGGCAACTAATATAATGCCACATAAACTACATTATCTTTTTTTCTCGGAGTACTCAGTTATTTGTCTACTTACACACTGTACATATTAGTATGCTAACTAATTACTGCTTTTTTGCCCAGGTAAGTAATTAAATCTCTTAATGGACATACTGTCCTTTTTTCAGAGGCACACCCTGCACCCTTTCAATCACAGATCAGTGTCTGTGGACTATAATATTTCAGTCACGACTAAAAATATGCACTTTCTTTGGAAAGTAATCCTCCTCTGCACTTCCTTGTCAGTTTCATCTTGCTTCATTCTTAAGTTGCTGCAGTGTAAACATATGCACCTGTACTGGATATTTGAAGTTGGGAAGGGAAAAAAAAAAGCTGCCTGTGTGATTAAAGGTGGGGGAGTGCTACACGTGACTGTTGAGCCACATTAGGCTAACATAGTTGAACTCCTTGGGTTCACGTGCCATTAGACTGAGAGGAGATTTCAGCAGCTGGGCGACAGGTTAAATATTCATCACTGTGTACACAAAGACAATGTTTACCGGTGTGCATTTTTGTGTGTGTGTGCTTTCATTAATTAACTAATCTGCAGGGAATTGAGTTGATTTGAACTTGCAGTAAGTGCTCATTTAATTGGGAGTTGTCCCTAGAAAATTTAGTGCAAGCCCAGGCTAGTACCCTCTTGCACCCTTTGCATGGCTGTTAGAATGAGGAAAACTAAGTAGTTGCTAAGTCTAGGTGTTTTTTGTTTTGTTTTTTCCTCAGAAGAGCTGACGGGGAATGTTGAAGGCCTTCCCTGTCTCATTCCTGCTCGGCTTAGTTTGGTGATAAGCAAGTGTTTTATGGCGGTACAGTCTTCCAGTGAACTAAACAGCATGGCTCATAAAAGAAGAATTTGCTGACATTTAACATTTCGTTTCTTGTAGTGAGGAAGTTATTCAAATTCACACACTCCTTCTGTTTCACTCACAAAGATCTTCAAAACTATCAGCACTAACGACGGTAAATTTGAACTAAATATGACCAGAGTCCTTAAATCAGTCGCAGTCATGCAACTGTTTCAGAGGTATTACAACGCACATTATAACTTCTGCAGTTACATAAATGCTGTGCGAACAGGATCCGGTTAGACTGGTGCCCCTAAACCTCAGACAAGCTAAAGTTTCCAACTGTGTTTTTCACAGAGCACCAGGATCGTTGCCTATGAGGTTCAAAATTAGTCACGCACAAGCATCGACTCGTCTTTTTATGAGGTCCAATTTTGAAGGCTAGACTGGATGTGACTAAGAAACTGAGGGACAAAGCGGCAAGGTGGCAACATGTGCATCAAAAGTCAGCCCCAGATTAAAGTAGACATGAAAGACTACATGTATAAAGGCTCATTTACACCATGGAGCCCTGCTTTCGAGAATGTTACAGATCCGACTCTGTCTGTGAAGCTGGATTTAAGAAATAAATGTTGAAAATGGAAGTTTTTAGAGCATGTGTAACGCCATCTAGTTTAAGTAGAGAACGTGACATCACTGGGTTGGTTGGTTGCTGCTAATATTTTACATGAGCTAACTAGTGAACAGTAACTAATAAAAAGCAGTTAAAAGGGTCATTTCTGTGCTGCTCCTGGCTGAAGCAAAGAGTTTTTTTTGTTAAAAAAGCAAGGATAGGCTGTTCACATTCACTCTCTGTCTCTAAAGCAGTAAATGGTTCTTCAGTGTTTGCTAGCTGCACTCAAACAGGAAATCCACCTGTTAGCTGTAATGTTTGGGTTTGTAAACCACTTTGTAAATGACGAGTGTGGAGGAGAGCCTGTTTGAGGCAGGTGCACTGGTGGTTCAGCAGACTGTCGAGCTAGAGTCTGATACAGATACTTTTTCGTCGTTGTGTCAGGTGTACTGAGCGGTCCAATCAGGAAGATGTGACCAGCAGTGTTTTATGCAGTAATGTAGTCTTTCTTTTCCCGAGCACATCTAAACAACTTACAACATAACAGCTTACTACATGCAAATGTTGAAGACCATTCCACGTCAGCTTCACTCTTCAGACTCAAAAGCCATGTCCATTATTTAGATACAGACCTTGGTCGCAAGTATTTATTTCTTTTTCTTTTTTTATGCAACGTCATGCTGGTATGTGTTTGCGGTACCTTTGTTTCATTTTCACTTATCTGCGTCTTCCATTATGTTTTACCCTACTATGTCTCTTTGTGACATGATTTGTGTATCTGACGAAGTGTGAGCCATATGCAAAAAAAAAAAAAAAATATATATATATATATATATATATATATATATATATATATATATATATATATATATATATATATATATATATATATATATATATATATATATATATATATATATATATATATATATATATATATTTTTTTTTTTTTTTTTATTTCTTTTTTTTTTTTTTTAATTGGTGTGATATCATCTACTAAAACAAAATTAGATTTTCCAGGAGAAAGGAAAAACAGGCCAGAAATTCTCTCCACTGTCTTATAACCTCTGACCTATAACCCCAACAGGAAGGTCAGCCAGGTCATGGTGATGGACCAGGACACTCAATGGCTATACCAACTCCTAGCTGAAGTCCAGCTGGAGAAGTTTTACCTGCGCCTCAGAGATGGCCTCAATATCACTCGCATTGAGCACTTCGGCTACGTCAAAGAGGCCGATCTGGAGCAGATAGGAATCAGCAAACCTGGTGAGCCTGATCATCTTCTCTGATCATTCATCCTGGGTGTAAATAAATAGGAACCGCTCCCCCTGACTGAAAACATTTCCCCTTAGGCTCAGTAATGGAGGTATGGTTAGTCACAAAAGAAAGACGGGCTTTAAGTGGCCCTCAAACAAAAGCATTGTCCCCTGTTTACCTGCAGTAATCAGTGCAGGCCTTATTTATCGATGAATTTAAAACCTGTTTGCATAAAGAGTCTAACACAAAAGAAATCTTTCTCTTAGCCACATCTTCTGGCCTCTCAGACTTCCCCCTAATTTAAAATAATAAGAAATGTTATCTAATGCAAATGAATTCACTTTGTTTGCATGCTTAAGTTAATATGGTTAATAACAGCTAAGATTATTAACATACAAGCGCTACTTAGTTTTCAACATACTGTCACACAGAGCAGCAACTATTGCATAGGTTTATTATCAATTATTATTTGAAAATTTTACAGTTATTTATTTAGCGTGTACCATTTCAGAAGGGTGTAGAATAAGGAAAGCGACAATTACTTACTGAGAAACTGCTGATTTAAATATATTTCATATACAGTCACAGAAAATGCAAACATGTCTGTATTTTCTTTCTTGCAGGACAAAGAAGACTATGGGACGCTCTAAAACGCTACAAGTCAAGCGTGCGCGTGCGGTCACGGGTGCCGAAGGTCCGAAACACTTCATTTGCATTAGCTTTGTTACGGAGTGTTATGTGTTAACTGTCTTTCTTAAGCCTGATATTCAATTTGTCATTTTTATTGATTTAATGATGCACACAGGTGTTCAGTGGGGAGCCGTTAACCGGAGGTGGTCAAGCACAGGGCCAGGAAGTCGGTGTCCGGGCTCTTCCTTGTCTTATCCAAGACAGTGAGCTGATTCTGGCGGAGAGGCTGGGCTCTGGGTCATTTGGGGTGGTGAAGAGGGGAGAGTGGCATACACCCACTGGAAGAGTGGTGAGAAGCCGTTTTACAGATCTGCTGGACTTTCTCTATAGATGTTGTCAGACCGGAAACTGAAGTCGTGACCAAAACTTTTGGCAGTGGCACAAAGTTTGTCTTTAACAATTAATAATTGTTTTGGCTTTTACAAAGATTCCACAAGTTTTAAAAACTGTTATTGGCAAATGGTTTTGGACAGGACTGTTTACAAAAAGGTGGACATAATCACCATAACATCACTCCAATTCATCCATTGGAATGTAATTGTGTTGTGCAAGGTCTTGCTACCTTGCTAATCAAGCTAGCAAGCTTGGTTAGCAAGGTACATCCACTGGCTAAAGTATAACTCGCATAGTACACTCACAAAAAACTGGAGCACATACTTCTTTAGCAGACTGTTAGTATAATTAATCACATAGCATTCCGTGTTAGTCAGGAAGCTAAATTAAAAGCGCTCCAAAAATGACTCAGTGAAGGTCAAAGTTTGCTCATAGCGGATAGCTATAGCTGCCAGAGTAAACATGTGCTTGTCAGTCAGAGAGGCCATACTCCTCAGTTTAAACCTTAATAATGTATAAATCTGTGAGTTAAAAAAAATCACCCTCTGTGCCACTGTTATAAAGGGAAATAATTGACTGTTTGTGTGTGTGTGTGTGTGTGTGTGTGTGTAGGGGGGGGGGGGGGGGGGGGATCCTTAGAAGAACTGCAGTTTATGGCCCTTGTGTATAAGCTTAACTTTTTTGCCACTTGATTGCACCTTGCAAACCAAACTTGCTAAGGTTAGTTGATAACTTATCCTTCCATCCTTACACCCTAGATATTGTTAGCCATTGCTTAAAAAAACAAGAAAAGAAAGAAAGAAAATACCAGCAGGTGACTTCAGGGTAGCACCGTTTACCTTTCATGTTCTTTTTTTATGATTATACCCTGGAACAGTAGGCGTGTACACACCCTTGCTGCCTCCCTTTGGCTTGTTAAAGTGAGGTGTCGGTCTGTATGCCTGATTAAAACTGAGCATCTGTCTTTATCCCCTTCCTCTCCTCAGTTGGCTGTGGCAGTTAAATCGCTGAGGAGCAGTATGTCGAGGCAGGCGGACACACTGAAAGACTTTCTTCAAGAAGTAACCGTCATGCAATCTTTAGACCACCCCAACATCATACGACTCTATGGTGTGGTGCTCACACAGCCCCTCAAGATGGTAAACTAGAAACAGTTTGTTGATCTATTCAAACTACTGTGTTTTGTAGGAGCCAGATTTCTTTTAAAAATCCTTTTTATTCTTTTTATCTAGGTAACAGAGCTGGCCGCCTTGGGCTCACTTTACGACACCCTGCGTGCACGTCAGTATGAGTTCTCTCTGGTCCGCCTTTGGCTCTTTGCTATGCAGATTGTGTCAGGCATGGAGTACCTGGAGAGCAGGAGATTCATCCACAGGGACCTGGCTGCAAGAAATGTACTGCTGGCATCCAAGGATATGGTGAAGATCGGGGACTTTGGTCTGATGCGAGGCCTGAACCAGGAGAAAGATCACTACATCATGTCGGCACACAGACGGATACCGTTTGCATGGTGGGCAGTTGGGTGAAATTTGAAGCTTGAGTGGGAAATAATTAGAAATCTTGTTAGAGTCACAACAGATTCTCACTAATAACACCAATAACTCTTTCTTTTGCTTCTGGTTTGTCTGCCTCCCTTCTCTCCAGGTGTGCTCCAGAGAGTCTTCGCATCGGCTCTTTCTCCCTTTCCTCAGACGTGTGGATGTTTGGTGTCACTCTCTGGGAAATGTTCACCTATTGTGAAGAGCCTTGGTTTGGTCTGTCGGGCCGGCAGGTAAGCACTTGTCAGAACACTGACACCATGCTTTTTCTGTATTTGTGTGCATGCCGGCAAGGTATTTGTCATTCATGTTTGGAATGTGTATCACCGCCCTTATGTTGTTTGTTTTTCTGGCATGCTCTATGACTCAGTGTGTTAGCATCACTGACATTCACTCTTCAACTAGATATTATGGCGGGTAGAGCGGGAGGGCGAACGCCTGGAGAAGCCACCTGATTGCCCTCTGGAGCTATACACTGTAATGCGAAAGTGCTGGGCATGCAATGCTGCAGACAGACCCAGCTTTGCCCAGCTCAGCGCGATGGTGGCGGAGGTCTGAAGCTTTTCTTGTCCTTTTCATTTAAAAAAAAAATCAAAGAAGAGATTGCTGTTCTTGCCTCATGAATATGCCTGAAAGTCTGCGCACTTTTCTGCACGTCACATCAATTCTTTCCTGTCTTCCTCCACAGGCTAAACCCAGAGAGGTGCAAGCAATAAGAGAATTTGCAGAACCCAGAAAGCTCACACTTTTGCCCAACGACCTTGTGACTGTCATCGACCACAGGTGGGTGAGCGAAAGGTGGGTGGGTGGGACGAAAGAGGAGTAAAGGAAAAACTTTAGCTCGCACAATGGACCTTTGTTGAGATGAGACGGGGATTTGAACCAGCCCGCTCTTAAAGAGACATTCCACTCTTGGCGAGTCCTCGAATGCATTTCACTTTGCTGAACAGGTCGAGCAGCTTTGAAACTCTCCTCCCTGTGTTGTTTTTATTTTACGTAACACGTCTGATGGGTCTATTGGTATTACCTGCGTCATGATTAGTCTTTTCTTCCACCAATCTGGTTGAATATAAATCTGAAAAACGTCATGAAGTTTGTTGTTTCCGACACACAAATCTACAAATAAAGGTATTGTAGTCATGCAGGGAAAGGCCAAAGTTAAATAAGATTATCACACAGCAAGTATTCTCTTCAGAAGTGACTGACAATGCTGGAAGTTAAGCCCACTGATGTAATGTAACTCCTTACGTGATACAGACTGCCGTGACATGGTATCCAGGCAACAATAGTGCTTTTGTAGTATAGTTAAGTTTTATTTATTTATTTGTTTACCACGGGTTTATTGTGACGTCTGCAAACAGAATGAGTAATGGTCCAGTTTCACTTAACCTCACTTTGTTTAGCAAAGCGAGTAGTTAATGTAATCCCATGGAGCGTTTCATATTACATCATTATCAGAATTTATTATATTTTGTTTAATGGAAGCATAATCATTGTGCTAATCATTATACTGTTTTTTCACTGTAAATGACCACCAAGTAAGCTGATTACACATAACTCTCAGCTACTTTAGAGGGAAGCTTTATGTCAGTGGAAGGCCTCATTTAGATTTCTGCAGGGAGCCTGCGATGTAACCTACATAGGTGGCCAAGGTCTTGCCAGCATTATGTGTTAATTACCTCGTGGGCTTGTTTTGGTTTTATGTGCGGTGCCAGCTGATAGAAACAAATAAAATGCTGGGATTTTTTTTTTTTTTTTCTACTCGGACCCCAACTCTCAGTGGAAGTCATTTATTTTACTGACTTCTGTTTGGCATGTAGGAAATTCGTTTCCTTATTAACCAGTTGTTTTCCCTTTCTCCTTGCAGTCTGGAGCTGAGTGAGTGGAGGGGGCAGAACCAGAGGACGTTGGCCATCGGCTGGTTTCCTGCAAGCCTCACTGTCCCATCACTCCCCTCAGCTGCTGCTGCAGCTGCCGCAGTGTCCTCCGGCAGCTCCGGGCCTAACCCTGGTGGCTACATCTCAACCCCAGTAAAGGGCAGTTTGCAACACACCGGGCACGGAGACGTCAACCCTGAGCGCTCCTGGGGAACGCCTGAGAACCCGGACGAGTCAGTGATAACCCTCATTCACTCCTCCCTAACGTTGTTTTTTAAAATATCTTTGAGTCTTTAATAATTTTGGGGTGGTTGCTTCTTCATAATGTGTTGACCAGATACAAAATCAGGTCAACACATCAGGTGAAAAAGAGGTTTCAGTGATAACTCTCAGAGTTATTCTAACTGACAAGTTTTGTGTCCTGGAAAGAAAAAAATGTACATTTTCATCTCAGGTCCCTGAGTCACTGAGTTTTATTGTACAATGATAAGCACAGCACTCAGCTGTTTCCTGTTTTTAGTTAATATACTTTGTAAACTAAAGATGTCAGTCTAATGCGTTTACTGTGGTGACCTGTGCAGAGCTGGTGGCGGCTGGAGGTCAGGACCCAGCAGGGAGAAGGAGGGATCCAATCTGCAGAAAATGGCAGGTAGGAACTAAGAATACATGTGGGTTTAAAATGTAGTGATCAAAACCACCAGGTACAGCTCTGAGAAATACAAAGTCAGCATAAAAAAATAGAATAGACTGTCATTATATTAATATTGCAGGGTTTTTTTCCAAGGCTGAAGGCAAGACTTGATCATTTCATATATATGTTATTATATTTGTACAATTATGCTTTCATTTATTTGCAAATGCAATCTTAACTCTTAAAAGTTTAGACTTTTATAAAGCTTCAAATTCATGTCAGCCAGAAATTGCTCACTTTTGTTTAGCAACTCTGCCCCCTGGTGGCTCAATCAGGAAGCTTGGTAGGAGCTGGAATGCGGAATAACGGTGCTGTGTGGAGTTTGGATACTGCCATTGTGCCTCTGTGGGCTCACTCTGGATACTCCCACTGCTTTCTCCCACAGTCCAAAGAGGACTGTGTTGAATGCATGCATGTTAGATTAACTGGGGATTCTACAGACTGGTGATCTGTGATAGCTGGTAGATGATTGAGCACCACCACAACCCTGAATTCAATTAGCAGTAAAGGAAATGCATGTATGAAGGGAAAATGATTAATGTGTGAACTAATATGTTGGTTTTCTGAAGAGCAATAAGCAGCACTTGCTCTGCTTTTTGTCTTAACTGTCTGACTAGTGTATAAATTTAATCTACTTGATAGTTTTTACACATTAAAAATATTTTTCTTTGTCTTCAGCTATGACTAGGAGCCTGGAGTCAGTCTTGGGTGGACATCGGCCCCGAGCTCATACAGTAGGGGTGTTCAGAGTGGATCAGCACGGAAGACTCCTTCCTCCTGTGATGCCGACTCACAGTGCGGTGATGCAACAGGATCCTCGTCGGCTGAGCGAGGCTAGTATCGCTGCCCCTCCTCGACCGCCACCTCCCAACCTGAAAGCGCTTCGAAAAATCCAAAGGATTAACCAAGGCCAGGGCAGCGCGTTGCCCCAGCAAATGGTTCCCCCTACACAACCCCAGCCTCAGCAGGTTGTTGGGGGTTCCAACCTCGCCAAAATGGCCCAGCTGGCACGCTCTACCCCACAGCTGGATGAGTACTCAGACAGCAGGGAGAGAGATCGGGAGCGAATAAGAGAACGGGAGAAAGGGCCTCAGAACACAAAAGAGGGTCTCATTGCACAGGCAAGTGATGCAATTCCTACAGATCAACATGATTTTTATACCTTTTATAGTGATAAAACTGAATTTAGATAAAAAGTGAAGGTCAGTAAAACCTGTTCGTGGAAACAAATGCTTACCTGAAAAATGTCGCATGGTATAAAAAAGAAAACATTTTATATTCAAACAAAGCAAAGGTCAACTTCACTGTGACATCATATATTGTGCAAAACTCATTTTCTGGCTATTGTTGAATCATAGACAGTATAAAACATGGGCATAGCTTCTGTTTTTAAAAAAATGTGCAAGTGTCTCAAACCTGCATTATATCTGAAGGCCAACAGATGGCGGTAGCTGTGGTTGCAAAACGAGTTCAAGTCCACATCAGCTTTTTAGCAACCAAGGCTACGTTCACACTGCAGGTCTTAATGCTCAATTCCCATTTTTTTGATCAAATATGATTTTTTTTTTTATTTTTTATTTTTTTGTCTGCTCGTTCACACTACAAATAAAATGTGACAGCAAACGCGCTCCTGTGTGAACCCTCAAAGCGGCCCGCATGCCACATAAAAGGACAGAAGGACAAATTGCGGCCATATTTTACCAATTAAATTCCTTCAGAGTTTACACTGATGTAAACTACAGCTTGTCTGGTTGGTAGTAATTCCAGTTTTCCTGCTCACTGTCTGCTGTTTTCATTGCTCTGTTCAGATTATGGAGGCGGTACATGGCGTGACCACGGACGAGGTTAATAACGCACTTCAACGAAATGACTGGAACCCAGTACGAGCTGAACAGCAACTAAAGGTCAGACCATCAAATTAAAATAAAAAAATTTTAATCGCACTTGCCTGTACCTGTTCTGTGAAGCTAATGATAAAATATGAGCCAAAGGAATCCAGTTTATACATGTAAAATATAAATGGCCATCAAGGGAAGTCAAAACAGTATATGTACGATATAAGAGACAAAGTAATAATGTTAACATATACTGCTTATCCAGCATACACATAAACAGTAACAATAGTCAAAATATGCACATTAATACAGCACAAGTCTTGTTTTGTGCACTTTGTTAGTTGGAGATAAAGGCAGGTGGTATATTTCTATCTCATGATATGAATTTTGCAGAAGGTCCTTGAGTTGAAAGCTCGGGACCATTATTGTTTTAGTTATGGCAATAAAAAAAAAAAGGTTTTGCAACCACCCTTCCTCATCACATCAGCTTTTTTGGAACCAACATGGTGACAGCGTAAATGCTTATCTCAAGACTACAAAAGAGGAATTCAGAAACAGATTGGTACAATACACGGGTCACAGAAGTAGGTCACTCGTCCCATAGATTTTGTATTATGGCAGCTATTTATCGTCCGGTTTGTGCACTTAATGCTAGGACATCACAGGGCAGCACAGTGGTGAGTTTAATATGTAACCAACAGTAAATCTGTGTCCAGAGTAGCCCTACCAGGAAATCCAGCTGTGCTTTACAGGCTTGTTCATGCATGTTAAAGAAATACTTACTAACTATAAACTTACCATCAAGTATTTAAAGAGAGGAAATCTGCAGTCTGTGTACATGTTATATGCAGCTTACGATAAACTGCTGCTGCTTCCATACCCACAGTGGGTTTTTTGTCCTTCTGAACTTGCTCCTCTTGTTTCTCTCTGCAGATGGAGCAGCTGTACTCGCTGAGCCTCTGCTCCAGAGAGGACTGCGTCAAGATCCTCGCCAAACACCAGTGGAACCTGCAGTTTGCCAGCCGCTATCTAATCCGAGTGACGACCAGCGACAGGCCCGGCCCGCCCTAGAGGGGTTGGCCTCTTACCAGCCCAGACAGAAGAGTCTGAAGAGATTTGAGGCAGCCACCGTGACACACTCCAACACTTGGAGCCCCTCAACTACAGGAGCACATGAAAATAGAAAAATGAAGGCAGACAAAGACAAAACTGACTAATATTTTTGAGAAGCTTAGAAGAAACATGACATGTGATAAAATGACATGATGTGGTGTTATATAGCACTTCTTTTGCACATAGGTTTTCTGTTTTAATACATTTGTACATATTGTAGTAGAAACTTTGTTAAATAAAACTGATCTCTGGTGGCCTGAACACAGGATCTCAGCTCTGTGGCTCTTTAGTTCTCTAAGAGAGGCTCTTACCTTTGTCCTACTGCCTGCTAAGATTGACCCTGTGTACACTGACACGTTACAACTGGTTTAAACAATGTTAGGTGATCATGCATTTAAAAAAAAAAAAAAAACAAAAAAAAAAAACTACAAAGCCATGCCTCAGTGTTCCTGAGGGATGGATGGACATGTGCAGACATTTTCTGAAATAATATATATGAACATCTCACATGATCCCAGGAGATGGAGCACTAAGATTTGATATCTAATCTGGGGGCACTTTGGTCGTCTTCCACTCATGCTTCTGAACCAGGGAATGGATCTAAAAAGATAACTTCCTGTTAATAGGTATATAGTATAGAACTTCAGACTGAAGTGTGGATGCCATCAAAGTGTGGATGAATATGTACATATATAATTATGCATGCACATATAACACATTTGGTTGGTGATGGCAAACAGCTAGCAACCAAATTTAAAAAGAACAAAAAAACAAGTCAATTGATTCAGTTAAGATTCTGGTCTCCTCTCTAGTTCTCTGTACCAGCAGTCATAACTGCACCAACTCTTTCCAGGGACTTAGGAACTACAGTGTTTCGTGCAAGCTTTGCCTGTGGGGTTTTCCAACCATTCTGAGGCCAGATCAATGCTCACTAACCTCAACATCTGCTTTTAAATTTTTCCCTCAACCTGCATTTTCTCTCTGTCATTACGCAGGCACATGTTCAAACTAGAGATGGACCGATTCGATATTGCGTATCTGTATCGGTCCGATACTGACCTAAATTATTGGATCGGATATCGGAGAAAAATAAAAAATGTAATCCGATCCATTAAATATCAAAAAAGCACCTCACAAAACTTGCGACACGGCGTAACTCTGCTCATAACCGTAGCACGTAGGAGCAGTGTGCTCACGTGATAGAGCAGCTGTGTGTATTTGTAGCCTCGCTACCAAACCTGCATTTCATCTCTGTGAAAGTTATCCCAGAGAGAAGTAAAGCAAGTGTGTAAGTTCATCTCTGAATGTTTGTAAAGCATTCCCATGTTAAGCTTAACAACCGATATATGGAGCGACTGCCTCTTCTCTCTCCCTCCCTCTCCTGCTGCTACTTCAGTCATGAAAGTAATTAATGATCAGTTTCATTTCTGTCCGTCTCTCTTCTTTGTTTTTGGCCCACTTTGCACCAGAAAGAGGAAACCAGCGGCTGAACAACAGCAGCACGTTTAAGCTTGATAAGCTGTTGTTAGAATTTATTTAATATTACTTTCTACTCCAGGATCTTTTTCTACGCAGCTGACGGCTGTAACTGTGCAGGGGCGGATCTAGCAAAGTTTAGCCAGGGGGGCCGATAGGGCATGAACAGGGAAAAGGGGGCACAAAGACATACTTTTCTTTATTCTCATTTAAAATGTCTAGCTTTTAATAAATAATTATCTGAATCTTACACCCAAAGTTTTAATCTGATGTAAAATGTATAGAAGTCCTTTACTGTATATAGTAACTGTTAAGTCTAATATATATACCCTAGTAAGCTGTAGTACTTTTTCCTTTGGGAAGATACCATCTGTGCAGTCTGCAGTTCTGTAAAAGAAAGATGTTGAATCTATTTAATTATTCTTGAAAAATAATTGATTTCTGTGCATTTTTTTCCACACTGCATCAAATTAAAGTTGATTACATCGATTAAGCATCATGAGGTGGAGGGTGGGGGGTGGTTCCCCATTTTCTTTGCTGGGAGTTTGCAACCCTATTAGTTAGGTTGCTTAATATTTCTGCTAAGTACTCTTTAAATTACCAGAATAGGGAGGATGGAGTAGGTTTAAGTTTATTAGTTGATCAGTTTTGCTGAACTATGAAATATTTTGGGTGCAGTGTATTTTTTACATACAGGTATAACAGAATAGCTTTAGTGTTGTTGTTTATTTAAACTTGAGTATTAACTTATACAAAATGCAGCAATATATTTAAAAAAAAAACAGTTTTATTGATTAAAAAACACACTATATCTGATTCATATCGGTATCGGCAGATATCCAAATTTATGATATCGGTATCAGACATAAAAAAGTGGTATCGTGCCATCTCTAGTTTTAATTTTAAAAAAATAATTATCTCTTTCTAAATCATTACAATTATGTGATCTAACTGGTACTGAAAGGGTTACATTTCAAAAGTATGTCTTTTTGCCCCCTTTTCCCTGTTCATGCCCTATCGGCCGTAATAACATGGGAATGGAAGTGCTACTGGTTGCCTTTCCTCATAAGAGCCATCCCTCAAGATTTTCTCCATTTATAGCAATGCATTATCAGGGATTGTAACATCTAGTCCTTTTGCTGAATATGTTGATTCATGTTCATTATGTTCATTATGTCCATTCACGTTTTCTTCAGTTTTTGTTCTACTGCAGAATATTTTTAAGGCTATCTGCTATTAAAAGCCAGGCCAGGCTGATGATTAAGTTTAACATTGCCTACAATATTGCCAAGGGGTGCCAAAAAACTTTAAGCACAAGCACTTTTTCAGTAACTTATCTTTTTTGCAGAATGGTGCTCCAAATAAAGAACTTTGTGTTCACAAGATTGTTAGTTAATCATTTACAAATCAATATTGTTTGTATGCACAGCAATTTAAAAATAAGTGAATATGTAAAACAGTGGGGTTCAGCGATTCGGGTGAAAAATTTGGGTGCACCTAACTTTTGTGCTGGTGCACCTAAGAAAAAAAGTTAGGCGCACCAGTGCAATCATGGCAAAAGTTAGTCTGGAGCCCAGTACATAACAGGAAAACACCTTCATCGCAGGGCATCCCCCCATGTTTTCGTTTTCTTCTGTTATGAAAACACACTGCTGCAATTGTTGGCCTCTCCGATTTTCTCAAAGAACATGAAATCCTGCAGAGCAACGCCAAAAGTATTCGATTGTTTTATTCAGCAACACACCACATATTTCAAAATCAACAATGTCCATCTACATCGTGAGGAACGAGGAAGCAGGCGCCCATCAGCACAGCTTTCATCTTCACGTCCAAGTCCAGCGGGAACTGGATGCCAAAGTTACTGGTGTCAGTGAAGGTTTCCTTCAGAAGGCCGCCCCACTGCCTGCTGATGCGACCAATGGGGGTGTCGCCATCTTTCCCCTTGAGCTGAACAACAATAAGAATACCAGCGTTCGTCAGCCACAATTGCTTTCTTAAACACTCAAAACTGTTCACATTGTTGCTGATTTGTTTAAATTTGTTTTGCCTTCTTACTGAGAAATATGAGCTTAATGTGCAGTTAGCTTACCAGGAGATAAAACAGCTTTTTTGGTTCTGTATGAAAGGTAACACAATCTGACCACCAGCAGCACTAAGGATCATTCACTTGGTGTCAAACTAATGGGAAAAATGTGTTTCCGTGAATGCTCTTTAGTGTTGGAAAAGTAACTGACGAGTGGGAGAAAATACTGACAAGCAAGCTCACCAAGACACAAGAAGATTACGTAATAAACAAAAATCAGGCTCTGCTGCAATCCTGGGAGATTAGCTGACCTGATCTGCTGTTTAAGCTGCTTTAGCCTGCCTACAATTGCAATTCACCTGCAAGCTGCTTTGCAACAAACCTCCACCAAAGCTCCTCTTTTTATAATTATTAACTGCCCAATTATTAGTTGACTTAATTAAAATCATCATCAACATTTCTGTGACTGTTACCAGTCCTGTTTAGATTATCTGAGTGGATCTGTAACAAATCACTGTTGGCTGATGGATGAAATTTACTCAGAGTTCGGTTTCCCCCCACAAACAATGACCCTCTGAGCTCACCTCAAAGTTGACATCTCCACAGCAGTTGCAGGCAAAGCAGGGCCCCTCCAGTCTCATGAGTGTCTCCTTGTTTGCTCCCTGGATGGAAAACTTTGGCAGGAAAGGGTGCCAGTCCTGTTTGACGTACCCTATGGTGGTCCCAGGTGGAGCCTGGACCTCCATCTGTTGGTCACATAGTTAGTTAGACACATAGTAGCTCTGCACAAAATTAGAAAGCTATTTCACAGAGCTTCGTTTGCTCTCTTTCCTGGACACTGACAGCTATAAATAAAATGTCACGCTGTCTGCATCTGTTCCACAGTGCATTTACTGTTGAGGGGGAAAAGCAGATCAAAGTGGTAAACACACTGACAATTTAATAATCAAAGTCTGCTGATAATAACATTTGAATTTGATGTTCTAAACAGGCTGTAGAACAGTGTTTAATGGGTGATCACAAAGATCTTGAATCAAATGCTTTCCCTAAATTTGGCCTCAAGACCATCTTCTTGAGCATGCCTGGATGGACTACGGTTAGTAGCTGTTAATTTTTTGACTGCTCACTGGAAGCCTCCTTTTAACTGCTTACACTGTGCACTCTGTACATTTCACCATAAAACTCAAACGTGCATAAAAAGCAAATACCAGTGTCCTTGTCAAACTGACTCCAATTTCACATCAATTATCACTAATGATACAGGCAGGGTCTGCAGCTCCAATCGACTGTCAATGCAGAGAACATTAATCTGCATGCAGCTGGTTCCAGGACAGAGCACACTGATAACTCAGAGCAGTTTCTTTGGTCACCTGGACCAATCAGCAGTAAATTAGCCCACTTCCCACCCTAAAAACTACTTTAAATCCAGCAGGGTTAACAGAGGCAGGCGAATAAATCAGACTTGTATAGCAGCTCCACTAAAAACATTCCTGAAGAATAGAAGTAAATCCTGAACAGGAGATGAGCTGTTGTAAGTGTAAGTGTCACAAAATAAACTACAGAGCTCGCGTTTCTCTTAAAATCTTCAGATTTTTCCTTTAATTTCTACATTACATTAAAAACAATTCATTGCCCCTTATAAAACTGTAATGTCTTGATTTATTTGCCTTTATCTGATCTAACTTTTGTATCTATCTTTATTTAATCAAAAAAAGTGATTAGGTATGTCTTAA
The DNA here is from genome assembly GCF_965226115.1 of Aulonocara stuartgranti. Lineage (NCBI taxonomy): Eukaryota > Metazoa > Chordata > Actinopteri > Cichliformes > Cichlidae > Aulonocara > Aulonocara stuartgranti. The sequence goes on from NC_138941.1 coordinate 36,633,731, forward strand.
CAGAAAGTAAAGAGTTTATTCTTCCCTATCAGAGTCTCTTCAGATATTTGCTATAGCTACAGATTAACCAGCACATCTAGATCAAATACAATAATCCAGATATGATGGATGAGTACTCAGATTTCACACCAAAAATGCTTTTGACCGGGAACAATATTGGTCTAGGTGTGGTAAATGAATGCAATATGACTCCATTAACCTCTTTCAACACTAGCCAAGTCACTTCTACTCAAACACAGAAACATTAGAGTGGACTGACCTCTTGCAGGTAGCAGGGGCAACAGCAGGAGGAGCAGCGGAAAGGCCTGATGAGACGGATAACCTCCCTGTCCATGTTGTCCTTTATTTTCATGTCGAAGCTGCGCAGAGAGCCGCAACAGTTCCTTTCGCAGCAGTCACTCTTCTCTTTGGCCTTGTAGATCTTTTGACCCAGACTGTTTTTGATTTCATACTGTCTGTTTTTCTCAAAACCGATGAATGCTGGGCGTGGTTGGGAGAAGAGAAGGGAAAACGGTGAGCAATGAAGTAACAACAATAAGTAAGGAATTTCAAGGGCAGATATAATTTTTCTTCCATTCGTTTTCATCTTGAAAGGCTTTAAGCCTCACACACTGCTGCTTATGAGCTGCTGAAGGATTAAATATTCTGTGTTGTACAAGATGCACGCCTCACCTTCGACTTTCTGATGGATCAGGATCTGGTCAATCTAAAACCGAAGGAGAGAAAGCAAACTGAAAATAAAGCAACTCTGTGGCACATCCTGCAATCTGAAAGTCTCTTCCTTCTAAAAACAATTAAAAGCACATATCAGGCATTTTCAATGCAAATGACCTTCCCATATAAAAATTCATTCTTTAAGCCATAGAGTATTTCAGCTCCATCAGACTCTGCTGGTTAAACAAACATACCTTCTTTCTCTTTGTCTGCAAAGCTAATCAAGCACTAATGTGTATATAATGCAAGCTTGGGAGGTGTTTCCTTTAATATTTGCACAAATAAATCCTATAGAGGGATTTTTAAAAGAAAATTTTTTGAATGTGATCTTTAACTGGGTTCAAATGGCCAACGGGACTGACCTCGCGTATTATTTTAAAGAGGAAACTGACTTTGGTGTCACACATTTCCAAATCCGAGATGAGATTAATGATCACCAAATAGTGCAGCAAACTACTGTACAAGTATTTCAATGGTGAGCCAATAACAGAACTACAAAATGCTACTTTTACCCACAACAGTCTTAAACATGTGACCTTTTCTCTTACTAAGAGGTCTATGAGAGATCCAGGAACTGTATCTGTTCACCCCCATGGCCAGCAGCTTTTCAGGTTCATACCAAATCCAAATAAAATGGGAGGATTAAATGAGTCATCCGGCCCCCTTCCTTCCGGTTAGCGTATAGCCTCAGGGTGCTGGACGTGGGGTGAAACCCTCCATGCATGGTAAGGAGCTTTCTTGTCTTGATGTCAGTGGCTTCCCTCTCTTTGTTACCATCCGACTACACTTCTCCAGCCCGAACAACATTCCGATGTCATTGCTGCATATCCTGTTGGTGTGGATCAGTGAATCGATGTCTCGTTCACTCTTGGCATACAGCTTGATGTCATCCATGTACAGGAGGTGGCTGACAACTGCTCCATTCCGTAGTCGGTATCCGTAGCCAGTCTTGTTAATGATCTCACTGAGGGGGTTCAGGCCTATGCAGAACAGCAGTGGGGACAGAGCATCTCCTTGGTAGATCCCGCACTTGATGGTGACTTGTGCTATGGGCTTGAAGTTGGCCTCCAGTGTTGTCGGCTACATCCCCATTGAGTTCCCGATGAAGGCTCTCAGGGTCCTGTTGATCTTGTACAATTCTAGGCATTCCAGGATCCAGGTGTGGGGCATTGAGTCATAGGCCTTCTTGTAATCAATCCACTGCACAGGTTGGTCAGTCTGGTCTTGCAGTCTCGGCTGACTGCTTGGTCTGCCAGTAGCTGGTGTATTGTCCCTCTGGTATTCTTGCCCATCCCTTTCTGTGCCCCGCTCATGTATTGACCCATGTGCCTGTTCATCTTAGCCGATATGATGCCTGACAGGAGCTTCCACGTGGTGCTGAGGCAGGTTATTGGTCGGTAGTTGGAGGGGACCGGTCCCTTCTGGCCACTGAGCATTGCCGTTATGGGTTGCGTCCTTCTCCCATATGCTCTTCCAGTATTGTTCTGCCTCCAGCCTTGGTGGTGCTGTTCTCATATTGTTCCCCTGCCACTGAGAGTACACCTTTGCTGGTTCTGTGGAGAACAGCTGGTTTATTCTCCTGCCTTCTATCTCTCTGGTGTACCTCCTCAAGCGGCTGGCCAAGGCTGTGAGTCTTTGCTTGGCAGTTTCCAAGACCTCAGGTATGGACAGCTTCCTGTACTTCTTAGGCACCTTCCTCATCGCGGCTTTCTGCAACTCCGATAGTTGGCTAACCTCCCTCCGTGCTACCTTGATCTTAGCCTCTAGCCTCCTTCTCCATGGAGGGTACTGCCCCTTGTGGCTGTTCAACTTGTGGCCAAGCATCTCACTGATCACTGCTGCCGAATTGTAGATCAGCTTGTTAGTGTCGGTAATCGTGGTTGTAGGTATTGCCCGTAGTGCTGCATTAACATCATCTAGCAGACCTTCTGAGGGTACTTCACGTAATATTGGTAACCGGCTACGGGGGTCCAGGTTTCAAGCTTGGCCATAATCCTTTCTTTCAGGTCAGTTCCTCTCGCACTCAACAATCCTTCTCCTATCGCACTTGGGGCTTGGTACCCAATTAGGGGTGGGTTTTTATAATCGATTCATCGATTAAAATCGATTCTGGCTTGGATAACGTAAAATCGATTCATTAAAATCCTAAATCGATTTTTTAATATAAATTTATTTTGTCCGAAATGCCAGAATCTCTGGTGACATCTCACAAAATTTCAAGAACCACCAAACAGTAAATGAGAGCAGGTACAGGGATTCTGCACATAGACTTAAACACACAGCGGATCAGAATCAGTTAGATGTAGCCTTTCTCACAGTCGGGGCTGAAAGCCGACAGCTCGCTGATCCGGGTCCGCGCTTTGTGTGCACGCCCTTTATGCGCTGATTCTAAAGCTGTTAGTTTGATCTCTCTCCAAACAATATTGACCGAACCAGCAGCAAAAGAAGATCCAAACGCTTCACATAAACATCGTCATGAATTCTTTTACTGTTTTGCTTCCATTGCGATGCGCAGCTCTCTCCCTCTCTCCCTCCCCCTCTCTCCCTCCCCCTCTCTCTCTCGAACAGTTTCGCTTTCTTCATTATTCGCTTGCTTGTTATGCACAAGTCTACTGTTGCTTACAGCGCTGTCGGCCGCTGTTTTTTTCCCTTTTACATTCTTCTGAAAAGAAAACCTAATTTCTGCTGTTCAATACTGAACAAATTGAAACTTTTTAAAATTATTCAAAATGCAAAACGCTTAACCGTGTCTCTAATAAAACTGCTGTAACGTCAGAGGTGATGTTCATTAATTAATGGTTTTCTTTCGTTTTCGATGTACTGCAGAATATTTTTATAAAATCCCAGGCCAGGAAAATCACCTACATGTTTTTCTGTGTTTTATCTTCAGCTACTTTGACACAAAGGCATCTGCTGTGATGCTCACACCTTGGATAAAGTCTTGCGAGTGTCAGCTTCCTTTTTATAGATACAAAAATATGTAAATGTTCTGATCTGAATTATATTTCTGACTGTCAAAATTTCCCAGATTTAAATCGAATCGAATTGAATCGAATTAAATCGAATCGTGGATCGAATCGATTCGGGACCTTGTGAATCGGAATTGAATCGATTCTAGAAATCAGTGACGATACCCAGCCCTATACCCAATCTTGGGTGGGGGTGATGATATCTCTCCCCTGACCTGGCGTCCTGGCTCCCCCTTGCCGTAGCATTTATGTTGTACCTCGTCAATCTCTAGCTGTGAGAGCAGTCCCTTCTTTCGAATGTTGGAACACTGAGCTACTAGTTGTTTTGCCGTCATTGTGGATGTTGGGTATCGAAGAATCCATAGGTCCCTCATCCTATTCATGTAGCCCCTTCCGCCGGGGTTACTTGCGTAGTAGCATTCCAACAACGCCCTGTTTTATATATATATATGTCACACAGCGGAAATTTGTGTTTTTATGTTTTATCAATCTGTGTATTGGTACATAGTGTTGATTTTATTTGCATGATTTTATAGTGATATTTATATTGCATGTTTGTTTATTGATATTTATACTGCATGGTTTTATCCTCATATTTATATTTGTGTTAATGTTGTACCATGTTCCTTTAACCCACTGTGGACTAAACAGTCAATTGTAGGCACCTGTGAGGTGGGGGCATTCCCCAAGGTGGCCTATCAGCCGCCAGGTTGACCTGTTAAAGGGGATAGCGAGCGCAGAGACAAAGAGAGTGACGCACGAAAGGTGGGCAGGAGAAAAAGGAGCGCGTGCAAGCCCGCACGTGTGTGGAAGGAACTGCTGCCTGACTGTGGGGTGCCGCGAGTCGTTCGGCGATCCACTCCCAACGCAGGAACGGCAACAGTCGGTGGCGATGGCTGCAATGCACAACAGGGCAGGGATGTCCTTCTGCCTGCATCTGACGGTGAGACGAGGGAGGCCGTGTTCAGGTGTGGAGTGGGGCGGGACTGTGCGGCGACGCGCTGTCAGGAGGAGACAGGTCTGCGATAGGAGCCCCCTCCCTGGTCTGTTGCTGACGAGTTTTACCATACTGGAAGAGAAGTTCCTCTCCTGTCTCTTTCATATAAGGACCATTCGCCCATGTGTGGCTGGACTGTGGGATTATGGGACTATGGGAGAGTAATTTTAGTATATAGAACACATGTTTTAGCCTTGTTTTAATATTGTATAGTTATTTCTGCCGGCAGGGTTTTTAGCGGGTTGCAACACTACTTTTATTGTATACGGGGAATTTTATCTTGTATTTGTGACTCTGGCTGTGTTTTTTTTATTATGGAAATAAATGGTGTTTGAAGCCAGCTTAGTTTCTGTGCCCTGAGCGCTGACCCACCCACTCCCCTTTTTCGCTTGTATGTATACCAGACGTGGTGGTGGTGAAGATTTAGGTCCACCAGTCTTAGCGGATATATATATATATATATATATATATGTATGTATTAGGGGTGCAACGATACACAAAATTCACGGTTCGGTTCGGTTCGACACTTTGGTGTCACGGTTCGATATTTTTTCGATACAAAAAAAATGTTCATGCATTTTTTATTTGTCATTTATTAAAATTATAAATATATATTTTAACTCAAAAGTACAGTTTTTAAATTTAACCCTAACCCTTGTGCGTGTTTTTTATTTTGACAGCGAATGCGCACCTGCGGACCACTTATGTGCAGCCCTGGTTATTTAGCTCGTCATATTGCAGCCACAGAAATTCTTTTGTCCATGAAACCATAAAGCTGCACTTTCTTTTTGCCTCATAGTCTGATTTGTCATAACTTCTCCGTTTTGTGGTAAGCTTTTCTTTGGCTGTCACTTCTTCACCCTGACCTGTCTTATTTGGCTCAGCAGAACTGAAATGCTTTTACACGCACTCACATAAGCTCAGCGATTCTCTGCGCGATCAACCTCTCACATGTTTAAGCTGCGGGAGATTTCACTTGTCATGTTTGCATAGTAAGCTAACGATTAATAAGACGATGTCAGAGGAATTGGTGCACAAATTATCATCACTCACAGATCAGTGCTGTCGCTCTCTATACACAGTTCGCACGATTGATAAGTGAAAGCAAAAAAACAAGCGCAAATTCAAACGCGACTTCAATATGTCACATATTGACAGTGGCTCACCGATGCCAATGACATAATTACCCAGCTACATTTCTGAAAGAATGCAAAAGCATTGACATATATTTTTCCTACAATAGCCCGACGGGCAGGGAAGAGATAGATTTTGGTAGCCCGACTGAAAAAATCGCTAGCTCCAGGACGTCGGGCTAGCGATATTGCAAGCCCTGTATCTGATTGAGGAATCACTCATCTTTGGAAAAGAGAGTTTATTACAGAGAAATGTCTCTTTCCAAAATAAAAGCTATACTATCCGCTTCTTCTGGGCTATATTCTCAGCAGCATAAGGAGAATCATGTGCTAACAGCTGTCTAAATGACTCGGCTAAAGTTAGTAGCATGCTTGTTGTTTTTGTCTTTGCACTAGGATGATGTAAATGTGCAGTCATATTCGTTGTGTTCCCACTAGTGCTTTCAGGTTAATCTTGTTGAAATGACCTTAACGCCACAACAGGCAAATCTCCGTTAACGAGCTACCGCCGATCGCTCCGTGCATGGGGCTAGACGGCCAACACGTTAACGAGCTAACTGCGCTAACACACTAGTTCACACCAATGTAATTGAGCATTGCATGGCACATCCAACATACTGTTTTACTTTAGTCCATGACTCCTTACCTTCAGGGTCATACGTCACATGAAAACCAAAATAATTCCAAACGCCAGATCTGAATGAGGTTCAATTTGCCTGTTACAAGGAGAGCTTAACTTCTGTCTTGCTAGCTTGCCCTGCGCTCTTCCTTCTGACTATGCTGTCTGTGTTGAGCGCTCAGTGAATCTGCATTCGACTACTCCGCCTAGGCTGCACTGTCGAGCCTAGGCGGAGTAGTCGAACGCAGATTCACTGAGCGCTCAACACAGACAGCATCGTCAGAAGGAAAATTGATAAAATAAATTACAAATGTTGTATTGTTCGATACATATGCGTACCGAACCGAAAGCACTGTATCGAACGGTTCAATATCGATACGAATATCGTTGCACCCCTAATATATATATATATATATATATATATAAAAAAAAAAAAAACACCCAGCGCGCCCCTGCGGGCGGTTTATCCTTCAAGCTCGGGTCCTCTACCAGAGGCCTGGGAGCTTGAGGGTCCTGCGCAGTATCTTAGCTGTTCCCAGGACTGCGCTCTTCTGGACAGAGATCTCCGATGTTATTCCCGGGATCTGCTGGAGCCACTCGCCTAGCTTGGGAGTCACCGCACCTAGTGCTCCGATTACCACGGGGACCACCGTTACCTTCACCCTCCACATCCTCTCGAGCTCTTCTCTGAGCCCTTGGTATTTCTCCAGCTTCTCGTGTTCCTTCTTCCTGATATTGCTGTCATTCGGAACCGCTACATCGATCACTACGGCCGTCTTCTTCTGTTTGTCTACCACCACTATGTCCGGTTGGTTAGCCACCACCATTTTGTCCGTCTGTATCTGGAAGTCCCACAGGATCTTAGCTCGGTCATTCTCCACCACCCTTGGGGGCATCTCCCATTTTGACCTCGGGACTTCTAGGTTATACTCGGCACAGATGTTCCTGTACACTGTACACTATGCCGGCCACTTGGTTATGGCGTTCCATGTATGCCTTGCCTGCTAGCATCTTGCACCCTATATATATATATATATATATATATATATATATATATATATATATATATACATACATACATACATACATATATATATATATATATATATGTATGTATGTATGTATGTATGTATGTATGTATGTATATATATATATATATATATATATATATATATATGTATATGTATGTATATGTATATGTATGTATATGTGTATGTATATGTGTATGTATATATATATATATGTATATGTATGTGTGTATATGTGTGTGTATATGTGTATATGTATATTTATATATATGTATGTATATGTATATGTGTATATGTGTATGTATATGTGTATATGCAATCAGGTGATTGTGAGTGCTGTGGCATTGGTTCAGTGTCTTGTTAAATGTCATGAATTTTGATCAGAATCGCGTTTATATATATATATATATATATATATATATATATATATATATATATATGGATCTGAGGGCAGACCACAGCGACCTCCCTGAACAGGGTCCAGTAACCATCACAGTGGCAGATATCCAAGAAAGGGTCTCCAGTATGAAGAGTTGGACAGCACCAGGGCCCGACATGGTTCACGCCTACTGGCTGAAGAAGCTGACTGCACTCCACGAGCGTCTGGCAGCACAAATGAACCAGCTGCTAGTTAACGAGAGACACCCGGAATGGCTAACTGAAGGCCGGATGGTCCTGATCCCCAAGGACCCCAAGAAGGGACCGGTCCCCTCCAACTACCGACCAATAACCTGCCTCAGTACTACATGGAAGCTCCTGTCAGGCATCATATCGGCTAAGATGAACAGGCACATGGGTCAATACATGAGCGGGACACAGAAAGGAATTGGCAAGAATACCAGAGGCGCAAAACACCAGCTACTGGTAGACAGAACAATCAGCCGAGACTGCAAGACCAGACTGACCAACCTGTGCACTGCCTGGATTGATTACAAGAAGGCCTATGACTCAATGCCCCACAGCTGGATACTGGAATGCCTAGAATTGTACAAGATCAATGGGACCCTAAGAGCCTTCATCAGGAACTCAATGGGGATGTGGCGTACAACACTAGAGGCCAACTCCAAGCCCATAGCACAAGTCACCATCAAGTGCGGGATCTACCAAGGAGATGCTCTGTCCCCACTGCTGTTCTGCATAGGCCTGAACCCCCTCAGTGAGATCATTAACAAGACTGGCTACGGATACCGACTACGGAACGGAGCAGTTGTCAGCCACCTCCTGTACATGGATGACATCAAGCTGTATGCCAAGAGTGAACGAGACATCGATTCACTGATCCACACTACCAGGCTATACAGCAATGACATTGGAATGTCGTTCGGACTGGAGAAGTGTAGTCGGATGGTAACAAAGAGAGGGAAGGTAGTCAGAACTGAGGGGATTGAACTACCAGAAGGCAACATTGCAGACATAGAGGACAGTTACAAGTACTTGGGGATCCCGCAGGCGAATGGGAACCATGAAGAGGCCGCTAGAAAAGCTGCAACCACCAAGTACCTGCAGAGGGTCAGGCAAGTCCTGAGGAGTCAGCTGAATGGTAAGAACAAGATCCGGGCCATCAACACGTACGCCCTGCCCGTGATCAGGTACCCTGCTGGGGTAATAGGCTGGCCAAAGGAGGAGATAGAAGCCACTGACATAAAGACAAGAAAGCTCCTTACCATGCATGGAGGGTTTCACCCCAAGTCCAGCACCCTGAGGCTGTACGCTAAGCGGAAGGAAGGGGGCCGGGGACTGGTGAGTGTCAGCGCCACAGTCCAGGATGAGACAACGAACATCCAAGAATACATTGGGAAGATGGCCCCAACTGACCGAGTGCTCAGTGAATACCTCAGGCAGCAGAAACCCAAGAAAGAGGAGGGAGACGAGGAACCATCATGGAAGGACAGGCCCCTGCACGGTATGTACCACCGGCAGATAGAGGAGGTGGCTGATATCCAGAAATCCTACCAGTGGCTGGACAAAGCTGGACTGAAAGACAGCACAGAGGCACTAATCATGGCAGCACAAGAACAAGCTCTGAGCACAAGATCCATAGAGGCTGGGGTCTATCACACCAGGCAAGACCCCAGGTGCAGGCTGTGTAAAGATGCCCCAGAGACAATCCAGCACATAACAGCAGGGTGCAAGATGCTAGCAGGCAAGGCATACATGGAACGCCATAACCAAGTGGCCGGCATAGTGTACAGGAACATCTGTGCGGAGTATAACCTGGAAGTCCCGAGGTCAAAATGGGAGATGCCCCCAAGGGTGGTGGAGAATGACCGAGCTAAGATCCTGTGGGACTTCCAGATACAGACGGACAAAATGGTGGTGGCTAACCAACCGGACATAGTGGTGGTAGACAAACAGAAGAAGACGGCCGTAGTGATCGATGTAGCGGTTCCGAATGACAGCAATATCAGGAAGAAGGAACACGAGAAGCTGGAGAAATACCAAGGGCTCAGAGAAGAGCTCGAGAGGATGTGGAGGGTGAAGGTAACGGTGGTCCCCGTGGTAATCGGAGCACTAGGTGCGGTGACTCCCAAGCTAGGCGAGTGGCTCCAGCAGATCCCGGGAACAACATCGGAGATCTCTGTCCAGAAGAGCGCAGTCCTGGGAACAGCTAAGATACTGCAAAGGACCCTCAAGCTCCCAGGCCTCTGGTAGAGGACCCGAGCTTGAAGGATAAACCGCCCGCAGGGGCATACTGGGTGTTTTTTATATATATATATATATATATATATATATATATATATATATATATATATATATATATATAAATAAATAAATATATATATATATATAAATAAATAAATAAATAAATATATATATATATATATATAAACGCGATTCTGATCAAAATTCATGACATTTAACAAGACACTGAACCAATGCCACAGCACTCACAATCACCTGATTGCAATGATTTTTTATTCTGCCAGTGGTTCCCAAACTTTTTTTGCCGGGCCCCCCTTTGTTTTACAAGAAAGATTTTCGCGCCTCCCCGAACATTTTTCGTGTTGTTCGCGCCCCCGCGAACACGCACACGCACCCACACATCCTCCAACCACACACACCCATATTTTGCTCCATTGCGGTTTATTTCACACCTCAAACATTTAGTAAACAATTAAGCAAATACAAGTAATCTGCAATAAATTACAGGTAGTAAGAAAATAAACTACTAACTCTTTTACGCTACGTCCACACCTACACGGGTATTTTTGAAAACGCAGCTGTTTCGTCCACACGTAAACAGCGTTTCGAATCACCGAAAACTGAGATTTTTCAAAACTCCTTTTTTGTGTTTATGTGTGGACGAGGAATACAGAGTTCGTCACGCAATGTCAAAGGTATGTGCCTTTTTTCACGTCACGCTGTGCGCCACGTTATTGTTTACATGAGAATTGCAGAATGGCAGATAGAGACAAAATACTGTTAATCTGACTATCTGCAGGTTTTACACGCTTACATACACGCACGCAGTTACAGTCCCTCCATTTACAAAGGCAGATGTGATTATTTTACGTGTAGTTGTTTTTTTTCCCTGTGTAATAATATTCAACATTGCTATCAATACATTTTTCAAAAAATGCCTCTCTGTGCAAAATGGGTTCAAAAACATAAACAGCTGTGGGATACTGTTTGTCCGTGATTTGAACAGGTGGAACAAATCGTGGCAGGATCAGCCTGATATTATTTGTATCCCGCTGTAACTTTACTGTATACAGAGCTAACATCTCCAAAATGTCAGGAGTAGTTAGTTATTACAGCAAGTGTTTGTGAACTAAAAATCACAAATGTGGGATACTGTTTGTCCGTGATTTAAACAGCCCAGCGCTGCTCCCAACAAAGGGAAGACCAATTCTGCAGGGGAGACCTACCTTGGCACTTGTGCAGGTGAAACCAAAGGGCAGATATGCTTCACCATATTTTCTAGTCCTAGGCTTAGAATGAAGTTGGTTTGGAAACATATTCAGCTATGCTTCATCTCCTGCTTTGCGTTTCTGTAGGCGCCCGTGCTAGCAGTGTCCAAGCGTTTTGTTTTTTCCCCCCCTTTTCATCCCGTGCCCCCCCTGCCATGGCTCTGCGCCCCCCCCCCCCCCCCCCCCCCCGGGGATGGGCCCCACAGTTTGGGAAGGTCTCTACTATCCAATGACTGATATAACACTAATAGAAAGAAATAACTAGATAGATGAAAGAAAGACGTGAACAAGTGGAGCCTACAGTGAATTTTCAGAGCTCATCTTGGAAAAGCAAAATATGTCTGGCACAAGAGTGCATTCAGATCATAATTGTGACTCCAAAAGCTGCTGAACAGGACAGCATATAAAACAAAACAACAAAAAACTGCACTGGTTTAACCTTTCTCTGCCCTACCTGTGTGAGGTACTCAAGTCCAGGTGGGACACCAACGGGGACTGCTGGACCTCCAGGAGCTGGTGAAATCCCCCCTGATGGGCCACCGTATTCAGGGCCTGGAGCTGGTCCTATGGGTACTGGCTGGTACATGACCGTAGGCTGTTTTTTATAGCCCATGTTGAAGCCCGGTGGATGGCCATGACTGGGGTGTCCATATCCAGGAGAAACTGGACATGTACCTCCACCGGGCTGAGACATGGGGTAGGATGACTGGTTTGGAGCACCTGGGTAAACTGGAGGGGAAATCTGTTCAGATATACTGACAGTCTGATTTGACTGAATTTGAATATATGAGCTCGGTTGTCGCCATACAAACTATGACAGTCAAACTTGAGAAAGTAGAGCTCAATATTTACCAATATTTAGCACAAATAAGAAATACAAGGGGGAAATGTAAGAGATCACAAAAAACTAAAACAATCCATCAACTCTGAGTATGAATGACAATATAAATATACACACATAAAAACTACGCTACATATATATACCGGTATATAAATTCCCCTCTCTATCCTTCAAGCTCGGGTCCTCTATCAGAGGCCTGGGAACCTGAGGGTCCTGCGAAGTATCTTAGCTGTTCCTAGCACTCTTCTGGACAGAGATCTCTGATGTTTTTCCTGGATTTGCTGGAGCCACTTGCTTAGCTAGTTACCACTGGGATCACTGTTACCTTCATCCTCCACATCTTCTCCAGCTCTTCTCTGAGCCCTTGGTATTTCTCAAGTTTCTTGTGTTCCTTCTTCCTGATGTTGCTGTCATTCGGACCTGCTACATCGATCACTACGGCCGTCTTCTTCTGTTTATCTACCACCACTATGTCCGGTTGGTTAGCCACCACCATTTTGTCCGTCTGTATCTGGAAGTCCCACAGATTAGCTCGGTCCTTCTCCACCACCATGGTTGGCATTTCCCATTTTGACCTTGCGACTTCCAGGCCATAGTCAGCACAGATGTTTCTGTATACTATGCCGGCCACTTGGTTATGGCATACCATGTATGCCCTGCCAGCTAGCATCTTGCACCCTGCTGTTATGTGCTGGATTGTCTCAGGGGCATCTTTACACAGCCTGCACCTGGGGTCTTGCCTGGTGTGATAGACCCCAGCCTCTATGGATCTTGTACTCAGAGTTTGTTCTTGTGCTGCCATGATTAGTGCCTCTGTGCTGTCTTTCAGTCCAGCTTTGTCCAGCCACTGGTAGGATTTCTGGATATCAGCCACCTCTTCTATCTGCCGGCGGTACATACCGTGCAGGGTCCTGTCCCTCCAGGATGGTGCCTCCACTTCCTCGGATTTCTGCTGCCTGAGGTATTCACTGAGCACGTGGTCGGTTGGGGCCATCTTCCTGATGTATTCACGGATGTTCACTGCCTCATCCTGGACTGTGGTGCTGACACTCACTAGTCCCTGGCCTCCTTTCTTCCGCTTAGCGTACAGCCTCAGGGTGCTGGACTTGGGGTGAACAGCAGTCTAAGGACCCAGGGCTCATGTATTTTTTGGATATGTTTATTATTCCGTATGTTGTGTTTTGGTGGTTTTCTTTCCTTTTTTCCTCCTTCCTGTGTGTGTGATCATACGCGCTCCCGGATTTTTTGGGTCGCTGAGGGGACTGTGACCCGGAGGTGTTCCCGCACTGGAGGCTGTTGCACCTTCTGCTCGTTAGCCTTCACCAGCTGCAGCTGATGTCCTGCTTAGGAAGGTGGCGGGGCTCCAGTCAGTGCGGGATTATACTATGTTAACCCTGTAAAGTACCTCTGTTGATGGGTGTTTGTGTGAACGACATCGCTACTGTGGGTTTCCTGCTGAGCTGTGTGTGGTTTTGTGTCACCAGGAGTCGGGAGTGAAGAGCGTCGTCTCGAGGGGAAATCACGGAGCAGAATCGGGTTTTGTAGTTGTCACCTTTTTCACTGTTTATGGACACGTGCACTGTGTGGGATTCACAGAGGAATCGCCACTGGAGGCTGGATCTGTACATAGTTGTTGTTCTTCCACTCACTATAAATAAATCCACTGTCCTTCACTATAAGAGTCCAGCGTTTGGGTCCCACTTTCCTCAACTCCACGGTCTGCCATTGCTGACCGTGACAGTGATAACAAGTGAGTAGTTTTTCTTTTGGGGGGTGGACCGGATTTTTTTCTCACATTTTTAAAACACTCTTACATCTTCATATTTTCTCCCAATGAAGAAAGGAAAACAGTCAGCACAAATGTGAAATACAGTCACTTACCAGGAGCAGACATGGTGCAGAGCTTTTGTGGGTGGAGGAAGAAAAATAAGGTCACACTTCCCGACGCAATCCTATGGAAATTCTATGGAAAACTGAAAGGATAAAGGGAAGAAGAAGAGAAAAAAGGGGGAGGGGTGGGTGAGATAGAAACCAGCAGGAGGAGGGTGCACAGAGAGCGACAGTTGCACAAACATGAATGCTTAACCTTAATCGGTTATGCCCTCAAGGCGAGCGACTCGAAGTTGTGTGTAAATGTGCCCTGTCTGGGATCCTGACACAAAGCTTCACGGATAATATTCAGAGACAACCCAGAGGTGCAAAACAATCCTGACAAAGTTGGGTTCCAACTTGTGGCCCTTTTGTCCCTGATGGAGACCTACATTATGAAAATCAAAGGATTGGGCGTGCCCCGTGTCAGCGCAGGACTTGCAGCTAATGGAGCCCTTTTTTCCCCATTTATATGTCATTAAAGTACACTCAGGTTCCCATTAGAGCTCATTAAAAAGAAAAACACCTACAGCTTCTTAAAGCCCACGAGCATCTCCTGCCTCGTGAACACTCTTTATGTCGTAGTAAAAGAAAGAATAAGAAAAAAATATGTCTGTGAAGGTTCTCAGTCATCCAGGTCATCGTACTCTAAGGAGCTTGGACAGAAACGCGTCTGGACATCTTTAAGTTTCTTGAAGACGTTTCTCCAACCATCTGAGAAGCTTCTTCAGTTCTAAGAGCAAATCTGGGACTCTCCACCATTTGCTCTTAGAACCCAAGAAGCTTCTCAGGTGATAGAAGAAATGTCTTCAAGAAACTTAAAGAAGTCCAGATGCTTTCTTTCCAAGCTCCTTAGAATAAGAAAAATAAGGTCATGAACAGCACACACACTCACACAAAAATATCTCACCTCTCTGGCTGTTTCCCTTGAAGTGCCTTGAAGTGCCAACGACAAGAAACGAAACTTAAGTGGGGGGAAAGCAGAGGGTTCCTGCCCACTTTCTCTAACCTGTGCTGTAAGCCTCTCATCCTCTCACTTCTCTCTAGTCTCCTCCCCCTTTCCAGGATTTTAAAGCTAAGGTTTTGGTGGATCATTGAGCTGTGAACACGAGTGTTTTAGTGCACTGGGCGGGAAGAGGAGACTGGCGTCACCAGAGTAGACTTGCAGTCAAGACCGCCTAATCCGAGACCAAGACAAGACCAAGACCAGAGGGTATCGAGACCAAGACAAGACCAAGTTGAGACGAGACCGAGACAAAAAAAGTCTTTAAACTGCAGCCAGATGCTATTCTATATACATATGCAGGACACCTTAAACTACTTTTTTAATTAAGCAGCAAGGCAGAACAAAGTCGGGCCTGTATCAAGACACAGGGACTAAACCCCAATTCAACCAGACCCAGAACTGATCCAGAATTAAAACAGGACTACAACAGTTCAAAATCAGGACTACTGAGGACTTAACCAAGACAGAACAAGAATCAGAACTAGATGATAGTAGCACTAAAAATCATCATAGACCTGCACTACATTTATTTTTTAATTTTACCAAAGTACAATATTTAGATTGAGAAAAGTTTATATAATTATTTAGCCTCGTTGTGCAAACAAGCCTGCAAAACTTAATAAATATTTGAAAAGTAACAAATGGTATCTAAAAAGAAACACTAGGTACATGTTCTGATGAGTTTTGGCAAACAACCATTTGACTAACATGTGTGTCTCACCTGCTCTTGTTCCATCTCTGTTCTGTCCTCATTCTCTCTCTCCCTCTCTGTTCCTCTCTCTCCCTCTTTGTGCTGACAATCAAGCCAAACACCAACATCATCAAATATACAGTTGAAACCAGATATTTATGTACTCTTCAGATATGTCTATGAAGGTTCTCAGTCATCCAGGTCATCGTAGTCAAAGGAGCTTGCAAAGAAAAGCGTCTGGACTTCTTTAAGTTGCTTGAAGACATTTCACCTCTCATCCGAGAAGCTTCTTCAGTTCTAAGGTCAAATGGTGGAGAGTCCCAGATATAAACCTAGTGGGAGAAACCCCCCACAGAGGGACAAAAGGACCCCCTGATGATCCTCTAATCGCCTGAGCCAAGGTGTGAAACTGGGTGTGGATCCCAATCAGCCAGAGTTTCGGGTGAGTTCATTGTGAAACCTCAAGGTTCAAGGTTCAAGGTTCTTTATTTGTCACATGCATAGTTATACAAGTATAACACACAGTGAAATGTAGTCTGACACGCTCCTCGACATGTGCAAAAATTGGGGGGGGGGGGTGGAGGTGTTTATGGTGATAAAACTGAAATTATTTAGATCCAAAGTGAAGGTCAGACCTCCTGTTCATGCAGTTTTTGTGAAACACCTGTAGGGAAACAAGTGCTCACTTGAAAAATGTCTTACGTTATAAAAAGAAAACATTTTATGACCAAAAAAATTAAAGGTCAACATCACTGTAACATCATGTGTTGTGCAGAAACCCTTTTCTGGCTATTACTGAACCATACACAGTATAAAACATGGGCATAGCTTCCGCTTTGGAAAAAAAATGAAGGCAATGTGGAAGTGTCTCAAATCTACATTCTATCTGAAGGCCAACAGATGGTAGCTGTGGTTGCAAAACGAGTTCCAGTCATATAGAAGGGTATGGGGACACAGCTTCCTGTGAGCAAACACTTTGCTCCTGAGTTTATGGGCTCAGTAAGTCATAGTAAGTCATTTGAGAGTCATATTGAATAAAAATGGTGCCTTGGTCAAATTCTATTTCAAAACGGAGAATTATCTGTGGTATAAAGCCACACGTTCATTGGCTAATTTTTTCAATCACAGGTTTGCAAAACCATTGCTCAATGGCAATGGTTTTGCAACCTGCCTTTCTCACAACATCAGCTTTTTAGCAACCAAGATGGTGACAGCATAAACCAACAGATGATGTCACCCTGCCTAAATCCATCTTCTGTCCTGTACATGTACTGAACACTATAAAAGACAGAAGAACAAATTGCGGCCATATTTACACTGATGTAAACGACAGCTTGTCTGGTTGGTAGTAATTCCAGTATTCCTGCTCACTGTCTGCTGTTCTCATTTCTCTGTTCAGGTTATGGAGGCGGTACATGGCGTGACCACGGACGAGGTTCATAAAGCACTTCAATGAAATGACTGGAACCCAGTGCGAGCTGAACAGCAACTAAAGGTCAGACCATCAAATAAAGAAAAAAAAAATCCCACTTGCCTGTTTTTTTGAAGCTAATGATAAAATATAAGCCATCGGAATCTATTTTATACATGTAAAATATAAATGGCCATCAAGGAAAATCAAAACAATATATGCTCTATATAAAAAGGCATTAAAAAAAAAAGTAATAATGTTTACATATACTGAAGGTGGGCGAAGACAAAACTGACTAATATTCTTGAAACAGCTTAGAAGAAAGATGACATGATGTGGTTTTAAATAGCACGTCTTTTGCACATAGGTTTTCTGTTTTAATACATTTGTAAATATTGTAGTAGAAACTGATCTCTGGTGGCCTGAACACAGGATCTCAGCTCTGTGGCTCTTTAGTTCTCTAAGAGAGGCTCTTACCTTTGTCCTACTGCCTGCTAAGATTGACCCTGTGTACACCGACACGCTACAACTGGTTTAAATATTTGCACAGCAATAGCAGGTAAAATATTAGGTGATCATGTATGAAAACAAACTCCAAAGCCATGCCTCAGTGTTCTTGAGGGATGGGTGGACATGTGCAGACATGTTCTGAAATACTATACATGAACATCTCACATGCTCCCAGGAGATGGAGCACTAAGATTTTGTATCTAACCCAGTAGCACTGCTGTTGTCTTTCACTCATGCTTCTGAACAACGGCATGGATATAAATAACTTTCTGTTAATAGGCAAATAGTACAGAAAGTTCAGACTGAAGTGAGGATGCCATTCAACAGTTAAAAAAAATAAAATTGGCTAAAAGCACGATTTGAATGGAGCTCGTTTTGAGGCGGAGCAGGAGGGACTAGATTTCCCCTACTAAACCAAAGCTCATTTTCTCCAAGTGCAACCAGATGGTCCACATTTAGGCCGACAGAGCACCTTCCCCAGATTTTCCTGCAGCATCACGTGGGCAGAAAAACAAGAGACGATTGTGCTTTTAATAAAGGCTTATCGTTGCATTTGTTTATTTGAGAAATACATCGTTGCTTGTATATGTAAAAATGTCCAATCACAAGAAAAGTGTTACAAAACATTTTTGATAAAAAACACAGGAAACATGTTGCAGCCCCTCCCAGCTGTACATATATGATAGAAAGAAAAAAAAGCTTCCAGAGGAACAGTAAACTGTGAGTGCGCAACTTAAATCAACTGTACATGCTTTGGTTAGTACTGGCCACTCAGCATATACATATATCTATGCATGCACATACAATACATTTGGTTGGTGATGGAAAACAGCTAGCTGGATTTGAAAGCACTTGTGGCAACCAGGTCTCACGCTGGAGGCGTGCCCAGAACAAGAGTGATTATTAAACACAGAAGTGCAACATTAACCTCTCATCTATCAAACACTGTAGAGCAAAGCAACCAAATTTAAAAAAACAAAACGAAAAAAACAAGTCAATTGATTCAGTTAAGATTCTGGTCTCCTCTCTAGTTCTCTGTACCAGCAGTCATAACTGCACCAACTCTTTACAGGGACTTAGGAACTACAGTGTTTCATGCAAGCTTTGCCTGTGGGGTTTTCCAACCATTCTGAGGCCAGATCAATGCTCACTAACCTCAACATCTGCTTTTAAATTTTTCCCTCAGCCTGCATTTTCTCTCTCCCCTATGTCATTACGCAGGCACATGTTCAAACACAGTGGTATGTGAAGGAAACTGGATGGTGAGGTGTCACCGGCAACCACCAAACTCCATAAAGGGAGCACAGGATCATTTAGAGTAAAGCCTGTGCAACAGCTTTGCATCATGCACCATGGCTGAAGACATGTTGCTGAATAAAAAGAGTGCACTTTGGTAAAAATGTGTGATTCACAACTTCACACCAATAAAGGCAACACATCCCTAAACAAGTGACAGCGGCTAACTAGTTCAGACTTTTTTGTAAGGCAGTCAACTAACTGCACAATTAGGACAAGGCAGGTACTGTCTGTACGTAGGCACAGTAGAGCTTTGGGCTAAATGCTAAAACCTCAACAGTGGCACATGTTAACAACAGGTTGTTTAGTAGTTAAGATGCTTGCCATTTCAACCATCTAAGTTAGCATGTCTACATGCTAGTACGATGTCACTTCCTTATGTGGGCTAAATGCTAAACAGCCAGTTTACTGTGGCTAAATGTTTCCCATAAGCTTTAGTTAATGACAAAAAGACTTAGGGTGATGCACCTCCTGGCTGTAGTTAGCATTTAGCCCAAACTGAGCTTAAAGATAAACTATTTACATGGATGATAAAATAATGTCAGGCAGGTTTAATGATGAGCATATCTGCAATTATACTTCAGTGTATTTACACGCTAACATTTGCACATGATGCCACCCTGAGCTAAACAACCAGAGCGGGATTCCCGTGGCTAACGTCGAGGTTTTCTATATGGCTTCTGATAAGTGACAAAAAGATTAAAAGCTGTGCTAGTGGCTCTGTGTAGTGGAACTGTGGTCCACAAGTGGTTAGCGCCAAATGCTTATGCTAAGACATAGGTGTCAAACTCTGGCCCACGGGCCAAATTAAGAAAAGATTCATTCTTATATCTGGAGGAAGTTTTTTTTTTTTTTTTTTTTTTTTCAATAAATATTAATGTTAGCCCGCGACTTTGTTCCAGTTTTGAATTTTGGCCCACTGTGTATTTGAGTTTGACACCCCTGTGCTAAGATATTCACAGTGACATTGATATAATGAAGCCAAGGCAGGTTTAAGGCTTACCATGTCAAGCATCATATCTTAGTGTGTTTTGTATGCCAACACTTGCTGATTAACACTAAATACAGCCTACAGTGGAGGCTCAAAGGAATGTAATAGGTTTGGTAGAGCATACACCAAAGTAATAAACAAAAGCCAACTTTTAAATTAAAAAAAATATCTGTACACAGATTATGATGATCATCATACCAAAGCAATGGACTGACAGATCGACTCTGCCACCATTTAACTGGATAAATGAAGGCAAAGCAATGAATACATCTTCTACAAAACAGTATTGTACTTCTACTAGATATACTGTTATATCTTTATAAAGCTCGAGCAAGCACATAAAATTACTAACAATAAAAGACAAACTGATGGTGACAAAAAAGAAGAAAGAAATGAAATGTGAACACAAGTGCAGCAAAACACATTCAAAAGGATGCGTGTCCACACCTGTTTCCAAGTTTAAATTTGGTAGCGTAAATTGCTTGCTATGAATACAGTGATGTGCTTAAAAAGAGGTGAAACATCTACAGAATGTACAGAAACACTGAAAATTTCAGTCTTTGACTTTGGAGAGATTCAAAGTTTTAAATCTAATCAAGAGTTTATTCACTCACAATGAGTTGTATGTGTATATAAATGGATTATGGGACTGGTAACAAATGAACAAAACAATTACAAATGTTACATAACAGGAAAACACCTTCATCATAGGCCGCCCCCCCACGGTTCCTCTTTCCTCTGTTATGAAAACACACTGCTGCGCTGGTTGGCCTCTCCGACTTTCTCAAAGAACATGAAATCCTGCAAAGCAACGTTAAAAGTAATGAATTATTTTATTCAACAACACACCACATATTTCAAAATCAACTATGTTCTTCTAGATTGGGGACTTACGATGAGGAAGCAGGCGCCCATTAGCACAGCTTTCATCTTCACGTCCAAGTCCAGCGGGAACTGGATGCCAAAATTATCTGTGTCAGTGAAGACTTCCTTCAAAAGGCCGCTCCACTGCTTGCTGATGCGACCAATGGGTGTGCCACCATCTTTCCCCTTCAGCTGCAAAAAAAAAAATAATACCAGCGTTCATCACAAGTTGTTAATCCTGTCGCACACGCTTTCTTTAAACAATGGAAACAACATCAGCCTTGCTGCTGTTTAAAATTTTCTTGCCTTCTTGCTGAGAAATAAAAGCTTAACATGCACTTATCAGGAGATAAAACAGCTTTTTTGGTCCTTATGAAAGGTAACACAATCTGACCACCAGCAGCACTAAGGATCATTCACTTGGTGTCAAACTAATGGGAAAAATGTGTTTCCATGAATGCTCTTTAGTGTTGGAAAAGTAACTGACGAGTGGGAGAAAATACTGACAAGCAAGCTCACCAAGACACAAGAAGATTACGTAATAAAGAAAATCTCAAGCACAACCTTTGTGCAAACAGATGACAAAAAGCAGGCTCTGCTGCAATCCTGGCAGATCAGCTGACCTGATCTGCTATTTAAGCTGCTTTAGCCTCCCTAAAATTGCATTTCCCCTGCGTCTAATCACAACTACTTGCAGCCAGTAGTTGTATCATGTCAATTCTCAAGTAATGTGTGCAGGATGTCATGTGGGAAACCAGGAAGTGAGACTAATAGGAAGATTTAATTTTTTCATTGCACAGGCTGGATAGTAGCCTGACTTCGAGGTGTACCCTCATATTTTATGGACAGATAAGAGTCGTATCAACCTTTTCACTAAACTCTACAATAAAGTGAATAGAAAGTGTTTTCCAAAACTATCAACTATTCCTTTGACTTAATTAAAATCATCATCAACATTTCTGTGACTGTTACCAGTCCTGTTTAGATTATCTGAGTGGATCTGTAACAAATCACTGTTGGCTGATGGATGAAATTTACTCAGAGTTCGGTTTCCCCCCCACAAACAACGACCCTCTGAGCTCACCTCAAAGTTGACATCTCCACAGCAGTTGCAGGCAAAGCAGGGCCCCTCCAGTCTCATGAGTGTCTCCTTGTTTGCTCCCTGGATGGAAAACTTTGGCAGGAAAGGGTGCCAGTCCTGTTTGACGTACCCTATGGTGGTCCCAGGTGGAGCCTGGACCTCCATCTGTTGGTCACATAGTTAGTTAGACACATAGTAGCTCTGCACAAAATTAGAAAGCTATTTCACAGAGCTTCGTTTGCTCTCTTTCCTGGACACTGACAGCTATAAATAAAACGTCACGCGGTGTCATGCTGGACAGCAGGAATGATAAGTGAGGCTGACTGCTTGATTGTTAAACCATGTAAACAAAGGGAATGCATCTCACATGGTTCCTGTCTGGGCACTAAACCGAGAGCTGCAGTATGATTGGATATCTTCTTAGATTTGTACCATTGGGAACTTTCTGTAGACAGACCACTAACGATGTGATTACACAAGGGCAAAGAGAAAAAGGTCTCAGTGGACGTATGGCAAAGGATCAGGGAGTCTAGGAAATAGTTTGGACAGACAAAAGGGCCATTCATGGTCTTAACAAAACCCTGCCTGAGCAGAGTGGCACACAAAGGCACTGAAACACCGGTCAGCAGCAACCACTCGGCAACAGTAACTCAAGACAAAGAGAGGAAAGGCAAAGGTATGAACCACTGGCACTGTGAGGCTGCAGGTTGTTATGAAGAACGAAGAACTGATAGGCCTCTGTATTTTACATGAGAAAAGACTAACAATTATTTATTACTTTAAACACAGGACTAAGGTTTTCTTCCAGTCTGGCTGTAAGTAGCAGTATCAAATGTCTGTTACATGCACTATAACATGCACTAGACTATGGTGAATTCAAATGTCTTGGGGGCCAGAATTGTCCTGGCAAAGACTCAGATCTGACCCTCTGGACAGCTTTTGAAATGTGAAGGACGACATAATGGACGTGGCTTTTCCTGCTGATACTGACTCTGGCCCGGCCATGCCAGAACCTTGTGATTTAAATTTAAGCTGTAAATGTGTTAGAGACTTGTTGATAAGTAGCTTTTTTACATGTTATTTGGATCTGAGCCACAAGAGCAGGGAGCTCGTGCTTAAAAACAAAGTTATTTTAACATCATCTCCAAGAGAAGCCATAGCGAGTCTGTCCACACAGTCTCCCTGTGTTGAATTCAAGACCTTTAATAAGCATATTTACAGCATGGTACCAAACAGTATCAGCCTTTATGTATTGCATCCCCATTCATAACATCTGTAGAGGTTGTGTTAAATAACCGATAAATAACCATCTGATACCAGATGTTCTGAGGGAAATTCAAGAAATTAAACTGCATCTGTTCCACAGTGCATTGACTGCTCACTGGAAGCCTCCTTTTAACTGCTTACACTGTGCACTCTGTACATTTCACCATAAAACTCAAACGTGCATAAAAAGCAAATACCAGTGTCCTTGTCAAACTGACTCCAATTTCACATCAATTATCACTAATGATACAGGCAGGGCCTGCAGCTCCAATCGACTGTCAATGCAGAGAACATTAATCTGCATGCAGCTGGTTCCAGGACAGAGCACACTGATAACTCAGAGCAGTTTCTTTGGTCACCTGGACCAATCAGCAGTAAATTAGCCCACTTCCCACCCTAAAAACTACTTTAAATCCAGCAGGGTTAACAGAGGCAGGCGAATAAATCAGACTTGTATAGCAGCTCCACTAAAAACATTCCTGAAGAATAGAAGTAAATCCTGAACAGGAGATGAGCTGTTGTAAGTGTAAGTGTCACAAAATAAACTACAGAGCTCACGTTTCTCTTAAAATCTTCAGATTTTTCCTTTAATTTCTACATTACATTAAAAAAAAAAAAAAATCATTGCCCCTTATAAAACTGTAATGTCTTGATTTATTTGCCTTTATCTGATCTAACTTTTGTATCTATCTTTATTTAATCAAAAAAAGTGATTAGGTATGTCTTAACATAAACTACGAACAGAGTGCTACAGAAAGTGAACAGAGTGCTACAGAAAGTAAAGAGTTTATTCTTCCCTATTTGAGTCTCTTCAGATATTTAATATAGCTAAAGATTAACCAGCACATCTAGATCAAATACAATAATCCAGATATGATGGATGAGTACTCAGATTTCACACCAAAAATGCTTTTGACCGGGAACAATATTGGTCTAGGTGTGGTAAATGAATGCAATATGACTCCATTAACCTCTTTCAACACTAGCCAAGTCACTTCTACTCAAACACAGAAACATTAGAGTGGACTGACCTCTTGCAAGCAGCAGGGACACCAGCAGGAGACGCAGCGGAAAGGCCTGATGAGACGGATAACCTCCCTGTCCATGTTGTCCTTTATTTTCATGTCGAAGCTGCGCAGAGAGCCGCAACAGTTCCTGGTGCAGCAGTCATTCTTCTCTTTGGCCTTGTAGATCTTTTGACCCAGACTGTTTTTGATTTCATACTGGTTGTTTGTCTCAAAACCGATGAATGCTGGGCGTGGTTGGGAGAAGAGAAGGGAAAACGGTGAGCAATGAAGTAACAATAAGTAAGGAATTTCAAGGGCAGATATAATTTTTCTTCCATTCGTTTTCATCTTGAGAGGCTTTAAGCCTCACACACTGCTGCTTATGAGCTGCTGAAGGATTAAATATTCTGTGTTCAACAAGATGCACGCCTCACCTTCCAGGAGTTCGACTTTCTGATGGATCAGGATCTGGTCAATCTAAAACCGAAGGAGAGAAAGCAAACTGAAAAAAGGCAACTCTGTGGCACATCCTGCAATCTGAAAGTCTCTTCCTTCTAAAAACAATTAAAAGCACGTATGACCTCACATATTGTTTTAAAAAGGAAACTGACTTTAGTGTCACAAATCCTAGTTGAGATTAATGATCACCAAAAAGTGCAGCAAACTGCAAGTATTTCAATGGTGAGCCAACAGAACTATAAAACACTACTTTTACCCACTACAGTCTTAAACATGTGACCTTTTCTCTTACTGCTTGGCATGCAACAGATCCAGGAACTGTGTCGGGTTACGCACATGGCCAGCAATTTTTCAAGTTCATACAAATTCCAAGTAAAATGGAAGGATTAACTGAGTCATCGGTCATTGTTAGAAAGTTTACTTCGTGACAAAAAAAAATTTGTGACATTTAAGAAGACAGTGGAACCAATCGTAGCTCTCAAAATCACCTGACTGCACTGACTTTTCTTTTTTTTTTTAATCTGCCTGTCAGCTTGGATATTGTAATACTAAACATACAATGTAATGCCTGATATAACACTAATAGGAACGAATGACTAGATAGATAAAAGAAAGACGTGAACAAGTGGAGCCTACAGTGAATTTTCAGAGCTCATCTTGGAAAAGCAAAATATGTCTGGCACAAGAGTGCATTCAGATCATAATTGTGACTCCAAAAGCTGCTGAACAGGACAGCATATAAAACAAAACAACAAAAAACTGCACTGGTTTAACCTTTCTCTGCCCTACCTGTGTGAGGTACTCAAGTCCAGGTGGGACACCAACGGGGACTGCTGGACCTCCAGGAGCTGGTGAAATCCCCCCTGGTGGGCCACCGTATTCAGGGCCTGGAGCTGGCCCTATGGGTGCTGGCTGGTACATGACCGCAGGTTGTCCTGAATAGCCCATGTTGAAGCCCGGTGCAGGGGCTTGACTGGGATCTCCATATCCAGGAGGAACTGGATACGGTGCTCCGCCGGGTTGAGACATGGGATAGGGTGGCTGGTTTGGAGCGCCTGGGTAAACTGGAAGGGGGAAAAAAATAGACACAATCAAAACCTGTTCAGATATACCGACAGTCTGATTTGACTGAATTTGAATTCATGAGCTCAGTTGTTGCTGTACAAACTATGACAGTCAAACTTTAGAAAGTAGAGCTCAATTTTACCATAAAACAACCAGAGAATACAAGGAAAATAAATAAAGCTGTAATATGTAAGATAGGGCACAAAAAACTAAAAGACACCATCAACCCTGAGTATGAATGATAATATAAATATACACACATAAAAATGATATAAGAGTCAAAAGCCTGAAGCTGCTGTTTAGGATTATAGACCAGCTGCGTTGACCACGGCTGGTCGTCTCCAGGTTCTTACCTTCCAGTCAGAGCAGAGAGAGAAGCTGAGAGCAGTGATCGCCGAGTGTCTCGCTAGAAGCAGCTACTCTGCTGAGTGTGAGTGCGTGTGTGCGCACGCTGTGAATCATCCGCCCTTTCCCCCCCTTTTTTTTTTTTTTTTTTAGTAGACAGGGCAGAGCTAATTGGCCGGTGATTGCAACACAACAGTAATGACCTACCTATACTGGAAAAACTGGATCCATGATATGTTGGAAACCAATTGTCAGTGTTTCCATGGTGGAAAAACTGAATATGTGATGTGAAAACTAAGATTTGGGGATCTTTTGGACAGGAACTGAAGATTCTTACATTAAGTGAGGATTTCAGATAGGAAGAGCGGACGCCGTCAGCACAGGGATATGCAACTTTGTCTCTCACAGTGTTTGCATCTTATTTAAAGCAGCTGTTGCGTTAAATCAACAGAACCATAAGTGCACACTAGTCTTAAGAGGCTAGCAGCCAGCCTACTCTGTGGCTGCCCTGGAGAATGCCACGAGGGGCCATAAGACCCTACACAGGGCCAGTTGCACCTCTGTTGTGTGCTATGGGACTCACTTTCACAAGATTCATAACAATGACTAACTGGGGATTGCTTACTTTTATGAATGTGTAAAACGCTGTTATCAGATAAACTGCAAGGTCCACTGGAACACAGCTGTCCTTATGATCATATGTTATGCCAATAACGTCTAAACTGAGTCGAATGGTTTTGTAATGTCCTTGTTTAAAATGCAAAAATGTGATCATTCTCACTTCATAACGACAACAACGTTGGTCAAAATTATACAGCATTGACCGATCAGTCTTTGGTGTGTAAAAAGACACATTTCCCCTCACTACTACAGTCGTGCACACACGCACGCATATCTCGTTCCATAGTACAGACCTCGTTTAGAACACAGCATTTAAGCCCCACTGTAAAATGTAAAATGTGAGATGTCTGAGATAATGGAAAATCAATGCCGAATTTTATTAACCACCTTCCCTTATCCTGCTTCCAAGAATAAAGGTTAAAAAAAATGTTAATAGTTTCACTATCATAGGACTGCTGCTATGATTTTAACAGACAAGATAAAAAAAAAAAAAAAAGAAATCTGGTGTGGTGGAGAGGCAGAAAATGTAGAAAATTTTAATAGTGCAAGTCTAATGCATCGTGGTGGTCGTTTGTACTTGTACTGAGGACTGTTTCCTTTAGCCCTGAGAACTGTGTGTAAGCCGGCCTGACCTGAAACCCCAATATCACGATGATGGTTATCAACTTCCTCTATTAAGCCGGGCTTTCTGCCTCCCTGTGAGTGTCTCCTACACCAATCAGAGACATTATCAAATGATGATGATAAATGGCGATGATAATAAAAACCTAATGGTGAAACTCCCCACTGTTACAAACAAAAGAGATTAAAGCTGCAGAAACTTGTTGATTTTGCGATTTAGTAAACAGAGCAGTAAAAATCAACATTTTAATTTGAGAAAATTATTGAAACACTGCATGGTGCTCTAGTTTTTTCCCCCCTAACACGACAGCTACACGTTTAACTAATAATAAACATTAACATCCCATATATTAATAAAAGACATGTGGAGGCATGTGAAACAGACTTAGCAACACATTAGAATCTGATCTCAAATCATTTTTATAGATTTTCTGACACTGCAAAGCTCAGTGTGAGCTGCTGTAACTTTACTGTTGCGCTTCATTCCCGATCTTTCCAAGATACGGCTTTACAAGCTGCTCTTGCAAAACATAGTAGCCAGCAGAGAATCTGTATCGCGCTTACAACGTGCTGTAAATAAAAGAATCAGTAAAAACGTGCCACTTCCAGCCCATTTTAAACCAAAACTGAATATATAACCTGCTTCTGACCAGGTTACGTGCACAGCAAAGATTATTGAGCTACCCTTATTGACAAAGGGTAGCTCCACATATTTCAGTGTGACAGATTTATTTTTTTTACTACACCAGGAGATGTGTGTCTCCACCTGGGATCAAAGTGGGGCTCCTCATGCATTAATGAGACACACAGAAAACTCATTTTAAGGTCAACACAGCTTTGTAATCTCGCTTTCCCGTGTTTGTAGTCTTTTCCAATATGAGGGTTTTCTGCTTATTTTAAATATATAAATCTATATAGAAATATAAATGACAAACTGACTTTGGTTAACAGCTCTAGTTTATGACGGGACCCCCAAAAAACAAAATTTACCTTTACCAGATATTCATTTGGGGAAAGTTGTGAACTGCCCAAGGAAGAAAAGACAAAGGAAGCTGAAGACATTTTTGCTCGTAGAGAAATGATTGGTTACTTAATGGCTCACTTTACTACACAGGAAGCATCAACCATAAAGTCACTGCCTTAACACAAATGACGTGACGAGCCTCCTGAGTCACACCTGCTGACAGACCGTCATGTGAAAGTATGTGTGCTGTGCCGTTTTCTAACAGCAGTCAGGACATAATTAAGAAAGAATTTAGAAAGATCAAATTTAGATCAGCTTGTTTTTGCTGACGAGAGCGTCCACATGCCCGTTGGGTTTCTCTCTGAATGTTATATCTGAGCTGCTTTTCTGCACTGTATGTTCTTTACAGATGTGCTTTTTGATGTGAATCGCAGCGAGTATACTGGTAATGGAAAAAAAAAACTAAACAAAAAGGTCTATACACATTTAAATGGAATGGGATGTCAATAAGGGATTTTGGTCTCAAGACTGGCCAAACTGGTTTTTATTCACATCGTGCAATTACCTGAAGCACATGAGTCTAACTTTTCTAAAGGTCACTGGCCTGTGGTTCCCCCCCCCCCACACACACACACACACACACACGCGCGACCAAGTAAAAGATTGTGAGAGGAAGGCAGCTGCAGGAGTGCCTGATGATCTTTCCACAGTCTCATCTAGAAAATTTTTACTTCCTCTTGTGAGTGAGCATGGACTCCTATGGAAGGGTGAAAATGCACCATGAGCTCAGCTAAGCAGATCCTCCCTCGGAGTGTCTCCACAGCACTACAAGCACTGGGCAGGGGCAGGGATGGACAACCAGAAGCGAGAAACTACTCAGAAAAGCATTCCTGAAATTATTCCTCCATCAAATTATTAATTAAACCCTGTCCAGAGAAAGACACTCAAAAACGAGGTGGACATGACAGCTAGTACTTTGCCTGGGAAAGAGGAAGGATTCTCCCCCCCATGTTTACTTAATATTATGACTAGTATTGGTTTACATATTCACCTAACAAGCAAAAGATCTCTGGTTGGATCCGGGAGGATCCTTCTAGTGAAGTGACGCCATCACCGATGCAGATTCTGTCCCTGCTCTATTTATGCTCCCCTCACTGCTTTACCACCTATGTGCAGGTCAGGCTCAGTCACCAGTGAGGAATACATGTAAACTATAAAATGATGTTTTCAATCAGTTTGCACTTGATATTCCCACTCAGCAGTAAGGATAAATACAAAGCTGACAACGTTTTGTGTTGTTTTTTTCCCCCCCTCCTGTCTCGGCATTAGAATTGTTGTCTGAATGCCAAAAAATTCCAAAAAGATTTACTTTCATGAGTGGAGCACTACTTTCTTTTGAGTCGTTACAACCACAACGAACAAGACCGGGTGACTGGAAAAGCCCATTTAGTCACGAGTCTGCTGGCAAAGGCTGATGAATGTAATAAAGCCTTGTGGACTACAATTAAAAAACAACCTCTTGTGCCATTTGTGTGTAATGAAAGTTTAAAAAGGAAGTTAGACAGTGTGAAGCTAGTCGTCTGCCTTTGCTCAACATCCCTCTCTTTACTTCACATTTAATAGAAAAGAAAAAAAAAAGAAAAAAAACAGAAAAAAGTGTGGGTGCATCCACTGCGCTGGCATACACAAACAATAGCACCTTTCACCTTTTCCACTCAGTGAGAGAAGTCTGCTGGGCCAAAGACTGACGTGTTTTCAAGAAAGTATTCCTGGAATTTCTTGGGGAAGAAAAAATAAAAAACATCCCCCCACCTTCAGAAGTCTACTGTGTGGGCTGGACAGTGTGCTCATTATTCAGGCTGTTGGGTTTAGTGGAAAGCTAACGGGGCAAGTGTGAGAAAACTTCTAGCATTTTACAAAGCGTGACGTAATGGAAGCAAAGTGTTAAAACTATTAAAGTACGCCACACTGCTCACGTTTTTAAAACACTCTTACGTCTTCATATTTTCGTCCAAAGAAAAAACTGAAAACAAAAGTCAGCATAAATGTGAAATCTAGGCACTTACCAGGAGCAGACATGGTGCAGAGCTTTTCTGGGCGGAGGAAGAAAAATAAGGTCACACTTCCCGCACGGTTTCTATGGGAAACTGAAAGGATAAAGGGAAGAAGAGAAAAAAAGGGGAGGGGTGGGTGTAATAGAAACCAGCAGGACTGGAGGAGGGTGCGCAGAGAGCGACAATAACACAAACGTGAATTTTTAACTTCAATCGGCCATGCGTTCAAGGCGAGCGACTCGAGGTTGTGTGTAAATGTGCCCTATGTGGCATCCCGACACAAAGCTTCACGGATAATATCCAGACACAGACCAGAGGTCCAAAACAATCCTGACAATGTTGGGTTCAAAGTCGTGGCCCTTTTGTCCCTGATGCACAGTATTTCAGACCTAAATCATAAAAATAAAAGGAGTGGGTGTGCCCCGTGTCAGCCCAAGACTGGCAGCTAACTGCCACTAAATGTCAGCATTAAGCTTCTTTTTTTTTTGCCCCTTTAGACGTCATTAAAGTTCCCTCTCATGTTCCCATGAGAGCTTATTAAAGAGAAAAACACCTACAGCTTCTTAAAGTAAAGGTCGCGAGCATCTCCTTCCTCGTGAGCAGTCTTTATGTCGTAGTAAAAGAAAGAAGAAGAAAAAAACACTCGAGCTAAAATATGGTGAGGAACAGCACACACTCACACAAAAATATCTCACCTCAGTGGCTGTTTTCCCTGAAGATCCAGCGACAAGAAATGGAAAGAAAGTGGTGGGAAAGCAGAAGCTTGCTGTGCTCTTCCTTTAACCTGTTAGCTGCAGCTGTGCTGTACGCCTCCCTCCACTTCTTCCTAGTCTCCTCCCCCTTTCCGGGATTTTACATGGGCTAAGGCTTTGGTGGGTCACTGAGATGAGGGCTTTTGTGCACTGGGCGGGAAGAGGAGACCGGCGTCACCAGGGACGTCTAAACTTGTTATCGCTCGCTGCAGATGCGGGAGGAAGACGAGAAGGAGCGGAGCGATCTGTGAAACACTGGGGCAGCTCCGACCACCAGGGGGCGCCAAAATGCCAGAAATCACAGCCACCTTCTCCGGCTCCTCCTCCTCAGGAAACCCAGACACTACAGTAAATACACAGTACATATATGTACAAAACAATGGTGTGCTTGGTTTCAACGTAACTTTATTCTTTCATGAGTTATTTACAAGTTTCTCTTTGTTCACAGCCATTGACATGTCGAAGAGGTTAACATGTGAGGAGCGGATCGAAATTGTGTTGATATCTGGTAAACGCAGTAACCGGGTCATTGCAGATAACCAGGTCATTGCAGCAGATTTCAATGCAAGACACCCTACGAGACCACCCATCTCCCATGCTGTGACATTACCAATAAGTTTGATGTGTCACATGGCCCTCTTCCTATTGAAAAAACAAAAGTTGTATCCAAGATGGCCGACTTCTGAATGGCCACCATGGTCACCACCCATCTTCAAGAGTTTACCTCCTCACGTATACTAATGTGCCACAAACAGGACTTAAATATCACCAACCATTCCTATTTTATTACGGTGTATCCATATAAATGGCCCACCCTGTACAATTAATCCAGCTTTAAGAACAATGTAAAAATAAACTTAAACTCAAAATATAATGTTTAAAACTAACTTGTTCTTCTTATTGAGCATTTTCCAATGCTATATTTTTGCTTTTCAAACATAGCAAGAAGTTAAAAAATAGCAATAACTTAATTTAAAACATTACGTAAGGGGAAATTCGAGTATTCATAGAAGCAAGGAAGGATTAGTAGTAAAATGTAGGCTACTTGAACCAAAAATCAAAATAGTCATACTTATATAAGCAGAATGGAAACTTTCAGTTAAATTATTAAATTAAGATTAATTCTAAGATTCAGTAATGGGTAAACACCAATTTTACATTGGTAAGATCTTGTACTGCTGCTGCTATATATAAGCTGATGCAAGACGTTGGACTTTATGGGGCAACTAAAGTGTCCTAAAAAAAATGAACAGGCCAAAAATAAACATATGAGTAGTTTGTATAAAAGTAGAAAGAGAAATGGCTCCCATCAGCAGCTCAGTGTGGTTTGTTTTGGCTGCCTCACTTTGTGCTAGCTCACGGTAAACTCATATGTCTTTGACATACGTTGCTCATTTTGATATTTCTGCTCATCTCTCACAAACACAAATAGCTGAACTTACATTGCATTTCAATGCAGATTCAATCGGAGAAAAATACAGATATATATATATATATATATATTTTTTTTTTTTTTTCTCATTAATATTTTTTGTGAGTGAGGATCGTCTCTGCGAGTCTATATTTGGGACCTGCTGCAATGCCTGATACTTATAGGGCAAAAAGACGGGGCGGAGTGTGTCAGCTCATACACACAGTTAGAGAGAGAGAGAGGGCCATACACAGGACACATACTACCAATCACTGTACTGTGCAAAATTGTGAAGCCTCCACTTATTTCTAGTATTTTGCTACCAATGAGCCAGACATAGAAGACCACTAATTTTTCTTTTTAAAAGTGGTCATGAGCAATAGTTTCCAGGCTTTCTGGAGATTTTTCTTTGCTCATTGGTTGCTTTTTCACTCATTTCCAACCCAGTTCTTGTACCTGTCATGCTTTAGGGCTGCGTTTCAGCCAGTGGTGTTGGAGATCTTGTATAAATTAATAGAATTATGGAGGTAGAAGAGTGCCATCAGATTTTGGTTGACCATGCAGTACCATTTCCAAGGAGTTTGATTGGCGACAAGTTCATTATTCAGCATGATAATGATCCCAAACACACTGCCAATGCACTGGATAGAAAAACACACAATGACAATTTTGTGTGTGCAAATTTTACTGTGTGCATTGTGGTTTATGTGATCTGGTTTATTTGCTTTATTGATTGATTGATTTTTTTTATTTTTTGAGAATAGAAAATCAGTAACACTCAATAAACATTAAGCTATTAAACATGATTAAATTTGCCTAGGCATCACTACTCTCCTCTCAGTCTCAAAATGAAAAAACAGGCTCAGATCAAGTGCAAGTAGTCGTATCGTAGCACATCTTTAAAAACCGAAGACGCAGGAGCATTTGTTTGGCTTAATCCTAGCATTTAGCCTCTAACCAATCCTCTCTACTGAAACCTGTAACCTCTTAAACACGAGAGCCAACAAAATGTCCTAACATCTGAAAGATGATCCTCACGCTTACATCTTCAGGAGGACATTTGGTCCTGTTTTGTAACAAAAGGACACGTACAGTCGCACACCCAGCTCGAGGCTCCTAATGAGGCCTGTCCCCGATAATGGGGGTAATCAGTGCAGCCTATCTGGCCTCTGCCCGTGCTGACATGCTGCCAGCCTTGTCGTGGCTTATTTATACATGACTGATCTATCAACACTGGCTCTATGTTTGGTGAGCCTCAGTGTCCCAAAATAGAAATAATTAGGACAGGGCGGAAAAAGAGGAAAAGTGAAAACGTGTCTCAAAGCGCATACCCTTCGAGTAGACCCCCACCGGCCCCACCCGATCCTCTGCCAATCTCTATCCATCCCAGCTACACTGTCTCTCCTGTGTTTTGTTTTCTGCAGCAGGCCGGCGGGAGGAAGACGGGTGGAGAGGGCTGTCTGTGTGGTCTCAGTGGGGTGGTGATTTGAAGTCGGGCGAAGCAGAGTGCTTTAGATAACCACACACACTGATGCTATCTCTGATTGCTGTGGATGGGTCCTTTTCTTTGGGGATTTACGACACAAAAACAAGCTGACTTACACAAATACTTTAATTAATTAGTAAACTTACTACAGTTTTCATTTGTCAGTAATTATTAATGATCGATTAGGTAATCTAGATACACTTATTTACTGCAAAATGCATTTAAATGGGTTTCTGTAATAACTGAGCAAGTTATGTGTTCACTGGGTGGATGCTAAACAGATAGCGGTTTCCAGCAGAGAGCAAAAGGAGCACAGCATATTTTGTTCTTATCAGAGAGAGAATGAACCTTCATTTGAGATGCTATTTGTCATCTGATGTTTGCACGGTGCAGCAAAAGTCTTTTAATCTTTCAACTCTTTCAAAATAAGTTCCCTGTATGCTGAAGTCTGATTACTATAGGCTGCATAAAGGAACTTGTTTGAAGAAAATGAAGTCTATAGAAACCTGACAGAATAATGCAGATGAAATAACATAAGCTGAGTTTTCGATGTCTGTAGCTGAATTCACTGCACGAGCTTAGGAGCACCTCTGAATACCATGTTCAAAGAATATAGTTGCTTTACACACAAATGTTAAAACAGTCTCCACAAACAGCAGTGTCTTCTCTGGGCCTGAGTTCCTTTAAGGCGAGGTGGAAAAGTTGTCTTTTAAAATGGTGAGTAAAAAATTGTGTTGTTGTTTTTCAAACATTCACAGATGCTGTATGCTCAAAATACAGCATCTGCAATGGTATGGCGGTACATCAGTGCACATGGCACATCTGTGAAGGCACCACTAATGCTGAACAATATGTGCAGGTTTAGGAGGAACATATGATGCCACCCAAATGACTTTTTCCTTTTCAAGGAAGCCCTTGCTTAATTCAGTGAGAGATGACATGGAGGACATTCAAATGACTCCAGCTGTGGTCAGTGGTTTTGGATCATGACCAGCCTCTGCTCCACTTAACGCACATGCAGCTGAAGACTTTGTCTAACACCTGTTTGAGCTCCACTGCCACAAGGACAGATTACTACCTCATACCACGATACCTGCATTGATTTGACATTTAAGCTCTTCATTGTATCACACTGAGATTCTGAGCTTTTCGCTTTTTTGTCTTAACTGAGCTCCTTGTTTAGTGTAATTTTGTTTTTTGAGCTATTTTCTTCTGTGACAGCCGTGACATAGTAGTAAATAAAGTATGTGTTATCTTATGTTAAGCTATCTTATCCTAAAGAAATCGACATGCTTGCATTTGCAGATCACTTCACGGTTCATAACTCCACCTAAATCTCTGCTTTTGTAAAAACCGGGCTGACGAGCATTCGATGTGATACAGTGTAAAGAGTATAAAGATGTTGTTTTCACTCATGCTTCTCAGCTTCATGCCTGCATAAATGACATGGGAGGATGTAAAGCCTGAGGGTATGCATTACTCCGGGCGAGCTTGTAAACTAAGTGGTCTTATCATACTCTCATCTGTCCGCAGCAGCAATAATGAAAGCGGAGGAGGGCGTGGTGGGGCCGAAGCCATGTGTGTGTGTAGCTGTATGTAAGTGTGTCAGGGCATGTTGTCTGAACCTAAAATCTCTTAAGGTTTTGACAATAATGATTGACAATAATGATGTTAAGGAAGCGAGGCGGCAGGTTTAATTGGCATGTCTGAAGTCACATAGTCTCTCTCACACACACACATACACACACTTAGCCTAAACAGCCCCATAATAGTCCCAAAATATAAACCCACCCTGGAAGCATGGCTACAAATACCCTCCTCTCCACACTGGTCAGCAGAGAGGGACCCGAGACAGCTTAGAGTCGAAATCCAAAGAGAAAACCAGAGATTTTAAGGTGAGCAAAGGGTTTGTTTTCAGATTCATTTTGTTGTGTGACTGCACCCTTACAGGGAATCAAGACTCACAATCTCTCTTTTGCGCTGTGCAGATGCTTGGCTCTAGATGGATGCTGCCCTTCCTGGCTCTTTACCTGCTGCTGGAGGAGATATCTGCTGCTGTCATACCAAGCAGATCCAGAAACAAGAGGGTAAGCCCTTTTTGTTTTTTTTTATTAACAGACATTAAATTTATTACCACTTTCGGACAAGCAATTTAAACAGCTACTGGCATTTAATCCTTTTCCATCTTATTGAATGATCTGATTACGTCCTCAGGAGGACACCTTAATGGACCAAGAAGTCTTTTCCCACCTGTTCGATCACTTGGACATGAGCGACCTCTCTGTGGGTGACGCAGGGGGGATGGTGGGAGATGTAGACAATGGCTCCTTTCAGTCAGAGACTTTCATCGCCCCGACAGAACACCTTCCCGCCCAGCGGCAGCACCCGAACCAGCACCAGCATAACCGGAAAGCCAATGAGAAGAGGTTAGGACAAATGGCTCTAGATATTGTCGAACAGTTGGTTATACAGCCACACGTGATAGAGAAAAGGTGTAAATAGTGCAAATTAGCTGTAAATACAGCAACTATGTGCTTATGCAGCTTATATAAACTGACAAGTTATGATTTATGGGGATGATTGTTACTTATATTAGATGTATTAATCCTATGATGTAATTTACAACAAAGGACACTTGTAAATTTGGAGTCAAGTAGATGAAGATGAATATCTTAATGCTTTTGAAGATTTTTAGCTCTTGGCCAAAATACATGTAATTCTGATGTAAATATGAGAAGATCAAATGATCAGTCCAGAACCAAATGATGTCTTTTGATTTGATGCTTGCACGTATTTGATTCCCTGATGTTGTGTTGAATTCTGACTGCCTTCCTCTCTACAGGAGGAAGGTCGCTCCTCTGGACCCCATCGGCGGCTTTCAAATATCCAGCTTCAGAACCCGAATGGTGAGCGGCAAATGACACTTATCCCCATTTTCCCACCAAATAACCTGCATCGCAGCGACATTTAAATGCCACAAGCTCAACACACTCGCACTGTTGATACATAAAGTATACATGTGGGCCTGAAACATCGATGGCTTTAGCTTTAAACAGAAGTTATTATTCAGATTATTTTTAGCAGACTGCAAAGTAAAAAATATGCAAACAGAACTATATGCTGTCCCATTCAGTGCAAAGAAAGCAATCTATTCCTAAACTTGTATTCTATGAACAAATATCTAATAGTTTAAAATATACATAAATACATATATGTATGTGTGCATGTGCTTGAGTCATTGAAGTCATTATTGCTTGAATGGCCTATTTGCATATGCAGTTATCATCTTTCATGGCTTGTGTAAGTTTTCTGTGACACTGGTAGCCATTTCTAGCCCCTACAACAATGCTTCAGCATTAATAATTTAAAAACCTTGCACTTGTCTAATATGAAGAACTGAGCATTTATATATTTGTTTTGCAGGATGAACCAGACCTCCCCAGGGAAGATTATCAGAACTAGAAAGCCTACTAAATATCACGCATGAATTTTTGTATAACTTGGCATTTATTCAGTATCTGTGCCATACTAACGAGTGAGATTCCTGCCAGCTGTCGCCCTCTGCTGGTAGAAGACAAAACCTGACAAACACTGTTGTGTGCCAACACCTAACAAAATGTGATATGTAACTGTTTGTTTTTTGTGTGTCATTTTATTAAAGAAAATTAAAAAAACTCAACCAGCATGTTCCCAAAGACTTTTATTTTTCAAGCTACAATTAAAGGAAAAAAAACCAAAACAATATCAGACTGCAGAAAATATAGAATTTGCTTGAGTATTCTCTCTTCACTTTCACATATGTACAGTTGTCAAAGAACAGGATATGTACACAGAATTTTAAGTTGTACGGAGAATGCAACTGCTACTGGAGACTTACGATGACTCTCCCACGAACAAAAGAAAAAACGCACATGGTAAAACCAAACAACATAAACAAAATGACAACCTAGACAGCCTCAACTTGTTTTCTGTACACTACAACTTTGTTCTCGATGTGAGACAATCATATGTCCTTTTTCTGATGCGGGGTGCATCTCTAATCACCCCCTTCCTCAGAAAGCCTAGAAATAAAAAATACATATATATATATATTTTTTTTTTTAAACAACCATTCATAAACGCGCCTCAGAGCTACTTTGACATCGTAAAGCACGGCAACAAACCAGTCGTCTTACAGCAACGTTCCCCCCGCCCCGATATCAGATGATTTAAATACAAAAAACAAACAAACACATAAGTAAAAACTGACTCACGGTTAATGGCTAACTGATTAATAAGCCGGACTGTGAGAAATACTAAGCACGCTGTCATGAATGCACATGACCAAGTCCGGTTTTCAAAAAAAAAAAAAAAAAAAAAAAAGAAGCGGGGGTGTATTTAGGTTTTAAAAGTGCACTGCTGAAAGGATAGTTTGAGTACAACTAGATGCATATGAAGATGCAAAGTGATAAATCTTATCCGAGTCAATGAATTGAAACTTCTTATTTCAGGAGGCTTAAAGACAACCCAAGAAAAAGCTGAACACAAACTACCAGAGTACGATCAAAACCAAAACGAACTGCCCGTCTAGCATTATGACGTGCGTATAAAGTAATAACAGGAGTGACATTATCCACCTCTTAACTGACAATGTAAGCTGGGCTTCCCTCTCCCCAACTCTGCATGTGTTGTATTGATTTAAGGTTGGGAATGATTGGACCAAGCTCAGGGTGGTACTCCGGAGACCAAAGGAGAAGGTTTTCACTAATTTGTCAATATGCGCAAGAAATAATTTACAAGTCAAAAGTGGACCTTCAGTCAATATGAGAACTATTGAGAGAAAAAAAAAAAAAAGTATATGCACATCACCAGAACTGTAATACTAAAGCCAATCAATGCTGACGTCAATTAAGAACTGTCAATATTGCCTTTTTTTTCCCAGTTCTTCACAGTAGCAAAAGGGGGAACGAAAACTAGACGTGAGGGATAAATAAGAATGGTTGTGATTGTCGAAAGAAATCCAACAAACCGACTTTACAGTTGCCCTCCAGGTGATAGTTTAGGCTGTTTTGGCTGTAGGCATCAAAGAAAGTTAAGTGTCAGACGACAGCAAAAACAGATCAAACGCTCCTTTTCCTCTCCAGTCCTGCTCAGCTTTAAGTGTCTTTTTTGTGTCCCGACCGCCTCAAGTCCCTGCACTTGTGGCAGTAAAAGATGTCGGGAACGTTTGACTTCTTGATCTTTGCGCATGACAAGTGCACCCATATGCCGCACTGGTTGCACTCGATCATCGGCCGTCCCGCGAATGGCTTCCCGCAGTAACAGGTGATCAAGTCCCATGAATCATCCCCTGTGTGGATAAACAGACCAGAGTTACAGGGGGATTATGGTTGTGAGTTGGTTCAAAGTAAGCAACCACCAAGTAAATAACAGACAAAAGGTCAAAATTACAGTGTCTTACCCGATTCCACCATAATGTCTTCATCAGCGATCCATGTCTCACCCTCACTGGAGCTCATTTCTGCTTCCCTGATGGATTCGTCTGGCTGCACCTTCCCCATGCTCTGCATGCTCGAAGAGGAGCCCCCGTGCCCCGGCAGCTCCTCCCTGCCAGCTCGTACCTCGGAGTGCGTATTCCGTGCCTCGGAGTCAGTCTCGCTTTGAGGAGCTGAACTCTTGAGCTTCTTAGCTTTGGGCTGTTTTGAGTTCTTGCTGCGTTTGATGCGGGCTCTTTTCTCACCCTCGCTGCTGCCACTATCTGCTGCTCCCATGGCAGAATCCAGTGATAGCTTTTTCAGTTTTTTGTCCTTCTTGCGCTCTCCCTTAGTGCTGGCCTGGGTCTCATAAAGAGAGTCTTTAAGCTGCATCTTATCCAGCAGGGTGCTGTCAGAGTGCATGCGCCGAATACTTTTGCCCTTATTTGCTCGAGCTTTGCGGACAAATGTATGGATGGTGTGGATGTCGGAGCCCCCATCTGCCCAGGCATTGCCATTGGAGCTGCTCCCTCCACCTCCACCATCTGCTGACAACCCCGAACTGTGTGCAGAGCTGGATGATGTTGGGGACCACGAGCTTTCCTATAAAAGCAGACAAAAACATCTTCTGTCAAAACTGCAAAGTAGTCACTACATCTAATATGATATGTTAAAAAGAAAATGGGGGGGGGGAGAGAAAAAAAAGCAACAGCTCACCTCTTTTGGACTGGGGATGTAACCGGCATAAGCCAGGACAAAGCTGCAGAACTTGTTGAAGTCTTCAACAGTCCTCTTCTTCTTCTCTGGGGGCTACAGGAAACATGTCTTTGTTTAAGAGAGTGAAGCTAACCTACACAGCCCTCCACAACAGAGGGCAGCTGAGTCAAATAAAGTGCTCAAATGATAAAAATACTCACCAGAGGTTCCGTTTTACACGTTAACAGTGAATCTGTTGAAGAAAAAAAAAAGTCTGTAAGTCACAAGTGACCACTTTTCAACTGCTTAACAGCCACTACATTACAAAGCATTCCGTTGCCGAGAGAGTGGACTAATGCTAGCATTAGCTTGCTAACACGGCTCAATACCTTAATCGGGATTATAAACGATGAAGCGCATGCTGGTCTTATTTGAAAACAGTGTGTTTGTAAAAGCTACGTTAAATTAACGTCCATATTTGACTGAAGGTCAATTGAGCGAAAAAAAAGAAAAAAGAAAAAAAAAGACCAACTAACATCTTCAAGACAACTTCTGCGTCCTTAAACAACGCAACCGGTGTCACTTTGTGACTGCTTGAACTTCACAAAATTAGTGGGTGTGTAAAAATCACTCTAGAAGAAGAGTTCGTTGTTTTCACGCCAAGTTTATAAGGAAAAGTTGACTGGATTGCTAAAAACGCGTCTGTTTGCTGGACACCATGCTTTTGGTACATTTTGTGTGTATGCTAATGCTAGGTGACGTTTAGAGGGGAAGCTAACTGAATGTTATGCAGTTTGTAGCGTTAACGGTAAACGGGCAAGAGAGAGTAACTTCATTTTACTGAGCTTTTACAACGATAGTTTTGCGTGGTCGAAGGCTTAATTTGATATTTTTAAGGGTTGTCTTGTGGCTAACAGCCTCTTGATCAGCTAGCAAACCAAGGTAGCTTTCTTGATACAGTAGTGGGAGGCTCCATAGCAGAGATAGCTTTGTGCTATCGGCTAATGTTAATCGGGCGTGTCGTGCTGGCTACCTTTGAAGTTTGAGCTAATGTCCAAAAAAGGGGGGCATTTTTCTGAATTATATTTTTAAGCCATGTTATCTCAACTGACACGTTAGAGAGGCTTCGGTGAGTTGGTTTGCAACCGTGGCTATGCAGCTATTAAGCTATGTGGTTCGGCGCGTTAATTAACTAGCAAGCTAACGGGAACTGTGTAATAAATGTTAAC
Source organism: Aulonocara stuartgranti (assembly GCF_965226115.1). Classification (NCBI taxonomy): domain Eukaryota; kingdom Metazoa; phylum Chordata; class Actinopteri; order Cichliformes; family Cichlidae; genus Aulonocara; species Aulonocara stuartgranti. Next base: position 36,675,091 of record NC_138941.1, read on the forward strand.
ATCAAATCTATGAACTACAATCACTGTACAAAAAGTTGGAATCACACAGTCTTCACTTTTAAAGAACTTTCATGGTAGTTTAACGACAACACGTCCGACTGTCGGTCAATATCGAGCTGTGACATTATTACAACACACGCAACAACGACGTTAGCCGTAACTCACTTTAGCTTACTGTCCTCAAAACGACAGCTTTACGCGATGAACAGATTAACATCAAGTGAGGACTATTTTTCGTTGGGTTTTGTTGATAGTCCATAAGCATACCTTGGTGTTCAGACATTATGTCAAGCATTGTCGCCTCGCCGACACGGCCTCGATCCGAGAAGCAGAAACAGCAGGCGAGCTAGCCGGAGAGTGGCGGCCGTCGCTCTGCGCCTTCTCCCGGCGTGGCTGCACCTTAGCACCGGGAAACTTTGGCAGCAGAAAGCCAAGTGTGTGGAGGATCGAAGATGCTGTCGTTCAAAGAAACTCCACACTTTGTCGAAGTCGTCCTTGTATTCCCTCTAGGGGGAATCCCAAACGGGGGGCAAACCACCACCGACCTGTCGCCACACTATTAGCCCGACAAAATACTAATACCACCGTCGCTTGTTCACAAATCTCCCACTCTTCGTCAGTGCACTAATCTAACCACAACAGAAGTGTAAACTTTCATTTAATTAACGCTGCGAATCACTGCAGATCCATGACGGAAACTTCCCTCGATGAAGTTTTTCGTTTCTTCGTCGTAGACATACAAAACGACCGAAGTTGGGGCTTTTTATTCCGCACGGTCCTCTTCGTGCGCGGCAGAAGCCTCTTGAGGCTGCCAGCGAAGGGTGTGCTGCAGTGTATGCTGGGTAACGTAGTTTAGTTTTCAGCCTTTCACCAAACGCGTTTACGGGCGTAAACGTTTAATAAACTACATTTTCCTTCATGAAGACGATTGAAGTCACAGGGAACTATGGGATACGAAGTTTTTTTTATTTACTCTAACCACCCCAAACATAGTAGCTAGCGAAATCTGCTGTACTTTCACTGGACAGGGAAAGCTTTATTTTCCTGCGAAACATTACTTGTAGCGACTTTAGGTACTTATAATTGTTAGCTTTAAGCTATGTCGTTCTCGTGAAGGCAAATTACTCATGTTTTCTTAAGTATTCATGTTTTAAATGGCGGTGAAGCAGAGGCAAGCTTACTAGCTGATGCTACCATGTTGTCTGAACTATTGCAAGGCACTGATACTGGGGCGGTTCTTATAATACAAGGTAAATATGTGAACGTTGTCGACCATAAGTATACATTGTTATCAATAATGATGACATTAATTGATGTAATTTATACTTTCATAGATTCTTGTAATTATTCTGGGCAGCACCTACTTAAGAGCTTCATCAGTGCCGCATTGAACAAGTATGTAACCGTGTTTCCTTGTATACCTATTGTTGCCTAAAATATGTCTAAGTTGTGTATTGGCTTAAACAGTAACTGGCCTGTGCTATGATTTTAGAGAAGAACCTGTCCACGTGCTTGGTTTTGATGTCAGTGAGGAAGAACTGAAAGATGGATTAACAGCATCTACTCAGAGGTATTGAACTTTAATGCTGAAACAGTTATTTGATCAACAACAAATGATGTGATTTTGCTTAAAAGTTTACTTCATCTACCAAGCGAAATGCATAACAGTACCTGCTTTCAATTTTTTCCAGTGTGAACCATTGTTACTCCATTAAAGGAGTGTGTAATGTGTTTTTTCTAATGGCCATATACCATATATAGACTAACCAAAGACCCACACATTGGACAGCTAAATGGAAACATGATACACAAGGAAATACTTGATGTATTTGGTGCACATGGCAGATTCTATTACAGCAGACTATTTTCTTCCTCAGAAGGCCTCGGTCCCTGCCTTCTCAGGGCAAAAACTGAGTTTTCAAAATTCTTTAAAGTTGATGTTTTAAAATTTCAGTCAATTTTAATTTTTCAACACAGCCTGAACTTTCTCATGCAGCTTTCTTGCAATTTCTTTAAGTATTTAGGAAGGACATTCAAAGGTCTTCTTTAGATTTTGTTGTGTTTGCTGTTGAGATGGTCCCACACTGCTTCAGTAATGTGGAAGTCCAAATGTGGATTCATAACTCTATCAGACCTGTTTTCACTGATTTTCAGCCAAGTTCTTGTGTAATCTGGCATACCTCAGCCCTTTCTCACTGTTTCCTTAACAATAGCTTCTTGACAGCCTTCCTTCCGCTGACACCATTTCTGGATCTTTAACATGGAATCAAACGTTCATCTTGTGCTTCTTTTACTTCAGGTTGCACTTTCACAGTGCTTATACGGACCCCCTTGGGTGGACTAATCGGTCGGCTTTTACAGTTCACCAGTTTTGTGTGGAGGAACTCACTCATCTGCTCAAACAAACATCACACCCCAAACCAGTGACTTTAGTAATCGACTCGCTGTCATGGATATTGAGACACATGAGTCCACCTGCTGTCTGCAAGACTCTTCAGCAGCTTAAGAAAGGTGATAATGTATCTTCTGTGTCTCTGTGTGTGTGATTTAAGGCCCATGTATTCAGTAATTTTACAGAATGGGAGGAGGTCTGACTCCCAGCATCTGAGCATGCTTTTAATGCTTTGACCTTTTACCCATCTTTCCCTGAGCCTAATTGACCACAAATCGGATCGCATCAGCATTTCTGTTGTGCGATCTGCAGCGATACAAAACAAAACGTAACGCAGAAAAGATGCTCGTCTTGGCTTCACCCCCAAAAATCTATTAAGTGGTTATCTTTCTTTAAAAAGCATATTATGGATAAAAGGCTCTCTGTGTTCACAGTCCTTCACGGGTGGCTTATTTTTAGTAGGCTGTGCAGCACTTCCCCTGTTTAACGATTACGTTCTGTTTTCATTAGGGGGAGCCGTGAGAGCTGTTATTGGTCTGCTCCACGCAGATATGCACCAGAGGGGTACTGTGGGAAGCGTCTGCCACTTAGCTACTTCAGTTATCACAGTGGCACCTGGAACGAAGGGAGATGAAGCGGTGGCAAAAATAACAAAGCGATCAAAGTTGGGGAAAGTTACGCAAGATGTAAGAAGAGCTTGAACTTTAATTACTATTTTAAATTCCTACAACTTTTATGAAATATTTATTGTTCTGATTTTTGTCATTAGGAGGAGATATTCAGCATCAAAGGGGATTTCTCAGTTACTGTAGTGAGTAAAACCAGCCATGCTGGACGCAGACAGACTGAACCAGAGGAACAGCAGGTACAGCGTAACATGTGTACAACAGCTTCACACATTATATGGATAAATAAGCAAACCTGTTATGACGTAAGTGTCCTTTTTGTGTCTTGTAGATGGACCCAACAGCTAACTTGACCTTCAACATTCGCCTGTCTGACACAGAGCGCGAGGCCAAGGAGAAACTTGCTCTTCCCTTTGTCTTCAGCAAAGAGAAGTCAGACTTTTTTTCAGTGACCACATCTAATATATGTTGATTTTCTTTCTTTCTTTTTAAAACTTTTTTTAACAAACAACCTAAAGATACAGTTCTCTTTTAATCTTGCAGGAAAACCGCTCTGCTGCAATCGGGCCCAGGTTCCGGTCGAATTCTGTATGAACCCGATGCCAACGATGACTACGACCAGGAGGACCCTGATGATGATCTTGATGTTTAGATTTAAGGCAGGAAAATCTGCTGAAGATCCACGTTTCATCTGCTTTTTTTGCCATTGAAGGACTGAAAAGCTTTCAATGCTTTAAACTTATTTCATGTGTGTTATCTGTTGGATATGTACGAGACGTTATCATTTCACTTTTTCTAAAAATATAAACTTAATGTTGTTGTTTGTGGATAAATTATTTATTTTTTTCTGGTTGGTTATTTACAAAATAATTGATTTTTGATTTTGTGACTTTTGCACTGAAATGACTGTTTTTTTTTCTGCACTATGATTTATTGCAGTGACTGGGACAAAAATAAATGACAGTTCACAAGTGCTTAAAGACCAAAAAAACAAACAAACAGCTTTCTCTTACACAAAACAGTATTTATTACTTGTGTGCATCTTAAAAATCCTGGATATCTGTTCATCTGCCACATCCTATAGTAGGAATTAAATCAAATGCTGCTCACAACCAGAAAATGTCCCAGATATATATTGTCTCATTGGCAAAAATGATCTCAAACCAGTTGCTCTTTTGGGTACAATACTTAAATACTTTTTTAAATTTATGAGCTTTTGAGGTTGAGTTATAATCAATATATGTTTAAAATATGATTTGTGAAAGGGAAGGTTTACAAGGTGGTACTCAGACCTGCCACAGTGTATGGTTTGGAGACAGTGGCACTGACAAAAAGACAGGTGGTGGCAGAGCTGAAGATATTAAGATTCTTATTAGGAGTGGCCACAATGGACAGGACTAGAAATTAGTACATCAGAGGAACAGCTCAGGCTGAGCAGTTTGGAAACGAAGGCTGATATGGTTTGGACATGTACAGAGGAAGGATAGTTGATACATTGGATAAAGGATTTTGAAGTTGGAGCTGCCTGGCAGGAGGGAAAGAGGAAGGCCACAGAGGAAGTTCATGGATGTCACAAAGGAGGATGTGCAGAGGGCTGCTGCAACAGAGGAGAAGCTAGGGAGGGGGTGAGTTGATCCACTGTGGTGGAGCAGTCCAAAGAAGTTGAAAATGTATACTGATTTATAGATTATGTCAGCAGGTAGGTCTGATGGCACTAAATAATTAGTTTTGAGCGACAGTTCGACATGAACACCGATGCCAATTGCAGTGTCAGATTTAATAGTCTGATAGTTTACAGAAATTTGATTCAAGCAACTTTTTAGCATTGAATTACAATTACCAAGTCCGTGATTTACTGACAGCTGTCAAATACAGTCACACATTCATTTCAGTTTGGTTTGATATTGTCGTTATACAAGATACACAATGCTCCAATAAATCATTACATTTCCTCTTAAAAATATACAGGCCCGTCCATTACCACCAAGTCACACGGCTTTCTCAGCAAGAGTTATGTTTACGTAAAACTCCCCATAAGTATTTATGTAAGAGTACAGCTGAAGAGCTAAAGAGCAAACTAAAAGGTGTTAATTTGAAGGTTTTAGCTGACATGCTCGTCCTCGTAGGTTTGTTTTCTTTCCACGTGGACGTGCTGCGCGCAACCAAGCTGGTCGCGGAAGTGACGGCAAGGCGGCGATGGCGGCTCGCAGTTTCATTCCGGATTTCCACTGGACTACAAACTGATTTTAACCGGCCCGGTTAGTCTTTGGGGAACTTTTGCAACACTGTCTCCATTCGGAAGCCGCACAGACTCAAGTCGCGTTGAAGTGGTGCCTGTCAAGAGAGGACCCCACAGCTTTTTTGTGGTCTATTTTTCTCCAAGGTTCAAGGTGGTCACCCTGTCGAGCTAGCGGTAGCTCGGTGGCTACGAGCTAACGGTAGTTGGTATACATACAGCTAGCTCCTGAGCTAGCTTGTCAACGAGCTGCGTGCTAAGGTCCACACAGCAGCAGTCGTCGTTCTCCGGCTTTTTCTTCGACCACCTCATCGTTTGCTTGTCACCGTTACAATGCGAAGTTACCCTGTTTGATGCTAATTGTGCCGCAATTGTGCAGAGCGAGGTACTCACACGTTTGCTTGGCCTCTCCAATAATTAAGAGTTGCTAGTTTGGCGGCTGTGGCTAAACACCAGAATTTTGACTCTGTGGTAAGCAAGTCCTTTCAGTAATTACCCCTTCCCAGCAACTTGGGTGAAAACCGCGTTGCCTAGTTATTAACATGCTGAAGACCCGGCAGTGTTTACTTGGCATCCGCACTTTTCTCGGCGTTACGTCCAGAATATGGGGCTTCATCATGTACATCCTCAGGAAGCACCTACGAACGGTGAGAGGGGCTTTGAATAATGTGTGACACTTTTCCGTGCAAGTCTTTACTCTGCCATGACCCCAGTGTGCCTGAATGTTTTAGTTTTAAATGAAACCCACCTGATGAAAAGCTTGGTTGGTTTTCAGAGAGCCAAATTACTGGCGCTCTCCACCTGAGATGTCATAATATTATGACAGTTTTTTACATGTCAGAAGCCTCAGCCTCCCAGTTAGTTATCAAAAAGTATTGCTTAATTATTTATAACAACTATTTTTTCCACAATTAAGTTTTCTTTTAGTTAAAACAGTAAATTGAACCTTTATTGTAAAGCATCAGACAGATTCAGAGTCAGTGAGTCAAGTGCGCCAAAATATCCTCATGATTGCTTTAATTAATTATTTAGAAGTTCCACTAATTATCTCATTTTAAATTGGTACTTGTCAAATCTCTTTAGGTTATGGTCACAAGTCTTTAAATGGTCTAAAACCTAAAAGGCTAGTTAAATTTTTAAAAAGAAATGTCAAAATGTTTCTAAATCTAAAACCTTTCGATAATTAGCCCCCCCCCCTCCCCCCCACATGTATTGCATGATAAGTTATCAAAACTGTTGCAGATTCATTTATGAATGATTGGTCAAACCTCAAAACTGTGTCGTTTTTTTGTTTGTCTTTTTTAATTGCAGGACTGCTTTATCTGGCTGCAGTGCTCAGTGAAAACTGCTACAGCCAAACCCTAAATTTAAAGTGCATTAAGCGTGCAGGTCACCTTCAATCGCTCAGAAATGCCTCCACAATAAACATGGCATTTAAGGTGACATAAGCCACCGGTTTGTAACTTAGACATATGCGCAGGTGTCGTGGTGTCGTTAATAGATGTGCATATGTGGTGTAACATGAGTGGACTTCGGCTCAAGCGCCATATCAAACCAACAAAGCTTGGAGGACTGCCTCGTGTGTTGTAATCATCTTGCTGTTTAGAGGTTTGTCTGTAGTTGATTGTGTGGCAGTAACACCTCAGGCCCTGAGTGTGAATAGTTCAGTCCATGTTGTGGCTGAAGTGAGAGGGATTAAGTCAGCACAGAGAGTGCACTGTTCTCCCTCTCTCTGCCTCTGTTTCTCTCGTTCTCTCTCGCAGTTTAGCTCTCTTGTGCATGGTCTGTGATGCACTGGAAATTTGTCATGATGATCCAAGTGCAGGGCATCTATTATGCTGATATGGCGGGGTTAGGGTTGGGGCTGTTTAGAGGGAAGTGTGTGTGTATATATGTTCTCACAACTGGGATAACCAGTTTTCTACACTTAATAATAACCTCTTGTTTATCCACAATACGTAGATCTAAATGAAGATAAGATTAATTGGATTATGTATTTTAGGAACCGGTCATAATCCCAGGCACGCTATCCCATGTCAACAAATGACGAGGTGGTTGGTTATTAATCTTACCCACATCAGTGTTACATAATCGTTGTGTTTATCATTCTGCATGCAACAATTGGCTAAGCAAAAAATAACTACCAGCTTACATAGCTGATATTTGTACTTCACTGATTAGCTGATTAAGAATAAATCTGCAGTGGTTTTCATAACTAATTAATGAATAATATACTTTTTTTAAAGCAGCGTTGCTCCAAATCATCCGCTGTATCTTCTTTCTGCAGATCTAATGGTTAAATTAATGTCTTTATTAATCCAAAACAAGCAGCCTGAATATGTTGTCTTCAGCTCTGAAACGAACACGAACCAATTAATTAAATTGTTTTACAAATTAATTAAGGGGAAAAAATGTTAGTTGCTGCCATCGTCCATTTCTAGTCATTAATTATGTCCTGAGTGTTCTGGTTAAAGGAACAGAGGCCCGCTGCTACATGAGGGTTTTTCCTGCGTTTGAAAGATTTGGGCACCCACCACGAGGTTTTGATTCATCCCTAAGGGGAAACATCAGGACTGTGAAGTAATCTTTGTTGAATAAGAGTTTAATTTAGTAACTAAAATAATTTTGTTTGTCTAATGGTTAGAAATAATGAGACAATAGGCAGGCATCTGTCATTTAAGATATATCTATGCAGGGCACTTTTGTCTGGGTGTACAGTCACACCCCCCCATAGACCAGTTTTAAACCAGGAAAAAGCCCTGCACATGTTGATGTAAAATTTAATCTTTTTTTTTTTTTTTTTTTTTAGATGATGGGCAGGAAAAACAAATAAAAATAGTCCACATTTTATTGTTTATTGTTGCCTTAGTTTGGAGGCACAGGACGTGTGCGTGCCAGGTTTTCAGATGGATGTTTTTAAAGATACAGAGAGCTGAGTCGGGGGTGAGATTTCCCCCGTGGTACCCAGCAGCTGCTTCCAACAGTAGGCTTCTCCCAGGCTTGCCCTGCCAGGCAAGCGCGCGGGGGGGGGGGGGGGGGGCATAGAGGGAGGTCCTGTCTAAGGCAGGTACCAAGCAGCTCAGTCAAAGTCACCCTGTGAGTCTCCCTTTCTGTGTGTGCCCCATGCAACGCTGACACCCACCGACAGCTGGGGGGGATAAAAATAGCCCTGTGAAGAAAAGTGCAGAGCCCCTGGGCAAGAGCGGCACTGGGAAGGATCCTCGCTGTAGTCATTTGGATCACAGCAGAGGAAGCGCTATGGGTTGGACGCAAGCCACTTCGTTATTTCAGTGTGGTGCCCTCCTCTGTCCCCTTACTTTATCTGGTTTCCTAAGAATGCTTTATCTTAAGCAGCTGAAAAATAAAAATTTCAGATCCTGGTAAAATCTCTTATCACCCCAAAGCACAATTAGTTTTCCGTTTTTACTGTTATACCCTGAAAGATTCCTAAAAGATGAAACATTTCCTCTTCTGTAAAATCACATGAAAAGTTCTTTGAGGTCAGAGCGATTGTAAATAGGGGTTTGAGGCTTCTGTGTACTTGGTATGTATGGTATTGTCAAATATATCACAGTTTAAGCTCTGGTCGTGGTATATTTAAGTCATCGTTTAAGTGTTTAGTGCATGCTACAGTATGTGCTCTTTCTATTGAGAATTCGCTTTTTGATTCCCTGTGTTCATTTGCAGATAATCCAGTATCAGACGGTGCGATACGACACTTTGCCCCTGTCCCCCATCTCCAGAAACAGGCTCAGTGAGTACACTGTTGTTTTCATGGTATTTCTCTGTATAAAAGCTTATCTTGCTAAGTCTTAAAGATGCTTTCGCTAAGGCACATCGGTGTGTTGGCCACAAAATGAAGGAACCATAAAAGCATCTTTGTAATGTGGACAGAAGAAGGTGATAAACAAGTTTGTCAAGTAAGAAGTGATTGTGCTGACTGGGACTTTTTCTGGAACAGATGCACAGTTTGGAAACTATCCCCCTCATGTTCACCTTTAAGTAAAGACTAAATGGCCACTATGTCAAACTGACTGGCTTCTCCCCATAAGGAAAATCACACTAGCTTTTAGATACTTTTTTTTTCCCATGACCTTCTTTTATAGATACAAATATTAAGTTGCATTAAATGGGTTCATGCACAGCTGTATTCTTTTTGTCAATTGTTTTCATAAACCTGTTTTGCTGCATAGGTCTGTTGTTTTGCGCTGTTTAACCAACTAACAGCTTAACAACAGAGTGTGGTTTTGCACAAAAGGTATTTGGCTGTATATTGGCACTGCAGCATTTCAATTAGATGACTTTATTTGGTTTTTAAAGTAAAAAAAAGAACAATTGTAAACATAAAACAAATGTTGTTTTTTTTGCAGAGCTGTAAATGTCGACTGAATATTTTCCAGTGAAGCGAACTGATACAGTCATGAGTGAGATAACTGGTGTTAACAGCAATGTCAACACTGCATAATGTAAATAGTCTTTGACATTATAAACGGCATTGCACGCAGAGTCTTTAGTGATGAAGGATTAGTATATAGACCATAGATATCCTCAAGATGTGTGACAGCAGTGCTAAAGTTGTGAATGCCTAATGTGTAGATGCACACTAGCTGTATATACCAACACCAACCGACAAACTTAACAATTATAACAGTATCAACGTGTGAGCATCCACATAATGCAATGTTATCTTTGATTAAAACAAAACAAAACAAAAAGACAGACTTTCTGCTTTGAATTAAAGGATAGGATATGTAAATGTTACAGGCTGGGCCACACCACTTGCTCAGGCACTGACTGGTTTGGTTTGTGTGCTCTGAATGAACTTCCCTTCTGTCAGCTGAGAGCTCATTCAACAGCACACTCTTGACTTAGAGGAAGGATTGTATTTCAGTCTACTTTACTTGCCTCTCACTCATTCCGCTGACGTCACCAGCACATCCAGGTCCAGTCTCTAGTGAATAAGTGTACATTAACTTAGCTGCAGATGGTGGGTATTTCTGCTAGAAGTAAAGCGGCAGTGTGGTTGCCAAATCTGTGCATTCGAATAAGGTCAGCTTCAAAGGTTAAAACGGTTACCCAGTCCTCGAAGCGCTTAACTGGAATCAGCTGGAGTGTCTTTGGGGGAATAAATGAGTCTACTGAAAAAGTAACTGGAATTGGCTGGAAACACATTAGGAAACTCATCAAGTCAGGGATTGCAAAGAGATGAGGGGAAAAAATGAAGGCACCTGGGTGTCAGGGCTTTAATTTCCACTATTAATTATAAAAGAGGATGTGTTATAATATTGTTATAAGATACTTTTCATAAACAAGTCTTTAGGCTACGTTCACACTGCAGGCGAAAGCGCATCAAATCCGATTTTTTTTTGACCCTATGCGACCCATATCCGATCATGCTATGACAGTGTGAACGGCGCAAATCCGATATTTTCAAATCCGATCTGGGTCACTTTCGTATGTGGTCCTGAATCCGATACATATCCGATGTTTTAGAAAGCGACTGCTGTGTGAACGGTCAAGTCGCATTAAATCCGCCTTTTACGTCACCGACACAAGACTGAAGCCAATTATCAGCGCCGGAGAAGCGCCCGAGAAGACATCGCGAACGCTTCCTGGCCATCCCGTGTAGATGTCAGTGAAACTGTTGGGAAGACAACGTAAACATTTTATTTGTACTGTATAATCTGCAGATTCTGACAGAAATCTGCAGCTATCCTTTGAAGCAGCGCTCCTCTCTTAAACGGCAATAAGGATCATTATTAGGTTATTTACATTATTATGTAAATAACAAAATAACTTAAAGCAAAAATTGGGAAACTTGAAGTCCAAAGTCTTTATAACAAAGACCGAAGTCTTTATATTAAGGGCCATCAGTCAAACAATACTGTTGCTCTGGGTCTAAACAGAGCGCGTTGTGTGTGACATCTTCTTTTGCGCATGCGGGCCGCTTTGAGCGTTCACACTAGAGCGCGTTTGCTGTCGCATTTTATTTGTAGTGTGAACGAGCAGACAAAAAAATCGGATTTGATCAAAAAATCGGAATTGAGCATTAAGACCTGCAGTGTGAACGTAGCCTTACTCAGCCCATCATTTCTTGTTGACTTTGAATTAAAGTGGAGTACATTATATCCTCACCAGGCATAGAGGAAACTCACATAATGGGTTTCCTTTTGTTTATTTGCATACCATTTAAGTGCATCAATCAGAGTCAGTAAATAATAATAAAAAGATCTTTACACATGGTGGTACACTCTGTTCTAAAAATTAAAACTGAAAAAAGACTGAGGAAGTTAACAACACCAAAACTGATGATGACTTTGTAAAGGTTTGTCCTTTTGCTGTGCTGTCTAAATACTCTGGAAAAAATAAAATGGCTTGCCTTTTTTGGGTCAAGACTTAAAATAAGCAGTTCCTTGTTTACAATAGGGCTGCCACAAATGATTATTTTGATAGTCGACTAGTCACCGATTATTTTTGCGATTAGTCGACTAATCAGATCATCATCCATTGGACGTAAAACACAGCTTATTGTACCAGCAGCATCTGCTCTTATATAACTATCATTAGCTTACAGCTTTAAGTGTTTAAGGTATGTGCTAACTAAAAATAAAAACAAGATGATAGTTTATTGAAGTTTAATGAAATTTGCAGATTGTTTCGGTGAAGTTTAATAAACTCCTTGCTATCTAAAATATAACAGGACACCGGAGTATATTCTGGAGCATCTCACACTTCTGATGATCAGCTGTCTGCTTGACGTTTATTCAGCTGTGTAAAAACTATAACTTTAATCTCAGCCAAACCGATTTACTCAGGAACAAATAAAATACTAAAAAAACCAAACAATAACATTTTTAAGTTATCTAAGTGACTTATATATGTTTAACCTGAGTAGCGAAAGACGGCGGTGGGTTTGAAAACAATTAGCTGGGCGTCCGGTGTTCTCACGGGCTCCAGTGAGCCTTGCCCCTGGCTAGCTATCGAGCTAGTGGGTAACAGACGTCTCCGAAAACGTCGGAGCGCTTTTGAAAATATGTGGTGTCTTGATAAACTGAGCAGATATTTGAGGTTTACACAGCTACATTCTCGCCTGCAAATATGTTAAACATTTATTTTGTGACCCAGAAAGTATAATAAGTGTAATATTAAAACTAACTAGCTGCCGCCATTGTTGGAAACTGAGCTATGAATTCTGGGACACAGCTTCTTCTTCTTCGGGGTTTAACGGCAGCTGGCATCCTTGTACATGCAGTGCTGCCATCTTCTGTTTCAGTCCGTTATTACACTCTTAAATCCTACTACTTATTCCTGCGTCTTTTGGGATCTTACAAAGCTTCAAACGACGCGTCGACTATTAAATCAGTCGTCGACGATTTTGGTAGTCGACGTAATCGTGACTAGTCGACTAATCGTGGCAGCCCTATTTGACATGTTGGAAGTAAAAGAGAAACCTGCTTGTTGACACCGACATGTTGTACTGAAGTGCATGATTTTTCACATAGCCTAATTTCTCTTAATAATTTTGTTTGTGTAGATGTGCTAAATGAAGCTTGATGTTATTAAATGAATGCAGATGCAGTAAAGAGGAAGATTCTGGTTCTGGACCTAGATGAGACCCTGATCCACTCTCATCATGACGGCGTCCTGAGGCCCACAGTGAGACCTGGCACACCGCCGGACTTCATCCTCAAAGTACGGGCGGCCAACCATATATGAGCATGAGTTACTCCCAGTTTAAATACCATTTCTGCCTAAATGAGCTGGTTCCACCCGTTTCCCCTTTCCTTACAGGTCGTCATTGATAAGCACCCAGTCAGGTTCTTCGTACATAAAAGGCCACATGTTGACTTCTTTTTAGAAGTGGTGAGTGTTATTCAAACAACCGTGTGTGAGTGTGTATGTGTGTGTGTGGCTACGGTAACAAGCAGTAAATCACAAACATCGTCACTCATTTAAATCCTGCCTGTCATCCTTGTCATTAATCTCCATTGTACTGCACTCTCACACTCATAAAAGTGTATTTATTTTTTGTATTGACCCTTTGTGACTTGCTGAACACTGATGGTAATTTGTGAACATAGACTGTTATGTTCTTGTGTATATAGGTGAGCCAGTGGTATGAGCTAGTGGTTTTCACAGCCAGTATGGAGATCTACGGCTCGGCAGTGGCAGACAAACTGGATAACAACAGGAACATTCTGAAACGAAGATACTACAGACAGGTACTGCTCTACGCTGTCTTCTGACAGCCTGTGTTAAACCTAATATTGATCGAGTTTCTGCTTTCACTCTGACTTTTGTTGGTGTAGATGATTATATTTAATTCTTTTTCTTTCTTTTCCCAGCACTGTACATTGGATCTAGGTAGTTATATTAAAGACTTGTCTGTAGTACACGATGACCTGTCTAGTATTGTTATCCTGGACAACTCGCCTGGTGCTTATCGAAGCCATCCAGGTAAGATTTCAAAGTGTAAATGGGCTTCAAAAACAAGATCTCAGAAACCACGAGTGACATCACATTAGTTACGTCTATATGAAGTTTAATTAGAAGTTGTTTAATGTATTTACAGTGCAATAAATACAATTTCTGCCTTTGTTTTGTATGTCTTAGACCTGTCAAGCTCAAAGAAAGAAATGGTTTAGAGTATAGATGCAAGTTTTTCTATTTGGATGCTTTGAAGCTACGTTATTTTGGTCACATAGAGCACCTTTGCATGTGAGCAGCAGAAGATTGTGGCTGTTGTGCTCACAGCTAGAGCTGTGGGCATGACACGACCATATTAGTTATAGTTCCTCTCACTGACTGTCAGAAGTGGAGCATTTGAGTAGTTTGAAGCTTTTGGTTCACACGTATTAATTATACATAAGGTCACTGGATTATTTGAATTTTCCCCTCACTGTAAGTACACACACATAAATGAGAAATGGTACGATACCTGCTAACGAGTTGAGTTATATATTGGGCTGCTTGTTTTCGGTCATGTTTAACAGATCAATTAAATCAAATCTTTGTCTTGGTAGAATTGAACTTTGTGACAAGGACATAAGCGAAGGTGTTTTCACTTCAGGGCCTGTGTTGTAAAATGCTGTTGCAGTACATTAAGTGCGAAGCTCCTTGAACACTCTGTGGCTTCTTCAGAAAAGCAGCACAAAATCACTACCATGTCCATTTTTCTGACACAACTGACTGGCTGTTTTCTGCCCTCCAGACAATGCAATACCCATCAAGTCCTGGTTCAGCGACCCTAGTGACACAGCACTTCTTAACTTGCTGCCTATGCTGGATGCACTAAGGTAAAATGCATAATAAAGCTTGCATGAAAGCAAAGGGATAACGCAGACACTGGCTTGCATGGCTTACTTTGTTGTAAGGTTATTTGCATACTTCCTCATTCTAAATGAGTTGTTTAAGACATGTAAAGCAAAAAGCTCACAAGCTGTCAGTGTGTTAACACCAGACTAAATCCTCATATGACCACAAGGACTCAAAGTATCATCTCTTTATTTTGGTGGCTTTACTTGCTTTCTCTTTATAAGTCGCCCGTCATGTTTCAGCAACAAAAAAAATGTTTCATGCATTTTGTCTGCAGTTCCTCTTAGAAGTAGTTCAGTTGCTTTAAAAGGCTGTTTTTTATTCAGTGTGAGACAAGAAATCTCATGTGAATTCATTCAGAAGAGTGACAAGCATCTGGATGAAGTTTCCTACGAAAAGCTAAGGCTAACATATAAAGCGCCTTGAGGCGACTGTTGTTGTGATTTGGCGCTATATAAATAAAATAGAATTGAATTAACGGCAAACCTGCACAGTGTGTAATGTATGAGGTAAACAAAGGAGATGCTGAGTGTTTATCATTGATTTTCGGATGTGTATGTCAGGCGTTATTTTTAACACCAGGTTGATTTATCCATTGTTGGATTAAGCTACTGTTAAAAGTAACTTGTTACATTACATAATTACTGATATGAAAAAGTAATCTACTGAGAAAAGGAAACACAGGTTTGCAGTTAGCTTGTATATGTTGGGTATATGACCATGGGGTGTGTAAGCTTCTGCATGTTTACCTCTCTAGTGCACTGGCATTACCTCTGCACAGCGTGTGATATTGGTAGCATCTTTTCCTCAAAACACACCAGCAGCAGGCTCATCAGTTTCCTTTTGGCTGGCATCATTGACTGAACCAAAAAGTCACTGGCTGTAGTTTCAGAGGTTTTGCTCCTGTTTTACCGCTGCACAAAGAATACTTCCACAGAATAAAAGCAATCACCTTTGCCGTCACGTTCCCTGACTTAGCATACACGCTGACAGAAGTATAGGACTGGATGTACTTTTAACTTTTTGGCAGCTTAATGCCAAAAAGTTAAAAGGAGACAGAAAAATTGAGAATTTGTGTGGCATCCTTCTCTCTGGTCACATCAAAGGAACAGCAGAATTTAAGATTTACACAGTAAATACGGTAACTGAAATGTAAATAAATAACTGAATTCTTGAAAAGGAGAGCTAATGTGTTGCATTGAAGCAATGGGAATACTCTGAATACTTGCCAGCGTGAACATGGCTGATCTTTTGATCTTACTCAAACAAATAAATGAGCTTTTTTGTCCTAAGTGTTAAACATGCATTGGTTTCCCTGCTACGATGGCAGCAAGTACACTGAAATGTCCTCCTGTTTGTCATAGGTTCACTGCTGATGTCCGCTCCGTCCTCAGTCGAAACCTCCACCAGCACCGGCTCTGGTGATTGGCTGAATTGAGAGGGATCGGGCTTGTTGACCAGCCTCTTCTCTCTGCTGGCTTCCACCCTGCCCTCCATTCCCACGTAGACGACCCACCAGCCCTCTCCGAGCCCCTCCTGAGGTGACCGCCTCACACAGGATGAACAGTATGGGATCAACAGAACCCACGAACTACTGGGGAGGGAGGGGGAGCCAGCTTTTTTTTTTTTTTTCTTTTTTTTTTTTCGTTGTTGTTTTTTTTCTCTTGGTTCTTTATTTGTACTTTTTTTTTTCTTCTCCAAAACAAAGAGGAGCCTCTCTGCCTTATCGCTCCTGATACTGACTGTGTGTGTATGGAGTCGGAGTACGCTTGCTGACTTCATTAGTCCTTTTTAAAAAAATTTGAAGATAAAGTTGGGAGATCGAGGAGGATCGGCGATGCAACAAAGACCTTTTTTTTTTTTTCCTCTCTCTCTTCTTCGTCATCACAACATACTGCACTTCAGCAAACTCATCAGTTTACTGTCTTAACCTCTTGGAGCAACTGAGTAGGGGAAAATAGAAAACTACCCCCCCCCCCCCTTTTTTTTTTTTTTTTTATTTATTTATTTTTTTTAAGATCACCATCATACCCCAAGCGGCGAGTCATCAATTCCCAGGGTACTTTCTATTTTTTTCTCCCCCAGCAAGATTGGATCAATTTAAATGATGTAACTGATGGACCCTTGCTTGCAACATACCACCCACAGGCATTTTTTTTTCTGGACAAATAGCCAAGAAGTCGAAGTTTCTTTTCTTTGTTTTTGTTTTTTTCTCTTTTTCTTTTTCCCTCAGCCATAACCAACAACTGTTTCTCCCAAACTTCTTCATGGGACTCTGATAAACACTTTAAAGTTGTGAGGAAAAAAAAGAAAAGAATGGCTTGTAATGATACACGGACTGCCGTTCCGCCTTTCCATATCTGATTGTTTCTCTGTTACCATGATATCTGCTAATATGACTTCTGAATACCACAACAATTTCTTCGCCTCATTTTTAAAAAACTATTTGATGCCATCCTGGTTTCATTTAATAAGAATTGCACTTAATCTCCTGTTTTTTTTGTTTTTTGTTTTTTTTTTTGCAGTTTGTTTGTTAGTTGATTCAAACTTGCAGCCTTCCCACCCCTTTGCATTTTTTTTATTTTATTATTATTATTTTATTTTTTTACCCATTCCCCTTTTTATTGTATCGGTTCAACTATTAGACGCTCCATCTTTAAATGCCTTCTGAACAATGTCAGTCTTGTCAAGGCTCACAGCGGCTTCTTATTGGCTCTGTCTCCAGGTCTGTGTTACTAATAAAACACTTGTCAGTATCGACCAGTTACAATTCAGCTTGTTTTCTTTTACTGCGAGTAACACCCTTCATGTTTGAGCCCTAACATTTTGCAGCTCTAACTTCACTGGAGTTCAGTTTCTGTGAGAGGAACACTTTGGTTAATCATCTGCTGCCACCATGTGGTGTAACGGGGAACTGCACTGATCTCAGACTAACTTTGTTTTGATAAAGGCTTTTTCAAACTGGAATAACCTTTGTCCCCAAAGCTCTAGACAATGGCTTTCTGTCCCATCTTTGTTGTTTATTTTATCTACAGCTTGAACTTGAGACAAAAAACAGAAGCTGTTCTTGTTCATGTAAGCTGTGCGTTTAAGCACTGCTGCAGGCCATAATCGCTTCTAAGTTTTTATGTGTACGTTTATTTGTTTTAATTGTGAAGAAAAGTGTAATTTTAAGACAAAGTATGCAAATTAGTTTTCTCGTTTCTATTTTTATACGCATCTCTACTTGATGATAAAACATCCTCACATGAAGTCCGTTTGGGAGAACTGCTGACCATCTCAATCATGTTGCATAATCTTAATCAGCAGGTAGTGTTTTGTACTGTTTTGTGACTGTTTTGCAAATGAATGACTGTCAGTGAAAAGTATCGACGTTTTTCTTACTGTTAGTGTATCAAGCATGCAGTGCAATAGTCCTCTACTATAAGCCCTGATTTGGTTGCACATCTGCTAGCCAGCCATAGCTGTGCGTGTGATGATGTGTGAATGTTTTTTTTGTCCCAAGCTGAAGACTTCAGAATGTGATTTCTAATCACGGTATAAGGCTGATACAGTATATGCTTTGGTTTGCTAACACCTGCCTCTCACTGATGATTTTAAAGGTTGAAACGCAGAAAGAGGTAAATATGATTTTGCCTTTTTGACCACAGCTTCCTTCCAGCCACCTTATTAAAGGGAACCTATTACGCTCTTAGACTCCTCAGTTTATCCCCTCAAACAAGTAGTTTAAGCTTCCTTCCACCTTCCCTCTAAGCCAAAAGTCTTCTGATTAGCTGCCCCTGCTAAACGGGGGCAAACAGGCAGGTGGGAGAAAGGCAATAGAAGTTATTTTGACCCTTTAAACAGATGGGTTACAGCAGTGGATTCCATTCCTGTCAGCTAAGGTCAGGAAACAGACTACAGTTTGCACAGGCTCACAAAAATAAATGTTGCCTGGTCTGATAAATTTCTGCTGCAGCATTCAGATGGTAGACCCAGAATTTGACCCTGCCATCCGCATGAAAACATGGTTCCATTCTTCCTTATATTCACAGTTGAGACTGCTAGTGGTGGTGTGATGCTGTGGAAAATATTATCTTGGTTCACTTTGGGCCCCTTAGTATCATGTGAGCATCATTTAAACACCACAGCCTACCTGATGATTGTTGCTGAGCATGTCCATCTCTTTTGAGTAGTGCACGTATCTTCTGATGGCTGCTTCCAGCAGGATAACACACCATGTCACAAATGATATCAAAGTGGTTTCTCGAAGATAAGTTTGCTTTAGTTTAATGACCTCCACAGTCACCGTGTCGCAGTCCAATAAGCACGCTTGGGATGTGGTGAAGTAGGAGACTCACATCATGGATGAGCAAATCTGCAGCAACTGTAATGCTGTGTGATCACGTCAACGTGGACCAAAATCTTTGAGGAATTTTTTCCAACAACTTGTTGAATCTGTGCCACAGAGAATTGAGACACCTAATAAAGTGACGAGTGATAGAAAATTAGGAAAACCGAAATAGATGCCCCTTTAAACCTGCCTTGCTTTCATCCACCTTGCAAATCGAGCGGATTTCTTTGCGAGCTCACTCCAAGAAGAGTCTATCATGTTATCATTGATCAATCTCACATCCCTGTTCTCTGTTCACCGTTTCGGTGGGGGGAGGGGAGGAGGAGTTGGCTGTCTGGTTGGGGTCTGGGATGCAGGGCCTCCCTGCTGCTGCAAGACCGGGGGTGTTGTGCTTGTCTCCACCCCAGAGCAAAGGGCAACATCTCCTGGGTCTTGGGGCAGATTGCCCCTCTGGGGGTGATAGTACCTGGACCTGGAGGGTGTGAGTGTGTGTACAGCAAAAAAAAAAAAAGAGAATATCATGTAAAATAATAATAATATATAATGTAGATCAGTCAGCATTTGACATCAGCTGAGTATACACTTTAATTTTTAAAGTTCCTGCTGTGAAAGAGCCATGAGACTGAAATCTAGAACACTAAGGGGTAAAAATACAACCCCAAAAAATGTATAACAAAGAAAACAAGAGACAATATTATCTAAAATGATCAGGCAACTTTCTGGTCTGAAGCAGGAGAGGGTTGTTTCTCTAACAAAAATATGTGCAGTACTTTTTAGATCTATGCAATCTGTGTCATCACTGTGCACAAGAGGAGATCATGAGGTTTTCAACCACAGTGATGTCACATGGATGTGACTCACAGACCTGTGGGTCATATGCGCAATAGGCAGGTGAGTGTTTCAGGATGTATGAGTGGCAGCTTTGGAGGCACAGTTTGTTTACCAAATGTGTTCATGACAAAATATTAAACTTTTTTTTTAATATAAATTGTGAATAAAATAACCCAGTAAATTCCCAGAGTTACACAAAGTTATCCTAAAACCAGCATTTAGCAACAATTTGCGTAAATGATAAAACTCCTGGTTATTTGCTTCTTTCGTCTGTTATGGTGTAATGAGTCGTAAACCCCGAGTAATTAGAGGAAACTTAGTAGGCACTGTGTTCACCATTAAATACGCAGTAACTTGTGCTTACATACAATAATCCAACATGCTGCAGAAATGTGAATAAACGTGTTTGGTTCAGGGTTTATCACCGGGAGCGAAAGCTCCAGCACAATGAAATGTCGCATGTTTTTCGGTTTCTCCTCCCTAACCACAAACTGCTGGGCCTCGGTCATATGACAAGGACAGATCCCTCCTCAGTGCCCTGCCCCGCGTCTTTATGCGCAGCGGCTGATAAAAAATAAAATAGTTCCACGTAAAAGAAAAGAAAAAGACAGAAAGGCAACATTGATTCGTAAGCTCTTCGTATACTGTTTATTTCAAGATTATTATTATTTTCTTCTTGAATACGCGTCGATTATCATCACACAGTCGACGTTAATGGGGTTTAAAACAAGGTGAGGTACGCCCCTGCGAACTACCCATTTCCTCTACGTCATGTTGTTATTGTATCCCTCCGCTGCAGTCGCACTAGGAAAACAGCTGTGGCGAGGCTAAGGCTAGCTAGCATCGTTTGTGTTTGTGTGTCCGCGATTCGAGTCAGTTCTTAAGCAACCCGTACCACCGCGGAGTGACCGACTTGTTGTCTGTCATCTCTTTTAAAGATGAAGTTTCAGTACAAAGAAGAGCATCCCTTTGAGAAGAGGCGGTCCGAAGGCGAGAAAATAAGAAAGAAGTATCCGGACAGGGTGCCAGTAAGTAGCTAACGTTAGCACCTTGACAGCTAGCTAGGTTGCCTTGCTGTTATACTGCTGTCAGGCTAATTTCGTTATGCTCACTGTTTTATTTTTATTACTAATTTAATCTTAAAATCTAAATGTGATATTGTAGAGAGATTTTACCCACACAATATATTGCTTAGTTTGTTTACTGCCACGTTGTAACCGCCACACATGGTAGCTAACAACGGCAGAGGTTAAGTAGGAATTTCGGCCGCTGTGAGCAGGCCAGCAGGTGATCTCCGTGTTATTCTTCCGTGAATCATCATTGGTGGCCAAATAATGGTGGTTATGCCTGTGACGGTGGTTACGGTGAAGACATGCAGGTGTGCACAGACTCTTTTAGTGGTCTGTAGCTGGATGTTGAAACGCAGTAGAGCGCCTTAAAATAGATGCTGTCAACAAAACGGGGTTGTTTACGTCGCCCAGCTCCTTGCAGATAAATCATAAAGGCTTTCCCCAGTTAGTCTGGCCTATCGAGGCCGTCTGTGTCACAACTATCAGCTGATTTAATGTGGGGATTTCGGGTTTTTCCTGTAAAGTATGACGAAATACACTTTCCTTTCAATCATGATCACTTTTAAGCTTTCGTTTTACAGTCCTTCAATCCTAGTTTACCGTAAACTTGTTCTGTTGCTACAACAAACAATTAACTATCGTAGTCAATTAACCACTGCTTATTTTCTCTATTAATTGAATACTTATTTGGTCACTAAATGGTGAAAACAGTCCATTATAACTTCCCAAAGACCCAGAGAACATTCACAGATGTCGTGTTTTGTATGATCATTTGAATTAAAACTATCATTCACCATCATAAAATGGTACTGACAAAAAATGCACATCAGGTGCTAATTCATTTAAAAAAAAAAGGGGGGGGGGGGGGGGACGCTGATTAATTGTGCAGTCAGTGTTTACCGTGTGGGCAAGTGATATTTTACCGGTCCTATTTTTAGACTGGAGAGAGACTTAAAAAGGTTTAGTAGGGAAGGCGTTCAAAAATTAAACCGCACGTCTGATAGCCGGGGTGTAAATATACCAGGTTCTTTCTAACACTGAAATACTTTTGTGAAATATAATCTGTGTTATATTAAACACTTCGTCTGGGTTTGATGTGCCTGGCCTCGCTTGACTGACAGTTTGGTACACTCTCAGATCCCTTTTCTGAGACAATGAAGCGAACACCATATTGCAGCCTTTGTAATAAAAACATGTTGTACACCTGTTTTTTTTTTTTTTGTTTTTGTTTTTTTTGTTTTTTTTTTCTTTTTTCTTTCTTTTTTTTTTTCTAACCTTTAGGTAATTGTGGAGAAAGCACCCAAAGCCAGAATAGGAGATCTGGACAAGAAGAAGTACCTTGTCCCCTCTGACCTGACGGGTAAACATTGCCTTGGAGTATAAAAAGTTGTTGACTTCTATTTTAGAGTTGTAATGTCACATGTTAAATTTCTACTATTACATATTCTCTCTTTCATCAGTGGGTCAGTTTTACTTCCTCATCCGGAAAAGAATCCACTTGCGAGCTGAGGATGCGCTCTTCTTCTTTGTAAACAACGTCATTCCACCCACCTCAGCTACCATGGGATTGTTGTACCAGGCAAGAGTCCTGTTAAGCTTCCTGCTCACTCACATGCTCTCACATTATGGCTTAACCAGCATGTTGCCTTTGGTTGTTCCTCCTTAGCCTCTCCCTACATTATTGATATTGCGCTAACATGTTTTTTTCTTTTTCCCCCTCCCATCAGGAGCATCATGAAGAGGACTTTTTCCTCTACATTGCCTACAGTGATGAGAGTGTGTATGGGGACAGCCAAAGGGAAATCTGATCCCACTTCAACCACTACCCACCTTTCTGAGACCTCCACATCCATTCATTCATTTAAATATTAAATCCAGCTCAGCAGCCTACAGTTCCCAGAGTGAATATGTCAAATGCACTTTCACCACCCATGCATTACCCCTCTCGCATCCAGTTCTGTCTTTATTACTCTGCAGTCTGAATTGTATTTGTCTCCCGCTTTTCTTTTCAACAGTAACTAAGTGGTCTCATGGCCAGTTCAATTTCTAGTGTCAAAACCGATCGTACTTTACTTAAAAACAATGAGAGAGATTAATGAAATAATACTAGAAATAGGCCTTTACTATAGCTACTCCGGGTTTAAGGGAGAAAGGATTTAAATTGGGTGTTATTTAGAATGAACGCAAATGTTTTTTGGGGGGGTTTTTTTTTGTTCAGTTTTGTTAGCTTGAGCTTAGGCTGAGAAATGAAAGGGAAAGAACTCTTTCACTAGGAAAAAACAAACTAAAGTGACAAAATTTATTTAAAAGCATGTCAAGGAGAATTTAGCTTGCTACTCTGCATTGGACCTTTGCAAGGAGTATAATAGAATTCAGACTAAATAATCATCCTCTGCTTTCAGTGGTAAGACTATTATGTTGACTGCTAATGATTATTGTTGTTATTGTTGTTAATTTTTAGATGGCTTACTTTCTAAGGATTGTGTAAAGCTGAGTGCAATTTTTTTTCTTCTATTTTTTAAGTTTTTTTTTTTTTTTTTTTTTTTTTTTTGTAAGAAGAAAAATTACAATTGAACTCTGTATACAGCTGCGTAACTGGCTTTTTCTCTCTATTCATGACCATACATAATAAAATGTGATGGAAAAACTACCTGCTGTTTGTCTTTTTTGTCCTTTGCTACAGGGTAACAAGTAATTACACTTTTATTTTTTTTATTTTTTTAGCCATGTGAGTTGTGGCTTTCAATGTAATGAAACATTACACTGGTTAATTTGATGCTGTGCGCTTCAAGGGAGTTACAGTTTGCACAACATACAAAAACATGAACCTGTGATTTAGTTCATTTTTCTTCTGGTTGCGTGGGTTGCTTTATCATATCAGCTTCTGTTGCTGCACTGATAATCTGACTTGCAAAGTCATGCATGTCCACGTGTATGTTTATAATTTTTGATATATGCAAGAAAGACATTTGACTCCAACATCTATTTTTTTCCTCCACCTGCTTTCTTTAAGTGTTACAAAAGTAGACTGGCATACAAAAAATAAACGTTGGGAAGGAAGCTCTGATGTGGCTTAGTTGGTAGGATAGGTTTTCTACTAATCAGAGAGTTGGTAGTTTGATCCCTGGCTTCTCTAGCCTACAAGTCAAAGTATGTTTAGCCAAGATACTAAATCCCAACTTGACCTCAGTGCATTTATGAAAAGAAAAGTGTTTGGATGAATGAGACTTGCAGTTAGAAAGTACTTTGACTGATCTAATAGTTAAATAGTTCTGTGTAAGTAGCAAATAACAAAATAGGTAGTATGTAATGAAAGTATTAAAACATATTTCAGACTGGGGAAAAATAAAGCGGAACATGTAATTTATTGTTGTAAGTAATGAGGAAATTACTTCATGCCAATGAAATCAAATTGGTTAGCCCACATTCGGCACAAGGAGGCTTTGGTGTTTCCTAAATCTTTCCCTTGATAGGAAATCAAATATTTGAACTATAAAACTGTATAAGCATCAAGAAATAAAAACACGACATACACAAAACTGCTTGGAAGTTTCATTTTGCTGACGTCGACGTGAGAGTCGCCGCATTGCACTTCCAAACTACAACTCCCAAAGTGCACTTCGAAGCGTGACCGCCTTCTTTGAACCGGAAATGCAACAGCATCACCGGTCTGGAAATCGCTCCGTCTGTTTATGTTTTGTGGGAGACGTTTTGATTTTTATCTGTTTTAACCGCTCGAGTGCTATCAAGCTAAAAAACCGCCAGACGGTTAGATTCTTATTAAAAGACTCACAACGAAATAAAAGTAAGCCTTTTACAGTTTTATCAGCACTGAATTCAAAGTAGACCATGTAGGATAAAATACGTAACTCAGTAAAGTGCTCTGCAGCTAGCCTCGCTAGCTAGCGTTTTCCCCCGGTTAAGTTTAAATATGTTATTTTTGTTAGGGGTTTACACATGTAAGCTACATCACTTGTTATATTAAATTACTATGTTTTCTGTTGGTGCATTTTACTCTAAATATCGTCATGTATTGGGAGGTACAGCTATCTGTGCTAACTTAGGCCGATATCGGCTAGCTAGCGAGGCCTGTGGTTGTTACACTTGTTTGAGTGAGCGTAGATGCACACTTTGATGTAGTTTAATGAACTCTAAATATTTCCTCTGACCTTGTCGATTCATTACTGACATTTTGACCCACACCAGCTGGCCCCTCCACTGCCTGTCACAATGCCCGCCCTGCTTGAGAGACCCAAGCTGTCCAACGCGATGGCCAGAGCTCTCCACAAACACATAATGAGGGAAAGAGAGCGCAAGAGACAAGGTGCTTTCTCATTTTGTGTGTGTGTATGTGTGTATGCGCTTTAAAAAGTATTTTAGCCCTAGTGTGTCACATCTGACACCTTTAAGGATCCTTGTAGAAATAAGCAAGCACTGTTAAGACGCTGAGCTGTGTTTGGATAGGTAATACTCCTGGTCACAATTAAATATCAGCCAACCAGAGTATGAATTGTTTTTAGCATTTAGTCAATAAAACAAATTAACTTTTCATGTTCATTCTTTGTAATTCTGTAAAATTTGACTAAGATCTGCCTGCCTCATTTAGATTCAAGTCCTATGTTTATGCATATATTCTTCGAATAATCTATCCATCCATGATTGTGATTTTTTTGTGTAATAATACACTCACCTGCTGGTTTGTTAGGCACAAATTTATAATCATCCAGTGCATTTACCATATCAACATGGTCAAGACGACCCACTGAAGTTCAAATTGAGCATCAGAATGAGTAAAAAATGTGATTTAAATGACTTTGCTAAAACAATTTTACAACCAAGGTGCCACTGAATGGACAACACGTCAAACCATGAAGCAGATGGGTTAAAGCAGCACAGGGCACTGCTCCTATCAGCTAAGAACAGGAAACTGAAGCTACAGTTTGCACAGGCTCACCAACATTTTGCAACAGAAGACTGACAAAACCCCCCCAGACATTTGCTGATCTGACGAGTGTCAGTTTCTACTGCAATATTCAGATGGTAGGCTCACCTTTAGGTGTAAACGGCATAAGAGTATGATTCCATCCTGCTTTGTATCAATGGTGCAATAATATGGTGATTTTTCTCTTTGCACACGGTGGACCTCTTAGTACAAAATCAGAGTCGTCAGCCTGAGGATTGATTGATTGATTGATTGAATCTTTATTTTGAACATGTTGAAAAAGTATAAAAAAAAAATAGAATTAAAAGAGACAAATGAACAAAGCAAACAAAAGGAAAACGAGCAACCACAACTCCAAATAACGTCCATGTTCAAAAAGGAGCAGGAAGAAGCATAAGCTTATTTAATCCCACCCCTTTTCCACTATCTAGTATCAATAGACTACAGAAATACCTCCTTGTAATTACATTATATGTTATGTGTAATTTTTTTTTTTTTTTTTTTTTTTTTAAATATATACACATATATGTTTCTATCTATCCATACCTACTTATATACACACATACGCACATATACACATTTTCAATAACCCCATTAACACCTGAAGGATACACAACCTACAATTTTATATATATTTAATATATATATATATATATATATATATATATATATATATATATATATATACATACATACATATACATATATATATACATATACCCATACCAACAAACCCGTGCATGTGCACACACATGAAAATATTAGACAAGAACACCCTATCAAATCTCTACCTTTTCCCTGTACCCTGTAAAAACCATATCCTTAAACCGCTTTTTAAACTGCGCCATGCTTGGACATTGCTTCATATCTTTACTTAGTCTGTTCCACAGCTTCACTCCACACACAGAGATGCAAAAACTTTTTAATGTTGTACGGATACGAGGATGTTTTAAATTTAATTCCCCCCTCAAATGGTATCCCCGTTCCCTTTTAGAAAACATTTTTAGAATATTGTCAGGAAGCAGGTTATTTATTGCTTTATATATAATTTGTGCTGTGAGAAAATGAACCAGATCTGTGAATTTTAGAATTTTTGATTTTAAGAATAGTGGATTTGTATGATCTCTGTAACCAGTTTTATGGATTATCCTTATGGCCCTTTTTTGTAATATAAAGATTGATGATAGCGAACATTTGTAAGTATTGCCCCAAACCTCTGCACAGTAATTCAAATACGGTGCAATCAGGGAACAATAGAGAATGTGGAGTGATTTGTGGTCCAGAATGTGTTTTACTTTACTCAAGATTGAGACACTTCTTGAAATTTTGTTATGTATATGATTTATATGAGACTTCCAGTTTAATTTATCATCTATAATCACACCAAGAAACTTATGTTCAAGTACTCTTTCAATTTCCACACCATCTACATGAATCTGCACTTGTGCATTTCTAAGGGAATTCCCAAATAAGATAATTTTAGTTTTACTTAGATTTAGCGATAGTTTGTTCCTGTTAAACCATTTTTTAATTTTGCACATTTCTGAAGTAATTGTATCCAGCAGCTCCTTTAGATTCCCCCCAGAACAAAAAATATTTGTGTCATCTGCAAATAATACTAATTTTAATATATCAGATGCCTTACAAATATCATTTATATAAATAATAAATAATTTTGGACCCAGTACAGAGCCTTGTGGAACACCACAAGCAATGTCCAAGCATGATGAGGAATGGACACCCAGCTTCACAAATTGTTTCCGGTCACTTAAATAATTTTTCACCCATTGCAGTACAACCCCCCTAATCCCATACCGTTCCAGTTTATTAATTAATATGTCATGATTGATTGTGTCGAATGCTTTCTTGAGATCCAGAAATACTCCAGCTGCATACTGTTTCTGATCTATAGCATTCGTAATCTCCTCAATTGATTCGATTAATGCCAGAGATGTTGATCTTTTTGATCTGAATCCATATTGACTGTCAGAGAGTAATTTATATTTATCTAAGAATTTGTCTAATCGTTTATTAAACAGGTTTTCTAGGATTTTGGAGAATTGTGGTAGTAAAGAAACAGGCCTGTAATTTGTGAAGTGGCGTCTATCCCCGGTTTTATACAGCGGCACAACTTTAGCTATTTTCATTTTGTTTGGCACTTTTCCCGTCTGAAATGATAAGTTGCAAATATATGTTAGAGGTCCTACAATTCCTTCAATGACCTTCTTGACGATTTTCATGTCAATATCATTACAATCAGTAGATGTTTTATATTTACACATGTGTACAATGTCAATTATTTCTTTTTCCTCCACTGATGTGAGGAACATTGAGTTAGGGTTCCTATCAATCAGGTTTTCACTACATTCTACTGATGGCAGTGACTCAGGAATTTGTTCTGCCAGTTTTGGTCCAATATTTACAAAATAATGATTAGAGCTGTTGACCTTATCAGCAGTGTTTTCCATAATATTGCCATTATCGATAAAGTATTGTGGATAACTTTGTTGTCCATAATTATTTTTAATGATACCGTTTAAAACATCCCATATTCCTTTCATATTATGTTTATTGTTGTTCAATATTTTACTATAATACTCCTTTCTACATACACGTATAATATTGGTCAACTTATTTTTGTATTTTTTATATATATTTTCAGCTTCTTTTGTTCTTTGTTTTAGGTATTCCCTATAGAGTGTATTTTTCTTTTTACATGCATTTTGTAAACCCTTAGTGAGCCATGGTCTATCTGAATATTTGTGCTTTCTGTTGTATTTTATTGTTGGACAGTTTTTATCGTACAACTCCATGAATATTCTTAAAAATATGCCATATGCAATATCAATATCAGCTTCTTTGTACACCTTGTCCCAGTCCTGATTTAATAGATCGTTCTTAAATGCAGTCATAGTTTCTTCTGTCCTTACACGTCTGTATCTCAGTTGTTCTTCATGCTGATTTTTCTTATAATTAGTGTCATAAACTGCAAAAACTGGTAGGTGATCACTGACGTCATTAATTAATATTCCGCTCACAATGTTGTTTTCCATATTGTTAGTGAAAATATTGTCAAGTAAGGTGGCACAATGTGGTGTAATTCTGCTAGGCCTGGTTATTTTAGGATGTAAACTCAAACTGTACATAGTGTTTAGGAATTCGTCGGTCATTTTATGCTTTTTTGGATTCAACAGGTCAATATTAAAATCACCACAGATAAACATAACTTTTTGATTTGTTTTAGAGAATATTTCCTCTATGAAGTCATTAAATACTTGAATACTAGAGCCAGGTGTTCTATATATACAGCTAATTATTACATTTTTTTCTTTTTCCTTATAAATTTCAATTGTTATACATTCTAGTAAATTATCAATTACAGTTGTCATACTTTCTACCACCTTGTAGTTTAGGTTTTTATCCACATACACAGCTACTCCCCCTCCACTCTTGTTCCTTCTATTTACAAAATTCACTTCATATCCCTCCAGTCCAAAGTCCATTCCTTTCTCCGCATTGATCCATGTTTCAGAAATGGCAATAATTCCAAATGGATTTGTCAACTCATTTAGATATTCCTTTATATTGTTGAAGTTGGCATACAGACTTCTGCTATTAAAATGGATTATTGATCATTTATTTTCCGTGTTGATGGTGTGCTTAAACTGTTCATCAGTGAAGTAGCAGCAGTTACAGCTGATGTTGTAGAAGAAATTATTTTCCGGGTCTATATCCTTTTCTAAGTCTAGAACATTATGGTCTGTGTATCGAAATGTTCTCAGTTCCAGAT